>NW_024884767.1:18084459-18329188 GCF_019232065.1 Centrocercus urophasianus
AGAAAGAAAGAAAGAAAGAAAGAAAGAAAAAGGAAATTCAGGAAGTGGTTCTCTTACTTTCTATATGGTTGTTTTTTGTATATGTCTATTTTTTGCATAGGAATCTCTTAATCTTTTACTGCAACCTACATGAAAATAAATAGGATTTTGCCAACATATCTTAGAGACCATTCTCTTTTTATTTGTATGAATGCAATCATTAGTTTCCATTACCAGTAAGTCCTGCAAAAAACATAAATCTGAAAAAAAAAATCTCTGCCTACAGAATACTATGCAAAAGACATACTGAGATTAAATAGTGACTATGTTTCATCCTGAAACAAGTACTTAATTTTATTCCGGTATAATTTTTTGAATTATTTTAATTTATAGCTTTTAAAACTACATGATCTTGAAAAATGAAAGGTGATTAACCATGGAGTTGAAAAAGTAATTCTTCAGCTCTAATACCTACCAACTTAACCCTATAAACTACTAATTAAAATTAGACATAGCAAAACAGGTAATCATGTTTCATATCATTCCTATTAAGTTTATTTTCGTGTTTTGTCTTCACATGAGGTTGCATTTAAATAAAATGAAGTCATTTTTACAGACAAATTTTAGTACATTTGTGTATTCTCAATATATTATACATTTCATTAAAACAGTCATAAAACTTTCATCTATATTCCTTTTTGTTTTTATATTGAAGAATATTTTTAAAATATTTTAAAGATAATTCATGACCATAAAGTCTTGCATGCGATCCTCAAGGCCAGCAGAAACCAGAATGTCTGATCTGCAAATTATTTGTATCACATGAGAGTGAACCACAGCTTCTTTGTGCCTACTGTTCCTTATTGAGCTTTTGCTAATTGCTCCCCACAACTTCTAAGCATCCTCAGAAAGACACTGAACAATCACATCTACTGCACAACAGAGTACATAAACTTTTTAAAAAAGTAATAATTAACTAACATAGATAAACAATATTTTCCAAAGAAGTTTTGCTTTTTTTTTTTTTCATAAAACATTAGGAATGTTTAGGAATCTTTAGGAATTTCAGCACAGAAAGAAATCTTGGGTTATTTCTTGGTCTTTAATCCAAAGCTGACTTGAATAAGGGATGTTTTTTCCACTGATTTCACAGAGCAATGCTTTGTTTGCAGTTTAGAGCAAATCCTTCCGATATTAAAATGCCTTTTTGCCTCTAAAAGCATCTGTATCCTAATGGAATTTTTAAAGGAAATCTCTCATCTGTCAGTCATTTTTTAGTTCTGGATCCATACCTAAATCCTGAAGTTTCACTTACAGACCACCAGCATGTTGCTCAGGAAAACATACTTACCTCCAAATTAAGTCACGAGGGCCACTAGGCATAATTCTTGACTGGTTTCACAGATACTGTTTCGCTATAAAAGACTGATTGCATGCTTCATATATTAAGTCTAAATAAAATACTTTTTTTGACTCCAGACAGTGCAGCTGAAGAAGCAGGGCTCCAAGTTGGGGATATTCTGATAGCAGTCAACGGAACCGATGTCACTAGCATGCCACATTCAGAAGCTGCCAATCTGGCAAGGAAAGGTGAGTTTGGGATCATTGTAAATAACATTATCTAAGACTCTTATTTATCTAGACCTTGCTAAGAATACAGCAGAAGATGGGCATACTGACAAAATATTCCCCAAAGAGTGCATTTGGCAGTAACGTTTTCAGTTCTCCTGCCTAAGAGAAGGTGACTGAGAAAGTCCTGACTGCAGAGATACTGATACTCTATTTATGCCTTATGCTCCCTCAGGGAGAGAACTCACAGCTTGGTTCAATGGTATTTCAGTGACTTACACCTGTAGACAATCAGGAGTTATTTCATTGAGGCATTTTTTTTGTTTTGGAACATCAAAGAAAAAAAGTTTCAGTGATATTGAACTTGTATATTCTTCTTCAAGCTCAGTTGACAAAGCCCAGAGACAGTCACATTTGAATGCTGAAAGTCAGTACACTGTACTTCTTTTACTTATCCCAGATATGGTGTTGACAAGGCTCTTGGGAAATTCAATACATTAAAATGATTTTACAAGACAGGGACAAATTTATCTTGACACATACCAAGTTCTTTAATTTTAGAAGTGCCATTCATGCTGTTACATTTAAGAAGAACCTGTTAAGTCTTTCTACAGATAAATCTCTAATTACATGGCATTTTTAACTCCTTCAAGAGAAACCCCCTGGCCTGAATCTTGGCACACATGCAGCATTTCCTAAGTCAAATGTCCCCAAAAGATAAGTCCAGCAAATATTTGGCAAATGAAAATATGTCATAGTCACAGTTCTCAAAGCTTTTTAATGCATTGCAGCATGCTGCAAAGTAGTATCTGATACAGTCAGAATTTCAGGCCTCTAGGGTAAAAGCCATAGCTGTGTTGATAGTATCAGCTAATATGATAAAATGGTACCACACTGCTGATAACAGTACCACATTTTCAGACAACTTTGTTGGACCTATCATCTCTCTTGAGCACTTACCTTCTCCAGCTGATAAGTGGACAGATTAGCACAAGTTAATCTCCAACAGCTAGCCTCCTTACAGTGGTGCACAGATAGCAGAAATGGGCATTGAAGAGTAAGAATACTCAAGAATTCTCAGATCATCAGTAATTTTTTAATAAACTTCAAATTATGCCCACACATTTGGGTAATGAAATCCAGCCAATCCTCTAATTAAATATGCAAGTGCCTAAACTGGACTTGTAAAAAATCATTTCTGGAAGTGTCTTTGAATAGCTGGTTCTGTTACTAGTCCTCTAGACAAAATGAGTTAAATTCCTGGATTTCTACAAAAGGAAAATGAAATGTTGGAATGATTTAATTTCCTTCATAGTTTGCTTTACTCTTTGCTTCTTCTAAAAGCTACACCAGGAGAAGAAGGGCAAGAGGTAGAATACTCCTTTCTGCTCTATATCCCGTAGGGAAATTCAAACATACTGTTACCTTTGTTTTCACATTTTTCATGTAATATTTTAGGCCCTGATATCCTAACTATGGTGGTGGGATCAGATATCAGCCGTTACCCTAACACTCCCAGGCCTACCTGCCGAGGATATTTGCACAAACGAACACAATCAGCAATATTGAAGGGATGGAGGAAGAGGTGGTTTGTGCTGAAGCATAATGGTTATCTCCACTATTACAAACACAAGAAGGTAAGGAGATGGGCTGGTGACAGAGGAAGCTGTGCTCTGAACTATAAAGCACATCAGCATTGTACTCAGATTTACAGCCAGTTATCTTGACTTGTAATATTTACCAATATTTAATATCAGCAGTAGCAATGTTTTTGTATATGGCTTATAGAGCAGGTTGTTTGACTAGTTCTGTCTTCTCTTACCCTACTTAGAGACATACACACAAACTCTTAGGATTTTGTAGATTCATATTTAGTCTCACAGCTGCGATTCTCAAAATCTACTATTGAGTTTTGGCATAATTTGCTATCTTCCAGATATACAGTGATTCTTAATGCCCTAAATCACTTTCTCCTGTTATGTCATCTACAAACACTTGAACATTCTACCTAGTTTTTCATCAGTGAGGGAAAAAGGAAAGGAGAAGGAAGGGGAGGGGAGGAGAGAAAAACGAAATAATCAAAAGAACACAGAACAAAACAAAACAACAACAAAAAAAGAAGCTGTTTCCCTTAGGAGTGTTTACCACTAGGGGCTTCGCCAGGCTTTCAAGCAGCGGCTGACAGCTCCAGGGCTGCAGCTATCGCTTGCAGCCGGCGTCCAGCAGGTGGGGGGCTCGGATCGCACACAGGTGCTGCTCGGCAGTGCGTACTGCCGTTCGTGAGGGGCTTAGCAGGCCCACGTGTAGGTACAGTTCCAGCTCCTAATCCGTTCCCTTGTGCTGCTTTGTGGTGAAGTTACTCATCGAAAAAGTTACATCGATACAACTGAATAAATTGGTTGCAAAGCCGGTGTTCAATTTAGGATTTCATGTGTAAGGCCCTTTAGAGCTTGTAAAAATGGTTCAAGATTATTATATTATTGGGAATTCATTTTAAATTAGTTTTGAGAAAATTTGGTGAAGCTGAGAAAATCTGCTCTAGTAAGGAATTTATTATCAGATGAAGCCCAAGTAACATCCAGAAAATCTCCTACAGAAATGGAAGGACATCTCCTGTTTAGAAACTGCTAGAAACATAATTGTCTCCAACAATTTGAAAAGATCTGTAAAGCACACTGACAGAATCACAGAAACACAGAATCACACAATCACACAATCATAGGGGTTGGAAGAGTCCTCCAGAGATCATCGAGTCCAACCCCCCTGCCAAAGCAGGTTCCCTACAGTAGGTCACACAGGTAGGCATCCAGGCAGGTCTTGAACATCTCCAGAGAAGGAGACTCCACCACCTCCCTGGGCAGCCTGTTCCAGTGCTCCGTCACCTCACTGTAAAGAAGTTCTTGCGCACATTGGTGCAGAACTTCCTATGCTGCAGTTTCCAGCCGTTTCCCCTTGTCCTGTCTCCACTCACCACTGAAAAGAGTCCGGCCTCGCCATTCTGCCCCCCACACCTTAGATGTTTATAGACCTGGATCAGGTCCCCTCTCAGTCTTCTTTTCTCAAGGCTGAACAGACCCAGTTCACTCAGCCTTTCCTCATAGGAGAGATGCTCCAGGCCTTCACCATCTTTGTGGCCCTCCGCTGGACTCTTTCCAAGAGATTCCTGTCTTTTTTGTACTGGGGAGCCCAGAACTGGACGCAGTACTCCAGATGAGGCCTTAGCAGGGCAGAATAGAGGGGGAAGATCACCTCCCTTGACCTGCTGGCCACACTCTTTTTAATGCACCCCAGGATGCCATTGGCCCTCTTGGCCACAACGGCACACTGCTGGCTCATGGCCAAGCTGTCATCTACCAGGACACCCAGGTCCCTCTCTGCAGAGCTCCTCTCCAGCAGCTCATCCCCCAGCCTGTACTGGTGCATGCAATTATTCCTCCCCAGATGCAAGACTCTACACTTGCTTTTGTTAAACCTCATCCGGTTTTTTTCTGCCCAGCTCTCCAGCCTGTCCAGGTCTCGCTGAATGGCAGCACAGCCTTCAGGCATGTCAGCCAATCCTCCCAACTTCGTATCATCAGCAAACTTGCTGAGGGTGGCCATTATCCCCTCATCAAGGTCATTGATGAAGATGTTGAACAAGACCGGACCCAGCACTGACCCCTGAGGAGCACCACTGGTTACAGGCCTCCAGCCAGACTCTACACTTGCCATCGACGACCCTCTGCGCTCTGCCAGTCAGCCAGTTCTCAACCCACCTCACTGTCCACTCATATATCCCACACTTCCTCAGCTTTTTCATAAGGATGTTGTGGGAGATAGTATCAAATGCCTTGCTGACATCTGCACTGTGCTGAAATGTCCACTCTTAATCAAAAACCATATGGGAACCTTAGAAGGGCCCCAAGGTTCTTGCCCTGAAAATAGCTTGGAGCTCTTCCATGTGACCACAGAACCTCTTGGCCAATTAGAATGCATGAAGGACTTACACATACAGGTATACATGTGTAGAAATACCAATGAGAATTTACAATAAAAATGAATGTATTCTAGACAGTAAGACAGTTTTGGGGTACTTCAACAAGTAGATAATAATGGGGAAGATAATACAACATGCTTCACTCCTGATCATAAATCTACCTTTATATTATTTTTTTTTTCTCATATATCATCTTTCTCTAAGTCACCTGTGTATTTCATTTTGCTGCTTATATATCTGTGTATATACGAGTCTTTTTAGTCCATTTTATATGCTTAGATTGGCCAGAGCCAATCCTATAAAATTCTAACTGGAAATATTTTCCCTCTTAGTAAAAACCTAGGCACAAAATTATTTTTTACCTGAAAGATGCTGATGCAAAGCTTCCGAAGGCCTGTGCTTTGAAGACTTAATGAGAAAAATCCTTCTCTTATTCAGGATCTCTGCTCACCCCCTTCTTTCCCCTAATGAATTCTGGTCTCTTAGTGATTCTAAGCATAGATTTTCATGGGCAGTACCACTAAGATGAAGAAAAGGATTCACGTGACGCTGTGCAGCTTCATAATCAAACTGAAATTATACAGGGTTTCAGACGTTTAAGCTTCTTGATCAAAACCAGTCGCTTCTGTGGATAAAAATCATTTTGTGAAAAGCAATTAAAAATTACAGAAAGAGATTTTTCTTCTGCAGTTCTTTATCCACTTGACATTTTCAGCACAGAGTCTGGTAGGGTGTTTTTTTGTTTTTTTTTCTGCATATGCCATAATATGAGTAGTAGCTATCTAACCCAGGTTGTGCTGCAGAACCCCTCTATATTACAACATAGTCTGGCTTTCAGTCATTTTTATTTCAACATTAACTATTCTGGTATTAAACAAACAAACAAAAAAAAAAAAAAAATTGCACACTGAAAAGGATACAAACATTTAGGAACACTTGTTTGAGGAAATTTCTGAGATGTAAAAAAGAATCTAGTTATGCCTTTTAAATACTCGCCACTTCTCAATCAATTAATTACTTCCGAAGACAGTGAACATAATATAAATTGGATTAAGGATTATAAGGTACCTCATAATCTTATACTCATTTGTATTTAATTACATTTTCATTTTATTTCTTTCAACTAACACATTTCTTTCTAAGCCTACTTTTCTTTCTTTTTTTTTTTTTATAACCCAGCAATCCTTGTCTTGAACTTCGAAATAATAGCATTGAAAAAATAGCTAGATGTCATGTTTTGATAGTGGGCTTTTTAACATTGAAAGCGCGCTAAAAAGCTTTTTGCTTAAAAAGGATAAATAAATTTAAAGCACCACATAAATATATCATCATAATTACCATGTATTTTCTTGCATTATGAAAGACTAGTGTCATTCAAACACCTTTTGAATTCTTTCATGCTATTGTTTTAGTCAGCTGCTCTCACTCTCTCTTCAGATGCCACAGAATACACTGAAATAAGCTCCTGAAAGCATGAGGACTTTCTTTCCTCACAAAGGACTCCAAAAAGGCCTTTAGTAAGAGAGCAAGAAAGGTGCTTATGTATAAATGCATTTCTTCACTACTGAGAGATTCAATGCTCCATGAATCAAGGAAGCTCAAATGGATTCTTTAGCATCTTTCCTTTCTTTTGGTGTGATTTCTGTCTGGATATAAGAAGAGCAACATGTACAGATGCTGCTCATTCCATGGCTTTTCTAAGAAAATTACAAATAATGTTCTTGGTGTAACATATTTATGTAACATGTCAGCTATGCAATTATATTAGAAACAATATGTTCTAGGCCTTACCTCAGGAGATCAAATGTTTCTACTTAGTGGATATACGGTGTTCTTTAAAATAGTGCACTGAGGGCATGAATAACTCAGAGTGGCAATAGTAGTTCAGTATAATCTGATCAGTAGATCAGTATCAAGCAAGCTAACCAGTTTCCTCTGTTTTGAGGTATAACTAGGGCTTCATACTGATGACAAGAACAGCAGCTTACAGTGGTGTAATTCCAGGGATTCCAAGAAGATCACGCCTGATTTACATCTATGTAAGACCACAACCAGTCTTTTTATTTATGCCTGAACTATCTATTTGTATATACTTCTACATTATTGAGAAGGCACAGGTTGGTCCATCTTCTGTTTTAGTTCATATCAGCAAACACAAAGAGATATGTTTCCTCATCATTGCTATTTACAGGTAGAAAATATCCAGCCTGAACTTTCCTTTTCCCACATACATTTAAAAAAGTGATTGATGTTTCTGGAGCGCTTTACATATTGATTCACCTATGAAATTTTTGCTGTTTCAGCCTCATCTCTATTCAATCACACACTGGTGAAGTGATAGCCATTGCAATAGATTCAATCACTTTTCCTACAAGGTCATTTTGTTTTCCCTCAAGTAGATGCTGTCACTGGCCTTGATTCTTGAAGTACTTATTTAAACAAGTAAAACACAGCTATGTCACCACACTAGATGCAGCTTTGTTTACCACCTTACAGCATGACCACATTAAGATTAGATACTTATTTTTCTAAATTACTGTGATCAGTGAAGCTGTGACAATTTATAGCAGTTTTGCCTACACTGACCAGCAGTGGAGATCCACTATGCACTTCATAGTGTATTTCTCCTCAAGCATGAAATTTCCCTCATTGTGCCAAAGTTTTCACCTACAGGAAAGACATCTGAACATGATGAGGAGAGAGAAAATAATGTACACTCTGGTCCTACTCTGAGGCAAAGATAAGCCATTATCTTCAGTTTAAACTTATATGTTTCTTCAAGGACAGGAAGCACACCAGTATAGAAACATTAATGCTTTCTTTAAAGATAGTGATGTCTCCTGCTCTAACCCTAGCATTTCATGCACAGTACAACAAGGTAACTGCAAAGTCACCAGAAAATGTCTGTGCTGAATACTATTGGGCACTAGTGCAGGTTGCCCAGAAATTTTGCAGAGTTTCCAGAAGATACTCAGAAGCCATTTGGACACAATCCTGAAAGACATGCTTGAGTAAAGGTTGGACTAGCTGATCTCCAAAAGTTCCTTTCCAACCTGGATCATCACTTGATTCTATGATTCTGTACTTCTGTGATTCAGTGAATACTGCTGTGTAGGACGAAAAAACATTAATTAGCTTTACATTAGACCAGAAAGATAACAAAAGCAATCTAGCCACAGCAGTATAGCATCAGCTCAACAAGTTAAATAGGTTCCACACGGAGCCCTGAGCTGCCTCATCAAGAATCTTTTAGAACCTGACAGCTAACTTGAAAAATTAGCAACATGCTACAGACTTCAGGATAAAAAGTTTCAGACATCAAACTCATTAAAAATGGAGAAGAGAATTCTTGGGACCTAGGAGCAAATGGGTCAATAAGGAATTCAAAGGTTATGGAACACACATTCCTCTGTCATGAAGATGCTCCTGCTGAAGAGATAACAGTGTTCTACCTTTAATAGGGAAGCACAAGGACAAAGAAAGTATCATAGCCAATAACAAATTTCCCAAATTTTTCAGTGTAAATATCATTCATGGAAGAAGTTAATTAAGTGCTGGGATTTACAAAACCACTAAAACTATCATCCAAAGACAGAATTTCCTAGTTTCAATACTTCTGTAACAGCTTGATTAAAAAAAAAATAATAATAATAATTAAGTGGCACTGTGGAAAAGGTTTTTTTTAAAAAAAGAAGTGTTGACAAAATTAGAAGAATCAGCAAAAAATCATGTCTGTAACAATGTCCCAACTCCTCTCTGTTTTATGACTTACTATGTTCCAAGGAAATATTTCCTCTCTCTATGCCATAAATAAACCCTGGGAAACAGGAGAATGAGATTGAGGACCAATCTAGTACCTGAAAAGGAAAATATGAATTAAATATTACTGATGTTATGGTCTAAGAAAAGCTGTAAAGATGAATGGTTCCAAACATAGAATATGGCTTTAAAGTATCTCCCTCGTAGACATGATATTTTCCAGAAATCCTGCACTAATGTATTCTAGTCATACCAGTTGTCTATTGGGTGCTTATGTTACATTTGTCAACTAGTCCATTTCACTCTTTAATTTCCTCAGCTAAGAATAATATAGAATAAAAGTGATTAAAAACAAATATATAGAGACCATAGTTTTGCTGCCAGCATTTTGAACAAACTAAAAGTAGGGAAGTAAAAAGAAGAAATATCATAAGGACAAGTAGGAGCAGTTAATTTCAAAGTAGTTAAGCTGAAAATTGCTGTCCTGAAAGTAAGAAAGTGCTTGTTTTAGAGCTTCAGATGTAGCAACAAACTGAACTGTGAGACAAAAAAAAGAAGCAAATTCATCTTTAAGTTAGTTCAACCCTCAGATAAATGGCCTTCATTACAGTTCATCATGGTTTTTCTTTCTGCAAGAAAAATGTAATATATACTCTTGTGAGAACACATGATCAGTGAGAAGGACTCGATCTCAGTGGAAGCAATGAAGTGGAAGGATGTGCTGTCTGTTGGACTTTGTGGTGATAATATCTGATAATGTCTGTCAGTTTAAAAACAAACTTTAATTTGCATTTCTTAGTCTTTAAAATTTAATGCCTCTAGGAAGCCCTCAGTCCTCAGTCGTACTGTGAGTAACTAAGCAAAAGGTGAGGAAAGGATGGAGAGAATGCAATCCTAGTTCCATTAGTATCTCAGCAGAACATAGCCCCCTCTGTTTATCACAATTTAGCACAGATAGCAGAGTGGCAATTAAATATTGCTCAGATAATTACACAGTGCTGTTCTCATTCAAAGGAGTGCAAACTTTTTTCACTGGAAGAATGCTTTTCTCACTGAGTAATCTTTAACTAGTAGAGACTCAATAAAAGAAATTGTGCTCCTTAGTTGTTACCAGTAGAATATGTTTGTGTCTGTAAATTGTTACCTTCTCATCCTCTTTCTTATTCAGAGCACCTGAAGGTGTATTACAGTTTGCCATTCCTTTAATAACATTCAACTTTTACACAACAGGTTTAATCAACTGGATTCCAGTCCTCTGTTTTGACTTATTTCACATAAAAACACATCACTTTAGACCCATGCCTTACAGAACAAGTGAAAGCCCTTCCTACATACAAAGTCAAAATTTAAATGCAGACTTAAATGTTCCCTTTTCTTTCCACAATTGTGTTTCTATATCTCAGACTGGGGTAACTTTAAAGAAAGTGTATTTACAAACAAAAACGAAACACAGAATCTACAGTACATGCTGCTGGTTTCTTGTAGGTGCTCTATTCTACTTTCCCCAGCAGAAATGAATAGAAAGAAGAAAAGATTCTTTTAAATTGTCTTTCTTTCTGAGACAGATACAGGGTCTGATCAGTATAACAAGAAAGAAATCTATGCCTGCCATGTGTGGACCCTTCACGGTTTCAATCTATGATAAACATTCAGTCCTTAGTTCTGCTGTACAGGCTCATCGCTAAGCCTAAGCTCTTTATATAAAAGGCTTAGCTATAAATAGATTTAGGCCTGAGCCATTGCTCACAAAGATACCACTTCTGTTTGTTCTTTAGTCTTGCTTGGAGCTTTATCATCACAGTCTGGGAGCTGTCACGTTATTTAGAGCTGGTATACAAACTGATTTCTTCTCTGTCATTTCCATGACTCCCATGGCTCCAGGATATATTTTTCAATTTAGATGCTGACTCCAATGTTTCCACTACTTCTGCAATATTCTTTCTATTGATAACTTTTAAATATTTCTGGCTGATATGATGACATAAGTTAATTTTGGAGTACTAACAGATTGCATACTGTACCCCAGACAAAGAGTCATAATCAGATATATTATTTGACTTGATTCAAATTATTCAAAACTATAACCCAGTCTTCTTATGTTCTTCCTATGACTTGGTCCTGAAAACTCTTAATTGCCTATTGTGCAATGAATTGCAGTAAATGACTAGAACTCAGCAAAAGAAATTTGAAGATTAATCACATAACAAGCCCACCACAGTGACTGCCATCTGACAGTCAGTGTAGTTAGGTGTACAATAATTAAGTCCTTCAAATCAGAGGAACATTTGCATATTTTTTCCTCTATTGTCTTGCTTCTCAGTATGCTGCTACTCTCTCTAATGTAGATACGAAAGGCTTAAAGCAAAACAAAATGAAAAACAAGATAATTAAGCTCTATTTAAGAAAAAAAAAGCCACACATGCAGATCTGGAGTCCAGAGATCTCTGTTCCTTGATGTGTGCTGGCCTATTCCTCTACTTTAGTTTATCCCATGTGCTCAGCTCAAAGAAATGCAGACAGACTCTAGCAGTAATTTAACAAATATCTGGAAAAATAAGCCTACCTTAAAGAATACTGATTAGAAAAAAGAGATAGGGAGGGCAAGATTTTAGAGACACTACTAAGTAAGCAATACTGTGAGTAAAGAAGAGGCTGGTCAGGGAAAAACAGAAAATAATAGTCACCTCAGACTGTAAGCCTGAGTGCCAGGGAGGGTTGTAACCATGTCAGCTTTGATGAAGAAAGTTGGGTAAATGGGAAATAAGCAAAAGGAGAATAGGTCGTTTTCCCATCTCATTGGCAGATATGTCATCTTTAAGAAAAGATGTTCAGACACTAAAAGAATTCTCAAGTCATTACTGTCCAGTTTGAGCCAGTGAGCTGAGAGTGACTGCCTTGCATATTCCACTGACAATCTCCTGGGCTATCCAATCTTCCATTTCTGCTTTCTGACAGCGTTCATTTTAAGTTTATATTTTAAATTTGTTATATTTTTTTTTAGGACTTGCTCTTGTTTTCTGTACAATTATTTCTATTCTATTTTACTAGCACTTGCAGTACCATTAAGCTTAATTTTAATCTCTTTTCCTAGTTATTCCTGTTGATTTTTATTTATTTCACTGCAAATAGCACGAAGTCTTCATATCTTTTCAGTTTTCCCTTTCTATTAGACAAAGCAGTTTAACTAGAATAGTAAATATGACTCTGCTCAAACAAAATCCTTCAATTGCAGTGAATTATCTGGCAAATGCTATGAATGTCATTTACTTTCTGGAAGTATTTACACTAAATCTGTGACCACCCTCCCACACATCTCAATCTACATATTCCTTTATGACCTTTTCATACTTCAAAGTAAGGAGATGTCTGTTTTCATATTATGTCTCCTTTAGTTCAGCCTCATGTATATTAATCTTTTTTTTTTTTTTCAGGAAAAAAAAACCCTAAAACTCAGACCTCCTGAAGAAATACTAGCTGCAAGGGAAGAGTTAGTTCAGGTGTTTCTGTTGCTCTTAGACTAGTATTTATCAACATAGCATTTGCTTTCTGCCCTATACCCAAATGACTCCATCCATGTCAGGTCTTGTGAACTGCCAAGTATCTATGAAATAGCTCGTAGCAACCTTGAGAGAACAAAAAATCTGTTTTCTTAAGTGCAAAACAGTGTTGTAGTAGCTACAATATGAGCTAGTTCATTTCAAATCTTTACAGCAAATACCAGCAATTCTGAAAGCTTCTTGTACTTATATTAAGTTCCCAAGAGGTAGTATCATTAGTAGGTTACATTACAGTCACAGTAATACCAAATAACTTTTATGATGTTTTTTCAGCTGTATAGCTCTGGCACTTCTTGTAACAATGGGAGTGTTGCCATAGGAATGCACAACATATAGTTCATGAAAGACACAGTAGTGAAAAGAAATGCCCTTTACTTCTGGCATTTCCGAATTAGAGGTGAGAGTTTGCCTTTCAGTCAACTAAGGACATTTTGTCCTCTTTGCAATGAATGTTTCAGATCCTTCTTAATTTTTTTCCAGATGGTTACTTTGGAAAATAGTGGGCATTAATCATTCTTGATATGACAGGATCTAGTTGTATTAATTCTAGACAGCGTAGAAAGTATTTAGAAAAGTAGTTTCTAGGGATGTGTAATTACAGCAGTTACACAGCCTTTTCAGCATCTACAATACCTTTGCCTTCTGGCCACAAGCTAGGACAGTCAGCAGAAAAAAGAAGATGGAAAGGATCCTGATGAGTAATGCTTCATTTCCCTAGCATGTATTATTCTCTGCACTAGAAGTGAGATTTGGAGCCTGAGTATGTATTTTGCTTATGCTGTCTTTGCAGTGTGATTTTGTGTGTGAAGATATTGTAAGAGAAGTAGGTCACACAGCACTGATGACTTTCTGGATCATCTTCATCTATTGTATTAACTTTAGCTTTTCATTTTAAAAAAGAAAAAAAGGAAGAAAGCAGAAGAATATAAGAAAAATGTCCATGAAAGTTTATTTACAGTTTTTCAGTACTAGGGGTTATGTTGTTCGCACAGAATATTTTAAGAACAAAGGAATAATTACATTTACCAATGAAAATACAAATAAGCATGTAAAAATCTAATAGGTGGCTGACTTTTTTGGAAATATATGCATGTTTATTTTGAAGCTAATAAAAAAGATTAGATGGTGCATTTGTTATTCAGCTCCTA
This sequence comes from Centrocercus urophasianus, assembly GCF_019232065.1. Taxonomy (NCBI): domain Eukaryota; kingdom Metazoa; phylum Chordata; class Aves; order Galliformes; family Phasianidae; genus Centrocercus; species Centrocercus urophasianus. Next base: position 18,098,448 of record NW_024884767.1, read on the forward strand.
TGGACAGCATTAAATTTATTCCAAATAAACAGTTGATTTGCATAGGTTTAGAATCCATCTGTGTTTTCTAGAAAGAGCTCTACTAGTCTTCGTATGTCCTAACACTAGTAACTAAATGTGACTGTAAGAGCAGTAGTCATGGCTGTGGAAATCAAGCAGGTTAAGAATATTGTTTAAAACACAGCCAGAATTCACTGTCCAAATGTGTGCACCTCTGCCTTTAGTTATGACGTACTTGATGAGAGTTGTGTTGGGAGAGTGGGAGAACAAACTGTTTTACCTACCCACTTGCATTAAGGAGCTAAAGGTCTTCTTATAATTAACCACAGGAAGGACTAGGAATAATCTTCGGTCTCTAAGAGCTCTAAATCAATCCACAACAATACTGTAAAAAATATTTTGAAATGTTTTCCAATGAAAGTTGTCTGAAATGGTTATGAATGGTTATGAATATACTGATATAAACTTACTTTGGTGCCAGGTAACGTTACGGAGCAGATGATCTCAAGGGAGATCACATGGCATGGGCAGGAGAACCAGGGGATCAGGCCCAGCTAGTATGTGTTCATGAAAGGCAGGTACTGCTTGACCAACCTGATCTCCTTCTATGATCAAGTGACCACCTGGTGGATGAGGGAAAAGCTGTTGACATAGTCTGCCTAGACTTCAGCAAAGTTTTCGACACTGTTTCCAGCAGTTTCCTGGAGAAGAAACTGGCTGTATGGCCAGGTCCAGAGAGTGGTGGTGAGTGGAGTAAAATCCAGCTGTCGATTGGTCACGAGTGGTACTCCCCAGGGTACAGTATTGGGCCTGTCCTGTGCAATACCCTTATTGATCACCTGGATAAGGGTATTGAGTGCACCCTCAGTGAGTTTGCAGACAGCAACCAGGGAGAAAGTGTGGATCTGGCTGCAGTAGGAAGGCCCTTCAGAGCAATCTGGACAGGCTGGATTGATAGGCTGAGGCCAGTGGGATGAAGTTCAACAAGGCCAAGTACTTGGTCCTGCACCTTTGCCACGGCAACTCTAGGCAATGCTGCAGACTTGGGGTAGAGTGACTGGAAGAACTGTGTAGAGGAAACAGACCACCACAGCCCAGGAGGCCAAGAAGGCCAATGGCATTCTGGATTGTATCAGAAATAGTGTTGCCACCAGGAGCAGGGAAGTGGCCATCTCTATGTAATCAGCACTGTTGAGGCCTCATCTCAAGTACTGTGCTCAGTTTTGGCCCCTCACTACAAGAAAGACATTGAGGCCTTAGAGTGTGTCCAGAGAAGGGCAATAAAGCTGGTGAGGGGTCTGAAGCACAGGTCTTATGAGGAGAGGCTGGGATTGTTCAGTCTGGAGAAGAGGAAGCTCAGGGGAGATCTTACAGCTCTCTACAACTACCTAAAGTGAGGTTTCGTTGATGTGGGGTTCACCCTCTTCTTTGATGTAGCTGTCAATAGGACTAGAAGGAATGGCCTCAAGTTGTGCCAGGTGAGATTCAGATTGGACATTAGGAAATACGTCTTCTCCAAGAAGAGAGTTCAAATGCTGGAACTGGCTGCCCAGGGAGGCAGTAGAGTCACTGTCCCTGGGGGTGTTCAAGAAACTTTTAGATGTTGTACTTAGGGACATGGTTTAGTGGGAAATAATGGTGATAGGTGGAAAAGTGGACTGGATGATCTTGGAGGTCTTTTCCAACCTTGGTGGTTCTATGATTCTGTAGTTCTATATTTAAGGCAAATTTACAAAGGAACTGAAATCCAGACTTTTAAAAACACATTTTCTGAATGTAAGTCTTTGTTCCTTCTGTTTGTATATATAAGTGAGGTTTTCAGTATAAACCCAAACTGCAAGTAGCACTTTTTTGTGAATAGCCTCATATTTTCCAGGTTTTCAATAGTCCAGGCCAATGGCATCCTGGGACCCAACAGGGTGAGAGGGGTGATTGACTATCCCCCTCTATTCTGGCCTCATGAGGCCTATCTGGAGTACTGCATCCAAGTCTGGGGCCGCCAGCACAAGATAAAGGTGGAGCTTTTAGAGAGGGTCTGGAGGAGGGCCATGAAGATGATCCAAGAACTGGAACACCTCTCCTGTGAAGGAGGTTGAAGGAACTGGACTTGGTCAGCCAGAAAAAGAGAAGGCTGTGGGGAGACATCATTGTGTCTTCCAATTTTTAAAGGGAGTATATGAACATGAGGGAAATCAACTTTTCACACAAGTAGATAGTGATAATACAAGATGGAATGGTCCTAAACTAAAGGAGAGGAGATTTAGATTGGATGCTGGGGAAAGTTTTTTACTGAGTGATGAGGTGCTGAAACAGGTTGCCCAGAGAGGTCATGGTTCACTATCCTTCGAGGTGTTTAAGGCCAGCTTGCATAGGGCCCTGATCTATTGTGATCTAATACTTGATCTAGAGGCTGTCAATCCTGCCTGTGGAGGGTGATTGGAAACTGATGATCTGTGAGGTCACTTCCAATCCAAGGCATTCTAGGATTCTACGATGATGACTCTACAATGCTCCTAAACGGTTCAGTACATTTGAAAAATCCATGCTCAAAAGTTGGAATATTTACAGCTAATGAGGTTTCTGTACAGATATGAGAACTGATAAAGCATAAATAAATAAATAAACAAACAGAGGCTACTGATTATTAAAGCAAATGATGATTGGGATAGCTTGAAAGGCAAAAAAGCCTGTCACAAACTTCTACACCTTTGAATGTTCCCTGAGTTGATTCCGTCTCTGCTTTGAACTTTGGCACAGCATTTTCTTCTCTTGGATTACAGGATGAAGGGAAGTGCAGACCCTTGGAAGTAACAAAGTTGGAAGGAGCAGAAATTGGTGTTGACACGAGTCTGGGTAAACCCTTTGTTTTTAAGTGCATACCTCAAAGTGGAAACAGGATTTTCTACTTCTGTGCGACTTCTAACCAAGAAATGAAGAGGTAAGCGATCTTTCATTTTACAGAGTCAATTTTGTTATTCTGATTTAAAGAGAGAACAACTGGACTTTTGGAGAATGTTTACAAGTCTTTCCTTGATCAATAGGGAAAAAAAAAGAAAAAAAAAAAAGAAGATATTTGTAGGAAGATTGGTGTTTCTGCTTTTCTGGTTTTTATTTGCATAATTTTCAAGGATACTTTTCATTTTCAGAATTTATCTTTTTGTTATTATGAGAAGGTAGTTTTTTCTATAAGTTTTTAACATTCATGTTCTCCTCAAGATCTCCCTGAATTCCCATGATTTGAGCTATCTCCAGAAAAAAAAAGTTACACATATTCTCAGACCTTCTCCACCATTGCAAATGGAAACTTAAATCTTCCTGTGGATGTAAACTTTCTTATTGTTCATTTCTCACCACTGATCTCTCCTCTGTCCAACAAGGACAGTGCAAGTCACAAACACAATCCCCTCTTGCATTTCCCTTTCTGTCATTCTGTCACATCATTATGTTTTCATTTTAAATTCTAAATATGCCATGAAAACATGTTGGATGAGACAAGATGTAATGAGTTAATGAGTTTGGGCTTTTTTCGGAATCCAAAAAATGTTGTTTCTGCATTTCCCAAATACTATAGCAGACAAAGAGACTAAATCACTCAGAAGACTAAAAAGTAATTACTTTTAGGCCTTAGTTTGAAAATATAGTGAAACCTAATTTTTTTTCCCCTTTCTGTTTTAGTGTGCATTATTTGAAACCTAAAGCTATGAAGTAGGATGGCATTTTCTAATGTTGACTTCTCCAACCATGTTTTTATAGTATCTTAGTATTTTAGATATCCACTGCTGTCATGTTGCAGTATTTTTCACTTTCTATTTTATACCATTCATGGCACAAAAAGAATAACAATGCCAAAAAACTTCATGCTTTATTTGGTAATCTCCAGTTTCAGGATGTTTTACATTTTCTACAAGTTCATTATCTACCTTATAAATTGACAGAAGAGTGATCATTTAGCTTGACGCGGTGAATTATGTACAAAATGTTTAGCTTCATCCTATAGTAAGTATTACTCTAATTTATTATGGTGTTGAACAGCAAGCTGAAAATTATCTTTCTGCAAGTTAGAAGTATTTATTTAGACTAGTGTTCTATACTGAAGCCCTGAATGCATCCTGAAAATTGCACATCCCTTCGAAAGCTGCCTATAGCAGCAAGAATTAAAAGAGGTGGTGTTGCACACTTATTCTGCTCTACAAAACTAAGATATTCTCATTATTGGTCATTTTATAGGTGGCTGGAGGCTATGGAAAAAGCAGTGCATCCTGTACATCAGGTAATGCTTTATTTATGTGAGAAGTACATTATAGTATATTGTGCAGAAGACTGAGAGACCATAGATACTTTGTGCATGGCCCAGTGCAGGTAACAACATGGAAGCTGCAAACATTTGTTCAAGGCAGCTGAGTTGTGAATCAGCTCCAGTCTGAAAGCCATATACACACATTATTTTGTTTCAGCAAATATGTTTTGCTGCCATATGGTGCTATGAATCAAAATGTTCCCTCTCCGGATATCAGCAGTTTTAAGCTCATACAGAAATATAACGTAAAATGAGACTAGTGGGAAGATAGGAAGAAGAATGAGCACAGTTGAGAAGAGTCTCACTATGGCATGTTCTGCCCAATGAAATACTATTTAGAATAAAAGGAGAGAAGGGCTTTATCTTCTTAGATATTCTCTGTAAGCCTGCCTTGATTGCTAGCTTTTTGAGACTATCTACTGTCACTTCCAACAGACTATTAGAAAGAGAGTTGCTGTATTTTTGACTTTTCTGTATTTTAAGAGATGAAGAGAGATGAGATAGCTGATGGATTTGAATTTATCTCTCCATCTCTTTAGCTCTGCTCAATGCTGGCTTCTGCGGCTGGGAGAAACATAGCCATAAGTGATCTAGAGCTGCAAAAGGGAAATCTCGTGCTGTCCGATATAATTTAGTACAAATAATCCCTGACTGGCCCCAGATCGGGAGCTGCAAAGCCAGTTCTGGTAATTCCAGTGTTAAAAGCATAGGAGTTAAAGCTTCTCCTTTCCTGGCTCCTTGATTCCACCCTTTTTATAAAAATGTGCTGTTGATTTGTAAAATCACTTTTAAGTGGGTGTAGTTACTGAACCAATTTGGATTTTTAGCAAAAAGAAACTGAGGCTGAAACCTAGGATAAATACCAAAGCCTCTTTTTTTTTTTTTTTTTTTTTTTTTTCAAATGAAATAAAGTCTTCAACACAATTAAGTGATGTTATAAATGCTAAACTGCCTTAACACAGTGCAGAAATAAAAGTATTTTAAAATATTTATTTCATTTTTCCTCTTAACCTAAGGCATAGGCGTGACCTTTCAGCAGTATGTTATAGTGATTGGTTTCCAGACAGTGAAAGGAAGCCTTTATCTTTAATCCTTGTGTCTCTAAAATAAAATCAATCAAAGATGCATTTCTTTTGACTTCATTTTCTAGTTGAGATACAAATTTGTGTCTAAGTATATTCTACCCAGTAGTGCTTCTTAAAAGAATACAAAGGATCTAAAGAATTTAAACAGCAGAAATAAATCATGCCATTAAAATGTTCACAACACAATGTACCCAACCCAACGGAAACAATACATGGCTTCACCCAAGAGTGAGGAGAAGAGTACGCATATACTAAAGAAAATGCAACAAATGTCATTCTTCAGTGTAACAAGTAAAAATAATTTGTGAGAAAAAGAGAATCAAACTTGATATTCATAAAAATATTCATGCATTCCCCCATTAATAACACAGTCAGTTGGCTCCTTTCTGTGCTACTGTGTTTTTCATCAGTATATCTTGCTATGTTTTGGCTTTTGGGAAAAAACAATGTTGACAATACAGTGATTGTCAACACAGTTGTTGAGCAGTTCTGTACAGACCCAAGGACATTTCAGTTTCTCAGCTTCTCATACTGTTCTGCCAGTGAGGGGAACTGTATAGGCACAAGGAGTTGGGAAGGGACAGAACTAGGACAGCTGACCCACACTGGTTAAAGGGAAAGCTTGAAAAACAGTGGGGAGTTGGCCAGGTGGACAGTTGCTGCTCGGGAACAGGCTGGGCATTTTTGGTAAGTGGTAAGTAATTGCTTGTGCATCACTTGTTTTGTATGTACTTACAAATAAAAATGGTTTTCTATGTCTACTGACTACTAATACTACTGTCTTTTTTTCCACTTCCTTTTCTCTTATTAAATAGTTTTTTCTCAACCCACTAATTCTGCCCCCATCCCACTGTGAGGGGAAGGAGTGAATGAACAATGGTATGGTGCCGAATTGCCAGCTTAAACCTCACAATCTGTTTCTACTGACAAAAATCTATTTTGGAAAATAAAAGAGTTGCAGAAAATGCAAGTTATGATTGTGCAAGTTGACCTTTTTTTTTTTTTTACATCAAATACAAGTTTTTCAATTGCGTTTCCAAATTGACCTCACAAACTGTTTTCACAACCAAAGTCTGCACATAACTAGAGACAGTGTCATTTCATACCAGCAGGCCATCTTTAATTTCTTAACATAACTGCTCATTTCATGCTTACCTTGCAGAACCACGTGTGGGTAGATGTCACGCTGCATAATACTGCATTGCCACCCTTAGCCATCAAAAACCCAGAGTGCCTGGGGCTCCTCCACCAGCTGGACAGAAGCAAAGATGCCTGGATTCAACACTATTGCATTCTGAAGGATGGCTGCTTGTACTTCTATGCCACTCTCCGCTCCACACCTGCCCAAGGTAGAGCTGGCTGAGGGATTGCAAACAGTTATTAATTAAACAATTAATTGCAGTTTCCAAATAGAACTTTGACCACTAATGAAATTCTTTTACTGGCAAATTCTCAGTGTTCTACGAAGAATAAACTCAATTTCTTTTCATAAAATATACTCCTCATTCTCCCCATATTATTATTATTATTATTTAAATGTCCAGTGGTCTGCATTTTGTTTCTGGAGCACAGCTGATAAAGATGTTCAGAAGAACATATCAGCAAGAGACATCACCTTCCTAAAGCACTTCCTAGAGGCTTGATTCCTTGCCATTGGTGGCTGAAAGTCTGTTGAAAGCTGTCAGATTACTCTGTGATAAATAGCCTAAAAGGGAGGGACATCATAAACTCTAGTTGGTTTCTCCACCATTACTGGGCTTTCATACAGCCTTGGCAAAGGCAGAACAGCAGCAGGCCAAACTCCCTTATTGCAACAGAGGTGAGTTCTGCAGGCTCTGGCCAGGTGCTTTCATCTAGGCTAAAAAATCCATGATGCTGTGTAGCAGTTCTCCTTGTAACAAAATAGGAAAATGGCCACTTCATGAAGGCTGCAAGGTGGCGTTTCCAGGCACCCATCACAAATGACTTCGAGGTAGGGAAGCTGAAGTTCAGGCACTCAGGACAACTTCCTGGGACTTTGTATTTAAAAAAAAAAAAAAAAAAAAAAAAAAAAAAAAGGGAGCTTAAGGAATAAGGGTTGATTCCTTATCCTAAGGAAACTGGCAGCCAGAGAATCAAAAAGGAAATGTCATACTTTTGCTTACTAGCCAGCTTTCAGATTGAGAGAGAAAACTTTTTTCACCTTGTAAAAGGTCTGTGTGAAATGGCCAGTGAGTTCCACAGTAAACTGAACCTAAGACTTGCCCAAAGTTAAGCAATGAATTAGCAGAAAGGAAAAAAAAATGCAGTATTTTGTATTTATGGCATTATAGTGACCCTGTAAAAACAAAAGAGCAAATGAAACTAAAATACTATGAAGAGCAAATGCTGTGTAATTCCTTTCTTTAGAGCTAACTGGTGTGGCCTGCAATGGAGTTCCAATTACTGATGGCAGCATGTCAAGTAAGAAGAGCAAATGCTGGTTCCAGCATTATTTTTTTTTTAATTTTCAAATTCATATCCCATTAGTTTTTAAGGAAAAACAAAAACAAAAAAAAAAAACACACCAGACAGATAAAACAAAATTTGCAAGTTTAACTTGAAGCAGCCACCAGGATTAATTGACTGAAAATGAACCCCTGAATCTTGGTTGTTCATAAAGTTTTCAAGACAAGAGTTTAGTACAAGAAACTAACCACAGCACAAATCTATTCTCAAATATCAAATCCATACTTCTTTTCAGATCTACCTTTTGACATGGTTTAATTTTAGTACAGTTTTGAGTATGTCTATTCATCATATTAGGTTTTTTTATCACTGAACTAATCCTACACTTTGTGTAATCATATTCACACTTACTATTCACAGCTTATTATGCCTTTGTATTCCCTTTATCTGTCAAGTCGGAGTGACCTTTCATAATGCAATAGAGTAGAAAGTTCCAGTAACTGGACAGACACATTTGTGCCAAAACACCTGGGAGCCTGAGGAAAAATTCAATCTGTAACAATAAAAATGTTTACCTCCTGTACACTGCTTTTCATCCAAAGAAGTGTAGTTCTTTCCTGATGCAGTGAAGAGGCAGCAATGAAAGCTGACCTGGTAGAACTCCCACTGAGTTCTGCACTAATTAGCTGAGAGGAAAAGGGAAAAGAAATCTGAAATCCTGTAGAAAGAGCAAGTAAGGAGCTCTGTTCATATTAATTTTCAGAAGAAAACTGATATTTTGTATTTTTCATATTCTGTATGAAAATTCTGCATAACTGTGGAAAAGCTCAACACAAGTCATACGGAAATTGTTTTTTCAAAAAATTTCACTATGCAGCTAGCAAGAAATCATTTCCTAAATAGTGTATTCAATATACATGATGCATACTAATTTTTTTCCATCTAGGTGGCCTCTACCTTCAGGGATATATTGTGAGTGAACAGTCTCTGGGATCCAAGAGATCAGTAATTGAACTCAAACCTCCATCTGAAGAATTTAAAACTTTCTACTTATGTGCCGAAAATGTAAATGAAAACAAAAGGTAAACCAAGATTCTTGTTTCTGTTTTATTTGCCAGAGTTAAGAAAATTGGAAACACTATAGCTTGGGGAAGATCTGGTGACAGCTTTTCATTCTGTTTTCACTTGTTTCTCTAGACTTCCTTTCAATTCTAGCTTTAGTCACACTGTAGCACAACATGTTGGACCATGTGAGTCATCAATTCTGTTACTGTCAGTGCTGGAACTGCAGCAATTATGGATTGCAGAGTTTCAGAAGGGAATCAGGATATGGTGCCTTTCACAGAGCGTTATTACACTGAACAGAAAACCTATGGTACTTTCTCATTAGAGGAGCCCAAGCTAGCAGAATGTATATCTTCCTCATTCCCAACATTCCCAAGGGTGGTTTGCTTCCAACAATGATCATTAGTAGTAAAAATGAAAATTAACCTACGAAATCATGTTCCAAAGGTGAATCCTGTCATAGCAATTCAGTCAAATTCCATGACTGTCTGTGGGAGTTCTGATTGTGTAAACCTTCTAATTGCAGGATTTGGATTCTAATTTAATGAACAGAGGACAAAGCTATTGGGTATGATGGAAACTGGACTTAAGATAGATAGCTGTACAGTCAACTCCTCCCCGTTCTACCCTTCTCCATGCAGTATACGCAGTAACACATTCAAACAAACACCATTCACAGAATATTCTAAAGGGTGTTGAAGTGCATTCATTACACCCAAGTATATACAGCTGTTGGTCTTTCTTTTAGATGGATTACAGCTCTGAAGGCTTCAATTAATAAATGGTTACCCCTACACCAGGCAATCCAAGATTTCATGAACAGGCCACTGGAGGAGACAAGGATGTGAGAAGAAAGAATTTTTTTTCATGCTGTGTCTTTTGGTTCATCTAGAAAGATGTTCTAGCAGTAGGTAAATTTTAGTATTAGTATTCAATCATTAACAAATAAAAATTAAAGCAATTTTGTCTTCTTTGTGGCTATCTTTATTTTATGCTTCTACTCAATTTCTGGGTAACTAAGCCATGTGTGAAGTTACTTTGACAATGAAGTGCTGAACAGATAACAGTATTTATCTAATGCTACCAAAAGAGAAAATACCATATTGTAATTATTTGGTAGAACCTGATATCTTATATTTGCATCACATTTTGGTTGAAAAAGCACCCTTTGCAAATACTCCTGCTTTTTCCATCCCAAAGCTTCTTGTATGAATTTGCCTCTAAGTTTCAAGGCAGTGTGAGGCTCAGTGTTAACTGAGACACTAATACATGCATACCACCAGAGTATGCCTGGAAGAATGGAATAATTTTTTTAAATGATATAGATAAACGTCTTTGTTTCTTGTATATTCCATGTCAACATAAATTTTAATTTAAAAATAGTCTTAATTTGACTATTTGCCATTACAACACAGCATGTTTACTGAGAGAAACCAATATTCAAGGACATGATTTCCTCCAAAATTAGTAAAAAAACCAGCACTATAAATGCACAGATATCTGTGGTCTTTGCAGCTGGTCATATAAATAATGTTCTACGTTATTCTCTAAAATTGAAGTCATTCAGTCGAAGAGTTGAAAGCTCTGTGTCCAGCCAGAGGTTTGTGACTAGTTGAGTCCCTCAGGAATCCAGTGCTGTTTAACATCTTTATAAATGACACAGACAGTGGCATCAAATGCACCCTCAGTAACTTTGCTGATGACACCAAGCTGACTGGTGCAGTTGATAGAAAAGAAGGAAGGGATGCCATCCAAACAAACCTGAACAAGTTTGATAAGTGACCCCATAACAAGGCAACCTTAAACGAGTTCCCCAGAGAAGCTGTGGTGCCCTATCCTTGGACGCACTCAAGGTCAGGTTGAATGGAGCCCTGGGAGACTGATCTGGTGGGTAGCAAGCCTGCCTATGGCAGGGGGTTGGAACTAAATGATCTTTAAGGTCCTTTCAAATGCAAGCCAATCTCTGATTCTATGATTAAGAATCATTGTTTATCTTGCTATAAAAAAATGTGTCTAAATACATACCCTCACAAATATTGCAATGTCATAATTTACTATTTCAATTTTCAACTTCAACTTATTAATGGAGCATTCTGCTTCCAGTTGCAATGAAAGCTGGAAAAAAAAGCAGTGGCAGCTTAGCTATTTTTACCCTCAGGTGCCTGTTGCCAACCTCACTTAAGGAATAAACTGTCACATTTTATAAGCCAGGAGAAAAGCCTGCTTGATAATTTCTCATTTTTTCTAATGCAAAACCATTTGGTATTGCTTAAGCAACTACTGATGGATTTACTTTTATCTTCATAGGGAAAATATAGGTGTGACTGTGGGGAAAACTCTACTTCTATCCTGAGACATACAGTCTTTTTTTGTCTTCCCATGGGACAAAAGAATCACATTCATAGTTTTAAAGAACGTTTAGTCAAGTGCTACTTTTTCCAGTCTTCAAATTATTCCAGTAAAGCCAATAAATTATTATTATATTTAAATTTACAACATTTCAAGTAGAAATTCAAGAAAATAGTCAGAAATATTCCTGAAGATTCATGAAAAGAAAGTCTCCAGAAATTAGACAACTCAGTTTTTTGGGGTTTTTTGTTTGTTTGTTTTTTGTTTTTTAAGATAACAAAGGTACAGATTTTGCAATGAGAAGACTTTTGTTTAGTCACCAAAGAAATAGTATCCAACCGCGACGTCTTCAAATCTAGATTTCTCCAGAGGTTGGAGAATTTAAATCTTTGAATTAACTTCTTCCTCTTCAGCATCCAAGTTTTGGTCCCATTGTACCTTTTGTTTGTTCATTTTTTTGTTTTGGTTTGGGGCTTTTTTGCAATTTCTCCAAAAGAAAACACAAAATGTGAAGCTGGAGTAACCTGGTCTGTCTCCTATCAGCAAAGGATTTGCACAGCTATGCAATCACTGTATACCTAGTATCTCACCATGAGTCATTTGTTTGCATTCAAGACACCTATATTTATTGCTAGATACACCCACATTCAAGGCTTTCCTTTCACTGCCAGGAAAAAGATAGCTATATTGAAACCAGAACACTTCCATTAGCAGAGTATGATATTCTGCTGAGAAGAAATGGGGTCATGTACTTGAAGCATGATTTATTCAGATGGTTAGCTGCACTCCAAATGGAGCTCGTTTTCTGCCCTGTTCAGCAGAAAATATGTACAAGGCTCTACAGAAGGAAAGCCACAGAAGGTCACAAATGCATTTTCCACAAAGGAATGAGTTATTTAGCAGGAAATACTCCAGGGCCACAAAAGCATTGCAAAGTGCATAATTCCTTTTTGTAATGTGTTTCTGAAGGACACAGGTGTGTGAGTTTGTTTTTTTCCCTTTCTTTATGTCAGACTTTCAAATCTCATTTACTAGAAACTGACAGTCATTTTAGTAGAAAATATTTCTGAACCTTCCAGAGTTAATCCACCCTTCAACAGCAATGATGAAATACACATTAGCCAAGGCTGAAACACTGCAGCATCCTATGAGTAAGTCTGACTGCCTAACACCCAGACTTTACTGGCGAGGACACTTGTGCCCATTTCCTTGTTGTTGGCATTGTGCCTGTTCACAAGATGACATGCTAATTTGATCTGAGTGCAGAGGAAGGATTGCTGCAGTGTGTAGAATGTGACATCTCTTATTCAGGTTGATCTTCTCAAGGGCGGTTTATGCCAGCCAAGCCAGATACTTCATAACAAAAAGTCTCATTGTGTCAGAAATAATGTTTTGTTGTTTTGTTTTGTTTTTGCAAAAAGAAATGTTGCAAAAAGAAAGAAAACCCATAGGCGTCATTACCATGTGAAGATTTCCCAATAATGAAAAATAAAAAAGTGATTTCTTTACACTTTAGAACATCCGGAAGTCTTGAAAATTATATTTTTTAACATTTGCATATTGCATTATTTAATTTGATGTCAGCTAACATTGTACCTATTTTTATAATTTATGCTAGTAATTTCCTAATTTTATGTTGCTGAGAACAGCTGTTACTCTGCATCAGCTGAAATCACTCATTTTCATTGCAACAAACTGAAGTCACTGTAATTTAGAAAAAGTAACTGACAACTTGATGTAGAAAAAGAGATACTTTGATTAAAAAGTAGGCCTACTCCTTAAACATTTTAAAAATTATTCTACATTTCTACAGTTTACAAAAATATCTAAAGCCAGCATCTCAAGGAAGGATATTCTGCAATAAATTTTGGACATACTTGCCCTTCTCATAAATGGGAATGAAAAACAGAATTTGCAGTTTGAGTAACAAGAAGTAAATTTCTGAATTTTGAGGAGATACTAAAATACATTAACCCATTACTGTTATTTTTAATGTTGCATTGGATACTAGGATTGTTTTTCTAAATGGTATCATTGCTCCAAGTTCTGAAGCAGGAAGATGTGTAAATGGATTTAAGTTGAGGGAGGGAAGATTTAGGTTGTATGTCAGGGGGAAGTTCTTCACAGAGAGAGTGGTGAGAGTGATGAGGTGCTAGAACAGGCTGCCCAGAGAGGTTGTGGATGCCCCGTCCCCGGAGGTGTTCAAAGCCAGATTGGATGGGACTCTGGGCAGCCTGGTCTAGTATTAAATAGTTGGTGGCCCTGCACGCGGCAGGGGGGTTGGAGTTTGATGATCCTTGAGGTCCCTTCCAACCCTGGCCATTCTGGGGTTCTGTGTAATGTCTAAAGCAACACTACAAAGTTTTAGCTAAGGATTCTTTAAGAGCTAACCTCAATCAATAAAGTACAAAACCTGATAAACTATTGAAATTCCACAGGTAGATGATTGCTGCTGGATTTGTTGTTGCCTTCAATGCTTTAGCAGGTGTACCACTTGGATTCAATAAATTTACTTCACTACTTTGGTCCAGAGTTTCATAGATAAAAAGATTTCCTTGTACAGGAGAAGAACACGGGCTCATTGTTCTTCAGTTACCACAGATTAAAGTCTTCTAAAGTAATATGAGGAGAAATAGTTGTAGTCAGGCCCAACATGGACCAGATAGCTTACTATTTCTCACTTGCTCTGGGAGCATTCTTGCAATTAAAATCTTTTTCACACAGAGAAATAAGAAAGCGAGCTATTGGGAAGGACTTTTTTGCAGGGAAACCGCTAAATATCTAATGGGCAGTGACTTCCCAAGTCTCACTCCTGTCTATCAGCAGAACATGATTCACAGAGATCTGCTGCAGAAAGACCAACAGATGCTCTGCTCTGTGATTCTCTGCCCTCAGGTGCATCACTAGGCTAGAAGGGCAGGAGAGGAAAATGCGATACAGGAAAAATAGATGCTTCATAGAATCACAGAATCAAGGAATGGTCTGGTGTGGAAGGGATCTTAAAGCCCAAGCAGTTCCAATCCCCTGCCATGAACAGTACTGCCACCCACCAGCCCAGCTGCCCAGGGCCTCATCCAACCTGGCCTTGAACACCGCCATAGATGGGGCACCACAGCCTCTCTGGGCAGCTGTGCCAGGGCCTCACCTTTCCATGAGTGAAGAATTTCCTCTTAACATGTAATCTAAACCTCCCCTCTTCTAGTTTAAAATCATCTTCTCCTGTACTGTAAGCCTGTCCTAGTCTCTCCACTGGCAGACAAAAAAAAAAAAATCTTTCCAATGGGAATAAGAAGCAATAACCAAGGCTCTGGGCACTTCACTTGTTGTCCCATATCAAGAGAAACACCAGGTCTTTGTCACCTCTATATAACTAACATTTTATGGTGGAAGTATTATCATTTCTCACTGATCTGCAATCAGAAGTTGAGACTTTCCTGCAAAGAAATTTGGCATCATACTTGTGTTTGTCTTGTGACACAGTCCAAAAAGATATAGGGAAATTTTACTGGTGGTCCAGTGAACCAGGCAGTGAAAAAAATGCTCTTAGAACAGATGAAAAATGACTAAATAAATATCCTGAAATTTTCTCCCTATATAAAAAATTGCTATTGCTGTTGAAAAATGGTTTTGAAACAGAAATGGAACCACTAATTGGAAATTAAGCGTTATGTCTCTGAAGGGAAGAGTGTGGTCTGGAAGAAGTCTTGAGTGTCTGTAGTGCACAGGGAGCAGACATGAAGACTAGCAGGATCTCACTAGAGGAAGTAGTAGTGCAGCAAGTACAAGCCAGCTTCTACTTTGTGATTCTTTGTAGGACAGAGATACCAGCCTCAGTCCGAAACCCAGAAGCAGCCCCAGCTGAAGCTGCAATCATAAGAATCCAGTGTCAAGCAGACAGCATGAAAGCTGGAAGAAAAAAATATCCTGGCTGAAAACTATAGGGCAAAGGTATAAGAAAAAAGTACATGTCAGATAGTCGCCATTTCCTAAACAAAGAGCAATGGTACACATAGTGTTGGTGGAGATATAAACATCCTACAAGGAGTATTCCCACAGTATGACTTTAGCAGAGGTAGGAAAATCTGCCCTAGTCCAACTTTAGATATTGCTAAACACAAGACCAACCTCTGCAGAGGTTGGAAATTGGAACAAATTCACATAATCCCTGCAAAACTGAATTCCAGCCTGCTGCACTTGATGACTGTAAATACCTGTGATCGCAACACAAAAGTTTACATGTGTTTGCAACAGTCACTGTTTCCCATGCATTCACTGCTGCAAAGGCTGCTTATTTGCAGTTGTTCGATTAGATAACAACCAATTTTAACTGGTCTGCAAAGCTGAGTACAGCATAATCCCAACAGCATCAGCAATAACAGAGCAGAGAAATATGACCAGATGCTTTTAAAAAATCGTTCTAGAGGCCATCTGTGGGAAGAAATGTAGGCTGTAAATAAGATAGAGAAGTGAAAGGAAACACTGAGGCTTTCAGCTGATAAGAACGAGTGAACATGTAGGAGTTTCACCCACAGCAGAGCAGTGCAAGCAAGGTAATCCCACAGAACACACCACGTGGAGAAGAGGGAGCAGACGCCTTTGTCAAGCAGAAAAAAAGGATTCAGATCAAGGATATAGTCACAAAGAGGAAGACTCAGTAACAGAGACCCTTACCTCTTCCTCACAATAATTAATAAATAAAGGCTGGATCTCCAAGCAAGTCATTGTACATGAAAGTTTCTGAGGGGTGGGTTATCACAAATCCTGGCTGGGGACGATGAGGAGCCTGTTCATGGTGAGAGTCTGAGGAAAAGCTGATCCAAAAACCCAGAGCCGAGGAGACAGTAAGTGCTGCAAATGACTGAAGATTAACACTGAAACGAGAGAAAATGATTCTTTGTTTCTCTTAAGAAAGGCCCCAGTCTTTTGATCTAGATAAACGAGTGCTGTCAGGGAGCAGCAGTGGTGCTGGAGCCTCAACAGCCCCTGAAGATTCCCTGATGCAATCCTCCACTGGGAAAAGCACTAAAAAGCAGTAGACGTCAGATGGTAAAGCCAAGCCTTAATTGCTGAAGAGACTTTATGCAAAGCTAAGGGTGGGCTTCCTTACATTTAGTACACATTGGCTTCTGTGGGATTCCAGTGAGACTCTGAAGGCAGCTAAATATATAGTCAAAACAAGTAATGAAGGAATATCAGCAATGTATGGGGAAAACCAAGCACTTGTCTAGGTTCTGTCTAGGTTCCCACTGAAAACTTTGATTGAGTTATCTTTCAAGATGAAGAAAGAGCTTCAGCAGAGCACTTTGAAAAAGTGAAGAAAGTTGATGTCCTAACCTCCTTGCAAGCCTGAACAGAAGTTAGGCCTGCTATTAGAAGCACAGTTACGACAAATCCAAGCAGTAGGACTCAGCCAGAGCATCCAGCCTTTGGCAGCAGAGTCATGATGAATACAAGGGCAAGGTGCAGGCCAAGAGGAGGCTGCCAATTAAGTTCTGAACGAAACAATCAGCTTACCATTGAATAGAAAGTGCACAGGCAGCCATTGGGAAACACGGTGAAAAAGACTGCATATAGAGAACTTGGGAGAATATTTACAGATAGTAGCGGGAGCATGGATCTCACGTATTCTCCATTGTTCAAAATGAGATAGAGTTTTGCAAGTGCAGTTTGAAAAATTATGAAAGGCAAGCCAACAAACTACCAAAAGCACAGGATGCCAAGGCAGGAAAAAATCCACAGTCAGCCACGTGACAATTAAATGTCAAAATCTGTAAAACTCATTTCTTAGCACCAAGAGATGAAGAATTGTATTAAAGGCAACAGTTTACATAAAAAGAGAACATGAAATTCTCCTGGCATATTAAGAGCATATATCTCAAGGCAACTGTGCTTCCCAGAGGGGTACTGAATCCTGCTTGAAGCAAGAAAGGTAAAGTATTTACTAGTAAAATATGAAAGAGCAACTGAGAATAAGCATATGGAATGCACAGGGAATGCATTAGGATGAGTATTAGAAAGACTGCAATAGCAGCGCACAGAGCATGTCAGTCCAAAATATCTCTCAGAAAGAGTGAAGAAAGGTATTCTCACCCATCTTTCAAGCATTTTGTCCATCTGATCCATTTGTATTTTTTACTATTTGGAGCACTGATTCTACTTATTATTCATACACTGAGAATCTAGTATGAAAGATGATGTTACCACAACACAAATACATAAGATAACAAAAAGGAAAAGAGATACTAAAAAATATCATGGAGAGTATCTCCACAAGTTGCCAAAATAATAATAATAATAAAAAAATAAATAAAAAATAAAAATCCTGTGAATTAACTAAAATACTCCTGTATCAACACTCTTCAAGGATCAAAAATGCCTTATTGCCAGTGATCTGAAGATGATGAGGAGTAAATATTGCTTGTTCCTGAAGACATTTATGGAGAGAAGAAAGATTTCACACTTTTGATGATCTAAATTATCTGCACTTTAAGAAAAAAAAGATGGAATATGCTCCAAGATCTGTTTTGTTCAGTTGATGATTAGTCAGCAGAAGCAGTGAGTATAAAGGTCTTGTCTTGGAGACCTTTAAATACATGTTCTGACACTCAGACAAGAACATAAAGCTGAAAATTGAAAGACCGAGAGAAAACTAGGAGAAAAGTGTTAATATAAAATGAAAATTTGCAAAAAAAAAAAAAAAATTACCATGTGCAGTAGATTACAACCCACTATAAACAGATGCAAAATGTTTTCTGCTAACAAAAATAAAGTGGTACCCTTTAAAATAAATCTGAGAGGCTGCATTGGGAAATGAAAAATATGAGATTCTTTTGAAAGAAAAATTGGACACAGCAGGGGTAGTAAGCCTATTATGGAGAGATACAGATATAACTGACAGACAGTAAAATGAGAATTTGATAGTAAAAATGAATTGTTAGGCAATCAAGAGACCCAATAGCATAAGGCCACTCCAGGAAAAAGCAAGAGGAAAGTTGCTTGATCTGTAAATTTATACAGTACAGGCAAAACTCTCATGTCATTTGGCTCACAGGAGGAAGGAGATATGAAGAGCAACAGGAAACAGTGTAAGTCAATGTAAAATTTAATACCAGGTACATAAAGCTATCTCATCACATTCATCACAACAGCACTGTGGAGAGAACTGATCAACTCTGCCTCCCTCTGAGAGAAATGGGTTAGCTGAAAATATGGTGTATGCAAGAATCTGCATATAATGAGAGAAAAGGTGAAGAGAATAGAAAATGTAAAGGCTTAGAATGAGTGATAAGGACATACTGTGATACACTTGTAACTACACATTATTTTCTGCAGACAAAAACAAACTGTTAGCAAAAATATCTTCCATTTCATTGTCTTGCTGGTTTTTCACTTGAGGTTTGACCAAGGCTATTTAAAATATTCATGGCCTAAATTACACATGCACATGTGCACAGACATTCTGCAAGGATTGTACTGCTGTCACTACCTTTAGCTTGAACCTTATTCAGGTCAGCCTAGACCCTGTGGGACTGTACTGTTGTTTACTGTCTGGTAGCTCAGACATGAATTTCTCTGGAGGTGGCTGCCCAGAAACAGCCTTTCGACAGAATGGAAACTCTCTACCAAGAAACCCCCAAGGGAACAGCTGCGAGATCTCTGCTGAGAGGATAAGAATATATAATAACAGAACACCAGGCCTCATTTAATTGAAAGTGTGAATTTGTTTGGTTTCGTTTATTTGCTCATTTGTTAGCTTACAGTGCCAAACTAGCATTCTTACAAGAGCAACAAACCCAGAAATTTCAGTTCAGGGATGTGCAGCTTGATAGAGGGAATCAAAGAGGGAGACCTTTTCTTCTCCTTCCCCTTTGCAGCCTCCATCTAATTGCTGTGTCGGGGGAAGAACAAAGGCTCACCAGAAATATCTATACATATCCACTGTGCAGCTGCTTGCCCTTGACATCTTGTAAATGGCACTGCAATGAAAAATAAAGCTCTTGCTTTGTAGGAGATAAGATTGCAATGTAAAATAAGGAAGGTATTGGAGCCTGGTCACTGAAGGACTATTCAGCTGTGACAAGTGAAGTAATTAGCAAAGATCAGAGAAAAGAACATTTGAAAGCATTTAACATCAAGAACAATCTCATACAGACATTGCAACTTTTTACACGTACTAGTGTTCACCTTGCCAAATCATAAAAGCTTTTTTAATTCATTAAAGGGACTCTTGAACTGCAGTTTTATGCTGGCTGGGTGAGTCTTTTCTTGATATCATGATGAATAGAATTTATAATAATTTAAGCTTTTGCTCAAGATTTGAAAGCTTTCAGAAATCTTTTGTGCTAAACAAATTTAGATTGAGAGCACACAGTGTGATTTTACTTACTAGTTATGAAAAAAATATTTGTGACAACCTGTGCCAGCAGAAATCTCAAAACAGTGACTTCTCAAAACAGTGGTCATGAATATCTGATACCATAACACTGAAATCACGCATTTTGACTCATTAGCATCTGGAGTTAGCTTTTTGTTGTTGCAGTTGTTTAACAATGAAATAAACCTGCAACTTTTGCTGGTTCTTTCTCCTCCATGTGATTTTGGATTTTTCTTGCCGTCATTTTATCTCCCTTCTAATATGCAAAATGATCACAACTATGAGGGAAAATTAGGAAATGCTAAGTCCTAAATTGCACCTTAAAATAATTTATTCCTATGCAAATTAAAGAGTTCATGAGAACCTGTACAGAATTTTCTAACCATCAGCAATTTAACATATTTCACTTAAGCATGCAGGGAAAGAACTCACATCAGTCTTTGAAGTCAAATGTGGGGCACGTACAAAGAATGCCAGACAGATCACACAGTTTATGGAAATGTTTATGCATTAGTAACCTAAACACACTCAGGCTGTGGAAAAGGAACAAACAACTTGATACAGATAAACTCAAATATATGTTGAGCTGCAAAAGCATGTTGGTTTCTGTAAATTGAACAGTTCACAGGTGCCAATCTAAAATAGATCATTTGTTGATCAAAAAAAACCTCTACATACATACAATCTCAGCTTCAAGGGTGAAACCTAAATGGAGACATTCTCACCACTAAGGCAAACCATTGTATGCTGACTTCAAAGAGGCCTGAAGGACTTGCTAGGGTGTAGGCAAAGAAGAAAGAGTGTATTACATATGTGGTAAGAAACAATTAAAGGAGTCATCTACAGGTTTTTGGCATCCTAGCCCCAGCACCAGCCCACAGATATGGCATCCCAGCTATGGCATCCCAGCACAGGAACAGCAATAGATGGATAGATAGATAAATAGATCGATGATAGATAGATAGATAGATAGATAGATAGATAGATAGATAGATAGACGGACAGACAGACATACAGACAGCAGAGTTTAGTGGATTTTATGAAACAACTTGGTCAGAGCCAAGTGTAGACCAGTGTATTCTTCTCTGATCTCTTCTTACTCAAATAGCCAATGGTGACAGTGGAAGGAGTTCTGTAAATATCTGTGTGGCAGTCACTACGCTGGCCAACTGACCGAGCAGGCAACTGTCAGAATTAAATCTTGAAGTGCTGACTGGAGCAGACAAAGAGGAGCAGCAAAATAAAAGGAGCTTCAGGACCAGAAACAGAATAGGAAGGAGAAGAAAACCACATGTAAAAGAACAAGTTGGAGGTATGGGGAAACACAGTGCAAAGGAAGCACAAGGAGGCAGAGAAGATGTCCAAAGAAGTGGTGGTATTGTCCGCTTAATTCCTCTACAAAAGCCACTGCTTCGTATGGGCAGAAACAGCAATGTTGACAAAAGTGTGTAGCAAGCAAGAAACTTATTATAATTATTTCATGCAGAAGAGAGACTAAGTATTTCAGGCAGAAATGGGAGAAGGGAACATTCTGTTTTGGCAGATTCTCCTCATTTGAGATATATTATCATCTTCATATAATGGTGGCTGCCACTGGAACCTGAAGAAATTGATAACCTAGAAAATCCCTTCATGCCTCCCTTTGCACAGCAACGTCTGAAAAATAGCCACTAGAAGTGTAACCTATTTAATTTAAGTAGGTTAGCTTACTTAAATAGTGTCTCATGGAATAAATGCTTGAATTCCTATTTCAGCTTCAAGATGACCTTGGTGTGTCAGCATGAATATGTGCAGATGACAGCAGACTACAGGCGGCAGAGTGCACTGTTTGATGTAGTGAGCTGCTTATGAACAAGCCTGGCAAAAACAGATCACCTGCTTTACAGAGCAGCATTATTCCCAATCACTTGTATCTTCCAATCGTGTCTGTGTGCACTCTTCATTTGCCTTTATTGACATTAGTGATCATCAGGAAATGCTTTACCTCAGATCTACAGATCATCTCCGGTATTACATCATTCCCTCACGGCCTCTCTGAAAACAAAGAGTGTATGCTGGGAGGCTCTGCAGCTCTGTCCTTGAACATTAAAAACAGGATTGATCCTCTTTAAAAATGATGAGAAAGAGGTGAGAAATATTAAAGAATTTCTACACCTCTGATACCAAAGGAAAGCTTTTCATGCTTGCTGTGGAATTTTACATTAAATGCATTTTGGCAAAGAACCAGTGCAGTGCAGTGGTTATAACAGATATCTATTCTTAAAAGCGGCAGAAAGTAATATGTCTGAATTTCTCTGGCCAAAATCAAACTGGCTGAACTCCACAAGAATACCATGTGCCGTAGTGATAGGTAATATTTCACTTTCAATCTTGTAACCAGAAATACTAGATTACAATCAGGCGAGCCTCCTTCCTCAACCTTCTTCAAAGGAAATCAGCAATAAAATCCTAAACATGAAAGGGCAGAGACCTTGATGGGAGTCCTGCAGGGACAATGTCAAAGACAAAAGAAGGGGAAAGAAACTAGACTGATAATACAAGTAAGATTACCTGTCATAAATATACAGTTGAAGTTGCAGACTGCATTCCCAAGGTACTGCAAAAGGTTTTGCATTTTCATGATCATTGAAGCTGATCTACATACTGCACTGGCCTTTACAGCAAGAAGCTTAAGCACGGACCTCACACAAGAGTCTGGCAGCCGATGTAAAGAACAGTGATAAACTTTGAAAAAAAAATATCTCTAATTACAGACCAGCTATGCAAGGCAGCAGGCTTCTTCTATGGTATGTTGAACTAGCTTGGCTGAATGATCTTGCCTTAAACTTGGGATTCATAGCTACTAATAGAGATATGAGACTCTAAGAAACTGTCTCCTGACATAGTTTTCCAATGGCAGATAGGAACATTTCCTTTCCACTGAAACAAGGGATAACAGATTGTAGTTCAGTTAATTGCGACTTGCATACATCATCCAGAAATATATCATAGCTTTTAATTGTCTTCACATAGATCTAATATATAGTTACACTGACATTGTGTTAACACATTTTGATTAAAATTTTCAGACAGAATTTCTCTTCAAATTTTAATTTCCTTTTGATGTACATACGATTTAAATAAGTTTATCATCTTCCTTATTTTCATGTTAAATGTTTTTTTCTAGGTGGGTGAGATAAGCAGCGTGAAAGGAAATAAAATTGAGAATGAGAAAAATTAAACACCTCTGGCTTAAAAAAAAAAAAAAGTCTGTAATTTTCATAGCCCCTTATCATACAAAAACACATTTTTGCAACAGAATTATCAGTGATATCAGCAGAGGCTTGGCAAGAAGAGTGTTTATTCATTAATAGTTCCTGTAGAATCCTAGGAGGTGAATATATGTTTTCTTTCTGGAAGCTACTCAGCTGTGGACCAGTGCCTTTCTCATTCACATTCACGGCAAACGAGGAACAGCTATTTTAAAAGATATCTATGACAGACACTTACAGCCAGGTTTTCAGGAGTGTTGAATGCCCACCCCAGCAGGCTGGAATCAGCAGGAGCTGCAGGCACAAGCACTTGGCCTTTAAAAAGCAGAGCTATAAATTTCACTAGACTTTCTCAATGTTCCATTGTTACTAGCTAAAATATGTCACAATTTCTACCCACATTGTCACTGACCTTTTATTATCACACATTGTTTTCAATCTTGGCATAACATTTTTTTTTTCTTAACAAGCTAAATGTAATGCATTGCAATTTAATGCAATGTGAACATACATACACATACCATATTTATATATCTATTGAATGAATATGTATGAAAACCTGAAAAAGAACAATGACTGCTAGCAATTTTTCGTAGAGTATAAATGTGCCTTGTGGAAAGCATAATTAACACATACTCAAAGCATTATTTGTCCCAGAGAATATAGGAAACTGATACTGAGCCTGATAATGATACTTCGACAAAAGCTAAACTGACTGTTTTCAAAATACAGCGCTATTGCCTGTAGGTAGAAATTCTGCATTGTGACTGATATGCTGTTGTTAATCAATACAGCATGTTCGTCAGAGCACTTAAAGTTGTGAAATGTTCCTCTATACGGAATTATCAGTAAAAATGACATGAACAAATTCAATCAAACGCTGCCACACTCATGACCGAGGAATCATAGATATTAAAATGCACTATGAGCTTCTCATAAACGCTGCCAGTCCTTAGTGCATTAGATGATAATCAGCTGCCTATGCAGACAACAAGCAGCAGAAACTAAGTCAAACCCCTGAAGGTGGAACAAGATGTTAAATCTTTCCATTTTTAACTGACAGAGAAGAGACAGTCTTCAGTTATCAAGACCGCAATTTTGCAACGAATAATACAAGATGTTTACCTGTACGTCACATGTTTTTTAACTGGGTTCTGAATTGCAGGTCAGATAAACACTTCTATTCCTATCTACAGGAGATAGATTTTGTCCTTCCTTTTCTGTTTATTCTTGCAATTAATGGAGGAAAAATCCTAGAATGTGCAAGAGCATATGTTTGTGTGAAATACATCTAATTAATTACTTGAATAGCTGTTGGTAGAATTCATGAGTAGTATCAGAATACATAGGAATTAAATCCTGTGTATTAGGGTAAAAGTGATTCATATATATGTATATATATATATATATATATATATGCATATATCTATCTTCAGGCTTTTCAGCAATTATTTGTGGAATGTGTTTAAAATACATCATTCACAATATGTTCGCATTCAGCGCTCAAATAATTCATGAAAGCATTCGACTCATAAGGCTGGCCAGATTGCATGCATCCTCTCCATATAGATACTGCTGTATATGTGACCCAGATAGACTGTGACTTTTGCCAAAGCCTTCATATTGCTAGCTCTTCTGAGATCAAAGTGAAGTGAGATCAGTCTTTCACAGAGATATTCTTTTCCTTTTCCATCATGACTACTCTTGAAAATTCTCGTGGAACAATGTGTGAAAAGACAAGCTGAATAATCCTGTTCCTAAAGAACTAGCCTCTACAGAATAAGGAGTTTTGAGATGCAGTGATGTTTTTCTTAAATACAGAAGAAGAGGTACTATATGGCTGGCTCATCCTAGAAGCAAATTAAAAAAGATTCTTCTCACCTGATCAGCAAGGGAGGAGTGGGGCACAGACCATTCACATTCCCAAAGGCAGTGACATGCCTGGCACTCCACAAAAAGAAAGAAAATCTCTGCTCTTTTTATGTGGCAACAGAGAGTACTAGAGCATACTTGCACAGAGTGGGTATCAATTTATTTTCAACTGGGAAATGTGACTTTTTCTGGGTACGCAGTGTTTTTCTTCTAATACATTTGTCTCACTGCCCTGAACACTTCATACCATAGCCAAATTAAGCAAATCCTTTTGTAATTTTAATGTATATCTATTGGAAATACATGTTTTGGAACACAATATTTTGCCGTGTACTATTTTTACTTCTTTCTTTTTATCTATCTCAGATGACTTCATAAAAACATAGAATCATTAAGGTTGGAAAAGATCTCTAAGATTATCTAGTCCAATTGCTCATCTATCACCAATATTGCATACTGAACCATGCCCCTAAGTACAACATCTACTTTTTACCTAAACATCTCCTGGGATGGTGGCTCCATCTTGTCCCCAAGCAATTTGTTCCTGCTCCTTCCAAGAATCTCACCACTCTTTCTGAGAAGAAATTCTTCCTAATATCCGGTCTGAAACTCTCCTGGTGCAACTTCAGGCTGTTCTGTCTTGTCTTGTCCCATCTCTACACTGGAGAAGAGGCTGACCCCCACCTCACCACAACCTCCTGAGCTGGAAGGGACCCACAGGGATCAACTCCAGCTCCACAGTCTCAATTCCCTAAGCTGATCATTATACCATTTGTGCTCCAGACCTGCCACAGCAGTGTTGCCTTTCTCTAGACAAACTTCAGGGCCTCAGCGTCATTCTTAAAGTGAGGAGCCCAAAACTGAACACAATATTCAAGGTGCAGCCATTAACCAGTGCTTAATACAAGGGGATGATCACCTTCTTCCTCCTGCTGGCTATATGATTTCTGATGCAAGCCAGGATGCCACTGGCCTTCTCAGTCATGTTGGCTCATGTTCAGCTGAGTGTCAACCAACACCTGCAGATCTTTTTCTTCCAGCCACTCTGCCTCAAGCCTGTGGCATTACATGGGGTCACTGTGATAAAAGTGCGAGACTCTGCACTTGGTCTTGG
The DNA here is from genome assembly GCF_019232065.1 of Centrocercus urophasianus. NCBI lineage: Eukaryota > Metazoa > Chordata > Aves > Galliformes > Phasianidae > Centrocercus > Centrocercus urophasianus. Next base: position 18,124,282 of record NW_024884767.1, read on the forward strand.
TGAACTTCATCTCACTTATCTCAGCCTATCAATCCAGCCTGTCCAGATCATTCTGTAGGGCCTTCCTACCCCCAGGCAGATCAACATGTTCTCCCAACTTATATATAATTTGCAGACTTACTGAGAGGGCCCTCAATCCCCTCATTCAGATCATCTGTGAAGATACTGAACTGGATGGGCCCCAATACCAACCCCTGGAGAACACCACTTGTGACCAGTTGCCAGCTGGGTTTAACTCCATTCAGTACCCCTCTCTGGGCCTGGCCATGCAACTAGCTTTTTACCCAGGAAAGAGTGTACCTGTCCAAGCCTGTCTATGTCATTGATAAAGGTGTTGAAGAGCGCAAGTTCCAAGATGGACTCCTGGGGAACACCTCTTTTGACCATTCTCTATCTGGACATAGATCCATTTACCACAACCCTCTGCTTGATACTGCCCAGCCAATTTCTTATCCACTCTTTATATCCACATATTTCCAGCTTAGACATGAGAATGTGATGTGAGACCATATCAAAGGCCTTGCAGAAATCCATATAGATGACATCACTCACTTGTCCTTTGTCTACTAATGCTGTCACTCTGTCAGAGAAGGTCAGTAGATTGCTCAGGTATGATCTGTCCTTGTTGAAATGGTGCTAGTTTGGATCACCTCCTGATGTTGCATGTGCCTTAACATATCTTCCAGGAGGATCTCTTTCATGATCTTCCGAGGCACAAACTTGAGGTTCATTGGCCTGCGGTTTCCTCTTTCTTTAAAGACGTAGTAATGTTTCCCTTCTTCCAGTCAATTGGAGCTTCACCTGACAGCCTTTTCAAACATGCTGGAGAGTGGTTTAATGTATACAGCTGCATAAATACTGAAAGACAATCATTGCAAACTCAATGATAGAAGTTTATAACTGTACTATATTTACCTATGTACACAAATATTGAATGGGAGGATTAATGCCCATCTATCCACTTAATTTTTGTTCTGTTTTACCTAATAGAATCACTTTAATTAGTAGCACCAAATGCAGGCTGAAGACAATGAAGTAGCACATCTCAGACAAAAGGCAGAAATCAGCTGCCAGACAATGGCTCATTAAATCAAGCCTCAGTGGAAAGTTAAATAAAGGCAAATATAATTCGAAAAAGTAATTTTAAAACTACTTTAATACATCCCTCACAAATGTGGAGATGCCATTTTAAAGTTATGTGTATCCCATTTTTTTTTGTCGTTGTCAGTGTTTTTAGTCTTCTGTATCAACGTGATAATTTAATGAACTTATATGTTAATATATACAACATGTAAGTGTGTGTATGTTATTTGTCTGACAGAGGAATGGAAAGCCGCATGATTTCTTTCTTATGTATGTTGTTATTGTGATGATAATTGAAATGCAATTTAATCACTTGAATACTAAACCAAAAGCAGATGTATTAACATGGTGAGTAAAATACATTTTCAGATGGTTCTGAAACTACTAATTTTCTAGCATGCTTTAAACACCTTCCATTATACAGCCAATTGCAAATTGCTTTGCTCTTTTAAGATATTAACAATAGCAATTAACATAATCTGTTCAGTTTTATAAGATGTTCCCAAATGGATGTAAGTAAGTTATAGAAAAACATTATGATAATTATGCCCCAGTTTATGTCTTCATGAGTCTTCCCTGTGTAGAATGATTCAAAGCACTTTAGTCTACTCCATTTCAAGATGTTCATTCCTTTACATTTACTATCTTAATTTGAAATATGTTATTTTTATAGTAACTCTGTTTACAGAGAGTGTGGGTACTAGCCAGATATTTCTCCATGTTATCTCAAAACACATACAGACTCCATCAGTAAAATCTCTTACATATTCATTGAAATTATGAGTTTAAGAGTTAATTTCACAATTGGTGAATTTTACTTTATTCTCTAAGCCCCATTTAAAACTTTATGTCTATCCTGGATCTTTTCATAATACATTTTATATCAGCTGTTCAGACTCCTATCCTCATAAGACAGGATTTCCCATTCAATGGGAAAAAAAATAAAAATCATATAGTTAAGATATGCATTCCTGTATGAACAAATGAAATCACAACTGAATTCTTGTACCTCAGCCAACAAGACAAGTTTGTATTTATGCCAGACCCAAATCCACTAATATTAACATTGGCGTGCTCCAAACCCTGTGTCCTGGAGCAGGTGACTAAACGTGTGATAATAAATTGCCTCAGGAATGATCCAGATCATCAGTCCAGGAAGATACCACATCTCCATTTGGCAGTATAAAATAAGTTTCACACCCATTCAGGATGGATCAGTTCCTGAGCCCAAGACAAAACCTCTAACTCTGTGTTACACTACACTGGCACAAGAGTAATAAAAGGGTGGAAACAACCATCTTTATTTTGTGTTCTCTCTTAGCTATTCACGGTGATGTATCCTAATCATTTTAACCTGGCCAATGAAGTTATGAGCACATAAAACAAATATATTTAAGTCAAAAGCAAATATATTTAGTTGAATATTTTGGCTTTTCAATTTCATTCTTTACTTTTTTTTTTTTTTTTTTTTTTTAAATTTTTTATTATGTATAATAGAAATAGCACAGGAAACAGTGATAATCTGAACTGTATGACCACAGATAACTTTATTAGCAGACTACTGAAGACAGTTCCATTGTCTTTTTTTTTTTTTTTCTACCCAGTTGAACTTTTCAATTAAACTTCTTTTTTTCCAAAGTATGTGAACCTGACTGACAAAAATACTTTGAAAATTCAAGTGGATTTCTATTGTTTTCATGCATTTTTAATGTCAAATTGACATTAAAAATTAGAAAACAGGCCATTTTTCAGATTGAAAGATCTTTCATCATTATAAATAGTGAAACATTTAGATGTCATTTACATTTTTAAATCAAAATAGTCTGAGAAGAATATTTCATTCAGACAAGACTTTCTTTAGTCTAGCCTGTGAATGGTAAACTAAACAAAACACAACCCTCTACTTTGATACTGGAGGATGTCATCTATAACCAGAGATCACATTCCATCATCTATAAACCTCATGCTCAGCTTTCTGTTTATTAAAATTTTTGAATATGCACTTCAGATTATACTTCAGATGATAATCTCATTCATTTCTTCACTTGTCATTGATTTAAACCAAATAGAAAATTCTCTGTTCCAGGTTTCCTAAAGGAAATGGAAGTTTCTCCCTAAACATCTATAGGTAGGAAAGGGTGTGTTATGAAAAACTCTCCACTAGTTTAACATCTATCTCTGGATAATAAGAAATGTTTGGGATTTTTTGTTGTTGTTTAAAAAAACAAACAGGTAAGTTTTCTGAAGATACTACTTTAAGCAGCACCCAATTTTCCCTGTAAAGCCACTGCATGTCTTGCTTCTGTCATACACAGTATAAAGTTACTTATTTGCAGCAGTTCAGTCCACAGACCCCACTTCCATGCCCCATTCCTCCATCAGGGATGTTGATGAGAGACCTGAGCACTCTGTGTCCTCCGAAAGCTCAGGTCAATTCACACCTCCACTTTGATTTTCCATTTTTCTGCTTTCTCCTAGGTTCTCCAGGCACTTTCTTCTCTTCTTGGAAATCTCAGTTTTCCCCTTTTACTAGCTATGTGTTGAGTTTCATTCAGGGTTTGAGGTGCTCTCTTATCCTACTTTCTGCCCCAGATCTACCCTTGCCCTCCCAATACCTTGGTTCTCCATTTGATGTCTACTCCAATGCAATTCCTCTTTCCTTTAAGCATTACTTATTCCTGCCCTGCCTCCTTTATCTCCCATATGTAGGACTATATTAGCCTTTCTTTTAATAAATGTTCTAAATTTCATTCATGTGAAAGTTCTCTGCGCTCTTGCATCACAGATGCAAGATGGTCCCATGTAAAAGGTATCATTTTTTCTCCTGACTGTTTTTTTTGGCTGCTAGGCTCTTTTCTCACTAAGAATTCCATAGGCATGTTGGGGAACGTGCTACTTTTACTACGACAGATTTCCTACATCCCATTTAATACCTTGTGTTTCTACTTGGATGAAAATAACAAAACCCATGGCAGTACCAACACTCCACTATGGTGTCAACGTTCCTCTGGGATGCAGAAGACAAACAGGACAAGGAACAGGTGGGACAACCAGGCACACCAGCTTCCAATTCCTGCCAAAGCTGTCAGGATCATACAGTTTGCTACCACAAAGCACAAACACAAGCAGCCAAAAAGATACTAGACTGCATTGTAGGTCCTCAGTCCCTGACCACAAAGAGGACCATTGCAGCAAATATCTCATTTTTTTCTGCTAATGGAGGAACTAATTTAGATCTCTTAACTGAGTAATAATAAGGTGCTTCCTCTTTATGAACATGGCCTGGATAAATAACTTTTTCAAAGTGAACTGTTTTCTATTTATCAGAAACAATTACACCCCAAGCTAAAAAAATTTTGAGTCTGAGTCCTGAGGTGTTTGTTCCTCATGAAAGATGCAATTAATAACAAGTTAACAGGAAACTCAAGTCATAATTACACAGAGAATTCTAATAATTACATCTTTGGAGGCATAATTGGCCTAAAAATAATTGTGATATTTTAGCTGGAAGAAACGCTAAATTGAAGCAGCCAAATTAATTGTGGACCTACAGATGATTAGATGGCATTGGGGAAGTAAATTTGAGTGTACCACATAATAAAAAGTACCCACAAAATTGCTGTAGCACTATGAGGGAATAATTTCACAGCAGTCTTAAACAATAATTGATCAGTGAGACCTCTAAAAGCTGAAGTGCTGTGGAAGAGAGATTGACATCTATTACGGGATGGAGTCATTCCTTTTAAGTATTTTTATCTTAACTCACACAATTTTTACTGCAGTAAGGATTTTAATTTATCATTGTATATTTCCTTAACTAGTTAAAAAAGACATAAAAGAGAAATGCTGCAATAGAAATGAAAAACCATTACTAAGAGGTCCTTCCAAACAAAATTACTCCTTTGTGATATCTAGATCAAAATCTAAGGTTTTTTAGGAGAGGTATCATTTGTTTGCTCACATATACTCAACTGAAATAAGCTTGACATCATTATTGCAACAATTTTATGTTCACTTAATGCTACTGATCTTAAATTAAACAGATGGAAGAGAAAGGTGAGCATCCATTTGTGATCTGTGAACTGAAGAGACCACTTCCCAGTGCCCAGCTGGGCCTCAGCTTCCAGCCTCCTCAGACTTCTCTGGTTACAAGGACAAAAAAGTACCCATATCTGGAGATCTTAACAGCAAACACTTTGTCTCCAGCCCCAGGTACCAGAAAAACATTTCAACAATGACTAGTAGCCTAACAGTCACTGCATCTTCTTGTTCCCAACTCCTAAACAAAGTTTCACTTTATTTTAGATATTCTCAAGTCATCACTTGATATAACTTGCTCACACTTGACTTACATAAGTGTTTAAAGAGGAAAACTTATATTTATCATGATCTTAATGCTGGAGTGATGGGCACAAGAAAACTACTATAACATTCAACTTAAACTGGCTTTCATTTTCATCAAAACCAAAGTACAAAATCACCACAAAGTAGAAAAACAAGTATTTCAGATGACAAATCTTCAAGCAACTAAGAACTTCTACATTCCAGTAAATCAAGCCTTCAGCAAGCAGGTTTTAGATGTATATTTCAAACTAATTTAAATAAAACATGTTGGGATTTTAGTTTGCTGAGGCGCATAAGACATTCTGTTCACCCCAGTACCAATATGCTCTTGCATTCACCTGAATTACCTGGAGGCCTCACAAGGCGAAGCAAACATGAGGTGGTTCAGCTGCAAATGCTAAGAGGCATTGAAACATTCAACTGTAGGTATACAGAGATAACCCACACAGCCAAGTCAAAACCAGAAGAGTTTCCTGCTGCAGAGCACCTCCACACCATCAGGATAGAGTGCCAGGCTGGGGCATCTGTGCTCATTTCATCTCAGGTTCCTTCTCCTCTGTAGAAACACATTTCCAGTCCCAAACACAGACAAAAGTTAGTATCCAAGGACAGAAAGGCTGGTCTCTTAGCATTTCTGATTATTCCAGGCAGTTGTTTTTTCTTTTAAACTCTCACCAGTCTTGAAACTAATGGGATATGCATAGGAAAACACTGTCCATAGAACACAGCAGCAGAAAACCGATGTCTGGTAATTAAAAATGAATGGGTATCAGTTCCTTTCCCCTTGCTTTATTTCAGTTTTAGTTGAAGCAGTTTTCTCACTAACCAAGCAGCAACAACAATTAGCATAAACTTGGTGCTAACTCACAGATGACATTAATTAACTCACCTAACCAACAGACTCATTCCTAGTCAACACACCTATACAACCATTGTGTTTGTTTTCATAAGGTAAATGACAGCTGTATCAGCTTATTTCATTACATTAAAGTATCAAAAGAAGACACAATACTCATTACCTTGATATTACTTATAGTTTGCACTATAATCCCTTGATTGGATAAATCATAGGACCCTGCGATAGTTTTAATGTCAGCAACAAATTGATACAAACTTTTGTTACATGATATTGTTGCTATTACTATAGCACTTAGAAGTGATAGTAATGCATCAAGACTGCGCTGTTACTCTCCAGACTTAAGATCAGATAAACATAGCTTGCATCAGTAATTTTGTTTCTTAAGTTAACAGTCTTGTTTTCTATATGTTTTTATTAAACTTGTCCCAAACTTAAACTTGATCACACACTACATCAAAAATTGTTTTATTTTCATGATCATCTCAGGTGGTTTTAATTAAGTAGTTGCAAAAGAACTACTTTTTTTTTTTTTCTTTTAAGCTCATATGTTTGAATATATGATTTTGATATATCACATGTTTTTCTTTCAAAAAAGGAAGATCATTCCCCAGAGAGAGTTGGCATGCATTGATATTAAAGCTAAAGGTGTTAAAAAATGTTAGGGTGTGAAGAGGATAGAGCCAAGCTTTTTGCAGTGGTGGAACCCTGTGTCAGGCCAATGGCAATGGGCACAAATTGTAAAATCAGGAAGTACTCCTATACTGAGCAACAGAGCACTGGCATAGGTTGCTCCTAGGAGGCTGTAGAGACACAGTCCCAGGCAAACAGCTCTAAAAGTAGGGGATTGGATTAGATAGCTTCCAGAAGTCCCCGCCAACCTCAGCCATTCTGTGCATCACTGTGGTGCTAAGCTTTTTTAAAAATAGACTCAAGCCACTAGCTTTTATTCTGCCACCACTGTGGTTAATGTGGGATTTTTAGAGTCTGAATGCACAAATCAAAGTCCCCTTCCTTCAGCAAGTGCAAAGATGTGGAAAGATGTACTTAATGCTGCTTCACTGCTTATGTAGTGCCTGAATCATAGAATCATAGAATGGCTTGGGTTGGAAGGGACCCCAAAGATCATCCAGTTCCAAACCCCTACCTGGACAGTGTGTCCATCCTCCAGATCAGGTTGCTCTGAGCCACTTCCAACCGGGCCTTGAATGCTGCCATGGATGCCAGAGGATTTCCCAGAGGATTGGAGGCTTGCTGATGTGACTCCCATCTTCAAGAAGGGCCGTAAGGAGGATCTGGGGAACTGTAGGCCTGTCAGCCTTACCTCAGTACCAGGGAAGGTTATGGAGCAAATCATCTTGGATGAGATTGCACAGCATGTGCGCAGTGTCCAGGGATCAGGCCCAGCGAGCACAGGTTCGTGAAAGGCAGGTGGTGCTTGACCAACCTCATCTTCTTCTATGACTGGGTGACCAGTCTGGTAGATGAGGGAAGGGCTGTTGATGTAGTCTTCCTAGTCTTCAGCAAAGCCTTTGACTCGGTCCCTCACAGGCTTCTTCTGGGGAAACTGGCTGCCCGTGGTCTGAACAGATATACACTACTTTGGGTAAGGAACTGGCTACAGGGCCGTGCCCAGTGGGTCGTGGTGAATGGAGTGAAGTCCAGCTGGCGACCCGTTTCAAGTGGTGTCCCCCAGGGGTCGGTACTGGGGCCCATCCTGTTTAATATCTTTATTGATGACCTAGATGAGGGCATTGAGTGCACCCTCAGCAAATTTGCAGATGACACCAAGCTGGGAGGTGGTGTCGATCTGCCTGAGGGTAGGGCGGCCCTTCAGAGGGATTTAGGCAGGCTGAACCACTGGGCTGAGGTGAATGGGATGAGGTTCAACAAGGCCAAGTGCCGGGTCCTGCACTTTGGCCATAACAACCCCACGCAGCACTACAGGCTTGGGGATGAGTGTGAAGAAGAGAAAGACCTGGGGGTGTTGTTTGATGCTCGGCTGAACATGAGCCGACAGTGTGCTCAGGTGGCCAAGAGAGCCAACGGCATCCTGGCCTGCGTTAGAAACAGTGTGGCCAGCAGGAGCAGGGAGGTGATCATCCCCTGTACTCAGCTCTGGTGAGGATGCATCTCGAGTCCTGTGTTCAGTTTTGGGCCCCTCACTACAGGAAAGACATTGAGGCCCTGGAACATGTCCAGAGAAGGGCAACGAAACTGGTGAGGGGTAAATTAATTTAACTGGGCTTTTTTTCTTTTTTTCTTTTTTTTTTTTCTTTTTTTCTTTTTTTTTACAGCTATTGCTACCAATAACGTTCACAAAGCTTTGAATCTTAGAAAGGAAGAGATGCAGTAGAAACTTCTCAAAAGAGATCAGGCAAAAAAAAAAAAAAAGGAGAAAAAGAAAAAAAGAGAGCTTACAGCTCAAGTTAAAAAGCAACAGAAATACAGTCATGGCAAGTCGCAAGAGAAGTAAATAGGCTCTGCCCACACTTGCATGGACTAGATTTGTAATAAATAATTACCCATGAACCCATTCAGAAAAAATATGTTAGCTGTGTTAACTTGCTATCTTGGCAGCACGTGTTATTCTCCTGCGAAGAAGGAATATGGATTCTGCAAGACACAAGGGACAAGGCATAGGTAGAAAAGAATGCAATTCTGTAAAATGGCTGTCAGATCATTGCTGGAGATCTCTACAGATTCAGTCACATTCAAGATGAGACCACATTTCTGGGGAAATAAAAAAAGAAAAGTTGTGGTTTCCTTTCTTTATTGTGAATTTACTTACCTGCTGTACTAACAATTAACCTCTCTACACACATCATTTGAAAAGCATCTCATCACTGAGCTGCTTCTCAGTGACTTAGGATATGCAGAAAAAAATGCCACTTAATTGCAATTTTGGTTTTTTTTCCTTTTCAGTGAGCCTAAAAATTTGTTAACTACCCTGACGAAGCAAAAGAAACTTTCACAATAAAGAATGCTTTGGCCTGTATTTCTGCAAACAACAGAGAGGGATGACAGCATCTATCAGATGCTGAGTTTTGTAATGCCAGAGAAGGAAAATTATCCAAAAGAACTACAATAAATTGAAATTTTGCCCATTTTGGTATGTATTTATTGTAGGTATGTCTAGGCATTATTTGCTCTTAATACCAAATTACTGTATATATTTTTAGGACAATGGGCCCACAATCACAAATACAAAATGTTATTAACACTGTGACTTCCCATAAGCTCTTCTACACAAAAATCCTAAGATGCTTTTTAATATTAATTAAGATTCACTTCTGCTGAGTGCTGCATTAAGTATGGCAGAAGTTATTCAATTTATTTATTCTATAGGATTACAAAAATCACTGACATACGAGCTGAGAACCAAATTCCACCATAAAAGATGGACAGGAGAGTAGTTATTTCACTAATTATATAAAGAAACTGTTGTGACATCTACTTTTCATATAAGCAGAACAAATTGCAATATCTTCAGAAACCAAGTAGGTTGGTTGCTAAGGCTGCACTGAAAATAGCAGGCTTTTCCAAGTTCCCTACCAATGTGTTTTCATCAAATGGCAACAGAATGCTGCATTAGCTACGAAATTGTGTCAAATGGTACAATTTTACCAATTTGACTGAAAAATTTTGTTGTTTTTGACAGAAAATATTTGAAGTGAGAATTTTTACAAAAAGGATCAGAAATAGATGTACCATTTTTAAGCAGAAGCCTTGCAAATGTGTTTTAAAATTGGTAATAATTAGATTTTGGTAGAAAAGGATTAAAAGCAAACTCACTGCATTGATTGTAGCCCTCTCTTACTTTTCTGCAGTGAACATGTGGAACACTGTAATTTTTTTCCATAACTACTAATGTAAAAAAAATCTATATAAATGGTTATGTTTCATTCGCTTCTCGTGCAAAGGCTTTTCTGTTAGCTTTGAATTCCACACTGTGAATTATAATAAGAAACAAGATGACAGAGCTCAACATTTTCCAGTTAATTTTATTCTGCTTTGGGCATTCCTGCTGTCAGCAGGAGTAAAATTTACTGCCATAGAAAAGCACAAGGAAAAGTCAAATAAGCCTTTCTAAAATCCAATGCAACTTGCATCTAAATGAGACTGCAACATGGAAGGCACCTTCACCTCCCTCTTTTGTTAAGATAGGGGTCAAGCACCCTGTCATGAGTCACCCCAAAAACTAGGGCGGAAACGGGGCTCCACGTTGCACAGGAAGGAAAAAGAGAAGAAGGAAAGACAAAAAGAAAAGCCCTCTGACTCAATAAACAGAAACTGTAATACTCAGCACGAGGAATAAAGCTGTTACTGTGGCAACAGCCACATCACATGGGACTCCTTCCGCCTCCAGGCCTACCACTGTCAGGAAACTCGCCCGCTCTGATCTGCAGCAGCGGCTCACGCTCAGCAGTGCAGGCACACCGCGAGATGCACGAAGCACAGCCACATTTCCAGCTAACGCCCTGCGTGCTTTCCTCTGTTCCTGCCTGGTTCTGAAGCTCTGTTTGAGAGCTGGCTGCGTAATCCATTGGCTCTGAATTTGAGACGAAATCGGTGCTACGCTGGCACAGAGCAAAACAGTACCAACTGAGATCATGAAGGTAATGAGAAGAATGCCAAATATGCTGTGGGAATAACATGTGCAGACGTATTTCAGAAGAGTTACAACAGTGTGCTACTTGGTCTAAAATAATTTATCTGTGAATCCTTTCTCTATCTCACAGTTCCACTTAATTCCTGTAAGCAGTAATGTCTTTATGGCAAAAAAGTTAGTGACAGGTTTTTCACTGACTTTTAAAAGACACTCCCATTAATTGACGACGTGGCTGTTATTAAGCTTCACTGAACAGTATCCTTCACTTATTTACATAGCAACAGCTATGACGAGATAAATGTAACTTCATGGATATCTTCTCTTCCCCTGCCCAGTAGAGCAACATTTTAAAGGTACTTAACCTACATGAAATACGACAGCTTTGAAAAACCTGCTCTGAGTAATCTCCCTTCATCCAGTTCCTCACTTCCCATTTCCCTCAGTTTCCATTTCCTACAGGTATATTGGAAGTACTTTGCAAAAACAACTTACACCTCATGTTCTACAGATCCATTCTAGAGCATCTTACCAGCTGTATATGTTCTGCAGCAGAATTAAGTATCAGTCCCTCCCCTCATTTAGATATAATTTGCAAAAGCTAATGGAACCAAAAGCTATTAAAGCTATTTTTTGCCAACCATGAACAAGAGCCTGCATGCAGCATTATTAAATATTTACACCAGTGGAAGTGAACACTGTTGCTGTCACCATTGCTGAAATGCACCACCTACTGCCTCACTATATTTATATCCACTGTTTGGTCACCATAAACATCCAGCAAGTGTTGATGAATGTCAGTCGGTGCCATTATTTTCTACTTGGAGGAATTCAATAACACACCTTTGTTTCATCTGCTCTTCCACGTCAGATGCCATTCTGTTGGACTGCCCCTCTTCTGCCATCCATCATGGCAACAAAATGTAATGCAATCGTAGTAGGAAGGTTCATCCTCTACTGCCATACCACCCACATCCACCTCTGATGTTGTGGGCCAACATAATAAAATAAGAGACATTACTTTCAGAGCAGATAGCATAAGTCTTAATGTAAATAATTAAAATTTATTATTATTTTTTAAATATCTGTATTAGCTTATATTTACTAGCAATCAAATACTAACCAAAAATCACTGGCATCATGGTTACAGACATGAGGAATTTTTCTGACCTTGCCTCATAAATGGTTTGCAAATACTTCTCCAGTGATTAAATATCAAACTGAGAACAGAACTAAAGCAGAAGACCACCTGGAAAAATAAGTTGCTTTATTCTATAATGATCTCTCGCTCTAAAAATATGTGCACACACACATCCCTCCAGAGAGTAGAGAGTTCTCAACACAATAATAGTGAATAAACATATAATTCCAGATTTTCAATGCTAGAGTAAAATATTTGCCTGGGTAAATCAAGTAGTGGTATCAGAGTGTCCATGGGACTGAGACAGAGCATGTGCCTCACCAGTGCTGTGAGCTGCTGCAATAACCTGCACTGCACTGGTTCATGCTCTGAGAGGCTTTCAGGCATGAGAGAACACTCACAATCAGAATGGCACCACAGGGCAAAAGTAAACAAATTCCTCTTTCATCCTGACAGTCACACACAGCAAGGTTTAACAAAAACATCATACATTAAAGAGGAGGTTTCTCAGGAGGTCAGTGCTAAGAGCTGGATGATGAACGAGGCACAAGAACTGCAGCTGCACAAGAACACAGCAGCCTGAAGCTGCAGTCTGTTCAGCCCTTCCAGAACAAGGGTTCTCAGAAAACACTGCAGCTACAGTGATTTGAGCAGCAGAGCAGACTTGGTGTTTTGCTTCTCTCAGAAACCTCTGCTTTTCTCTTCCCAGCCTCCCAACGACCTCCCAGTGTTCTCATTAATTATGGCTCCAGCTGCAGATGCTACAGTTAAGTACTTTAAACCACTGAAATAGCAGAATATGTACTATTTTTCCCAGTGGAACTATTGTATGTCATTCAAGGAAGATGAAGCAGCTCCCAGGCAATCAAGCAGAGTGACAACTAACACAAAGTGAGTGGTGGCAACACATGAGCAAGAGACAAAAGGAACAGAGAGTTAAAGCTTGAATTCATGTGACATACTGATCCACAATAATTAGCAAAACACCACATTTCATGGCCTTGGCAGCACAGAATACCACAACTTTCGAATTCTAACAACAACAACAAAAAAAGCATAACCCTTAAAGAGCATAAGCTCTTAAAAAATAAATTACACTTTTTCAAATAGTACACTCAGAAAATCGGGTGCTGGCATTCACTTACAGGTAGATATTCAGTCCAAATGTAAATTAGCACAGAATACACTACAAGTATCTCACACATTAAATACTCTTTAAAATAAATCTGCCTCCCCAGAGCAGGCAGAATGTGAGTTTGGATGTTACTACATAAGAACCAGCCAGAAAGACAAAACGATCTCTCAAATTTATCCATAGCTCTATGCTATTGGTGCAGTACTTATATAATAGGAACGGAGCTTTGTGCATGTGTGAGAGGCAAGTGTGTTTCTAGCCATTTAGCACACAGGCTGCCCTACCAAGGATAGCTACTGAAAAAAAAAGATTTGTTTCTAACAAGCACTTTTCATAGTAATAAAATTTAGTTCAGCATTTCTGATCCTAGTTACTTTTGGACTGATAACAAAACAGAATGAAATGCAAATCAAGAAAGAAGCAATCTAATTGGGAAAGCAAGAAAGAAATTTAAGATAGAAAGAATATAGCAATTGAATATTCACCAAAAGAACCAACTCAACGTTCAAGCCAATTAAAAACACAGTTTGGCCTCCAGATGCATCTTTAAGACTAGCAAGAATATTAAAAACTATTATAAAGCATACATATATTTATATCAGGGCTGCTTGAATTGCTTAATTTCATCCAATGTGAACTTCTAATTGCTCACTCAAAAATATTTCCTGTATCATCATTAATTTTCAGAGTTGAGGTGGTTAAGTGCAAATAAAACCTTAGACTTAAAAATAATTTGAGTTGCTTTGGGCAAAAGGCCTGAGTAAGGTCTGCTATGTCAGATACAAAGCCAAAGGTACAGAGCAACTGATTTTATTCACCATTTTCCATCGTAACTTCCAAAAGATACTGTACCTGCTGTTAATAATTTCCTCTTCCTCATAAATCAGTGCAATGCTATCACAGATATGCACGAGGCTGGTATGTGAAAGTTTCCACCTGTTACTTAAAAGTACTTCATGCCTAAGTTTTCTTTCATTTTTAAAAGATCTTTGAACAATATGGCATTTCTTTCACTTTTCACTATGAAGAAGGATGGCTTCATCTTAAGGCCTGCCCCCAAAAGCCAACAGATTTCTAAAACCTCCCACACTTTCCAGTCTTTGCTTTTGCATCCTGTACTGTGACCACTCAGCCCTGTGGTGATGTTACTTCCTTACTTTAATAACCTCAACTGCACATGTCTCATAAAATCCACTGGGCTCCTTTATCTGCACGCTTTCCCACTCAATGAACGCTCACTATTTTGTTAGCAAGGATGCCCTTTGACAGAGACCACACGGCCCCAACAGACCACACTTACATGTGCACTTAGGTATCTTAAGTAAATGCTACCTAGATCTGGACGCTTATTTGTGTTGCATTTCTATATGGTTCAACATTTGAATGGGCTTCCTTCAAATCAACGTGGCTCCTCCAACCACGTCCCTACCAAGCCGATGTCAGAAGTGGGGATAATGTAGTCAAATGGCATAATCAGTATGTGCCATTGATTTAACCTTCATATTCAGTCCAGGCAGACACTTGTGCATCACGTAACAGTGCATAAAAGGCTGCTGCCTGACTTGTCTGTGACTTACATGTATTCCTCATCAAGCCAAAGGCACTCCGCAAATAAATGTAGCCTGGCATTACCTCAGTCATTGTGGGCAGCTGCCCATGCAAAATAGCTGGTTCTAATCACAGCAACTTGTCAGCAGCCAGAACACTTTCTCAAAAGGGGTTCTATCCTCTTCTTAAAATGGGATGACTCTGTCAGTGATTTGGGTTTAATTAATTCAGAAAGTTAAAAATAAAAGCCAGATTTTCAATTGAATTTCCTCGGGCTTAGCTTTCATGGAATTCTTTCCTCATAGTACTAAATTTGAGAGCCTGAATACCCAGAGTTCAAATTATTTGTAAGTGAATTATTGCCTAATATGTTTTGATAACCTTTCTGTCACCCTTCAAAGGGCAAAAGAATTCACTGTGTGTGTGAGAAATCTCTCCAGCCATAAAAACTGCTACGAAGAGTTCACTGAGGTTCTCCGTCAGGCTCTCATCCCTCACGTGCCCCCAGCACCTTTTCCTCACATGGTCTCACTGACTTAAAAACAGTGATCTACTTTTGATGTACATATTTACAGAACATTTCACTGTAAGCTTTAGTTTCTTCAACAAAGAAGTTTTAAACTCTTGGACTCCTGTTTACATTTGACCAGTTTGTCATGTATTAGCTACTTTATTCTTGTCTTTAAGGTTTTCATTTCTTAAAAATCAGCCTTTCCCCTCAGAACAGCCACTTGGAGTCTTCCAGTGAGTTTTACTGGATCATGTTTTTATTAGTTCCCTTTTTCTTTTTGAAATGTAGCACACTTTATGTCGACCAGTATACTCTTAGTGATCTCCAGTTGTTTGTCAGTTCTTGCTTTC
Source organism: Centrocercus urophasianus (assembly GCF_019232065.1). Lineage (NCBI taxonomy): Eukaryota > Metazoa > Chordata > Aves > Galliformes > Phasianidae > Centrocercus > Centrocercus urophasianus. The sequence continues at coordinate 18,139,859 of NW_024884767.1, forward strand.
CAGATTGCCTTATCTTTACATAAGTAAATACATGATGGATTTATCTGGATAAGGTCTGCACCCTTTATTTATCTCATTTTTTCTCTCTTACTATGACTGTCAATCTAACTACATTTCTAATTGTTACTATAATGTCTAAATACTAAATTGCACAAGAACAGTTCTTCCAAAGAGCAGTCATGTACTAAGTTTAAAAAGCCTCACTTTTTTTAACATACATTCTAATACAGATAATTTTCTTAGCTGTGGTTTTTAGATATAGTTAATGTTAGCTAACAGTGATCATAGAATTAAAAAAGGTGGACTTTTGTTTTTCCAACTTCAGGATTAAGTTTGCATTTGATAGTGGGCATTAATCTTTTAGACAGTTTATACCATCCTGGTGATGTCATCTTATCTGGGTGATTAAGGTCAGATTTAGTCTTCCAATCAGACAAAACATTCAGCCTCAACAGGAGCTTTAATCAGAATGATTACTTGCTGTATTGAAATTGCCCGAGTGAACAGTGCTGCAGACCTTCCTTCTGCAGGAAATTGAAGCTTCTGTGAATTGACCAGTCAGAATTACTACCATTTCACTCAAGATCAGGATTAAATATGGACTTTCCAAACCATAGACAGAAGAAAAAAAAAGATTAGTTCAGTTGGAAGGACCCTTAAAGTCCAATTTTCTGACCATTTTAGTGCTAACCGAAAAACCTTCTGATTTCTACAAGAAGTGTGTTCTAAAATGCTGCTAATACTTACCACTCCAGACTTGTTTTCTTTTGTCTTCAAAAGCTACATTGGGTACGTGCTGTGGCTCCAGGTACTGTCTGAAGTCATTGCCTCCTACGGGTAATGGCATACTGTTAATGACTTTTTTTCTGGCAGGACTATTTTCTAAATTACTTTTAAGCACTAATAGTCACACTAAGGTTTCTGCCATCTTCCCACATCTCACTGTCAAATAAAAATGAAAAGCCATTAGCTCCCAAAGAACGGCTTTTCCTGATATAGGCAAGTTTCAGCAAAATTGCTGATTTGTGAGAGCATCTCTTCATTCCAAAAAATGATTTGCCTTCTGGCTGATATTCTCCTAAATTAATTAATGAAACCTCCACAGAATAGGAAATGGAAAGGCAGGCTCTTGAAGGTTTGACACAGCATCATAACTTTGGTTTTCTAAGTCTAGATCCTGTATAAGCAACATCAGTGGTCATTTTCCAATTAACTTGGAATTAAGTAAAGCTAAATTATACAAACAGGGAACATGACATCATTTGAATGCTTTTTAAAGGAATTTCTCATTTCAAGGCCAGATAAAAATGCTACTGATGAGTACAATTTTCATTCTGATTAACATCCTGGATTCAACACTAATTTAAAGGATCAGTATGCTAATAATCACTCTTTTTTTTTCCTGAAATCCACATCTTCCTTTTAAAAAAGGTCTGCTGCTGCATAAATAGCAATACAGGCAGTACCAAACCAAATGAAGACTATCAGAGAGTAGTATCAGAAAGAAGCAGAAACAGCTAAATGTCAAGTCCCGTAATTTTATTTAAAACCTTGTGTTACTCTGCAGCTGGTACGTGATAAAGCGTACATTATATTTCAAGAATAAGAACAGAAGATTTCTTTTATCTAAAACATATCTAGATGTAAGATGACAGAAAAGAGCTGCACTTCTAAAGCTGGGAGGAAGATAAAAATATTCAAATATCGGGAGTAAATCCTTTTTAAATTGTTTGAATGTTCAGATTTTTGCTCAGTTTCAAACTTAAATACAAATGTCATCTTGAAAAATACAGCATTAACATCAGAGAACTCCATTTTCCTCTAACTTGCACTTGAGGTCCCAGCATCGCCATTCATGGGTGTATCTGATCTTACTGCTATCAGCTGCTCACTTCACTATCAACACTACTTCCCACAAGACTTAGGCATTCTCTAGAAGCTCAGGCTGAAACAAGAGGATTTGGTTAAATTTGTAAAATCAGTATGAGAGGGAAGAAATTTCGGCATTTGTGTTTCTTTTTCATCCCACTACATGTTTGATTCTGCAAAGCTTTTTCCAAGATAAAGCATCCTAAAATTCATGCCCCTGAGCAGTTATCATAAATCCCATAAAAAACCATGAAGATTCCTCACTTTTATGCTCCTTTTCTGCCACAGCCAGCCACGTAGCCTTTGAAGATGTCTTAAAGAGGACTATTTTTAATTCAGACTTAAGATTACCGAGATGCCCCAGGTACCAGAGGCTGCTGAAATGCCATACTACCATGAGATGCGAGTAGACGGGAATTGATCTAGTTGATGAGAAGTGAGTAATCCAGAGTTCTAAAACCCTTCTGAAATGTGAAAATTCGGTTTTATGAAGCACTACATCAACTGTAAAACTTGACTGCATCTCTCAGAACTCATAGATCAGAGTGGTCTTTACAGACCATTTTGTGCCATTTGTTCTCTAGGGTAAAGCTTTTTACATCATTTTGACTGATACCAACAACAACATTTCAAATACCAAACACTTCTTCCATCATCTTTTTACCAAAAGTAATTCTGACATAATATCAATTGAACGTTGGAATGCTGAGAAAAATTAAGATAATTAAATTCCATAGAATAATATGGATAGACAGGTAGAAATCTTGCATGCAGCCACTTGTTGGAGTTGCAGCCATTCTGGATATCTTTCGACTCTCCGTAACATGGGAAAAAAAAAAAAAAAAAAAAAAAAAAAAAAAAACAAACCAATAAATATTGAAATAATGGAAAAAAAAAAAAAAAAAAAAAAATCAATCTTACATTTACTCTTTATTCTCTATGCTCAATTTCAGCCATCTAGCTTAAAAACTTGGTGCTCTGCCACTAAATATTCTAGTGCACTATGACATTTCCTTTCCCTCTGTTTATTCATTTGAAGTCTGTTTCACAGAGCAAATCTCTACACTGCATCGTTTCTGGCTTGAAATAGAATTCTAAAAGTATCTCAGTACTTAACACTTTTCTTCAACTTTTTTGGGGGGGTTTCTGAAAAATAGGTTAATGTAAAACACTACAGAGAATCAAGCCTTGCTCAAGTTTTCCAGAGCTCTTCTGTTCTGAAAGTTCTTGCATATTTTAGCACTAAGGTCTCCTTCACAGAAATAACAGGTCATCGGGAGCTCAAGCAGGCACAAGTCTAGCAAAAAATGAAATGGGGCAATAATCTCACCAGACATCATCACTGGTATTTACAATGGCATACAAAAGAAGCTTTTCTTTTTTCTTTTTTTTTTTTTTTTTTTTTTTTTTTAAACAGAAAATAACAGTAAAGAAAATTTACAGATAAAAGGTTTTGTTCTTGTTTCTTATGCTTTACTTTGTCAAAGAGCACTGCGAAGTTGCACCAACTGCCTGCTGTCACAGCGTACAGCTGCACTGTGGGATCTGAATTCAGATCATATTTGAATGGCATAAATTATTCAGCTTATAATTTTATTCCCCCAGAACATTCTTCAAAAATTTCATCTGAGCTTATCAGTATGAAAGTCTGCATGCATAGCCTCAAGCTCCTTCTTTCAATCTTTGCTGCAGCACATCTCCAGCCAAGAGCATTTTGCTAAAATGTCCCACACCTCCTCAGTCCTCCTGAGATAACCAAAAGTGCCTTCTGGACAGATTTGAGATCAGCACAATCCAAACTCCCCCCCACCCCCCGCCTTTGCTTGTTTTGACACTGAAACCATACAATTTCACTCTTCTCTTCTTGCAGAACTGCCCCAAAGGGTTTTGAATGTTTTATTCTTCAGCCTTACCCCTCATAAGTTCTGTTGAATTCTTTCTGCCCTTCTACTCTTTACAGAAATAAAATCACAGCACAAAGCTCTCATCCTTTTTCCTCCACATTCTCAGTCCAGACTAACGCTTCATTAAGACAGCTCAGTTATTAAGATTTATAAATTCAGACAGCTATCTCCTAAGAAAGTCTGGAAAGGGATCAATTAATACCCTTAGCTTTCCTTTTATTTTTTGTGCCATCTGATTCTGAATTTTTGTCCAGTTGCCCTTTATAGTATCTTCTAATGTGATCTATATGGCCTACCTCCACCGATGCCACTCTAGCACCAAACCACTAGAGCCTAAGTAGCAAGCTAGCAAGTTAAGGAGAATGTAAGGCAAACCGACTGTTTTCTGAAACATCAGCTTTATGTTCCACCCTTGAGCCACACCACAAAAATACCCAGAATTACAATTAACACTTTCAATATCGGAGCAGCACTGAATCTTAACTAGTTCTATTCTGAAGCAGACAAATCCAACAACCAAAGACAACTTCAGAGGGAATGGTGTTATCGAGACTGATCAACTGGCCCTTAGACTGGATGAGGTGGCTGTTGACTGACTGAAATTATCACTCTGATGCAAGGGACTGTCTGATAATGACTCCAGAAACACAAGACATGAATCTGTTATGCTTTGTAGGTAAGTTACCTACATCTCTTAACTCAACTTGTGCTCCCTCATGCTACTCCCATGATTAGAGTCAGACACCTACAAAAGCAGCTCACAGAAAAATTCCTAAAGCATCATATACCCAGACAAGACCAGAAACAACTACTGCAGACAACTAGGACTTCCCTGTTCCTTCCTAAAATTGAAGCTTTCCATGTTTTAGTCATGAAGATACAGCTGGATCTTCCCTCAGTGCAGAATAACAAGGGGAGCGGGGAAAAGGGCAGGCAAAATAATTTACTTTTGCTTTTGGTACTTTTACTGTCGGTAAAGGTTCAGTGCATCTTTAAAGTTACTAGCAGGGTTAATAACTTTGTATTTCTTTCAATTTTCGTTCTGCATTTTTCCTACAGCTGAACGTTATTACCTAGTTACATTTCTCTACTGTAGTGCTGCAGTGCCATTTAAAGTTCATTCTTCCTCCTAAATAAATTTTTCTGCTTTTTTTTTCCCCTTATATGTTCAGAGATCATTTCTGCTATTCTTTTTTTGTAGGCAAACATCTCTCTTTAAAATGAAGTGTAACATTAATAACTGACTTAAACTTGACCAATCTCCCAACCATCAGAACTGTCAGTATTTCATTATGCTGAAAAATTTCCTTTAAGGATTCTTTGGCTCCTCTGAAAGAATTGGAAAATAATGACAATATGCACTAATAATTCTTTGTTTAGTCAAAGTTCTAGGTCATACCTCCTGTCCTTCTACTCCAAATACATATTTGATCCATAAAGTAACAGCAACTCATCAGCTATATCTCACCCAGACAACTTCTGCATTCTGAGCAGTTTAAAATCTTGTGTCTCTGTTCTCCCAAGAAGAAATACTCTCTCCAGGAGAACAGTTTTAACAGCTCTAAAAGCCAGTTACCTGTTCTGCCATATTATTTGATAGCCCTCACCTGCAGTTAACAATCCCACCACAGTAAATGTGCTCAGTAAGGACATAACCTCCCAGAAGACTCAATTTTAAGTCAGAGTGCAGTGGATGAACAAAGCAAATTAACACTGTGACCATAATAAAGCAGGACAGCATTATCTACACACACACACATATATATATATATATATATATATATATACACACATGAAAAGAGAGAAAGCACTGGAAAAAAACCTAATTTCCTAGTATATTAAAAAAGTAAGAACAACCACATGCCTTGATTTAAGATCTGCCTCAATATCCCACCTTGAAACTATGTACTTGATACCAGGTCTACTGTGGTATTGATTATCTATGGAAAATTAGTGTTAGTATCTTGTATAATTTCTACCTTCAGCTATCTGATCCTCTAGAAGGTACATTATGCCAACAACAAAAAAGAACAAAACAATGATTCTTTTATTTATTATAAAAATAGTGAGAGCTTCGTTCCTGACAAATTTCACTTTGAAAAGTCATTCATATTGCTCATATTAGCAGCCAGAAGACTCATCTCATCTTAGATTTTAATAAATTAATGGAAGATAATATGAACAGCAAGAATAAAATCAAAACTCTTCATTTGGCAGAGACTGTTCCTCTTTAAAATGCAGGAAACAGGCACTCCTTAAGAATTTAGCAGTTCTGATTGAGAACTTTACAAACCAAAACTTCAGTGTCTTAAGTGGTAATAGTCTGTGAGATCTGCAAATGATATTATCTTGTGCAAGCACTGTGGCAAGTAAGAGAGAACAGAAAAACCTCTAACACATTTTTCACATTTGAACTTGGCGAAACAGACCAGCCTTCAGCCTTTCTATGAATGTAGCACTGGTCCACATTAAGAAACACACACAAAACTTACATAATTGCATGTCCTATTTTCCGACATAACATAGTCCTAAGCATTAATGTCACATAAATCCAAGATTCCTGCTTTAGAGTTATGTTTTCAAATGATTTCTTGGCCCCAGTTGTACTTTTCCTAAATGTCCTCATAGCAAAAGACTCCACAACAACAGATATTTAGCATCCTTTTTATTTTTTTCAGCCAGAAATACAGTTTCATACGGTATTTCAATAAATAGTGGTGTTTATTCCTTAAGCAATATCCCCAACTTCTTTGGCATCTGACCATAATATTTTTCAAACAAAAGACTATATAGGAAGATTTTACTTTCCAGATAATTGTTCAATACATTAGATTTACAGAGGTGTAGTTAACCTAAACATACACATCAGTTAACAAACCCAGAAAAGAAAACCCAGGTCAGTAAAACGCAGACAGCCAGGCTGCCTTCATTTACAGCTGTGGAGTAACTACTGGATTAATATGAACTCTCCACCTTCCACAGCATGAGCCAACCAGTGCTTCTTATTCACTCTGAACAAAGGAAAGTTAAAAAAAAAAATAAATATTGCATTGTACCAGAAACAACTGATCAAATAAGCTATGTTTCAAAACAATGTTATCTTAACTTCTACAGAGGTAATCAACTAAAACCAAGTCACACACTGATTCAAGTAAGAGATTGCACCTAAAAAAAGCCTAATAACTATTTTTCATTTTCCAACATAAGTTACTAAAGCGTTTTAAATACATCTAAGAATACAGCTGTCAAAACTGCTTTTGATGTCACGTTTGGATAAAAATTTCTTAAGCAACCAAGTAAGCCAGTGTATTCAGTCTACCCTCAATAATCCAGGATCATCTCTTCAAGGCTAACATAGGAATACTTCACTTGCACTCCATCAGAAAAAAAAATCTGTCTTACAAATCCCTGTAGAAGAGTTCAGTTCTTCAAATCAACTAAATTTCCAAAGCAATGACAAAGTTATTTGATATCTTCTATTAATATATATGTTACAGACATAATGAATTAGAACACTGACATACCAATGCAGACATTCTGGTGTATTTCTTGGAATCTAAAGTGAATCCTTGCTTAGGTTTAAAAAAATCCCATTAACAAAAAACCTTGATTCCCCCAAAGATTTTTATAGTATTCAAATATGCATCCTGAAAAATTCTGTAGAACAGAGGAGGCAAAGCAGTTAGTTTCATGCAGATTAAAAAAAATTTAGTGTGATTAAAGTAGCAAACGAACTAAAGTTTATTTTCATAAAACGGCAGGAATAGGAAGGAATCCAAAGATCTATCAGTTCCAACTTCCATATTTACCCCTGCATTTATGAGTGAATTTCCCCTTCATCAGCAGTGTGACACCAATTTCTAGACTGCTTAAATATCAAACGATAGAGTTCAGCCAAGCTCACATTTGTTTCAATTATGTAAAAAAAAAAAAATAAACAAAACCTAAACTAAACTTATACATATATTCTACTGTAGAATGCAGGAACAAAAAACCAAAGACAAAAGACCCCCAAATTTGAGTGCTTATCCAAGAGCAGTTTCTAACATCAAGCCAAAATTAGCAACAACCAAGCAGACATCACCGATTTTTCAGTGTTAAATTACTGTAGATACTAAATCTAACTGTACAAAAAAAAATCTCAAACCCAAAAAAACAAAAGCTTTTTTTAAGATTTCAGAATTTTTGCTGTTAAAAGATGTCCAAAGAAATATCCCCTAGTTGCAGTCAAGTTTGCATTAGAAGCTGCTTTTTCGGGAAAGATTTTTCCTCCCAAGTATTTCTAACACATTGCATTGTTTAGATTTCATTCAAATAAAATTTCTGATAACATTTAGCTGATACAACCACCTACAGTGTGGACAGTCATGTACACAGTACAATAGTGGATTTTTGCAGCAACAGATAAACAATCAGAAATTGGCTCTACATTTAAGATAGCTCATGTGTTATTTCTCGCAAACATACGGTCCCCTCTAAGAGTAAGGTGTTGGAGCTGGTATTGTAGCACTTCTGTGTCAGCAGGTTCCTTAATACTCATTTTGTCTAAATTGAGGTAGTCCAGAGATTTTGAGTGAGCCCTTTTACCTTTTAAAAGGCAAAGAGGCAGGGGACCATGAAGTGCCTTGTAGGGTTCATACGGTAAAGCCTTAGTGCATTTATCCCCTGAGCTGGGCATCCGTCTCCTCCTCCTTCCATTCACTGCTGGAATCTCATATGGCTGATAATACCTACTTCTAGCTTTGTACAAACGGGAGGAGCGTGCAAGTCCTGAATCGAGCTGTTTGGAGCGCAAGTTAGGCCCAGATTCCCCTTTACTCTCTTCATTTCCTGTACACTTCTGGGCGAGTTTTAGCAGCTCCTCTCCGGTCGTGAAGCCAACCAGGTAGTTAGAATCCATGTGGAGGATCTGATACCCCGAAACCGTCCGTCGCATGGGTGAGCAGGGGGTACTGGAGCACCGTGGCTTCTCAGCTTCCGTTCGGCCTGCAGCGCCCACCTCTGCCAGGGGCACTGGGAGCGTGGATATGGCACTTCTGGACTCTCCGTTGATGTCGACTTCCATTTTAGACACAATGCTGTTCTCCTAGAATAAAACAGAGCTCGTTCAGAAATGGAGCCTTTACACAATACGACAGGCTGAGAGAGGATTGTAGAAATGAGAGTCTGTATCAGCCAGAAGTCAGCACCAATACTTGTCTGTTCAGCTGCCTTACGAGCTGCGGGGCCTCCTAACAAAGCAATTACTGACATTGCCTTCTAAAATAATTTCAAGTGGTTTTTAGTAACAGATACGCAAAATATTTTCCTGATAATGTGTTCAAAACATTCCTGATTATCACTGTACAAAAAACAAGCATCTTTCCACTCCATTTCTCATTTTAGTTCATTTGATCCCTTAGATTCCCTCTTTTCAGGTCAGCCATTACCACACCCATGGTAGTTTCTCCCGCATTCAGCTGCACATTTTTTCCATTGACAATAGTGTCTGAAAACACAGTTTTGGAGAACTTTTGTCTAACAGCTACTACCCAGGGCATGACCACAGAGCAGGCACTGCAGATGTGGGAACAGTCCATTTTACACTGAAAGAGCAGTATCCTGACTGTTCAACAGCATGTTTATAGGGCCTCAGGAAGTCTCTCCCTCCCAAAAACCATCACCTTATTCACAGTTAATCCAACAAAAATACTTTATTCAATCTAACCTGTTTTTAACAGTAGAAATAGTATTCTGGTGATCACTAAACAGTGTGAAATAAGCATCACAAATAACCTACGTTCAGATTTCCGTGTTACATTTTCTTCCTATTTGTTTTAGAAATAAATACTTTGCTCTCTGCTTTCCCCACAACTACTCCTAAAACACAATTTGGTGTCTTTTTAACACTACAACTTTCTGCTACAAGTCAGCATTATCTCTAACATAAAAAGATAAGATCGATATCACAGCAAATATATGCCAATGAATGCTCAGGCACAGAGAAATCAATTATTTTCAATATCATTTCTTCCAAGTATTATTTACACAATCCCCACATCACAGCTATTGCAGAAAACAGAAAGGTCACTTTTTCTTCCCCCCAGTCAGATACCCTAAAAAAAACCCATTCAAGATGACTCTCAATCTCACTGTATGAGAGAAAAATGTGTGCAGACTTAACTTGCAAAAAAACCCAAAATATCAATCCATATGAAAAACTTAAGCCTATCTTATTTCTACTCAAGAATAAGAACAGAACAGGTAATGCTCCTACCTCTACCTCCTCACTTAATCTCAAATTAACATTGCTACTCCAGCCCTAATTCTAATAAACGTGAAGTAAAACCAATCACCGTAGGTTTGCTAAAGAGGATTTTGTTTTGCTACTGACAAACGTGTACTACAGAGAGATTGCTGTGTCTCTGTAGCACAGCACCTGCCAGTAAGACATTAACATGGTAAGATTTTCAGCCAGGAAGCTACAGTCTGGAAAATCCCAAGATTACTGTAAGCGTAGCATAGAAAAATCTTGCACTGAAACTTTTGGCTACCATATGCTTTAGCTGAGAAACAAACATTTAACTGTTCCTGATCTTTTAATTCCTGATTTTTACCCTGCAGTTCAGAAACTGCACTAACAGCATTCTAGAAAGATTCAAAATGCTCTGTTAAAAAGTATAAACAATGCTAGAAAAAGTGAAGCTTAATCACAGATGTATAAATAGAATTATCACAGCAGGTTTAGAACCAAATAATTATCTAGACACATGTAAACAGCAGCAATCAAATAAATCAATAAATAATTCATTCTCTAAGGAAAGAGTGAAGTAAGGGTGCCTATGTGCACTTACTGAGCTAAAAAAGAACTGGAAATCTCTCTTCTAGGAACAGCTTTTAAAGTTAGTTTACTTCAGCCTGAAATATGGGTGTGTAACAGAAAGCAATCAACTTCAAAGAACATCTAGAAGCAGGAGAAGAAAGAATAACGACCCTTCAACTGTCCAGAAACAGTACAAAGGGAAAATCAGAGGAGAAAAAGGCCTTCAAGTGAGCAAGCTCCAGCCCAGTACTTAGTCTGAAGTTGCAGAACTCCCATGTCTGCACTGTGGTGCATGAAGCAGAAATCCGACAGACATTTGAACACAACAGTAGCATCAGAAGCCAAATTGCAGGATTTGGTGCCATAAACATCAGAAGCTTAAGGGAACAGCATGGCTCATAGGTGCGAGGAATGACTGGCCAGCTCCACAGGCAGAGGTCCAAAACTCAGCATATATGTGTTCAGCTGTTCTCTCCCAAGATTTAATGTGACTGACTCAAGCTGCCATATGGCTTCAATATGCTTTGTTTCTTTATATGGTAAAAAAAAAAAAAAAAAAAAAAAAAAAAAAAAAAAAGGATAGAGTGGCATTACTTAAGACTTCTATAAAAAAAAAAGTCATATGATAGCTTCACAGTATCTGTGAATATAGATAACAGTACCTACGAATACATTTAACACATCCAGACTGAATTTTTAAGCTATCTCCACAGTTCTGTACATCAGATGACTACTACTAGGTTTGTTGCTGAGTAATAGTGTAACCTTGTCAGTAATTATCAGCCTCGGCTATAGTACTGAAGAAAAACAGCACTTCAGTTCAAAAAGATTAATTCTTCAGATCACAGATTCCCTGACTTCCTGCTTCACAGGGATTGCCAATTCAAGATAATTTATAATTAAAAATCCACTATAGAATCAATACAAGGAGAAGATAAACAAGATGGCATTTACTTTTCTTTGCTGCTGCTTCACTCTGCTGCTTTAAGAAGTACAGGAAATTACTGAAGGTAACAGCAAACTAGAGGACTAACTTGATCAATACACATTAAAAGTGGCTCCAAGATGCACTTCATTGAAATGAGATTTTTACAAGATTATAACAATTACCTTTAAATTACAAAGCAGGCTTTGCATATAAAGAAATCTAGCCAAATCCAGCTGAATACTGACAAGGCTGGCTAAGCCACAAAGAAAGAATTAAGAATAGAAATGAAAGGTTTACTATTACAAATAATTTTATTACCTCAATGAATGCACTAACATGCTTGGGATAGATATTTGAGAGCAAAAATAACCAACAAAATAACCAGCCTCTGCTTTTTACACAAATACCTATCTGGTTTCTGAATACTTCACAGAAGTTATCAAATGCCACTCAAGGACTGACATGCAGCAAATAAAAAGCCAGAAGTGTATTCTGCATTAACATCACACTAATATACACACACTAAATTGCTTGTTGTCTAGGATTAGAGCCCTGAAATGACCTCTAGTCATGTGCCCTCACTGCACCAAATAACATTTTTTGCCTTTTTTCCCCTGTTCTAATCATGCTTTTTTTTTTTCTGTTAAATATGTTACTCACATTTGTCTCCTCATCAAAAAGAGGGTGTCTTAAAAATAAACTACCTTTAATTATTCAATATCTAAATACAAAGAAAGATGAAGCAGGGCTTTCCCTGACAGTCCTAAACTATATACACAACCTGTGTTATTTCAAAACCACCAAAATATGCTGCTCTCAGAAAACAAACTGGTTCTCTGTAAATTAGCATATTTCCACTGTTATTTGTCTATCTATTAGGAGGTGAAGTAATTTGAGAACATGCCCTGTAGATGCATTTTATTTGCTATTGTTTATTTAGATGAGCATTAGATTCCTGCCCGAGTGCTGCTGTTTGTGTTTAGTTTGTTTTTAATCCTTCTTTTTTCTTCTTTTTCTCTGGGTAAGAAGCCTCCTGGAGGTACCATCTGTTAAGAACCACCTAGATCTCTCTCACTGAAAAAAATCTCTTAATCTGTACATGGAAGAAGGGAAAGTGGCAATAGATGCAGCATGTCCCAGTTGAGTACAAGCATCAAACATATCAGGCAGAGACACTAACTCAAGCAGTACCAGTTCTCATGTTTCCCATCATCTGTGCTTCCATTACTTAATACACACAATGCATTTAAGACATTTGTCCTTAAACATTAGGAAAGAACATGGAAAGTAATGCCGCCCAGCATCTGTGAAGTCAACACCCTTTTATGATGTATTTTAACCATCTGTATTTGTGAAGGGGAAAAATAAGGTCCACGTCTTTGCCAAAACAGTCTGAAAAAAAAAAAAAAAATAATCACATGCATGCAATATCTATACCCTGAAATATCATCTTGTACTGCTGTCACTGGTGGACACGCTGATGGAATTACACACTTGCAGAACAAAAGTTTCTGGAAGTAATTATTTCCAATCTGTGATTAAAACACTAAGCGTTTAGTGAAAACATTGTATCTTACAGACCAACACTGCCTTTGTAGAGACAGAGAAACAGAAAAAAGGCACAGGACAAGCTCAAGACAGGTAGTGATGAACTGTAAACATTCCACAACACTTTCTGTTCCCTAAGACATGCTAAACTAATCCAAGCCAAAGAAAAAGTAGCTGGAAGTAACGTTAAACTCTTGCATTTCATAATGTAACAATCAGGTGATTAACAACTCTCAGTAAACAAGTTAAAATGACAACTACAGAACCACAGAATACTTAGAGTTGGAAGGGACATTTGAGGGCCATCCAGTCCAACTCCCCTGCAACGAACAAGGACATCACAGCTAGATAAGAATGCCCAGGGCCTCATCTAGGTTCATCCTGAAAGTCTCCAGGGATGGCGCCCCCACCACCACACTGGGCAACCTGCGCCAGTGTCTCACCATAAAAGATTTTTTCCTCATGCTTAAACTAAATCCACGCTTCCTGAGCTTTAAGCTATTTCTTCTAGTTCTATCCACACAGACCCTGCTAAAGAGTCTATCCCCTTCCTTCCTGCAGCTCCCCCTTCAGATACTGAAGAGTTATCATGTCACCTTGCAGCCTTCTCTTCCCCAGGCTCTCAGTCAGCCCTCACAGGAGTGTTCCATTCCACAGATCATTTCTGCGGCAAAGTTACTGGGGCCAAGAGCAAGTGAAGGATTAAGATCTCCAGCAATCCCAAGTATGGGGCATCAACACATCTCTTGTACCACACAGTTTGTGTAGAACAACAGATTGCTACCTGTTTTCCAAAAAAAAAAAAAAAAAAAAAAAAAGAAAAAAAAAAAAAAAGCACACTTCAAATTTCCAGTAAAATTCCTACTGCAAGAAGCGAGAACCAATTAACTAATTTGTTAACTCTTATTACTAGTTTAGCTTCAAGTAGAAAGCAAGTTTGATCCAGAAATAATTCTGGATCGGAGAGGGCCACAAACAAGTGCTGAAAAACTACAGCAGCAGCCCCAGCAATGAGCTCCCCTGGCTGACAGGCAGCCAGCAGACCAGGTCAGCACCACAGCGCGCCATTATGCCCAGCAGAGACGAGAGGAATTTCAAAAGCAGGTCCAGGCTGATGAATTTTATATAAGGAGGCTTACTAAGCAGAAAGCGTAAAAGAAGATGGTAGAAAAGCCGGCCATTTGCTATCTCTTTGCCAAGCAAGAAGAGAGAGAAGCATTTGAGAGAGCACCTTTTCCGGAATATGCACAGCTCTCTAAATAAGCAGTGCCCCTTTCCTTCAAGTTGGAATACCACTCCTCAGTCCACCAAGCCAACACAGAGCAGCTATTTGCTATTACTGCTTATCAAAAGGCTGAGTGGTATGACACACAAAGTTCCTGACACAAAACACTGCGTTGTTTAGTTAGTTACAGCCAAAAACCAAGAAGTACTCCTTATGATTGCATCTTATGTTTTCACATCTTTGCTTTCCGCCTTAGTAACCAAAATAAGTACTGTCTTCTCACAAGTTTTAGGTTAGTTGACTTCAGAAAAAAATCTACCGCACTACACAGCTCAACATGTCAAAAAAAAAAAAAAAAAAAAAAACTCCTTTTTTAATACTGAAAAGGGAAAGATGGGATAATTTAAAAGATATTGCAGATTTCATGGAATAAGCATTGTTTTTTTTTTAACCTTTAGAAAACATGAACAGCAATGAGGGCACCCACTGCTCCTACATCTGAAATGAAATAAGTGTGTTAAGCAGTGTGCTGTTTCCACAACTGAAAACACAGCTCCAGAGATAGTATTTTGAAAACAACAGTTCTGTATTCAGCTTTGATTAGGAATGGCAATACAAAGACACTAGTTAAAAACAAGATGCACTCTCTAAGTTACAGGGGAAAATACTATATTTAATTCATGTGATTTACTTTGCTGGATTTCTCGTTTAACTGGAGCACTCGAGACGAGTAGCTCTCTCTCAAGGTGATGTAATCTGCACCAGACATCTAAGTATTTGCTGAAAAGTTACATCTCATTTGCTTATAACATCCATACTGCAAAAAGGCCAGTTTCTAAGCTTCCTAAACGCAACGGCTTTTAAGTTTTATTCTCTCCTTCCTTCTTACATGCTCCTTCCCATAGTTACTGCTGGCTAAACACGTGTTTGTGTGAGTATAATACAAACAGGGGTGAATATTAATAAATGTCCAACGGCATACTTAAGTACAGCGCATTTCTCTTTACTACAACAACTGACAACTGAAAACTTTGACCAGGAATGCTGGGTTTGTTTGACTTTACCCTAACACATACACTTGCACATAATCACACGATTATGCAAGGCTGGTGGCCAGACCCGAGGAGTAAGGCTGATCAAATGGGGGGGGGGGGGGTGGGGGGATTATAAATGGCTACGATGTAGGTAATGTTACGCAAGAACTTCAACGGACACACAGCCCCTGCCTCCCTTCCCTCCATTTCAAAGTCAGAAACTCCCTCCTCCATCTTTATTATTCTAATAAGAGCCCTTCTTAGAGGAAGGGCAAAACAAACAACAACAACCAAAAAAAACCCAAAAACAAACAAAAAAAAAAAACCAGCAGCGGGGCAGCGGGAAGAGAAGCTTTCAGGACCGGGAAGGGAGGGAAGGCTGTCAGAGGGATCAGCGCAGCGCACAGCACGGCCTCCACCCCAGGGCGGCCCTCGGGGCGCATCGGTGCCCCGCTCCCAGCACGGCTGCGCCGCTCCCGCCGAGCCGCCGCACGACCCGTTCCCACGGGAAGCATCAACGCACGGCGGGGCGCACAGGCCTAATGAACAAACGCAGAGGCGAGCAAGGACACGCTCACAGAAAACATGCCTCGCACATCATTCGCTGCTTTCTGTGAAATAGGTACGCACGCACACGCAGTCCTTTTTACACCGCCCAAATCCCCCACGGAAAAGAGCACTCCTACGGACCCGTGGAGCACTCGGCACTGCGCGGAGCATTGGCCGGTGACGAGGTGCCACCTGCAAAAAGGCGCACACGGCAGCGCGGGGATCGCCGCCGGCCGCAAGGTGCAGCCGGGGAGGATCGCGCAGGCACAGCGCGGTACCGGGCTGCAGGGCTCAAGGCGAACACCGGCACGGAGCGCCAGCCGCCCTCCTGCTCCCGTCGCCGCACGCGGACGCAGGCACGTCCTGGGCTCCCGCTCGAAGGCGCGAAAGACAGCCCTCGTCTTCCGCCTCGTCCTCCGCCTCCCGCGCGAGTGGCCCGGGGACGCCCCCCCGGCGGCTCCCAGTCCAGCAAGACCCACCGGGAGCGCCGCGGCCGGGCCCAGGCGAGCTCAGCCGGACGTCAGCCGGACTCCCGCCCGCAGTGTCTGCAGCGCCTGCAGCGCCTGCAGCGCCGGCTGCCGCCGCCCCCCCGTCTCTTCCGCCGGGACTCCGCCGCGGGAGGCGCGGACTCTGAGCCCATCCCGCCTCCTACCTGCGCTCCAGGGCGGCGGGCTCGGCGCAGGGCGGCAGCGCGGGACGCGGCGGATGGCGGAGGGAGCGACCGGGCGCTTCCCTTGCTCGTCCCGGAGCGGCCCCGCCCCGCTCGGCTCGCCGGGGGCGGGGCGTGCTGTCGGTGGGCAGGCCGCCATCTAGCGGCCGCATCCCGTCCCGCCTTGCCGCTTGCCGCACCGCTCCTCCGGGCCGTGGGCCGCCGGGTATGAGCAGCGGTAGTGGGGGTGCGGCGATCTTCAGGGAATGTTTTTGTCCTGTCATCCAACCTGACTCTTCCCTGGCACAACGTGAGGCCTCTCTCTCCCTCGTCCTATCGCCAGTTACACTGGAGAAGAGGCCGATCCCCTCCTCCCCACAACCCCCCCTCAGTGAGTCGTAGAGAGCAATGAGACCTCCCCTGAGCCTTCTCCAAACTAGTAAAATTTTATTACAGTTTTTTTTTGTTTGTTTGTTTGTTACAGATATCTTTTCACTGTGCACATAGCCATAAAAAGGAGCCAAGTAATCACCTCCTGGCAGCAGTGGACTGAAGCATTGCTAATCTCAGCCTACAAACCACTGCGGTATTTCCACATCCATAAAACGTGGATGCTGACTAGAAACAAACTTCTATCAGTGGTTTTGCCAACAACCAGTTTCAGCATTTCCCTACTCAGTTTGGTACAGGACCAGGTTGAGATGCGGTTACTGCACCTAACTACCTAACAGCAATTATTGAGTTATTGCCTAACTTAGATTCTTCAAGTAAGAAAAAACAAAACGAACAGAAAACATTAACTTCATAGTGATTATTTCTATTTTTGTTGGGAGCTGAACCATGCAGCTGGGTCACAGGAATTTCTAATCACAATGGGCTGGAGCTGAGCCAGCTTTTGTTCCTAAAATCTCTCCAGAGACATGCTTTTCAGTACACAGCTAACGTCTGCTGCCCTCCTTGGGAGTGCACAGAAGTCCTCTGCAGAAAGACCCTGCTCCTGTCTTCTTATGATTCCTGTGGTCAAGCTGCAACCATCTTAGTTGCGGTGGCCTTGCATGGCCGTGCATTGCTGAGGAAGGAACCAGCATAAGATGCTCACCTGCTTTGCCAACCAGTATGAACTGAGATGCATCTGATGTTTGCTTCTTGCAAGTTTTAGCTGGAACTACTCAACACAGGAAAAAAAACCAACAGTTTTGTAAGGAATTTCAATGGTAGTCCTTTTAGTCCTTTTCTATGCAGCACAGCAAGCTCAGTTTTCCCTAGACTGACAACTGTTTTTCACCGTATTTTTGCAGTGCTTTCAAAATCACCCAAGGTTTTACATGCTGAACAAAGACACATTGATGTGCCTGGTATTTGTTTTCTCTACTTGCAAACTGCTTAAAACTTTTTAGTGCTGCTTCAAGGCAGCAAAAAATCACAGACTATTACAAACCATTTTCTGCGTCTTGGTACTCTGACTAAATAGTTAACCTACACCAGTGGGCTCCTGCACTGATGACAGTGAATTCGCCAGCAGTATAACTCAATTTAAAAAAAAAAAATCATAATATTAAAAGTGAAACACACAGAAAAAGTGCTCATTTTCTTTTATTATCTGTGATTTCTTCCTTATTTATTATCCTTAGAGGAATTTTATCAAAATGTTTTTCTCTCTGCTTTTGCATGTTTTGGGCTTACATGCTGGGAACTGCTATGTTGATTTGACCACTAAAGAAGCTGCTACACCACAAGAATGCAAAGACAATCAGTTAAAAGAATATTTAAAAAAAAATTCAAATGGATAATACTTTAGTGCATGTGAATTAAATTCCAGTGCTTAATAGAGAAAGCATTTTTAATATGTTCACTTTCTTTCTCCTTACTGGGGATTGTAGCCATTATTCCGAAAATCTGGATTTTGCTGGTAATCCACAAGGACATCCAAGATAAAATACAAAATATTTTTATTCTGGGGAGAGGTGGGAGGAAAAAAGAAAAACAATTCTGAGAGGGTACAGTTGAAATAGTAGGGTTACATTTATGATGAAGAAAAAAACATTAAAATCCAGAGTATTTTTATATTAGAAGTTAAAACTATGTCTTCTGTAATTCTGTGATGAGTAATTGTAATATAACTTAGCAAGATTTGCTGTACAAAACCTAAATCTCCATCTTTTTTTAACAGATCTTAAAAGGATATTCGGCTAACTTAAATGTAACTACAGCAACAATTTGTTTAGAACTTAAAGAACTTAAGAACATAATTCATTAATCCCACCTTTATTTCTTATATGCAAGTTAAAAATGATTTTCAGAGAACATGAAAAGTATTCCTTAATTTGCTTTCTGAGACAAATTTCCTTTTTGCACAATTAAGCTGACTTCAGTGGGAATCTTGGCTACTTGTGCAAGGCTGAGTTTATTTCTTCATGTTTCATGGAGGAGGTAAGCACTGGAAAGTAATTGAAATAGGATGTGTTTTTAGAGTTGTATATGTTTTGCAGATGTTCAGTCACTACCCACTCTAATTCAGAATATCTCAAAGAAATTATTACACCCAGCCAACATGAAAAGGTGCACTGTGTTCTATCTACACAATAGGATTTAAAACTTAATTGTGAAAGGGAAAAGATTTGGAGCAGTTTGGGAGAAATGATGCATTTAGCATGCGTGGGAGAAGGCACATATATATAGGAGAAGGCAGCAGAAAGTTCTTGCTAACAGTGTTCCAGCTGGAAGTCTTCCAGCTCTGAGCTAAAAAATTCTTTGGTTACAGGTCACTAACTTCACACAAGCCTTTTGCCACTATGTAATGTAAGGATGCAGAATGAAGTCTCACAGTATAACTCGACATTTATTGTACAACAAAACAATGTTTTTTACATGACATGCATTGGGTTCAAATAATAATCTGGATCTGTTAAGTGAACCTAGCAGCACATCTCTCCCCAGTGGCTCCTCCACCACCTCAGATCGGAGAGTCATCATCAATGCTTTGCAGGAACCTCCTGGTCTCTGTGTGCTTTTCCAACAAATATAACAAACATAAAATTGAATTCCCCATGAGAACAAGTGCCTGTGATCATGAGGCTTCTTCCAGCTATCTGAAGGAGGCCTCATTAACTTCCTTCTCCTGATCAGGCAGCCTGTAGTGGACACCCTCAGTGGTGTCACCCGTATTATCCTGTCCCTTAATTTTCATTCATAAGCTTTCAATTTGTTCCTTATTCACATCTAGGCTGAGATTAGAAATTCAAGTTGCTCTTTCAAATGCAGAGCAACTCCTCTGCCATGCCTTGCTTAGCTTGCCTTTCCTGCAACATCTGTAGCCATCCATGACAGCATTCCAGTCATGTAAGGTATCCCACCGTGTCTCTATGATTACAGTGAGATCATGGCCTTGCAACTGCACTAGCACTAGCTCTTCCTGTTTATTCCCCATGCTCCATGCATTGGTATGCAGGCACTTTAGAGGAGAAAAGGGAGCAGAGGAGGCAGGTATTCCTAGAGGGATGCACAAGGACTCCCTGTAAATATACCTGCTCTTGAGGCAGCTGGCATTCTGGCTCAAGGAAGGCAGCTAAGGAGCATTTGTCACTGTTCTGGTTGTCCTGGCTCATTCCCCATTCTATTGCAATGGCGTGAACATTGCCACTTTTGACTTCACCCCTCCAACGCCTTCAGCTGAAAGCCACCTCCACTGGGTTAGCCAGCCTGCTGCCAAAGATTGCCCTGCCTCTTCTAGGCAGGTGGATCCCATCCCTCTTTAATAGATTGTAATCTTCACTGCAAGTCCTGTCATAAAAACTGTCATAAAAACCAAAACAGTGCATGGGCGCTGTCCGCGTAGCCAGGAACTGCTAGGCATTGTGCGTCTGTTTCTGGCTTCCCTCTTTTCTTCAACTGGAAAACTGAAGAGATGATAACTAGGGCATGAGGATTCCTCATCTGTGCTCCCAGGGTTTTATGATCGTCTTTGATTCTGCCCATGTTCTGGCTTCCAGCATCATTCATGCCCACGTGAAAGAGCAGTAGTGGAAGCAGCCCGTGCTCCAAACAAGCTGCAGCACACACACAGCAAACACACACACTGACCTCTCCGAGATTCTTCCCCAGCATGAGCAGCAAAGATAGAATTTGTCTCCAAAGTACTGATCATTTGCAAGGCTCTCATATTGTCATTCTTCTACGTGTTCATTGAAGGAAGAATGTCTCATCAGAGACAGACCTGCACATTGTTTGAGGCCTCTCCCACAGGCTACTTTATAGGGAATGCCAGTGCTGGAATACCAACTCCTTGCTACCCTTAATGGAACTGTATTCCATTAGATTGCAGCACTGTTAGATTTAAAAATAATGAGTCACAGTGCAAATGGAGGTATTACAGTAAATGATCCAGAGTAATAAACCCCAGAGTATTATGGGATTTATTTCTTCATTTAAAGTTTTAATGTAATCTAATTTAGTTTTATTTTTAAATTAGGCATCTCTTTTCCATAGAAATACAAACTGGATTGTTTTGTCACTACCTTAGCTTTTCTATTTCAGAGCAGACAACTCATTTGAATTTCGTGGGGGTAAGTGTGGGAGTTGACTAATTTCTATTTGAAAATAGTGAAATGTGTCAAGTGATTTTAATAGTGAAATGTATCAACAAGCAAAGTGAAAGCCATTATTCGAATAACAAAAGGAGGATAAATGCCTACTAATAGCCTTTGCTTCTTACATGCCTCTCAATTTCTTCAGTGACCATTCAGAAAGGTCTTCACTGCTTTCTCTTTAGGTGTATGCCGATTAAAAAACGTTATACAGGAACAACAGAAACCTTATGCTTCATAGGTAACAGACCACTGTAAGATCACTACATTCTTCCACTTGAATATTCTATTGCATTGAAATGGGTCTTTAAAATGCTACTTATCACTCTTCTGCTATCTTCCCTTTGAACTCCACTGGTTTTGATACTACTGATCAGATCTATCAGATGTGATCTGTATGATCTGATCAGTATGTTTTGTTTGCCTTTCCCCTTATTCCTTTCTCCTTAGACCTGTTTATATGGATTCCTACAAAACTGAACTGTGCAAGCACAGTTGACTTCTCTTAGGAAAGACTAATTAGTAGTACAAAAAGAAGTCAAAGATACATCTTTATTGTGACAAACAAACGAGATTAAAAAAAAAAGAGATTTTTAAATTGCACAAGTTTTAGTGAATATTCTTCGGTTTTGTTCTCTTGGAGGAAACACTAAATGTTTATTGAAACTATGTTATCTGTGTGATAGCATTTGGAGTTACCAAATTTAAGCAGTGATCTTCTGTGAACACAATCCTTGAGACTTCTGTCATGTCTGGCTGCAATAGGATGTACAGTTCAAAAAACTTAATGAGAGAAAGTTCAATTACGTAATGAAACAGGTTCTGAAGGGTAGAATGCACAGGGCGTCTGTGTAGTACAGTCCTTATTCTGCCAGAGCAGTATGCACAAACAGAAAAGCACTCAGAGTGGTTCTGTGCTTAATGTTATCTCTGGAACATCGGTATGCACAGCAGAAAGTGTGACCGCTTGCCACTGTGCCTTTGTGAGGAGTGCTTTCAGCATCAAGTGGTAAATGCACTACATCTTCAACCACCAGGAGTAAATCTGGCTCATTTGTACATGACTAGCATACTTGCATTTTTTTCTCCACTAAGATCGATTGACAACACTTTGAAGATACTCTTAAAAGAGAAAACAAAGCAGACACAAGTTGCCAATGGCCTTGTTTTTATTTAGGAGCACATAAAAAAAGTTATGCCACAGCTTTGGTTGACTGGAATGGTATGCATACTTCTAACAGTATTTTTTAAATAGTAAACAATGTGTACATTCAGTTGTGTGCGAGACAAACACTGTCAATAACAGTTAACTACAAAAATGAAATGTTTTAAGTATATAGCTGTGAAACCCTTCATATTTTTGGTATTTAACCAGCAGTTTTTATAATCAGAGTGCTGAAGCTATTTCACACGTAGTAAAGACACAGACCCTGTGGCAAGGTGAATAAAAATTACAGTTGCACTGGCTCTGGAGATGAAAAAGAGCCCTACTGAAAAGTATTACTCAGAAGCTATGCAACTTAAACACGAAACTTTAACTTATAGCTTATTAAGTCAGTAATAAATGTCTTCCACTTGAACTGAAACAAGTGGACACTGTTTTCATACATTTGGAATAAGTGTAATCATCAATGGTTTGTCATGCCACAGAAAATGACAGAACTGCTGAGACTGGATGATTACTGTATATAATCCAGTAACGCGAGGTTCCACTGGTATGGTAATGCTTCTCACAAATCTTACAAAATAATCAATGTCCTTTAATAAGAGCTGCTGTCTATCCCCTAGATTGGAAGGACAGGGTTATGGAAATCCCCATGCCATGCTCAAGCCTGAGTATTTTGCAACATCAGCAACTGAGTCCTGGCAGATCACACTCTCTCTTTACTTTGAAGGGATGGGAATACAGTATAGACAGAATATTTACAATTTTTAGGGTAAACTGACTAGAAGACCAGCTGTAACCTTTTCTCTTTTTTATAAACCCTACTTTTTAACATCATCTTTTTGTAGAAACATATGGCGAAGCAAATAAAGCTGTCCTTTTGGTAAACAAAAGATTTCTTTTGATAAAAACATATAAAAGACAGTTTTATCTGCTGGATGATATACAGGTACCCGTATACAAGCATGTATACTACACAACAAAAGAGAAGGTACTTTGAATGTTACAGGTCTGATGTAAACAGAAATTAAAAATAAGGAGACTCAAAAGTAGAAGTACATTGACTCACTCCATCATGCCTACTTATTGCAGCATATACGATATAAAATTGTTCAAATGCAGAAATCACCTGCTTATCTTTTAAAAACAGCCAAAAGAGATTTCTTTGGATATGTAGTTAACTTAAAAAAAAAAAAAAAAAGAAGAAAAAAGAAAAAAGAAAAAAGCTTTTAGCCAAGATGTGTGTTACATTTCAGCCCACAAAAGAAATTTGCGGGCAAATTATAAACTCCTGAAAATAGAAGTTCATAATGACAACGGACAACACTTCATTACAGTGACATCAGCAGAGCCTCTGTAACACGTACTACTTTTGAACAAGTTTACAGTCAATATCTGAAGACAATGAAAAGGTTCATGTGCAGCTTTTTCTTTAGAGGTGTGCAGTTCAAACTGATAAATAAATGCATTTCCTGAAATATGTAGAAAATGAGAAAAGACATTTGACAAACATATGTACAATGCACATTAATCAATCTTGTTTAAACAGAAGGTTCTTAAATGCACTATAAATTGCAGGCATGAATGGCTTTTGCGTGATCAATTATTTGTTTGAATGAGCACTAAGAAATCATTTAAGAAGTTCTTTCCAGTTTTTTCTGATCAAATGCACTTATTCTCAGAAAGAGTGTCACTACTAAGTTCTTCACCTAGTGAGGCTTCTTCAACAGATAGCTTAACATCAGGTACACACACAGAAGATTCACTGGAAGCTGTACAGATAAAGAAAATAAATTATTAGGTTTTACATTTAAGAATATCCATGCTAAAATATCAGAAGCAAGAAAAATGTGAGGGAAGTGTTGTTATTTCATAAGAAATAGCATACTGCTTTGACAGTGGCAATGAGATGCAGAAAGAAGCAAAGGAATTGCAGTTGATCTCAGCATCTCACATTTCCAACAAAACATTCTTGCCTGATTTACCATCATAGGAAGGTGAGCTTTCTCACAAAGGCCTTGATGTTCTCAGGTGATGCATTTACACCTTTTCAGACAGCATCTTTCAGAAAATCTTTCATGTACTATCTTCCACTTGTTTAAACAAACTACTTTTGTATTGTAATTTTCAACTTTGAAGACCTCTTAATATACGTAAAAGGACTAATATTAAGAAAAAAAACCAAAACATTTTCAGTATAAAATATATATCACAAAATGCACTTGTAAAGCAAATATATATGAAATGACTTTGGCTCTAAAACTGTTTTTCAGGAAAAGGACCATTAGGTCCCAGCTACTATACAAAGCCTGAGATACTGCAAATTGTATCCACAAATTGAATAACTCAAAGAAAAATCCATTGTGGTAACGTTTTCAGCTTAGGTCAAAAAGGGTAAAAAAGTATTTTTTTTTCTTTTTTTGCAAGTATTTTTGCAGCTTTTGGTCTGTATGCAAATGAGCAGCTGAGCTCAGTTAAAAACCCAAAAACCCAAAACTTAAAAAAAGAAAGCTTTTTACCGTGTTCATGTGTGTGATTTTGATTACCAAGGGAAGAATATGTTGTATGTGGCAAGATAATGTTATTTTAAAAAGCATTAAAAATGTTATTTTCCTTTGATCTTGTGTACATGTATATAAAATTTCTGCTTCTACAAGCTTTGTGTGGAAGTTTTTCTTTAAGTGATCAAAATTCAAGCACACAGCAACAGTGTTTGAATTATTCTTCATTTTTCTTCCTTCTTCAGATTTGTCAAAAGGAGATCTTCAGTTAGAAACAGTCAACTTTTTTTGCTGGACCATTACTATACTTCATGTTAGAAATTCTAGCATTTAAACAATTTTCCTTTGCTTGCCTCTCTTGGGGATAGCCAGATATTACTGTCACACTTCAAAATGAAAAACTATCAATTTTGATGCCACAGAAATCCTTTCCAACATCTCAGAGAAAAAGGGAAAATAATGACTAGTTCGGTTTCATTATTAAAACTATTTGTGCAACAGCACTGAATTCAAATTGACCCATAAAATGACCTCACAGACAAGGAGTGTTAAGAAATAGCTGTCCTCAGAAACAACGTGATATGTAAGAAAACCAACGAACCAAATGAAAATACTGCTGGAAATAATTCAGTGAAATTTTACAATTTTGCCCCTCACAGAAGTTACTTACATGAAGCTGGTTTCTCTATTGCTGGCTTTTCTGGCAAAGTTTCAAGTGGTGTTGGCTGGATTTTTGCAGGGGTGTATGTATTCAATGGAATTTTTCTTCCTGACAATGGACTCATGTAAGTTGGAGAAGCTGAAAGGCAAAAAAAAAAAAAACAAAAAACCCAACAAACAAACAAACAAACAAAAATTAACAGTAAAAACACTCAGCTTCAAAAAATGCAAACAATTGTACTACAAAACTGTTGTCTGTCTGATATTATCTGTTTTGTCTGTCATGTTCTATAAAAGCCACTGTTATACAATAAGCAACTCAACTACAAATTTTTGATTACTGCATTGCCAGTTAAAAAAATCTTTAAAAATTTAGTTTGGAAAGTGATATAACTTCATGCTGCCACTAATCCAAGTTTCAGGAATTACTGCCTTGACAGAAAACTGGCAATAGCATTAATGCTACTTCCCACAGGTGATGAAGATTGCACTGGAATGCACATTTAATACAGAAAGTGAATGAAATGTGTGTACAGTACATTACTCTCCAAACAACTGCATGCATTGTAAGAAAGCAAAGGGGGAACAAAGCACATATGCCCTCAATTCTGTCAGGTCAGATTTCCATCTGGTGATAACCAGACCACCAGAGAATATTTTAAAAATACTGTCACGCCTTGTGTACTGTGAAAACTTGAACTGCTACTGAATTAACACTGTCTTCCCAACCAGCGTAACAAGGCATTTTAAATAGCTGAGAACTCTGACATTCTTATGACCTACTGAGATCTTTTCCAGTAAAACCAGCTTTCTTAATTGATCTCCCCTCCTACATATAGGAGCCCCACGCTATCATATTAGTTACTGATTCAAATATGGAGTGTATAAACCTAAAGCAATAGTAAAAAAAGGAAAAATCCTAGCACCCACGTAACAAATTTTCTCATCAGCGAATACAAGTTTTTCCTCATCAAAGCACGAGTTTGTAAGAATTTCCTCAAGATTGTTTTTCACTCAGCTGACATACAAATTATAACTGTGCTAACAAGTGGTCAACTGGACCCAACTGAAACCGCTTCTGAAGAAACAGCAGTAGATTTGCAAGTGGGAAACCATCTTCCCAGAGACACACACACACAGAAAACTCAGTTTTCATTTAGCTTCAAGACCACTTAAGCATTAAACATACTGCACAAATCATTTAAAAAAAAAACCACGAAGTAATGGCAAAGCACTCCACAGGTTAAACATGAAGTATTACTGAAATAAATACAGAATGATACATTTTTAAGAAATAAAAGGCAACTAATCTCCTGAGGTTACTCTGGTAGAACGATACAATACAAAGGCAGATATACTGCGTGCTCACTAGAAAGGATTCCTTATCATTCAACTAACAATGTGGACAGCTCAGACAAGTTCTTAATGTGAGGAAATAAATTGAATTATGATTTTGCAAAGTCCCTGATCTACTATACCAGCCAACAGAAGCATTAATTCATTGGATAATAACAGTGTCTATACGGTGAGATACACTGTAACTTTAAACTTTTGCAGTATCATTGGTTTTTTTTTGTCCCCCTTTTAAAGCAAAATTCTTAGTTTGCTCATTAGCTGTAGAATACTAGACAGATTCACTAGACAATATCTAACAATTTAATGTGAGCATAATTACAAACTCAAATCAGTACATGTCTCCTGTAGGTTTTCCTTTGATGGAGCAGCAACAGAGGCAAGAAATTCATCCACTTGCTTCAAAGACAAGGAGTTGTGAAGAGTTTCCAAAGGGCAAATAGAAGGCACCATGGAATATAGTTCAAAACCTGTAACAAAAATAATAATAAAAAAAGAGATTTCCAGACTTAGGACAGGATTTAAGCTATTGCATCAGCAAGAATTAATCCATGACAAAGCACATGCAGACATAGTACTGTTGAAATCATATTAAATATTATAGGAGTTGGAACAAGATGTGCCAATTTCCAGGATATACAAAACTCAGGGTACCATACAGCATATCATGGGATATAAAGCCCATGTGCAAGTCTGCAAACTTCACAGTTGTACTCTTCTAAATGAAAGATAATCTTCCTCTAAGACAAATGTAGTTAAAAAAAAAAAAAAAAAAACAAACCAAAAACAAAACAAACAGTCAAGTATAGCAGTATTTCTCCTACTCATTCACATTCTTCAAGAACAAGTAGGTGACTAATTCATGTAAGTGCAGTAAGACAGCTATGTTGTAAACAGTTAGCCAAAATAAGAACTACAAATGCTACCACTTCTGGGAAGAAATATATTTTCAGAATTCAAATTCTATCACCTTCATTATTCTGTGAAAACAAACCGTAGCCTTATGTATCAAAGGAAAACCACTATCTGCACTTTTCTGCCTTTTGTTAATGAGTTTCAACTTTGTAAGACAGTTTTACACCTACCTTTTGGCATTTTAAAACCTTACTTAAAATACCAGAAGTTTCATACACTGGTCCAGGTATGTATTTCCAAACCAAAATCTAAAAATTCTTTAGACTTTGTTTTTCTACATTAGTATAAAGCAACCATGTATATTCCTATTACTAACACAAGGACAAGTACTTAAACACATCTTGGGAAAAAAACCCACCCTGCAGCTCTGTAAACTACTGCATACTTGGTAACTCAATGAACAGCTCTTCATTCAATTGCATTTCAAAAGCAGAAAATATATCCATTAGTATTTTCAACATACAGCTATAACATTACAACTTTGAAATTAAATACTATAAATTTACAGTTGCTACACTTAAAAAAATATATTTAAATGAAGAATCAATAGTGAATGAAATAATGTTTAGAGTTTCAGTTCAAGGTACATTTATTAGCAATAGCGTTATGACTATGAACTGTCCCCTCCCCCCAGACAAATAAGCATTAATATTCCTCTGTTATCCAGTGTTACCCATAAACTCATTCAGTGCTTTGCACAAAGAAGAAGAATTTCATCCTGAAAATGCCTATATTTATATTTGAATCCACCTTGGCCATAAAGCTGGAGGGACAGTCACTCCAAATATCTTGATTATTGATTGATTAATATAAATTAATATATTGATTGATTAATCAATGCATACTTATGTCGGCTTCAAATAAAATTATGCATTTCATGGAAACTTTGTTTTCAAGTACAAAAGAAACACCTCCACATATTTTGTTTCTATTTTCATGTAAACACAACGACTTAAGTTTCAGTGTAAGCACCAAAATATGTTTGGCATACATGTTAATATCTTAAGTAACTACGCATGCATGCAAAGCGCAAACCCTTTCTTTGCATTACAGTAAGGTTAAGACTTCTCTCTTTACACTGAGAGAAAAATCACAGTCGTGCAATCATTTGAATGGTTTTTTTTTTTTTAATTTTGCAGTGAAAGTAGTGGGACAATGTCAGGCTAACTTTTTAATAATTATTACTGTGACAGTGCAGTGTTATAGAAAACCATAAATGAATTTCAAGTGCACTCACAGTCTACACAAAGAGAAAGAAAACCATTTTTCTTTCAGGAATTTGCCCCTTCATAACTTTTTATTCGGTTTTGACAATTCTGCTGATAGCCATATACCAGCATGTTGCTGCAATATCTTCACAGCTGATACGACTTAAAAAAACATCTTGGAAATTTTTCTGCAGTGTTTTATTTGAATATTTTATAAATTATGAAACCTCTTTTTAATATAATTTTATGACAAACAAGTTTGAATTTTAAAGATAAAGAAGCCTGACAGTACCCCTTCTAAAAGCAATATCCTATAAGCTGACAACTTTTGAGTTTTGTCTATGTTGACTCATAAAACATCATCCCCATCAAAATGCAAGACAATGAAAGGGTTACGCGGCATCTCAAAAAGCCACCCTGCTGCCTTACATTTAAAAGCTGTAGAGACATACCACTGGAGCCTAGAAATTCCACAGAGGAAATGGACCAGCACCTAAAGAGGTGTGGGTGTTCTGCACAGAGGCCCAGAAAATAAGGTAAAGCACTGTCAGAAGATACTTGTTTCACCATGTTCCTTGAACTAAAGATGGTGGGAGAGGGAGGAGTCTGATATGAGTTAAAGGGTGTGATAACAACATAAAAGTAAGAAAAAACAGAGTGAAAGGGACAAAGAGAATAAAAATGACAGTCCATAGGACAGACAAAACAACACCAATATGTCCTTACGTTAGTAGAGAACTCAGAAATCTGCAATATATTCAGATACTAAAGGAGCTCATGGAGCATGCATTAGTCTTGTAAAAGATGTGTGGGAAAACATCTGTATTAAATGAATCAGAACAATCAATGCATTCATTAAAAGAAATTTAGATCTATTTTTAAAGAATGCAGTCACAAAAAGAGAGCGCTAAATGGAACAGAAAGTAACCAATTATTAGATTGATATATTCAAATGCAGCCCTTTCTGACCCTGTATGTTTTGGAAATATTACTTGATTCTAAAGATAAATAATGGGTTCCTATTTTTCCTAGTATACCAGTTTTTCTTCAATAAGCACTGCAGTGTGAAAAAATTCACATGTATTCCAAGTGAATATAGTAAAAGACCACCTTGCTTCTCAGCAAAGCAAAACAAAAATACTCTAACTTTGTTTCTAAACAAATTCATTTTGAGTCTAACACAAAAATGCTGATGATTTCCACTGCAGTTTCAGTGATGTCATCATCACTGAGCTCAGCCAGTGGCCTCACCTATTTTAAAACTACAGTTAAGAAATCTGGAATAGCTACTTTAAGATCAGGTGGATACTGAAGACTGAGTTTGGTTTCCGTGAACAGGATATATTTTGGTCCTATTTAATCACGTATAAAGTTAGGCAGGAAATATTTTGCTGAGAAAGAGGAAGATATACCTCTGTCATACGTGTTATATGAGATCTTTTTTGCAAATATATTAGTCTGAAGACAATCTAACTCTTACTCTTGAAGCTTGAAAGGTCAATGTAAGCAACAGGCAGTTCTCTTGCTGTGACTTTTTTAGTGCAAGATATAGTAATTTGCACATCTGATGAGACACATGAAAAGGTAAAATAAACTTTTGTCTGATGATAAATACAGCAATTAAGCAGGAATGGAAATAAAATGTCTTCTTTATATTTTTAATTTAGCATCACTTCAAGAAGATAGTCATAAACTCGAGTTGTCACTTCAGTGATTTATTTTAGAATCAGGCGGCTGATTCTGCATCAGGGAAACAGCTCAGCAGAAGAAAGGTGAAGAAGAAGCAGCAGCAGCTATCAAGAAGCATATGCCCAATAAAGATCAGATTTATCTCTGTTTTTATCTTGCTCCATACAGTCTTGATTACATGAGAAATCGGGGACAATAATTTATTACAGAGATCATGATTAACAGCAGCACTTCAATTTTTTCAAGAATTTTTCTGAGGAATGAATTTTGATGTTATATTTTAACTAATGAATGGTAGCGAAGGGGATTAGGATATCTAATGATTACAAATATATTTGGAATTGTGCTTGAAGTTAGGAATGACAGACGGCTGGATGATACTGTACACCCCATATTTGAAATAAAAATAAAAGGGATGAAGCGAGGAACCTTTTGTTTTTGTTTTTAAAATAAAAGCAAAACGTACCATTGGTTGGGTGTCGAGCAAATGAGATAGAAAACCTTTTAACAGCAGAACCGCGTGTGGTGTCTAAGAAAGAGAAAAACAGGTACCTGAAATTTGTAACAGCTACCAAAAGAGGGACATTTTAAAAAAGGAAAAGAGGAAAGAAAAAAAAAAAAGATGAGAAGGTATTAGAACTGAGTGGCATGCAGAGGGGACCACGGAAAAGGACTAAAATCTAAATAGAGGTTAAAAAGAAGAAAATTTGGATTGCTGCTAACTACAAGATGTGTAATGAAGTGTATGAAAACAAGCAGAATGAGCTGGTGATTCTGGCATACAACGTTATATCAAGTTTGAGTTGAACATTGAGTAGTGAACAGAGAGGGGGAAACAGCATGAATACCGTCTCACCTCAGAGCTATAAAGGTGTCCTTTGGCACTTTTATGTTCTGAAATCTAGTAAAAAACTTCCTTCTCTACCCCAGATTATTAAAAACTGAAAACCTCCTGCTCTTTTGTAATCCAAACCCCACTGAAAAACAAGTCAGGAATCCTAAAATTTTCACCATCAGTATTTAAATTATCACTTTGTCATTTCTTTCATTTCTTGCTCCAGGTAATTTACTTCAAGATCAATAATTGATGATAAAACCTGACATTTAAAATGAGAAATTCAAAACTACAATCTTAGTTTTCACAAAAAAAAAAAAAAAAAAAAAAAAAAAAAAAAAAAAGCATTTGTTGAAGTTATCTGACACGTGTTACAATTTTGTGAGCTAATGTTCGAGACAGAAATTAAATATGCTGTTGTTACACATAAGCAAGGTATGGGCAATTACGAAAGAACAGAACCTCATATAACTAATACTAAGGCAAAGGATTCTAGGATTCCATTAGAGAAAGATTTATCTTTAGAAGTTTAATGTGGCACATGGGTTTGTGCGTGCATGTGCGAGAGTGTGCACATACCATCTACGAAGCCAGAAGAAGTCAGCTTTTTACGATGAGTACGAGCATAATCCTGTAGGTTAGGTGCACTTGAAGAACCCCCGAGCACTGAGGTGCTAAACAGGCCCGCACAGTGAGACCCTGATGGGAGTTAGAAAAAATACATACAACAACCAGGTGTTCGTCCATTCACATTGGGGATGCATGCAGCATGCAAGCACATGGCTCTTACCACACAAAAGGCAGCTTTTGGCAGTGCCTTGGACAGGTTCACAATATGCTTGTAATGTCAGAGGTACTTGTAGGCTGAAACTACCATAATTTATTGTGCTTCTACTCATGAGACAGCACTCTCTGCCATATTTGCAAAGAGAGGACTGAGTTTAACACAGTGACTTCTTATCCTGTTTTCACATTTGGTAAAGAAAAGTTACTAGTTAGCATTAATGTAAATATAACCAAAACAAAAAAACAAAAGCAAGATGATGATGTGAGTCTTGTGTGCTTTAAAAGCTGCAGTTCTGAAACAAATATGAACTAGGAAAATACTTCTCATTGCTTTCATCCAAATCAGCTTTTGAGATGACAGGCTGCAATGAAATATGCACGCATTTCCACAGACATGGAAATATTTTCCCTTTAACTCAAACAAAAAGTATATCAAATTGGAAATACTCTGTTCACAGTCCATCTACCATCACTGACAACGTCAGAAACTGAAAATGTCTGTTTCACAGTGTTAACTTGACTTCCCTTCCAGAGAAGACATTTGTACATCTCCATGCAAGTAACAGTCCACTGTTGCTTGTTACAGTCCACTGTAACAGTCATACAATCCTGCCACTGGAATGGAAGTTTTGACAAATCACTGAAAGCCACATAGAGAAAAATAACTCATAATTCACTGTATCTGGAATTTACATAGGACATTGACTGAAATGGAAAAAAAAAACAAAAAAAAAAAAAACGCAGCTTTATTTTTTACTCAGTTCTTCACTATTAGTTGAAAGAAAGTGTTTTCACTCAGGACTCATCTTTTGAATTTTAGATAGGCTGCTTCTGAAGACCAACTATCTATCCAATAATACTTCCTTTTATTGCTTTTGGTGATCCAAAAAAGGAAACATTACTAGCACATGTGACTAATCACAGCCAAAATAAATTGCCTGGTCTGTGGCAACAGCTTTCAACATCAAATGTAATACCTTGACCTATGCATAGAAATAAATCAACTTCCACAAGACATATTGTGTCATATTGGCAAAAGAAAGTTACTTAACTTTAGCAAGCACACAATAAAAAAATTACTTCCGTAAACAAGATGTATGCATTTTACTAATGGAAAAATATAGTAGAAAGGAAAATATCACAGAATAATTAAACATGCAAAAAACCCAAACCAAAACAAAACAAAAACCCCCAAACCAGATCTTTGCAAAGAATTAAAAAGCTACTTTCGGTTATGTATATACAGCTTATGCACTTTGTACACTTTATTTTTTTTTTCCATGAAAGGACACACAGAAAAAAAAAAGAAAAAAAGATATAGTATTAATTTGCATTAGTGCAAGATCTCATGGTTTTATATTTCAGCAATATGAATGCCAGTTCCCAAGAAGTTACAGAAAAATACCATCTGAATGGAAAGAATTTGATACGATTGAATTATAGCATGATTCATTCTAACGCTGAAAAGAAGAAACTGATTTTAGGAGAGGGAATGTGTGCAAAAACCCCAGTGGTTCACAATACTTGATGTTTCTTCTTTCCTCCTCGTCTTGCTAAAGCACCCTCAAGAAATGTGCTTTAAGTTTCCACTGTAGGTCATTTCTATGCAAAAGATTCTTGCTAAAACCTCAGTGTCAAATTACATCTAAAAAATCTACTTTATGTTAAAAATAATCCTGTTACCTCTTTCAGTCAGTAGCGCCAACAATTTGCTCTTTTCAGTAGTGGTTTACTTAGAGACTACTGTTGCAGAAAATTGTCCAGTTCAATAGGTAGACACTCAATACATTATTGATAGCAAAACACTACCAGGTCCTATTACACAGAAGTTTAAGAATGTAAACTGTGCAGAACAACAGGCAGATGAAAAACTGCTAACATAAAGAAAATTTCAATTGTATGTACATACCTAGACTGCTCTGCTTTTGTTCCAGAATAGTTCTTGGTGTTCGTAAGTTACTATTGCTTTCTGATAGGACCTGAATATAAAAAATACAAAACAACAGAAAAATAAGGGAAGGTAGAACAGCAGCATGAAATGTCCATTTAATCTTGATACAGCAGCCTGTTTCATACAGACAAGTGTTAATAAGCTGTATGATAAGTGTTAGTAAAAATATGTAAAGGAAACATGAAAGATCATGCAATATCCCCTTCTGAAGGGAGTCCATTTCACATATGAGTTCCTTGCAATGGAGTGATGCAAAGCAAGCATTCAGAATGAGAAGGGACACAGACCAAGACAGATATGAGAACAGACGTTTGAGACATTTTATTTTAGTTTTACCAAATTCACTCTCCTAAACTGCGCCTGTATTGAAAAAAGGAGGGGACGGAAGGAAAGACAGACAGGCTATTGAGGACACCACACAATCACTGATCCATGCACGGGCTCAATTAGTGTAATCTTCAGATGCTCACAGCCTTTACTGATATAAACTTTTCCTATGCACATAGTTTTATAATATTCCACAAAAGGGAAATTACAAAAAAATTCAAAGAAAAAGTGTATGATTAACAGAACACCATCCACTGTCATACAGGTAAACAATATCTTGAAATACAAAGAATCTTGGATTTTCACCGTCATTTTAAAAAATTGCATTTTTTTTTTCCAGCTGCCTCCCCCACATAATTAGAAAAATCTTCAAAATATTGTACAAGACAATGGATGATGTACTGCGTTGGGAGTTTTAGATACCTCCAGATACAGAACGCAAGAATTATTAGTGCTAGAGTTTGTTCCCTGCAATAGTTAATATCAGGCCACTGAAAATATGATAAATGCAAAACAAGTTTTGAACAGCAGTATGAAGTTCCAAATAAATTATTTTAAATGGTATTGGTTGCAATTATTAAAAAAAAAATAAATTAAATTTCAATTTACCTACCACCAAATTAAGCAATGCCATTTTTAAAGTCTTAAAGGACAACTAAACCAAAGCAGAAATCTGTTTTATTAGGCAGTAGACTAACGTCTAGTGTCTTTTCTACTGGGGTAACATTTACAATTCCTAAAAAGAAACCAATTTTTCAGGAAAGTGTATAACACATTCAGTGGAAAAACATGCACTTGCTCTTTTTCCCCCAAACATTCTCGGGAAGTAATTTTAAAAAGTGGAAGAATTTGCTTCAAATGTAATCCGTAACAAGGGATTAGATGTCCTTAAAGACAGTTGGTTGTTGCTTGGAATGCATAATAATGTTTAATGAAGTAAAGTTTAAAAACCTGTTGCCATGAGCCAAAAATACTGGATGTGAAAGCCAATGATTTGGGGGAGACAGGGGAAGAAGTGATTTGTTCCCCTGATCTGCGTCTTCGACGCCCAGTACCCACACCACTGGTGTAATGCAGCCAGGTACCAATACACTCTGGGCTAGACACACTCAGGGGGCTCTCTTCCTGGAAGTGAGAAAGGGGGCAAAAAACAGCAAAGCATGCAAAGTTAGATTCAACAGAGCAAATGAACAGAAAAGAAAAAAAAAAAAAAAAAAAAAAACCAAAAAAAACAGTCTGCTCGCACCTTTTTATGTAGTACTTCTAAAACTATTAAACAGAGAGTAGGGAAGAATTTTATTAAAATACTAGCAAGTTACCAGTTCCACTCAATCAACTATCTTTTAATACATCACTTTCATCATATTTCTGGTAGATTACTTATTAAATGGCATGAGAGAAAAAAGAGTGGGCACCAGTAACTGGTAACCTTGACGTACTGTTTAATAGTTTTTCTCATCTAAATACATCGAGCTTGCCTATTTAATTATGAGTTTTCATTTCTAGTTTATGTATAGTCTTATCTAATAGACTAATTTTTATAACTGCCTTTGAGACTTTCTAACTGGCTGGTAGGCAATACAGCCTGACTTTTAGCAGATTTCCAGTCCCAAATACCATCTAAACATTATCTGAAGCTAGACAGCTGTAAGACTTAAAGAGAAGACAGCATCAGGCTGAGTCCCACAAGCCCTAAAATAACACATATCATTAGTGAACAACAATTTTGGCAATTGAGATTTTGATCTCAAACACTGATGAGCCTTACTTTCTGATTTCAACCCTAGAACTCTTATTTCATTATTCAATCACAGTTGAAATATTTTTAGGAATATGGCTGAATATGTCCCAGATTTAAACTTCCATCTATCACCTGACAGTGTCCTTTCAAATTAACGGATATAAAGGAAAAGAGAATTGCCTTAAAGACCAAAAAAAAAAAAAAAAAAAAAAAAAAAAAAAGTTCAAGGCAGTTGCAGTTTAAGGTTCAGTAAAATCACTTTTTTAAAACACTTGAAAAATACAATTTGGTATAAATATTCCAAATACTGGTTTTGCAGATTTCAGTGGGCCAGATTAAACTTTCAACTTCCCTATAAAAAAAAACAAACAAAAAACCAACCCTCACAGTATATGTCTTCTTTGAATATTCCAGCTAATAGACAATCACTGAAAGCTGGAACATGTTCTATCCAGTATCCAGACATCTGTTACTCACACAGTCAAAATTTAGCAATTCATGTTATTGATATCTTGTGAAAGTAACTTCTATATTCACAAAAATCAAAAAGGTTAAAGGTTTGAAGTACATAGTCTAAAAAATTTTGTGTATATGAACTCATAACTAGGAGGGGAGCTTGCATGATCACACTGAAAACAGCATTTAAAAATCTAAAATACTGATGTTGTGAGCATTTGTTTATGATAAAACTTGGAAGTAGGAAATGTAAGACATTCACATTTATTATCTTTGTTAATTTATGAAAGTCACATGAAGTTATACAGATATCCTTACAGGAGGAAACCATGCACCTTTTTCTCTCTGTGCTACTAATAACCAACTAATAACTTGCAAATCTTACTTCTGTAATACTTGCAGCGCATACAAACAGTCCATTCCCAATACAAACATGAAAGGAAAAGGTTTGGGTGTGAATCTTAAGTTCTGATGGCTTTAAGCAACTAAAAATGAGGCAATAAGAAGCTGTTAGTCTGCTTCCAGCATTACAGTCCCAGAAGTGCCACTATGCACCAACTGAAGCTTTGCCACTCAATCGCGCAAGTGGTGTCAGTGACAATGCTATGCATTCCCCACCTCTGTGACATTAAAGCCATATCCGTGAAGCACACCTAGATGTCATGGCCTTCAAGGCAGGAGACTAGACTGTTCAAGCTGTTATCTAAAGAATTCATGAAATGCAAACCCCATCCATTAAAAACAACAACAATAACAAAAAAAACACTTACAGTTTATTCTCTTACCTTCAAATGCAAATGCTGCACAAGTGGAGTCACTTCCACTCCACATGAAAACAAATACAGCTGAAGACATTTTCTCTCTCCTCTCCTTCCTCCCGCCCCCCCCAACCCCCACCAATCCCTCTGTTCCCTCTCTGCAAGATCACCCTGAAGGTTTTCTCAATTCCCAGTACCAGATGTCTTGTAAGGATGAATACAAAAACAATACAAGTTAGTTTGAAGATGAAGACTTTTTCAACCTAAACACACATCTTCAAATATGGATTTTTTTTTAATATGGCTTGAAAAGAAAAAAGGACATAAGTCTTTCATGGAAAAATAATCATTCATAAAAACAAAATCCTTCAGGCAAATTACTGCTATTGAGGAACACCATATTTAACATTACGTGTAACTGAAAACAGAATTACCCTTGTTATCATTTTGTTAAGAAAAACAGAAGTTAACTTCTGTGAAAGATATTCTCCAAAACATAAACACTTACTTCAACAGAACCAATCATCCTGGATCTCGGAAGGGGTGACTTTCTGTGTATATGAATTGGGTCTGATACCATTGGCTTGAACATCACTACTGACCGATCTGTTTCATCCCTTTTAGAAGTATGTGCCTCCTCATCACTATCATTTCTATGTGAGGTTTTCTTCGAGCCTTCATTCTATAAACAATACATAATTCTTTCCAATTTAGCTGCACACCTTGTATCATGTAGACAGAAGTGGTTACTAAATTAACCTTCTAGAAAAACACAACACAAGCTGATTTTAAAGATGCAAATAAATCACATATTACTGCACAACTAGTTATAAAATAAATATTGTTATAGACTTTACTAACCCATGTGTATTTGCTCCTAACTAACCACTGCCTGTACAGTGGGTTTCTAATTAGTCAAACCATTCAGCCAACATATCCCACTTCAATTTTCTGTTTCCACAGTGGTAAAATTCTAGCCCTGTAAGTCAATATTTGAATTCCCGCCTTGCTTTCATTCAGTTCTCAGAAATCATGTGGTAAGTCCACACACCTATACATACAACCTCGAAAATATTAAGCACTCCCCAATAATCTGTATTTATAAGCATGCTAAACTACCTTATTTTCTTGAATGTTTCTTTCAGTTGCCAGAATATCATTGATCTGACACTAGCATTGCTACCACCTTTCTTATAAAGAGTACTTTGTATTCCTAGTTCAGACTGGCAAAGCCACAGCAGGCTTAAATTATCTGTGTCCATTTAAAGTGGACCAAAAAGAAAATCACACTTGTATTTTTAACCTAAAAATTTCCACTATTTGTTTTCTGCATTCAGAAAAACTAACTTTTGCTTGAAATAAAGGCCTAATCATTACCTCTCGGGAGGCAGGTCTGTATCCATATCCAGATGGTAAATTTTTATCTTCCTCACAGCCTTTGGCTCCTGGACTAAAGTGCAGCTCTACATGAAAACGTTCTTCCGAAGAAAGTTCCTGAAGAAAATGATAAATAGGTTTACACTTTAATATGTAGGCTTAGCACTACTCATTTCTGAAGGCATTCATACATTTCAAATACCTTATTTGGATCCTCATACAGCATGATAACAATCTGTGTCATGTAATTGAGTTCATTGACAACATTTAAGTAATCCATAGCTCGTTTCCACTGTTCATCTTTTGTTTCCTTATGAACAGAAAAAAATATTAGAATCTTGACAAATAAAAGCCAGCAATTTTCTTTAGAAAGACTGATGATTTCCATTTTCACCTCTTTAGATGGTTTTTATATTAACAGCAGAAGTATGAAGCTTTACTATAGCTAATGAAAAACTAGAGATACATCTAGAAAAAAGTGAAGTAAAAATATGCATAAAATGAATAAAAAGTAGATTTATCTCGGAGTATCTTTCTGGCTATTTTGTTAATAATGTTGAATGCTTTGTAAACAGAAGTACCATTGACATTTTTCTGGTTGGAATTTTTGATTTTGCAATAAAATCCCCTTCAAATAGTGTGGGCATATTGTAGGAAATATTTCTAGGTATATCTCTCTGGGAGTTAAGCAGATAGAGAAGGCTTCCAAAATACAAAAGAAAAATAATCATCTCATTCTGAATTATTTAATATGAATATTCACCTTTTTCATGTTCTAAAAACATGTCCATGAATAATGAAGAACTGCTACACTTAGTAATTTATTTTAAAGGAAACTAAAAAGTTTATAAGCTTAAAAGTACATGCGTATCCCCTACGGCACACCACAGGGGTTTATGAGTTTAACCAGTGAGTTTACTAATCTGTTACCAGCAGAAAGTATGCCAATACAGCCACTACAAAAAATAGATTTAAATTTACATCAAACTTAGAATCAGTTGTATAGGCCCTGTGGTGCTACATTTGTCCTCTCCATGAGCTTATCTGGGCAACTGGTGAACCTGAAAGTTGGTCTTTTTAAATTTTATTTATTTATTTATTTTAAAAGACTTTGGTTTCCAAACCAATCAGATGGAAAATAAAGCATATCCTTTAAAATACTATGCAACAGTGGCAGGCAGAAAGATCTTGAAAATATGACAATCACAAAAACAAGCCAATCCAAAAAATGAATTCAGAGACATCTGAACTGCAATTTGAAGGAAAAAGAGTTGGAAAGGTGACAACAGAAGACAAAGAAATGAGTTATCTGTCCTCTGCAAACCCTTTTGAGACCACAGTATCAGCTGTATAACTGAATAAGCCAGTGCAACCCAGCACTAATTTAAAAGGGCGTGCTCTTTTCCAACAAATTATCACATTAGGAGTCAGTATATATGCAGGGCCATATTTCAAAGAAATCCAATGTTTCAAAAAGTGTAATAATCTTCAAAGACACTTGGAAAAATTAAGCTTTCACATAATACAGTTTTAGTAAAAGTAGGTTATTTTGTTTTTTTCTTAAAATATCACAGAAAAATATCACAGTTTTCACAGAAAAAGTGTTTGACTTACATCACATAAGGCACCATAACGAAGGGTGGATAGCAGGGAATGAACATGACTTTCGCTGGTGAAATACAGTCGTGTACGAACATGGCGTTCAGGGGACATAACACCCCTGGAGTAACTTAAAAGGAAAAAAAAAATCTTATTAGACCATAATGACATGTGGCTGTTTTAGAATTAGCCATCAACTAATTAATGAATCAAATATTTTAAATTACTCTGAAGCAGTAAGATATTTCAAGTACAGAAGGTACGGAGTAAGTCAGAAAGTATGGAGTAAGTAAGGATTGACATAATCATATAAAATATTAGAAGACTTACAGAGGGTGAAGCTTATTTACAGTATCATCATCTTGAGTTCTCTGAAGGTCAGAACGGATTTTTCTAACTAGAGGAGTGCAATAACCTTTGGCAATCTCTAGTTTCTCAGCCTTAGAAATACCATATTCCTATATTAGGGAAAAAAAAAGTCTTAAAATCCAGTTCAGGATTAACATACATTCTAAGACAAGGCTTGTATAATAAAATCACAGAATCACTGAATTATGGGGTTGGATGGGATCTCTGGAGATCATCTAGTCTAACCTCCTGCTAAAAGCAGGTTTCCTTGCACAGTAAAGTGCCACTGAGTTTTGATTATCTCCAGAGGAAGACTCCACAACCTCTATGGGCAGCCTGTTCCAGTGCTCTGTCACCCTCACAATAAAGAGGTTTTTCTTCATTTTCAGATGGAATATCAGTCTGTGTCCACATTTTGTCCATTGCACCTTGCCCTGTTGTTGGGCACCACTGAGAAGAGCCTAGCTCCATCCACTCAACATCTGCACTTTAAATATTTATAAACAGCAAAGAGATTCCCTCTGAGACTTCTCCAAGTTGAACAGCCCTCTCAGCCTCTTCTCAGAAGGGAGATGCTCCAGACCCTTAATCATCTTTGTGGCCCTCCTCTGGACATTTTTTTTTTTTTAAAAAGAAGTTCCCTTCTTTCTTGGACTGAAGAGACCAGGACTAGATGCAGTACTTCAGATATGGCTTCACTAAGGCAGATCAGAGGGTGAGGATCACCTCCCTCAAGCTGTCAGCCACACACTTTTTAATGCACCTCAGAATACCATTAGCCTTCTTGGCCACAAGGGCACCAGCCAGTTGTCCAGCAGCACCTCCAGATGCTTCTCTGCAGATCTCCTTGCTAGCAGGTCAGCCTCTAACCAGTATGCAGTTATTCAGTTAGCTACCTACTATTGTTCTGACTGCAAACAGTTAAACAATTCTGTTTAATATCTTTATTACATCTGACCCACTTTTAAGTTAGAAGAGGTTTTCCTTTCTCCTATTTGAGATAAAACAGAGAAACACTTCTTCATCCACAAAAGTGGATTTCCTGCCTGGTATGATCAAAAAAAGATTATTCTTTCTCCCATACAGACTTAGACAGGTATGGTGGGTTTCATTTCAATTAGCTATTTTTTTCCCAGTCAGTGAAGACAGGCACATTACTTATTTGATGTCTACTTTAGTCTGAGTTAACATACCCCACAGAGGATCTCCTATTCACTTCAAATAGCACTAAAATGGCAGTTAAACACAACTGGAACATACAGTATCTGTTACGGTTTTTACAACGGTAAAAAACAACATATTTGAGAAGCTTCTCAGTCTGTGCCACAAATGGTATGAAAGTGCTTGCATCATTTTCATGGATCTTTTGGTTTCTCCAGAAAGCAGTGTAAGCGCTTTTCCATACGAATTATGCATGTTTACAAGCTTTCTTTTATTTTCTTCCTTCCTTTTATTTTCAGTTACTCTTCCCTCATACTCTATTCAAACTTAAGCTTAGCAGACCCACATAATACACACAGTACACTTAGAATTATTGCTCTTTTCATCCTCCCTGCTGCCAGGCAGTTTGAGAAATGGGCATGAAAAGAAGCTCCCTCACTTGCTGCAGAAAATGAGTAATACCTCCCTGTTACAGCACTATATAATTTCAAGGACACTTCTGGACAGCTTTTGCATGTTCTGTCCTACACTACAATACAATTTCATTTCCTGTAGTCTACAGCATTTAGCACTAATCTGAATTTAACAGACTGCAGTACTGAGAAGTTTAACTAGTACATCTGTCCTTAAATTCTGTGAAATTTAAAGCGTACATTTTTATCAGGGAGTGATAGTATTTTGAAGTAGCAGAAAGGTCTTTCTAAATGTAACTTGTTTAAGTAAATTAAAATTAGATAGAATAGGATTCAATGTCAGTTGCAGAAAGCCCAGAAAACAAAAATTGTGCAGAAAATAAAGTTGTGAAAAGAGCAAGAATTAAATTAAATGTGATTTAAGAGTACGTAGTTGTCCACACGGGCTCTGCTTACATCCATGAGGAATGTTTGAGATGAACCACATCACTTTAATACACTGTAGAAGAGGAGGCAGACATGTTCACAGCTTAAGTTGCCGGAAGAAATCACTCTTACCACATTTCAGTGAATTATGAATCAAAATTTTTCTTACACAAAATAATCTTATTGTGATCAGAAAATAAGAGGTGAAGTTATAGGGGCTTTTAATAGAAAAGTCCTACATCTTACAGTCTGTTAAAAGATGATAAAGTATTCTATTTCATAACTGAAAATGTTTACCTGAGGAATCACAATGTCAGCTAAAGCTTTTGAAAGTCTGTATAATTCCATTGTGTTTTCTAATTTTAAGGAGCCATTGTGCTGCACATCGTATTTTATACAGTCGTAAATATCAGGAATTTTGCTAATATCATATCTTCCATTCTTTGTTTTAAAGTCTTTTTCCAGCTTGGCCCACCTGCGCAGCATCAGTTCTAGTGTTTCACTGTGGTACAGCTGAATATCTGGATAAACAGTAAGTAATCAGGAGTATCCAAATAACAGA
This sequence comes from Centrocercus urophasianus, assembly GCF_019232065.1. NCBI lineage: Eukaryota > Metazoa > Chordata > Aves > Galliformes > Phasianidae > Centrocercus > Centrocercus urophasianus. The sequence continues at coordinate 18,183,181 of NW_024884767.1, forward strand.
AAAAAGGTTAATTACATGATAATAATAGTTGAAAACAATTGTATATTTAAAGGAGTAAAAGTAAATAACTATGCTATTTCTGAGAGAACAGATGTGCATATGGTTAATTTTACTGTTGAAATCATCTAGTTACATCAAGACAGCAGACGGCTCCCTGTAGTACTGTACCACTTGCCCTTTAATAAAAGCTACAACACAAAGAATAAAGTGTCCTACAGAACATATGATAATTAAAATAATAATTATTAAAAAAAAAGATTAAAATAAAACCACACTATTAGAAAATTCCAAGAGAGAGGAAGAGGAAGAAGACAACATCTCTTTTTCAGAGCAGAACACAAATCCAATTTATTGCTCTCTTCAACAATAAAAGTCTGGCAGAAAGAACGGACTATCCTCATTTGCAGGACAGAAGACTGGATCAAACAGACAAAAACGAATGACACGTCTACAGGTGATATAATTTCAGGGTTCAACCTCAGAAGAGTAGTTGTTTGTATGCAATGCACTGCAAAGAATACCAGATAACAAATATTCAAATATTTAGCTTAAAGCAGAAAATGCAATGTGGTTGCTCCCAGCTTCAGTTTTCCTTTTTCACTGGTTCAATACCATTAAAACTGAGCATAATTCTATGCAGTAATTCTGTGCATTATCTGCAGAGAGTAACAAATCTTAAGCAAAGATATTTAAATGTAAAAGCATACCTGTAAAACTTAGCTTTCTTACCATCTGCTTTGCCTATTTCTTCTGTGGACTGCTGAGTTACAAATTTTTATGTAAAGAATTTCTGTAAAAATGTGACAACTAGCCTGAACTTCTGAATACCACAAAGAGTTCTTACCTGCAATATGACCAAGTGTTCCTCCTGCTTTTTACTGTAAAATTATGCATATTGAAACAGATTGTAAAAATCCATATGCCATAGCTGAAAAGTTCTGCTAAAAGCCACTGTACTGCAGAAGGGTTATATTGCAGTTTTCTCTCAAATGCAAACAAGAGAAACTACATACAGCTACAAAAAACTGTTCAAATACCTGCAGACTTTGGTTCTTCCATTTTTTGCCTAATCTGAGAAGTCAAGCTCTGGATCAAGGAGTAGACTTTGTCACATGTCTTAACAGGATTTTTAATAACCTGCATTGATTTTATCAATGAGATGCTTCCAGATGGTGTAAGCTGCAATTTGAGATAAACACACACTGATTAGATTTAAAAAAACAAACTCTGGAAATAAGATGGAAAGTACTAAAGATTCTAAGTATCAGGTGAAAGACACTGATGCAGGTTGTTAATTTTTGATTTCAAAAATTAATTTCAATTTTTCAATCACCTACTCCTTTAGAGAAACTAAGAATCAAAAATATATTGAAAAGTTCTAAGTTTTACTAGAGATTCAAAGACGTCAAGAAATTATGAGTACTCTCATACAGTAAACAAGAGCAGCTTCAAGAGTTCCTAAAACTCCACTTTGTTCTAAGATGTACAAAATTATAAGAAAATTCTAAGGATTCTTCTGATTCTGTATATACTTATCAACTTTCTGTAACTTTTGTTCAACTAATAAGATTTATAAGAAAGTACAGTTAACCTATGCATCTGAATAAAAGCCACACTGTTCTATGCAGTACCTTTATTAGCCTGAGTAGAAGGAAGAATAAAACACCTGGAAAAAAAGCTGATTCCTCCTGGCTTAGTTTTCTGTTTGGATAGGACATACCCCCACAAACACAGAAAAAAAATAAATCCTTTTAAGCACAAAGGTATCTCAAAATCTTCTTCACAGCAGTTCCTACCTCCCTGTTATATCCATAGGAATAATACCCTGGCATGGAGAGAGCAAAATATAACAAAATAGCAAAAGCAAATTGTTAACTTACCTGATTGCAGGTAAGTTAAAAAGAAAGAAAATAAGAAAAATACAGAAAAGATATTATCGCTTTATAAACTCAAGCATTAGCCACTATCTTAAAGGAGAACACACTATAGTTTCAGTCTTCTTTTACATCCCACTATATCTATACAGAGCAAAAAATGGGAAAATAAAACAAATATTTGAAACCCTGTACTCTGTCACTTTTTCCATGTACTGCAAAATCCACTGCTGGCAATGATTTGACTGATTCTTTTAATCTACACACTTAAATAAGTCCACAAAGAGCATACATACAGCTAGTACAATTATTTTTCAATAATTTGCTCTCAACACATTTTAGAAAATATCAGCTAAAACTCACAGAGACCACATTTGAGGTTCCTTCATTTAAACTAGAAATAATCATGCAGATCATACCATGTCAACATTAGCTACTTCATTATGCATTAGGTTATTATGATAATGAGACATTTCCTTTCACTGGTAAGGAATTATTCTACTGATTTTCTACCTTTTTTTTTGCTTTTATAGTCAGAAAAAAAGCCTTGTAGGATAGCAGCACCTTGTAGGATACAGTATCACAAACTTATTAAAAAGGTCAAAGTGAAGACTAAAAAAAAAGTTTAAAAACACAGTTTTATATCTTGAATAATTCAAAAAAAGCCAGTGAAAAAGATTTACTAATATGGTCCCTACCACCGATTATATTCCTACTTTGAAGTTTGTAACAATAACCATTCTGATTAGTCACATTTCAATAGCTCAGAATATCTAATACCACAATAGCTACAGCTTCCTTCTTAGACCAAACTATTTGCAAACACATACATGGTTTTTCAAAGGACATACATAAAACAACTGCTCATTATTTTAATGTAAGTATTTACTTCTCTATTTATTTCATTTAACTGAAAACTACTTATGTTCTAACCTTATCGTAGTCATCAGCAGTAAATTCTCTGTCTCTCTGGAGAATTTCATGGAGCCTTGCTTTAACACGATGCTGACAGCTGCTTAAAGAATCACTGTCACTGTCCAATAGACCATTCATATTAGCACTTTTTACCATCTGGACAAGAATAGGAGTCAGCTCGCCCTCTAAGGCCAGTAGTCCCTGAAGCAGATAATGTAATTAATCAAACAAACATGCGATAATAACAGTACCTTAAAAATAAAAAATAAAAAACACTCAAAATACTAATTTAAACTCAAAATTATATTAGTTGCCTATAGCTTAGATATACAGGGACTTAGCCATTAGGACAAGGGCAAATGGTTTGTTAGGACAAGGGGGAATGGTTTTAAACTAAAGAAGGGAGATTTAGATTAGATGTCAGAGGAAGTTCTTTATTGAGAGTGTGGTGAAATGCTGGAACAGGTTGCCCAGAGCAGCTGTGGATGCCTTGTCCCTGAAGGTGTTTAAGGCCAGGTTGGATGGGGCCCTGGGCAATCTGATCTACTGCTTGATCTAGCAGTTGGCAACCCTGCTTTGGTAGAAAGGTTGGAGCCTGATGAGCTTTAAGATCCCTTTCAACTCAAGACGTTCTGTGATTCCGTTCAAGATTCTATGAAAGCACTGCCTTGGTGTGTAGGATTGCTTCAGTTGGTGTAACAGTGATGGTGATGTGCCCTTAGAGTGTGATCCCCAGTGTGAGCTCCAGTGTGAGCTCCAAGAGTGCTTCTGGGAGGCCATGGCTGTCCAGGTCTCAGTTAAAAGGGAGTGCACGGTGCAACAGCAACCCAACTTGTGGGCAACATGCCCTGGTCCAAAGAACCAGATGAAGGAGCTATAGAAAGAGACTGAGTATGATCTGGGAAGACAGAGAGGACACACACAAAGCCTTTGCAGAGGTGCCCTGTGTGGCGTAGAAGGGCAATGAAATTCTATAGTTGAACAAAAGGTGGATGGAGACTTCCAAAATAAAGAAACTTTTGTGACTCTTCTGGCAACAGAAGGGTACTGAGGTAAGTACAGAAATGGACTGGTGTTCCCCTCAAGTCCGCTGATTGAGGAGAAAGCAGGACAGATAGCTGTCCACATGAAATACCTGTGCACCAGCACAAACAGCATGGAAACAAAAAGGGGAACAGAAATTCTGAACACTGCAAAGGTTTAATTTTACGAAGATCACAGAGACAGGCGGAATAGTTCACATGAGGGGAGCTTTGCTACAATTACAGGAAGGCATGGAGGAAGAGCTGGATTCTGTTTATACAGAAGTGACTTGACCACTGAGATTTTTGCTTTCAAACCAGTTACAAGTCAGTTCAGAAAGAACAGATAAACGGTAATATCAAGGCAGGCCTCTGCTACAGACCACCCAACTAAAGCTAAGAATGTCTCCTGATTTCATACCTTTTTTAATACTTAATTCTGGATACCTAATGCATGAGCAATATTGCATGTGACAAGAATCCCAGATTTCTGAAGAACATCCAGGACAATTCCATGGCAAAGGATACTGATTATCTATCTAGCTGAGACATTTTCCTGGAGCTGTTTCTCAGAAAGTCAGGAAAGTGAAGGTCAGTGGCAGCCTTGGCAATAGAAACCATGATATTGTGACAAATTCTTAGAGAAGACAACAAATAATTGTATCAGAGCCTCTGCAAATGATGATATTTAAGCTTTTCATGCAAATCCTGGGGAAGAGTGTCCCAAAGGGCAAAGGTGCACAGAAAAGCTGTCCCTTAAAATCCTCAAAATACAAAAGCAGTCCAACCTGAGATATGGAAAGTCATGTAGAAAGTCAGCATGGATTAAAAAGGAATACAGGCAGGGACAGGCTACCTAGAAGAAATAGAGAAACTACCTGAGAATGAAGGATGGAATTAAAAACTTGAGAGGCTGTGGAATCTTCATTCCTGTAGATGCTCAGAACTTGACTGGATACAGTTGAAGGCTACCTCATTCAGGCTAGCCTTGTGCTGTCTGAAGCTGAACTACATGACCTACAGAGGCTCCCTCTCACCTAACTCACTCTTATCACTGCATTTATGAAAATCATTCACAGTAGTACTTTCTCTGAGTTCTCTCGAATGATTCAAGATTTGTATCACTGCAAGAAGGAAGCAAAATTATTAATAATGGAAGTATTATACATGAAAAAGGCTACTTGGGAAGAGGAGCAAAAGAGGAATTTGCCTAGTATGAAGAGGGGTAAAAGAACACTTTTACAAAATCTGGAGAAGTAGGAAATTCTGAGCTTAAAAATTAAAAAGTATCCTTTTACATAAATTATTTCAACTGGTAGAAACACACACATACAAAAACAACAATAACAAAACCCAAATCAAATTAATCTTCAGTTTCTACAATTTCTCATTTAAATATTTTCAAAGTAGTTTATTAATTCCATATTTCTGATAGCTTCAAAAGCTTTCTCTGTAGGGTTATTAGTGAATAAGAGAAAGATGGTTTCTATGAAAAAACTGTTTTCAGGACCTCAGATCTTCTGGTTCAGTGCACTGAATCAATTGAAAATTTTTTGCTCAGGGAAAATTAATGTATTAACTCAGTTATAATGTCTTAGTTCTTACCCATCACACATAAAAATTGTCAAAGAAATCTGACAAAATTTCCTGAACATTTCAGAAAGTAAGCCCTAAAGAAATAAGAAAGATGCAAACAAAAAATGTTTCTCTGTTTCGTTTTTTGTTTACTGCAAAAGAACTATGGCATACTACTATGACTGTGCAATGAAAACCCGACTGCAATGGCTCAAAGAACTTCAAAGCATGGCACATTAACTGGAAACTTTCCTGTATATTACTAAATAATCTTTCAGAATACTTTTTTAAAAAAACAAAAAAAAACCCAAACACACAGCCTCTGTATTTATAATAAACAATAAATCTCCATACATTTTTAGAAGTAATAAGCTAGAAAATTTCAGAATTTTATAATTGACACAGTACCTTTTATGATTGACACAGTACCTTTGCAAAAGCTGCTGCAGTCATCTGAACTCTTCCCTCATCAGAAGCATAGATTTTGAGATCGTGTCGGTAAGTGCTATGTAATCTAAGTAAACCACAGCCAGGAAATCCAGCATAATCTCCTAACAAACAGACATTTTGCTCAGATTCTCATTTTGCACTTTATTATCTTCAAAAGGGATTTATGCCATTCAGCACATTTTTTATTTTTTTGTTTTTATTTTTTTACCTTGTCCACCTGGATACATACACCTGAATGCCCTTCCAAGCTCCTCTGCTTGAACCCTGCCTGCAGGGGTCAGTTCTCCTCCCCATTTTAGAACCAGTAGGAGGGATGGTTCATTTCTTCTGTTATCTAATTAAACACAGAGAGAGGAGTTTAGTAGAGAAGTATATTGTAAATTTTTTTTTGCACATAAACAAAAATACTGGAACTATGAAGGCTAGTAAAGAGCCTCTTTAACAATAGGAATCCTTACTAGCTTTCTAACACTAAGAAGATACTGAACCACAGAACTAAAATGGCACTTAACAGAGAAACCTGAAATAATCGCATTACATAGAAAAAATAGGTGAAAAATACTGAGTAAGAAACCTAAAACAAATACTGAGTCAAAAAATTAGAAAAGATTTTAAATACCCCAGCTTGCTTATTTCAGTTAATGACTGTGGAACAACGATCAGAAAGAGCTCAAAAAATTTTAAAGACAGCAGTAAATAATAAGCAGGATTTTCTCATCTTTCTTCCAGTACACCATCTGTGGTGAATAACTGAAGCTCCTTCCCCGTTTTCCTTTACAAAAAAACAGTGTTGTAATGTAAATTTACTCCATAATTTTAGGTGTATGATTCAGTAGGGTTAGAGACTGCTGAGTATTTGCCATCAGCACAAACATTCATTCAAATCAACATACTGCTTCTTCTTAATGTCAAGACATTATACCACTAGTATATGTAAATGCATATGCTCTTAAGTGAATATACACTAAAGTAATACTACACCTTCCTCTTCACTGGAAGTCTTTGGGCAGCCATGAGGAAGATACGTTAATTGAACTTTGCGGTTTATGCCTGAAAAATGCCCATACCTGAAGAAGAAACAGGGTGAAATGAGAAAGGAAAAGAGAAAAAAAAATATTCTCCTGTACAAACTCAAAGCTGCTGTGCTCTTGAAACAGTAATAAAACTACACTGGCCATTCATTTGAGCATTTGACCACCATTTCGCAGTGCAATCTTAAATTAAGCCTTATTCATGAAGCACATGAAACTACATACCTAATAAACCTTACATGATGAAACATTTCCAAATGTTATCATACACTACTTATTTTCAGCATACCAAGCATAGAAGTGAAAATAAAACTGCTTATGCATTTGCAGACTGCATGAGCAATTTACAACTATGTTAGCCATCAGTACACAGAATCTGATCTGGCAGTGTGTATGGCCACTCACCAGCCCGAAAAGTTCTCAAGTAAAACTCAGTATTTTAAGTAATCTTCATAAATTACAAGAATAATTAATTCTATTTGTCCCAATTTCTAAAAATTAAAGTTATCTTCCACCGTGTCTTGAGACCCCAGAATATTAACAAACCTTGAAGCCTTTATTTCCTTCTATTAAATACTTCAGGCTTCATATGCAAAGCTTTATTTTTTGGAATCCTCAGTTTGTACACTTTGTTGAAGACAGTGAAAGTCTTAGAGCCTACAGGCTCCAAGAAACTTCATTACACCACACACAGCTAAGAGGCAAACCCTACACTCAAGTACTCAAGCATGCAAAAAAACCAAACCAAAACAAAAAACATAACCTCAGTAGAAAGCACGCTGAGATGTGTGATGGATTAAACAGTAAGTTCCATTAAAAAGATAATGAGAAAACACAGAGAGGGCTCAGTCTCCTTCAAAAAGTCAAACAGGACATTCTTTCTTGTTCTCTGAAGACCCATGAACATTACATAGTTGATAATCATTGCCGCTGAGTTGTAACTGGTCAAACAGGTCAAAATAACAGATATGTCTTTGTTGCTATGAAGACTGCAAATAGACACTTACATTTCTAACACAGTCTTTAACTGTTCAAGTTTTGCTTTACTTTCCTCAATTTCAGAATCATTGTTCTGCCCAAGTTCCACAAGGAGTTGCCTTGCTATATCAAGCACTTCCTAAAGAAAGCAAACAAAGGACTAATTTAAGACAGACTATTTTCTATTTGTCATAAAACACTAGAGCAAGAAAATAGAGACAAACTTGCCTGCAGCTGTTTTGGTTTTTTCAGTTTTAGTTTTCCAGATTTATATCCATCACATTTTTCAAAGAGATCAAAAAATCTTTAGGAAAAGAAAATACATAAGCATTTAATAACCTACTATATTTGTCAAACACATAGCTTTTAAACCTTAAATGGCCTGAGATTAGTAGCTTTGCATTATTTGAAAAGCATATTCAAATTTGAACAGCTCAAGTGATCTTTTATTCAAATCTCATTTCTCAAGAAAGTCCTCAATACTTCAGAGAAATTTGAGAAAGAGAAATTTTTGTTGTACAAAAAAACATTCTCTTACTGAGTTGCTAAGTGTTAAACACAAAAAGGAAAGAATATACAGCAGTGATTCACCTTAACCTTCAAGAACAATCCTCAACAGAATTAAGATAAACACACAAACACACACACACACACACACACACACACACACACACTCATGTATATTTAAAGTAGATGTGAATATACGAGATAAAGACATTGCATCTAATTTCAGACACTTTGTATCTGGTATCTACCAGAAATACACAGTAATCAAACTGACAAAATTAAGAGACAAAAAAGCACTGCAGTAAGAAAGCAAGTCACACAAAAAACAAACAATAAAAACAAAGTCAGAAGTCAAAGTCAAACGGTGAACCAGAAATATTCTCTATTGATTACTCACAAAGAAATGTATGGAAACAAATATATTTTCATTAACATTAAAGTCAAACAAGACTGTTTACAAAGCAATGCAATGAAGGAAGTCTGAAAACCTAATCTGACAGTCCCCTTATAAAGAGGTTCATGCTTGTTTATTAGGTGGAAAGACAACAGCTACAGAAAAAATAGAACAAAGAATATCTTATACGATGGACTTCCTGCTTAATTCATTGCTTGCATATCCCCAAGAAACGCGCTTTTATCGAAGTTCAACTTACCTTTGATGTTTTACCTCCATTTTCATTTTTTGTTTTGGTGTTCGGTCTCCATGACGTATTACAGCTATAACACATCTAAGCTCCATCCTGTAATGTTTCACAATTTTATAAATGAAATTTTATTTATTATTAAAACCACTAAGAATCAGAACTATTGACAAAGTTGTCACTATCTGACATAACTACAAAAGTGAAAGAAGGATATGCAAGAATATAAGGTTAACTGAAAGTGATGTGAAGTATAAAATACACATATTGATTTTAAGACTTGAGTAACTACTTGTGTAATATTTTAAAATGATTTTGAAGTTCATTAAATGAGAGAGCATGTTTATTAGAAGTGCATATTAAGCTGGTGCTGGAAAAATGATTAGCAGTGAAGGAAGCTATGCACAGAAGGATGCTACACTTGAAAATCTGCTGTTCTATACTCAGCTTGACTAAGGATCAGAAATTCTGATTGCTGGCATAGCAATTGTGATTCCTTCCTTGTTTTCATCAAAATGGGTACACCTTGTGAAGAGAAAAAACAATGCACACAAGAGTTATGTTAGGATTTTCCACAATTCAGGTGTTGCTACTATTCTCTTACATTGTCCCAGAGGTGGTTGGCACGATAGGGATGTCTTCAGCTTCCAGTGGAATTGACCATGGTATCTGAAACTGGGGAGCAAGTTCTCTCATTATGATATTTCTACAGAAAAATTAAAAAGAAAAAAAAAAAAAAAAGTTTAGAGAAGATCTTACAAAACACACATGCACTCCATAACAAACATATTTATACATTTGCATTTTTATCTATGTAGTTTTAGAGTACTTATCACAGTATGTCTCTCCTAAAGGGAAAAACAAGTGCTTTTTTTCTAACTGTACACACAAAAATGTAATTACAGAATAATGTAAAGCTACTAAAATTGCAACAGAGCTAATACTAGCCTAACAGCACAGGATATTTAAGAAACTTCAGTCTTTGAATTCCAGTTCCTAAAATTGTTCCATGGAAACAGGTTGGTCTAGTTTATTTAAATATTCAGATATCTGACTCCATTATCAAACTGAAAATCCCTGAAAATCAGCAAGCTGTGCTAATCAAAGAGTAACTGGTAGCCTTAGTGATAATATCAATTCTCAAAAAGTTGAAAAAAATGTGAATAACCTAACTAAATAATGATAACTCTGCTTTCGCATACAGGAGTTTATTATATATTGCTAATGTTCTATTTCCGAGTATTTTATCAAAATATATTGAATTCAAATTCATATCTACATTAAAAAGCAGTAGCATCAAGAAAAAATGTACATCTTGAATTAGAACTACTCAAGATTTCATTTATAAAAAGGTAGAAAAGTAAAATCTACTTTTTTGTATTACATGTACTGTACTATACTACATGTAAACATGAGGAAAAAATGGTAGGAAAACTTTTTTTTAAGAGAATTCAACATCTACAGCAGCTTAAATAATTGAGAACTCAGAATTCTAACTCTTAACTCAAAAAATGGCCTAAAACAAGAGGACTACAATCGTTAACTATGATTTTACCTTATCTCTTCCTCAATTTAGGGATGATGTCAGACCATTTGATAACGAGAAAGGTCATTCTCTATCTTATCAGTGCAATCTCCCTGTGATAGCAATTTAGCTGGCCAAAGTAGGATCAGTCCTATTTGAGGATTGCATTTCACTGTTATAAAGTTCAGTACAATTCTGCTTGATCTACTGTTCTGCCTCCTCCTGCTTTCAGTACAACAAAGGAAACATAGTATGATAAATACTACATCCACTTGGATATAAGAGTATGAAATACATACATACACACCAGCTTCAGATCAAGGACAAAACAAATCAATTTGGGCACGTACTAAATAGCAGCATGCACAATTATGCAGTGGTACTTCTCTACTTGAAAAAAATCTCAACTACCTTTAAAAAACTAATCCTGTCATGGTACTTAGTTAGCTTTCAGCACCCGCAGAACACTCAGATGTTTTAGATGATTTATGATTTATTTACAGTTCTTAGTTCTTCAGTACTTATCCGAAATCTTACTTATTTTATTAAATAATTAATTTTAAATAATTACTTAGGAATAAGGAGTAACTAGTATATAATCTATAGTTACACACTGAAGAGGCAAAACTCCTGAAGTAAATCAATAAACTCTTACCCCAGTATCTTAGCACAATCATCATAGTATTTCATGGAGTTTTTCACAAAACTGAAGCCGTTCACATCACAGACATATGACTGTCCATTAGCACGCAGCAAATCAAAGCCACAAACTGTTTGCTGTTTTTAAGAATAAAAGTTCAAGTCATTGATCACTTTCCTTAAATTTTCTTACTTTACACTTAAAACTTCTTTTGAATTCCATGTCAGGCTCGCTCAACATGTAAACATCTTCTTACCTATTAACTTTGTACCCCCAACTTGAATTAAACCTTCCTACATGACCCCAGCAGAATCAGTATTTTGCATCAGATTCACACGCACACAAGCTCAGCCTTCAAAATATATAGCTTAGGCAATTATAGACTTACAAGTTCCCATTTGGACAGTAGAGTTTCCCCTTACACATTGTTTTTAAGAGCGGTAGGCAAGAAATGATAAAACATTAATAAAGACATTTTTGCCCAAATTTAAATTTGATAGGATAGTCTTGCCAAAGACTTAGTATTGATACTGTTAGTAAAAGATATTAAATGCAATTTCAAAGTCCCTTTTGCTAGGTAACAGTTGTCCACAATCTCTAGTGTACTACCATGGTTGCAACCCTTTATGAAATGGACTAAAAGACAGCTTTTCAATAAGAAGTCTGAAAAGGACAGAAAAGACTGAATGAAGTTTTAATACAGGAAACATAGAACTATACAAAAATGGACTCTACCAAACACTTCGAATAAAGAAAAGCCCAACGCAGACACCAGGTAACAAGAGCAGCAAAAACTTGACTACTGAAGATGCATTTCCCTAATTAGAAACCACTAATATGGTTATGCATACAACAGACACACTGTGGACTAGCTAAGCACAAGAGTAACATGTAAGGAAACATACAGGAAACTCATGCAAAAGCAGCACATCCAGAACTTCTCGCTGCATTTAAAGATTTTTTTTTTTGCATTAAAAAAACATCAGTGTGGAACTTCAACTTTTCATCTTCTGCTCAAAGTCTAAAATATGCCCTATCAGGGGCACAGAGCATACAATATCACTGCTAGCTTTGGACATTTAAACACTACAGAAGTTTCAGGTAGTAAACAATTAATTAGCATTAAATGTTTGATCAGATAGGAAAGTAATCAGCTTACCTTAAAGGCAAGGCATACTTTCCAAGCAATTAACTTCTCTCTTGCATTCAGGATGACTGGATACCTCACTTCTTTTCCTTCACTATCCCGCTCTACCTTACCATCAAGAGCTGGGGACTTCCGGGCTTCAGCATGAGCATAGTCAGGACCTACTGTGTACACCTTTATTGAAAAAGAACAACTCCTGATTCAGTGTAATTAAGTTACATCATACTTATCCATACATCCTTCTGAATTTATCTCAGATGTGATAATCACTGCAATCGCACAGCACAGTCTCTTCTAGATGTCCCTTTTTACACATGGGGTTTGGACCTGATGACCTTCAGAGACCCTATGCAACCTTACATTCTATGATTCTGTGAAGATACTAGCAGTTGTTATTGATAATTCTGCTCTGAAGTACCCTTCTCAAGGGTATGGCATTCAGAGAGCACCCATTATTTAGAGGCCATTGAGGATGAAGCTGAAGCACATGTAAAGAAAATAAAACATAAAACTTAATGAACAAAAATCAATTCCTTAATTATGGCAACATAAAGGTAAAGAATGTTTTTTTTCTTCAAATCATCTGCAGTACTTGGAAAGCAGATTAACTCAAGAATAATTTGAGCTCCACTGATTATAGAATCAGCAGTCCTGGTGGCAGGACTAAATGATTAATTAAAAAAATACTTTCATATTTTAGGTAAGACTGAACGAAGCGACAATCTGCCCAGTTTTGGCATTACAAGACAGCAGCCTGAGAGAATGATTGTACTACCTCCTGTGCTACAATTTTAATACTCACTTCAATCAAGTAGCTGGGCTTGTGCATTAAAACACTCAACAGCCCTCAGTAAATAGGACACTGTTACTGTACTTGAAAATAAGACTGTTAATCTTTGACCAAAAAAAAGTGCTCAGGTAAAACAGATGACTGCTATCAAACATTATAACCACTTTCAAACAACACTGAAGAGTGCTGTCATGAGAACTGCCACACTCTTGATAACTTCTTAGTTCTTACAAAGTAGAGTAATGGCCTGGTTTAGATGAAGAAACTGCACTAGCTGTGACTATATCTTTCTGCATGATTTTGGAAGTCTAAGCTGACAACATTCCTTCTATCCATATAATGCCTTCAACAATGTGAGATTATAAAGTGATACTGAGAGTATGTATATTAAATATGGCTAGTCTCTAGCAGGTTTTCCTTTTGTGTTCAATTTAAGGGAGCAGTAGTAGGCAGCTATGCTTCCTTAGACAGCTCCTAGATGCAAAGTCCTGCAGGACATCATTTGAAAAAGAGATCGTAACAAATGTGTATTAGACAATGACTCCTGCCTCCGCTTATGATGAAAGGAAGACACATCTACCTGGGAGCTCTGCACCTTTCAGGATTTACGTCTTCCATGAGACTCTCCTCACTAAGGACAGCACTGATACAGGTAAATAAAAGGAAAGATTTTCAAGATTAATGCTAGGTCACAGTACCTTATGGTTTTGTCTTTAGTATGTATCAAATAGGGCAACAAAGCTGATGAGGAGCCTTTGGCACAAGTCTTATGAGTAGTGACTGAGGGAACTGGGATGGGAGGAGACCACATCTCCTACACACATCACATCAGTCTACAACTGCCTGAAAGGTTGCTGTAGAAAGATGCAGGCCTCTGCTCACATGTAACTAGCAATAGGATGAGAGGGAATAGCCTCAAGTTTCTCCAGGGGAGATTCAGGTTGGATATCAGGAAATATTATCAATATGCTTGAAGACCTGAATGAGAATCTCCTGTTTGAATGACAATTGCAATACTTAGGCTGCTAGCAAGCTGAGATTAGAAGACGGAAAACAGATGCCGAAAATGAGCTGGATAAAACTGCAGCATAAAGCTGACAGTCTCGTTATTAAAAAAAATAAATCCACTATTTACACACGGTGTTCAAGTCTGTAGATGCTGTTTGATGTCTACCATTTAACAGCTGTCAAAACAGGCTGCACCCTCAAGTCATATGCATCTCTTCAAGTTCCTATAAACTTTTCTCCTTGGAAACATATTGTAAAGCTCTTACGTAGACTCAGATTAAAGTGTTCCACACTAAAATCATTTGAAGACTAAGCAGAACATCTTTAGGAAGGGGGGGATTTGCCTGCGAACAAAAAATTAGCATCACTCTCATGTATCTCCAGGTGGAAGAAGTTGACTGCAGTTTCTCAAGGGCTTATTTGGCATAAGACTGGATTAGATCACATACTCTAACTTCCACTTTTTGCCTAAATATGGTGATCTCTCATGTACATGGTAAAACACTCATTATACTTGTTCAGTGCTGGGCTTAAAACAGCCAGAACTAACACAAAGCAGGCAATCCCAATAGGTGGAACCTGTGCTGTTACTGCTTTTCACTCTTTTATGATGCTTAATCTTTATATCTATTTAGAAAATAAACAAAAGAGTAAAAATAATTACAGATAAGCACAACTCGCCACTTTTCCAACTTCATATCATTTTATTTAATAACTTTTGATTATTAATTAGAAGAATACCTTATTTGGTAAAATGTATCTCGGCTACAGATTATTTTTTTTTTTAACATTTAAACAAAACATCTGGACAGTATCTGTCTGTTCATACAGAAAAGTATACACGATACTAATACTATAAAAAAAAAGCGTCAGGTTATAAGCTGTATGGAAAAATAGAGATCATGGCCTGAATAGGAGACCAACTCACAAGAAAGGAATTGTGTTAGCCTGGGAAACTGCCTGCAGTTAATACGCCATGGTGCTAAAAGGTAGTGTGGGCATTCTGCAGGTCTGTCGCCATCAGTATCTGCTGGGGGAAACTCCAGGGCAGACACTGTACCTGAGAGCCACTTCCATTAACGTGAGTACCTCTCTATTAAACTGATGAATGTTAATTTGTCTCCGCATGCTGTCTTTGTGGGATGAGTAATCCTTTTGCAGAAGTGCTGGTGCTTCTACATTACATAAGCCTCCTGCACCAGATTCCAGTGACGTAACCCAACTTCTGTATATTGTAAGTACTATGTTTAGCTAGATAAAACTGTCATTCTTCTCTTATGAACTCTATCAAAACTTAACTAAAATTAATCCTCAACACAATGATTTACTTTTATCTTTAAAACTGAGAAATTCATGGAGTACTTTAGTGCTTTAAATATAAGTCAGAATACGCAGTTATCATACCTTCACATCTGTGCCATCCGTAGGCATAAATTCCTCATAAATATAGGAGCCTGTTTTTCTCACACTGCTTTCAGGGGAATAAACACTGCTTCTGCTGCCAATCTGAAACAAATATTTTTCTATTAATAAACTCGAAAGCTACTGAGAAATTGCAAAACTCCTTAAAATAACAAATCTATACTGGGAAAACATTTCCCGTACCAAACATAGCAAGTAGGTTTTGATCAAACTCAAATGCACTGATAACGTATGCTTCTTCTACTGTAAGTATTAGCAGCTGCTGAACGTCTACTGAACAGAACAGGGGTCTTCAGTCATTCTATAGGTTTCCTTGAAGAACGTTTATCTGATCTGCTGCTACCCCTACAATGGCAGGTCATACTCAGCAATTCTGCTGGTCATCTACAACCTTTAAAAAAAAAAAAAAAAAAAAAAAAAAAGGAGGGGCAGGGGAGGGAAGCTAGACTAGCTTTCAAATTCAACATCAATTAATGTCACCTTTTTTATAGTCATTAAAACATATCCAAGAAAATAGTCACTTAACATGATGGAATCTCCATAGTCTTAGCGTGCTATCCTCACCTTTCGAAAAAGCCTCTGGCTTCCACCCCCAGCAGATGCTGGGTAATAAATGTAAACATTGTGGTCCTCAGCACTAACTGGCTTTTCTACAAAAGGCTTTTGGAAAATTTCCCCATTCACTTCCACATGATCTTCTCCTTCAATCAAGTTGCATTCTGAAGAAACAATGCAAACAACAGATGTAATAATATTTTCACGGAACAAAATTATTAGGGACTTGATTTTGGAGGTTGAAATAAAAAGGCTATTGTGAACCTCTGGTTCACTGCTTTGTTATTAATGCACAAAAACTTAATCAACATTTGCTGAACACCTGCTGTACCACACCTCAATTGTGTTAAATTATTAGGCTTTCTGTAGATTCTTGTGGCATCACACAGGAAATTTTCCCTCCAGATTTTGCATGTATAAAATAAAAAAAAAAAAAAGCTTTTAAGATAGGGCACTAGGCTAATGTGGCAAGGTTTTGGTAATAGGGGTGGAAAGTGGGCTGGAGGGGGATCTGTGCTCACAGAGCCCAGCTGTTTCAGAGCAGCACCACTCCAGCTGCTCCAACAGGGTCCCCCCACCGCCTGAAAGGGTGGGCCCCTGGTACAGCACTGTGTCAGAGCTGTGCCAGGAGACCTGCAGGCTGTGGGAAGCCCACGCATAATCAGATGGGGAAGGATGGCATGCTCTGGAAGGAATCTAAGTGGAGCAACAGAAAGGGACCATGCAGGAGTGGCAGAGATGGAGTGTTATGGACTGACTGACCACAGCCCTCATTCCCCTGCATTGCCCAGGGAACGGTGTGAGGCAGAAGAATTAGGTAATGCTTTTAATAAGCATTCTGATCTCACTGCACTAGTCTGCTAGCAACAGGCAATAAATTACATTAATCTCCCTAAACTGCATCTGTTTCGCACATGCTTATACACGGTGAATAATCTCCCTACTCTTATCTCATCCCATGACCATTTTATTTTCATCATATTTTTTCCCCATTTCTGCTGAGGAGGAAGGATGAGAGAGCAGCATGGTAGAGCAGAGCTGCCCATCAGTGTGAAATCACCCGCAGCTGTTTGTTTTTTCTTTAGAGCTCTTTTTTGAAACATCAGAGGTACGACAGCCAAACAGCAAACACTGTGGTGCTAGATGCAATATTTTCAAGAGGCTGAGAACTACCTCAACATACAATAAATGAATCTTTTTGTTTGCTGTTTGCAATTGATATTCAGAGCACATTATCTGCAGATTTGACTTTCCCCTTATACATCTGTTTATTTGCTCATGAAGAGAAAGTCTTGCTTTAATAACTTGATCTTATGATAAGGTTGCATGATAAAGAAGGGGACAGATGTGCTTTTTTTTATTTCAGTAACACTTTCGATACCACCCCAAACAGCATCCTTCTGTAAAAGCTGTCCAGCTTTGAAGACAGGTGGACACTACACTGAGCAATGACTTGGCTCAATGGTGCAGTTCGAACTGTATACTTGTTCAGTGGCTGGACAGCAGCAGTGTTCCCCAGGGCTCAATTCCAGGGCCAGTCCTGCTCAATATTTTTATCAATGATATGGACACAGGAATAGAATGTGTCCTCAGCAAGTTTGCAAGTGATAACAAAAAGATGCTGTTGATTCCCTAGCTGAACAAGAGGAATTTACATAGATTGGAACACTGAGTAGTCAGCAATAGAATGGAATTCAACACAGGAAAATGCCAAGTTCTTCAGCTTCGTTGAGGTTATGCCAGACACGGGTAGAAGCTGGGAGACAAGTTCTGGAAAACAGCTCAGCAGAAAGTGACCTGGGGGTGATGCTGAGAGCAGCTCAACATAAACCCAGTAGCGTGCTTTTACAGCCAAGAAGGCAAAATGCATTTTGGAATGCACTGAATACAGCACAGTCAGTCAGTTGAAAGAGATGATTCTTCTGCTATATTTAGCACTGGGGCTGCCACACCTTGAATACCGCACATATTTTCAGGCTCTATAAAACAAAAGACGTTAAGGACCTTGTAAGCAGAGGAGGGTAACAAAACTAACAAGAAGGCTGGAAGGCACGTCCCGTAAAGAGAGGCTGAGGGCACTTCGGTTGTCCAGTTTGCAAAAAAGATGGCCAAGATAAAGTATCATTGCTCTTTGCAGCCCACCGTGGAAGGGAAGCACAAAGGGAAGTGTCAGTTCCTCTTCCCCAGTAATCGGTAACAGGACACACATGAACGGCACAAAGTAGCAACAGGTGAGGCTCGGAGTGCACACACAGAAAAAATTCTTCACCATGAGGGTTGTCCAGCAGGCCTCCTAGTGAGTTGTTGTGCTCCATGCTTTGTCATGTGCAAGAGACATTTGGATAATTCATTCAACTTCTGGTTAGCCCTGAAGAGGTCATGCAATTGGATCTGATGATCTTTGTAGATCCTTCTAACCAAACTAATCCGTTCTATTCTACAAAGGAAAGCATTCAGTAGCCTGAGTAGTTTCTGCCAGTGCCTAACTGAAATTATTGTTTACTGTGGGCAATGTTAAGTTCATGAACACTGCTCTCCACAGTGACACATTTTTGTATCCGTGCAAGCTGGAAGGTCTTTGTATTCTAGTTGGTCTGTGAAGGCTAAAAGAAGATTGCGAACCCGTAATTTAGAACCGCAACTTTTTAGATGCATACCTGTACTGGTTTTGGTGGGGACAGAGCTAATGAACTTCATAGGAAGTCATACAATGCTATGCCTTGGGTTTGTGATCAAAGAAGTATTGTAAACACATGCATGTTTGAAGTATGACTGAACAGGGCTTACACAGTGTCAATGTCTTTTCTGTTTCTCACACTTCCCTGGCGGCAAGCAGCAAAACTAAGTTTGTGGGTTAACTCTTAAGCATTGCATAAGAAATTTCTGAGGCACTGAATTAATCCTCCAGGAAGTGAAATAGCTTCCTGCTATGTATCCACCACTCACCAGTGGAAACAAAGAGGTGCCATTAGTTAACAGTTTTGTAATCAATTTTTACCTTGTGGATTGTTTGGATCACGGTTCAGAACTGCGTAACGAGGAAGTAAAATGCCTTCAGCTTTAAGAATACCATACACTTCTCTCCTAGAAGAAAAAGGTTCCAAAGCATGACAGCAAAACCTGACAGTATTTGAATTTTTATAGACCATGAGGAAGGGAGCAGGAAAATACATACAACTGTTATCTAAAAAAACCAAAAACCAAAAACCAAAAACCAAAACAAAAAAAACCACCACTACACAGTGAACATACTACTATTATATATTTAATACTGTACTTCTGCATACTTTAAAGGTCACTGGCACAATGGTTCCTTTGTGGTGACCACACCAGTAGCAGTAAGAATGCCATTTGCTGTGCCAGTCTTGTCCTCTCCACTCTGACAAGAGAAACAATTTTAATAGCTCTCTTGTCAAAGACACGAAGGGAGACTGAAAATGTTTATGCATGACAACAAATAAAGGCATCTAAAATAGCAACTCCACACACTGTCCAAAGTGTCCAGTGTTAATGTACTTTGTTTGCTATTGTTTTGTTACTATTTGCTGTGCATGATCAAAGCCCCAGAAGAAAACTGACTCTGAATGACCACACAGTCTCCTAATATTAACAACTCCCAGAAGTTCCCATGGAACATTAAAAAAAAATAAATTCCTTAAGTAAGCTACAAATGGAGGGTTGTATGGTTGCTATCAGTATCTATGCTGCACTTAGTTTTTCCAAAGCTTAAGTTTCACATTTGCTACACATTAAACTAACACTTTACTCAATTACAACCTTGGTAACCTTCAGAGTACCAAAATAAAAGTGTTAAAAGAAAAAGAACATCTAAATGCATATCACTGAAAACTAGAAGCACATTAGGAAAACAAAATTCACTGTGCTTTTATTTTTTCTACTGTACAGTACATTAGAAGCAGTGTTATGCAATGCCAACAAATCCTCATATTCCAACTTAGAAATGTACTTTTAGAGGTAATCGCTGCTTACCTGTCTTGTATGCGATACTGCATATTCAAGTCATTGATTATGAATGGATTCCTGAGTTTTGCATAGGCAACTGCTTTGTCCAGTGGAAATCCTAAAACATTAAGAAATAAGTTAAAACTACAAGACAAAACACCAGTAAACAGTTTGGAACATTTTTTTTCAAGCTTTAGTTAGAAATCTTATGGCATAAAAGGGGGTACGGTTCCTCCCTCAGCTACAGATAACACTAACATTTCCTTAAGATGATCACAAAACTGTATCTGATTTCAGTGTAGACTGGTTAAAGCAGAGATCTTGACTTCTATTCCCTCCTCCAGACTCCCTCTATTTTCTTAGAGCCAGAACTAGGCTTCTATTACTTTAGCCTAATTAAAAATAAAATAAAATAAAATTTAAACTTTCACTTGGTCATCTTAGGCTCACTGCACAAACCCACAAAAAAAAGGTAAATATTAACACAGATAGATGAACTCAAGAGAGCCAACACTCCACAGAGAGAAGAACACGCATTGAGAATTAATGGACAAAGTAAGCATTGGTCTAACACTCCTTATCATTTCCACTGGTTTCACAAAAAGAATAGCTACTTTAAAATACCACATCGGACAGTACTTTCTCAAGGAATTAAAACAGCATCAATTAGTAATATAACTGATGTTTAAAAAGACAGAAGTAATCAACTCCTAGGATAACCTACTGATTTTGACAGGCAAAAAACCCAGCAACAACAACAGTTAGGAACAAAGTATTTAGATGTCAAAAATTTTTATGGTATTATTAAAATATTTACCTTTAGAATGGAAAGAAATGAGACAGTCACATAATGGCCAGTTTTCTACTGGCTCATTCAAAATAACATCTTCCTCAAATATTACAACAGTAATGTACTTAAACATGGAGAGACGTTCAAGAATTTCTTTCATTGGTTTAGACTTTGATTTCTTGGCCATTGAACAAATTCCAACTGCAATCTGTCTTTCTGGTGGCTGAAGAGAAGGGGAAAAAATATTGGGTTTTCTCAGAATGCAATTGTGTTAGAGCAGCACAATTTTAGAGAAGGCATTTTCTGATAAAATTCACTTACTACCTCTAAGCTAGCTTTTACTAGAAGACAACATTGCAATAAGACAACATGTCTCTCTGCATCCTTATGAAAAATGTGCCTAGAAATTAAATTGTGCTATAACTTCCTGTGAAATTAACCAGCAATTTGTTTTTAAATAATGGTTATATTTTAATAATGTTTTATTTTAATATTTTAAATATTTTATATTTTAAATAATATTTAATTTCTTATAATATTTTAAATAAATAATTAAATAAAAATGTTTAATATTTTTAAATCTCATAGTCACAAGGCCTCTCAGCTCATTACCTAATAAGAAAGGAAATTAAAGCTAAGAATTACTAGTCTGTATTTCAGAATGAAGCTGTCTATGCACCTCTTCTTTATAGTCTGTTTTATTTCATGTTGTGAGGCTTTAAAAAAAACAAAACATAAAAACAACCTTCACTGGTGGTATTCATAAGAGAACAGCCAATGTATTTATTTGTTTTAAAAGAGAGAAATAGACTAAGTACAAAACCTTTTATTGCAAATGAAAGCTCTTTAAAAGGTAGGCAATTACCTTTCCTTTAAAGTACACTGATTGCACTGAACAGTCTGAGCTATGAATCTTGCAGTACTTCATGGCACTCCACAGTTAAGCTTAATCACTGTCAAATGTTGTGTTAACATTTCTTTGCTTTCAAACTTCCTAGACACGCTTGCAGTCAGTGAAAATTTAATATCACATTTCCCAAAGCGGAATGTTATAGAGTAAAAAAATAGTAAAATTCAGCAAAAAATCCTACAATATGGCAACTCATGATTAAGTTAAGAGTTGGACAAAGACCTGGTAATACAACCCATTTCATTAAACTTGCAGAGCGTACTAAGCCATAAGATTAACCTTAACCGAACACTTTCTATATACCAAGATAAGAAACAAAAATAAAGGCATATTTGGTCTTAATGAAAACAATATGATGAAGAAAGAGATATGAAGAGTCTGTTCAAACTGAAGATAAAAAGGACACTGCATCAGTTGACAACATACACTAAAGAAAAATTATCCATATTTTTTTTGCAACTAATTATATAAATAAATACAATGAAAGTTTAGGCCATCAAGCTCGATAACAGAGGCTTAATCAGGCCTGCAAAGCTCAGCTGATCTGAAACTGCAATAAGGTAAAGTACATCTACTTCTAAATTCAAGGTACATTTATTTCCCACGTGTGCCACATTTCCAAACATAAGTAACAAGATCATTGACTATGAACATTATCTCCCCATTCAGAACATCACCTCAGTATTACATTTTTGTAATCTAACATCATCTCAAAGTAAAACAATGCTAGAGAGCATACAAATAACACACATTACAGTACATACCGAGTCATATTCTTCCTCCTCTTCTTCCCCATGGTCATAGAAATGTTCACAATCCGTAGATCTGGCTGAATCCAACAGTTCTTCTCCATCTTCTCCACCAACGAAGAATCTAGGAGGATCATTCTCTGTTGCACTAACAGACATGGCTAAGAGATCTACAGATATTTATGTTGAGACTGCAGTCACTTTGGCAGCTGAGATGCTGGGCATGTTTCCTAGTGACTTGGGAGTGCAGAAGTCCCTGGCTTGTTGATGCTGTTGAGCGGTGTTGCCACAGTGATGGCACTGTGACATGAACCAAACACCATTAACCTGGTATCATCTGCTTATGACTGGTTTAAGTTATTGCTTCAGGAGACCCACAACAGGCTACTGCTTCCCTGAGATGTTACTGCTTCTGAACCTACAAAAAAGAAAAAAAAAATCCAAATAAACAAACAAACTCACACACTTGATAAAGATACACAAAAATAAACCTCTCACTTATAAAAAGCATTTGAACATTTATATACCACTGAGGAAAACATCAGAAAGGAAATGCTACAAAGTACAGGATTTGCTTTTACTCATGTCTTTAGAGAAAAAGTATTTTGGAAATACCTTCCAGAGATTTTCAAACTACTGACCAACATTTTAAAAACAGACAATATAACTCAGGAAAGTAAAGCCGTCAGTTGCATTTTTTTCCTAACTTCAGAAGAGTAAAGTTGAGACCATATGTTAAATATTTTTGTTCTTTCGTCGTAATATTTCTATCTCTCTGTCAGCTGTTTTCCCCCAAAGTTTCCTGATCAAATGAAACAGCAAGCAAATAAAACCCCATCTGAAAGGAGTAAAGCTGCCACTCAAACCATTCTAAAGCAGATCATCAGATTAAAAGCAAAATGTGCTACCTTGATACTACGTGCATATTTATTTCCAGCAAAACACTGTTTCATTTTCACATTGGAAGCTAATATTTAGAGGTATGCACTACCATTGCCTTCTACCAGAAGCACTTTGATGCAGCACTGTACAGTGAAGAGAGCACTCTGTAACTTTCCAATAGTCACATGAAAATAAATTCTTGACCAAGTAAGCTGGCTACAGAAACAACAACCCAGCATCCAGCCTTCTGATATATTAATTGCTAATTCTCTTCTTGCTGTAAGCTGTGCACAGCTCTATGCCGTTAATTATAATCTACTACAGTTATTTAGGATATTAATAAAGCAGTTGTTCAGAAGCTGATCTGATGCTTTAGACTGCCCATTACACAGATCATTATGTGCCATTCAATAATGATGTCTCAGCAGAACTGAATTTATCTTTAAATATCTGTCAAAATGACTGTTCCATGAACCATGTGAAGCAATAGTAAATTCCAACAGTAATCAGCCATTCAGCTTCCTCAGAAAGAGGGTGGTAAATGGAGCAAAAGTTACCCAGAAAGGATCTGTGAGGGAGCAATAGGTTAAGCATGGATAAACAAAACAGCTGTTTCAGACTCTGAAGCTGAGATTTGAACAACAGGTACGTAAGGATCCAGACTGACAAAAGGCTCTTTCAATTTCATTGATAAAAGATTATTTTCTCTTATCCTGCTAAACTGTACCTATCTGTCCTTCAAGCAACAAAACAAAACAAAACTTCAA
Source organism: Centrocercus urophasianus (assembly GCF_019232065.1). Taxonomy (NCBI): domain Eukaryota; kingdom Metazoa; phylum Chordata; class Aves; order Galliformes; family Phasianidae; genus Centrocercus; species Centrocercus urophasianus. The sequence continues at coordinate 18,207,322 of NW_024884767.1, forward strand.
ACACCTGGCATCACCTTGCTCCTGTGAGAGTTAGAAATTAGGTTTCAATAAATCAACCTTGTTTACAAAAAGGTGGAGAAAACAAGGTGTCTAAATCATAATTCCAGCAAGCTTCAGAAAGGCAAAGGTTATTGCGAACAGATACAGGCAAGTAATACAAATTTTGAAATAGCATTAAAGATTGACAAAACAAAACATCTCCACCTGGTAGAGCCTGAAAAATAAGTTTAAGAGTTCCCCTTGGAGCAGTTTTGTCTGTTTCTCTCTCCCTAGCCAGACGATGTAATTTTGAAACAAATGTCTCATGAGGAAACCTTAAGATTGAAAAAGTTATTAAAGAAGGAAAAACATTCACTTGAAGCAGATAAGAAGAAGGTCATCAGAAAAGGTAGGCTTTCTCTTCCCTTCATATTCCTGCAATGCACACTGCAACTGCACGAGAAGCTGCGCAGTCAAGCAATTAACAACTAGTTACTTCATGAGGATTTTCAGCCAGATTTCTCCAGTCTGAAAAGATCACTTCCCAAAGCAGGTACCTAAAATAAATACTGAAGAGAAAGCACGTTTGTTGACAAATCACTAAACTAAACTTGTCAGCAGATCCGAAACTTAGTGCGTTTCTGCATTCTTCAGAATCTGGAGAGCAGTTGCTGGTTTCAGTGGCAGGAAGTAAACCTGCCAAGCAGAGCTTCGCAGAAAGCAGACTATGGGCAGCCACCCTACTCTCTTCAGAGTTAACATTTTCTGCAAGGTAAGCTGCATTGTCCACCCCTCTGAAGGTGGTGCCTTTTCCACAACTGGTATCTTTTAGCAACTATCCTGTAAGGCATAAATCTACCTTTCTGTACCCACGTGTCCTATGCAGCATTCTACCAAGACTTCGGAGACACTAGTTTGGAGAACTCTTTTAGTCATCACATAGTTTCCAACTGCACAAGTTCCTCCAACTCTTGTGGAAAAGTTTATATTCAACATTACTGCAAGAAGTCTGTAAGTCTAGAGGGAAGGAGACGATGACTTTGAAGTCCATGTTTTTTTTTCTTAGGAATACAGACGTCTTCCTATCCCAAATACATAAAATGTGCAACTTGGAAAAATATAAAATGCCATGAAAACTGGCAGAGCTTCAACTGCTGTTCTCGTTTCTCTTCAGGGAAAGAGAGATAAAATTTTCAGAAGTAATTGGGCACAGCTATATGAACACCAGCTCAAAATACAGATTACTTCCTAGCTGAAAAGATAAGAGAATGCATGTGATGCAGCTCTGGGCAGCCTGGTCTAGTGGTCGGTAACCCTGCACACAGCAGGGGGTTGAAACTAGATGATCATTATTGCCGTTTTCAAGCCAGGCCATTCTATGATTTTTATGAAGGGCAGCTTGCAATCTTAAGGAGAGCATACACAAGTGAAAGAAATCTTGGAATCAATTTCACTCATAAGCTATCCAGTTGTAGGTTACTTAATTGACATCTACTATTGACACTGGACCCCAAAGCTTCCACACAGTTTGTAAAACTAGGACCAAAGACAAAAGATTAAAAAAAGCTATTGATGCTCTTGCAAATTACTTCATGGACTCACTGAATTGCATATAAATTGGCATTCTGACTACTGATGGATAGCAGCTTATCTTACAGACAGCAGATGCTGCAGGCCATTCTCGTTAGCATAAAATTGGGTTGGGATATAAATAATTTATATTCAGAATAAATGCTTTAAAAGACTGGAATTGAAACTCTTTCCCTTCAAATACTTTGGCTACAGTAAAAATAGAGGAGTTTACTCCATTCCCATGGTGCGTAAAGTAACAAGAGCCCAAGGAAAGTAACATGGAAAGAGAAATCTGAGTGTAACTAACTGTGAATACAGCGAATAACTTACAGAAGCCTTCCAACACATCTATAGTTAGCTGAGATAGGAAAAAAAAAATGCAGAAACTACTATGTAATAATTTTACTATTGCTGTTTCTCAAATTGTATACCATTTAGAAACAACAATGGCAGAGCAAAAGGATGGAACTCTCTTCTGAAATAGTCCCAGCTACCTCGGAAGGACTGTCAGAGAGGTGTTTCATTGCTGTTTGGAGAAGGCACCTGAAGCAAGAATGCTTTTGGAACACTGCTCAAAATATTTGTAGTGTTCCTGTAAGCAAAGACTTTGGCACATTCACAGCTGTCTGTAACATCAGTTATGGCTTTTAACCTGACAGAGAGCTCTGCTAGGCTTTTGGGTACAACCAATTGGCTTACTAAAAGCAACTAACAGAGAAGCTGAATAACTGTCTTTTTACTATAATTCTCATTGTGTCACTGTTTTTTGGCAGATTTTTGAAGCGCTTAGGCTCTTACCCCTGCAGATCCCATATCAGTGCTGTCAGCTCTCAGAATGCAGATGACTACCAGTTTGTTCTCCTTTCCATCTCACTTCTGCTACCCCCTACTGTACTTTCTACACCACCAGTAACCCAACAAACCATCAGCCTTCTGTGCTTTTTTTGTGCCTTAAATTGGGTTGCAGAATTGAAGTTCTAAACAGACAAAATGCTTTTTAGCTACAGTAAGGCAAATGTTTTTGCTGTTGTTAATGCTGTTAATGCAAACGGTAGTTGCAACAGCTGTAATGGGAAGAAGTCTTTTGACACCTCACTGAGACAACCTGGAAAATTGGTATGGAAACTGTTCAGGTTTTCCCTGCTTAATTTAAGTTGGATGAAACATAATGGATTTCTAGTTGTTTGGTGATCCTTGGGGTCCCTTCCAACGCAAGCCATTTGTAATTCTATTGTTTTATGTATAGAATGATGTAACAGATGAGCACCAGTGACACTTGTTGTACAGCTAAATGCTAAGATGTCACAAAAGTGTTCTGTAGTTTTCATGGCATTCCCAAAAGAAGAATGTTTGAGTGGTTCCTGGTTTATAAGCATTTGGTAGCTATTTCTTGTATGATGTGTGGTTTTTTTTTTTTTTTTCTTTTTTTTAACCTTGAGATAACAGATGAGAAGCATTTTTATTCAATTTCTGTTCCATTACCATCCATTAGAATTCAGTGAAGGTAGTATTTGTTCTCTGATAGGTGTCACTACATCCAAGAGGTGTTAGTTAAATGCTTTACTTTCTCTTTTAAAGGACTTGTCTGTGCTTTTATTAGTATTCATAACATAGCTGTTAATACTGAGCCTCTTTTACATGTCTGTTCAGACCACTGCTGCTGTGTTGAGCGGATTTGATGCTGGCTTTTCCTGGAATGCTAATCTTTGTGGTCTAAGTAAATTTGGGAAATACCAAGGCTGGATTCCTGAGCTGTTGAAACATGCAGAGTGGAAACAGGAAAACTGGGTGAATACCTATTAACTGTTGTTGAGGTCTATTTGTCTTAGTGTTCCTCTGCTAGAATATGCATTCTGTATGTATATATTCTGCTAGAATATATGTTCTGCAAGGAGAAAGTAAGTAGTGTGCCACTGGAGTGAGCACTGTACTGCTAGTGCTCAGCAGGCTGTCAGAATGTGTGATGCAAGTACTGCTCGTTTTGTCTATTAATTTTAAATTTGTGTGCAGAGTTTTAAGTAATTAGGATGATTTTGTGTACCTTCCATCACTTAATGCCCATAATAGTAATGAAATTTAAGAGCTTACAGATCTCCTTTGCAAAGCATTATTTTAGTGCCATCTGACTTCTTAGGTAAAAGCCAATATACATTTATTTTAAAGTAACCAATTTTCTCCAAACACCTGTTGTTTGTTTTTTTTTTTGTTGTTGTTGTTGCTTTGGCCAGGAGGTACCATGTTGTCATGAACAGGAAGTTTTAGGATGCATTACACCACCAGAAAAATTATAACAGCTCCCACTGCACAACTGAAACTGACCAATTTTTCAGTTTTGCTCCACTGAGTGCTACTGTGATCAGAAGACGCACTTGAGTGAAGAGGAGCCAGAAGCCTTCCTCCCTCAACCAGGTGCTCCAAAGGTTCTCCCTGGCCAAATAACTACTGTACTGTTGTTACCTGCAGTCCACTTTTAGCTGTGAATAGTATAGGTGCTTTTACTCACATTTTTTTTCAGCTCAGTGGTTACAGAATCATGGAGGCTGGGAGGGAGAAGGTAAAAACATTCTTCCAATACACAGAAAACTGGGACTCAAAACCACCAAGACAGGAGGGAACATAAACAGTGCTTTGACCTGTTCCATCCAAATGCTCTGATCATTAAGCTGCCATAAAACAACGTCACCTGCAGTTTCTCTTGAAGCTAAGGGCTCCTTCTTAGTGTTGAAGGCTCAATGCTTCAGATTTCAAGCAGGAGGTACCTGATGTGCAATACCTCCCCAGTGAGATGCCTACAGGAATCCATGAACAACCATCTTAACAGTGTTTCCCATTGGGAGCAGCTCTGGACAGTGCTACTGAGAAGAGAGAGCACTGACATTTCTGGAAGTGCTGTGCAGGTTGGCCAGCCAAATAACAGCAGTTGCATACATCTTCTTATCATGTACTGAAAATTGACAGTTGCACAGTGCCATATGAACCAGGACACTGTCATAAAGCCATCTTACAGATGAGAAATAAACATGCCTTTGAGGTTGGTGGTGAATTAGATTTCTGGTCTTAAAGCACAACTGCTATAGTTTGCAGGCGTCAGCCTTCTGGCTGATCTCCCGATGTTTATTCTCCTCCCTAATAACTGCAGTTTTCTAGGCAAAGAATTTCCAGACACTCAGAATCACCAAACAACATGAAAAACCTGTTCAAAACAAGTATTTTCCCCTTACAACTTTCGTTACTGAGAAAAATGATGCTTTCCTAACATCTCATCCACCAAAAGTGTGACTTTTCTCCATCTGTAATGAGTCTGCTAAAACTCGCTCCAAGTTTTAAGCTGAGCCATTCTACGCACTGCACTTACAGCTGGGCAGCCTACAGCCCTTCAGCATGGAGAGTGTAAACTAGAAAGTGATATTACAATACTTCAAAACAAGTGTCTGAACCGCCTTAGAAGGCTGAAAAAAGCTTTCTGGTAAATATCACTGTCATCCCTTCAAGATAGAGGGGTAGTATTTTTCAAGCAGGTAAACAAAGTTATATTAGGCACAAGAGTCCTGCACAGCCACAGAGCAGATAACCTTTTTGTCCTTTGACTTCCATGTTCATTTCCACGACAAATCTTGTCAAACACATCACAAGAATACCTCTACACTCGTGCCAACTTTGAACGTTCCAAGAAAGAGTGTCTTTCTTTAGAGATCCCACTCAAGCCTGTCAAAAAAGCTTCTCCATACCCTCACAAAGAGCACATGACTTCGTTTAGACAACCAACTGCTTGCGAAGGGGAAAAAGCTCAGCACCAAGGCTGCAGCAGGTGCAACTCCCTGAGGCTCCGCTCTCGGCACAGCCACCAGGAGCACAGAGCTTCAGCGTCAAAAGCAGTTTCACACAGCAGCGTTCGTGCAGATGGGCAGCGCGCTGCGCGATCGCCGCCGCTCACCAGGACAAAGCGCAGCGTGACGCGGGCTCTCTACCTCCGCCTCACCCGCACATCAGCTCCCTGCGAGCGCGGCCACGCCGCAAGGTGCCGAGGGAACGACAACCCGCCCTGCCCGAGCCCTGCGCCGCACTCACAGCGGTTTCCGGGCCCGCTCGAGAGACACACCGCCGCCCCGCACGCAGCACTGCGCTCGGAGCCCCGCCCGCCGCCGAGGCGGCCTCACCGTGCTCCGCAGAGCCGCGCCCGCCGCACACAGTGGGGCCCAATCCCTCCTGCCACCGTCCGTCTCTACATCGTCCTTTAACTCCCCGTAGTCCCGGCCACCCGAGGTCCCGGTGAGAACCGCTAACCTTCAAATTCCCGGCCCGGCCGTCGCCGCCCCACAACACCTAGCAACCACCGCCTCACCTGCCCGCGGCGCACCTCGCGCCCCCGCGATCCATTGAAGAGCCGCCGCCGCCCCGCCCTCCGCGGCGGCCTGCCCCCGCCCCCACCCCCACCCTGCCCGCCGCACTTCCGGGGGCGCCACATAAGTCCCGACCAGAGGGGTGGCGACGCTGCTGCCGCTGCTCTTGAGCGACCGGGAGAAGGCTGTGGATGCGCCAGTACCTCTGCAGGAGCAGGTGCGTACCTGTGGCTCTGCGCAGCGCCCAGGGCGACGCTGACCTGGCTGCGGATCCCGAAGAAGGGGGTGCGAATCAGTAGCAAAGAGCGGGACGGGGGGGGAAGAAAAAGATCGCGCCGGTGCCGCTTCACGCATGCGCGAGCCTCGCCAGGTGGAGCCGTTCGGCGGATAGCGACTGTTCGGGGCTCCCAGCGTGCTTTGCGCGGGCTGCGCAGCGTGCTTTGAGCGGCGCAGTGCACCATGGGGGCTGTAGTCCTATCGGAGGAGGTGGGAGCGGCTCGTTTCTCGCATGAGACGTTCATGGGGACCTAATAGCAAGCATGCCCTGGGGCGGCAGAAGTCTGTTACCATTCAGGGAGGGTTTTGGTTCTGAGGAGATCATGCAAGGCTATCCGGAGAATTCCTGCTTCTGGTGCTGCTTGGTCAGGGTGAAAACAGCTTTGATTTATGGTTGCTTAGGCACATCAGTACAGGTTAGGGGTTGACCTGCTGCAAGAGAGCTCTGCAGAGAAGGGTTTAGGGATCCTAGTAGACAGCAGGTCAGCCATGAGCCAGCAGTGTGTCCTTGTGGCCAAGAGTGCCAATGTATCCTGGGGTGTACCATGGAGAGAGCGGCCAGCAGGTCGAGGGAGGTGATCCTTTCCCTCTGCTGCACCCTGGTGAGGCCACACTTGTAATATAGCGGCCAGTTCTGGGCTCCTGCTTTCAAGAAAAAAGAGGAAACTTCTGGAGAGAGTCCAGCGGAGGGCTGGATGATGAGAGGTCTGGAGCATCTCCCTTCTGAGGAAAGGCTGAGAGACTTGGGGCTGCTCAGTCTGGACAAAACTGGGAGAGGATCTTATCAATACTTACAGATATCTGAAGAGTGAAGTCAAATGAATGGGGCTGGGCTCTTTTCAGTTGTATACAGAGACAAGACAAGGAGTGATGAGCACAAACTTCCTGCAACACGGGAAGTTCCATACAGATATGAAGAAGAACTTTACCTACCATGAAGGTTCGAACAGGCTGCCCAGGGTCATGCGATCTCCTTCTCTGAAGATATTTAGAATCTGCCTGGATGTTTCATACAACCTACTGGAGGGAACCTGGTTTAGTCGATGGTTTGGACTGGGTCATCACCAGGAGTCCCTTCCAGCCCCCTACGATCCTGTGATTCAGGAAAAGGGGGAAAAGAAACACAAATGTTCTTGAAAAAACATTTCATTTACAGGATCTCAGAATCTTATTGCAGTTTGTGTGGGGATGGAAGATGGACATTAAAAGGCAAAATAGTGAAGTATTAATAGCCATGGCTGTTTTGACAAAGATGCTAACACAAGAGCAGCTCTGCTTACAGGGAAGTATCAGCCTCTTCCTTCACTGTAAAACCATATATTCCTTCCCTACTTCAAAGTACTGAGGATTGATGACTCATTATATAATTAATTCATTTGCATAGAGTACTAGCTATGGTATGAATACTGATAGAAGTATTGTGTAAATTATCTGTGGTAATGGTTTATTCTAAAATAACTGAAACAGAAGGTTGTGTAACATGGTGTTTTTTTTTTTTTTTTTTATTATTAGACCAAATGCACAGACCTAAAAGTGAGTGGGGACACAGCAGGCTAAATATGCAGGAAGGAAATTCACTTAATGCTTTCCTTTTAGGCAGGAGTCCAGCAGCCTGCTGAAGCACTTAAATTTGCTGGTGCAGGATTACACGCAATACTCTAAATGCTTGTGGATGCTACACAAGATACATAAACGTGTTCTTTCTTCATAAGATTATGTGCACTCTGCCACATTTCTATAACAGAAACTGACATTGCAGGAATTAAGTCAAAACTTCTGTTCAGCTGAAGTATAAGCTGCACTGCTTCTCAGATAGATCTTACTGCTGCGCAACTTTATTTTTCTAAAACCTATAACCATATATTACATAGGGAACTTTCAAAGTCTCAAGCAAGACATGTGTGATCAGATCTTTCATGCTGAAAGAATAAAGATTGTTCTGGAACATCTTTTCGTGCAGCATATGAAAATCTGTCACCATCCAAAATGGACCAGCATCTCTGCTATTACTTCAGAAACTGTACCCAGCCACTTGTGACTTCCAGGCATGCTCTTGTAACTTCAGGCTGGCCTTCAGCAGTAGCCCTAAGTGAAGACACATTGAATGCATATGCTTAGCAGATGGAATATTTTAACTGTTCTTTACCAGTAATCTTTTACTATCAGATATGCTAGTTAATTAACTGCTTTAACAATGCAGAAACAATACATTTATCATGGTAGACTCACCTTTCTTATTGCTGTTATCCAGTTTACCAGCTCAGCTGCTTTGGCTTGTACTATCAGATATAAATTTCCAAGAAAAGGAATGCCAGCCAAGATAGCTAAAAAGAGTACTGTCTTCTGGATTCACTCCTCCCTTTCCTGAAGTGCTCTCCTTTCTGATGGGAACAGTTGTTTAGTTGTGGAAATTCTCTCAATTATGACAATTTTACTTTGAAATTGTAACGTTGAATGATGACTTGGCTATTTTGCAAGCTGGATCTAGGTTATGCAAACTGAAATATTCAGTGGGTCAAAGGTCTTGTCATTGGTTGAATGAGAAGTTCCTGGCATGCATTTGGCATTGATAACACAGCCAAGCTACATAAAGGGAATAAGATATTCTATAAATAAGATACAGCATTTCACTTTCTCAGGAAAACAGTGATTAAAAACAGATATAATCACAGTGGAGCTCTTTACCGTTTTCCCACCCTAAAAATAGTAAAGGCAGGTGAGAATCCAGAAATTGGAAGCTAAATATCCTAGCTTATACATTGTGCTTTCAAATAACATCGACATGTAAAGAGGTGGAGGATTCTGGAGTGGCTGGATACTGTCACTTTTTTTAATAATTATGTGCTGCTTAGCAGATATGGCAGACAATCTGACTATTCCTTTTAGCAGGCTGCATGTTGTCACATTGTCTGGTCTTGTGCTGCTGGAAAGATGAGAAAGAAGTTTGGTTTAATGCTGTGGATAACGGGCATTCATTTAAAACAACGTGGCAGGCTCTAAACCTGATCCTGCTCTAGTACAGGTCAATTAGAGCAGGATCAAAAAGCTGTTCCATCTACTCGTTCATTACTGCAGGAGCAGATCTGAAGAAAAGAAATCATGAGCCTGTTGGACCTGTGCGAATATTTCTGCTTATCGTTAATTGGTAATTATTTTTAGGCTATTCAGTGGTACACCTAAGCTTTTCCTGTACCAATGACGCATTTTACTAATGACATTTTAGTTTATTAATGTGATCAGAGAAGTCAGCCCATGTCAGGGAATTAATTATTAACTTGCAGACAGTCTCGTTTGGGGCTTCAGAATCCGGTTGTCAAATGAATTAATGAAGAAAATAAATGTGTCAGTCTCTGTCTGGGAAGTTGTTTTTTTCCCATTTGTCTGTGTGGGTTTTTTTTCAGATCAGGGTGACTGTTTGGACGCATCTAGTCCACAGCACACCTCCATGTGAAAGCTATCTAAATGTTTAAAAGTAAGACAATCAATTTTTCTGATTTAATTTCACCTGTCATTCTCCAGTGAATATAATGGAAGATCCTATTGTTTAGAAATTTCAAAATACACGTTGACAAAACCAATGTTGTGTATGGCAAAATGGTGTGTCAGGTGGCGCTCATGATTGCCCGTGTTGATGATGGAATGGGACACCTCACCTATGAAAACAGGCTGAGGGAGATGGAGCTGTTCAGCCTGTAGAAGAGAAGACTTGCAAGGTGATTTGATAATGGCCTTTCAGTGTCTAAAGGGAAGCTACAGAAAAGAAGGGGACAGACTCTTTAGCAGGATCTGTGGCAACAGAGCAAGGGGAAATGACTTCAAGCTCAGGGAGGGTAGATTTAGGTTACATATAAGGAAAAAATCTTTTACAGTGACATGGTGAGGTCCTGGCTCAGGTTGCCCAGTGTTGTGGTGGATGCCCCGTCCTGGAGACTTTCAAGGCAAGGCTGCAGCAGGCCCTGGACAGCCTGATCTAGATGTTCTTGTTTACTGCAGGGGAGTTGGACTAGATGGCCCTTAGACGTGCCTTCTGACTCTAGAGATTCTATGATAACATGCAATGAATGGTACAAAAGGCCCTCAGGTGTACAAAGCTTAACAGCACTTGAAGCAATTTGTGGGATTGAAATACAGCTGCTTTTGGGAGGAAAAGCTCAATTAGAGAAATTAATTTGCTACTTCACTGGGGTACCTGTGTCTAAACTGCAGTAATTTTATGAGTTAAACCAGTGAAGATGTGTTGCTTTCATAGCTGCTCCAACTAACAAATGCTGTGCATTTTGAACAGGTTAGCAATGGTCCGTAGTGGAAAAAATGGTGGACTCCACCTGAAACAGATTGCATACTACAAAAGAACGGGGGAGTACCATCCCACAACGCTATCAAGTGAAAGAAGTGGAATCAGAAGAGCAGCCAAAAAATTTGTTTTCAAAGGTAAACATGTTCTTCCAAACTAGTCTGAGAAATTGATTTTTAGGTGAAGATTTACTGATACGAACGCTGAGAGTGATATCTTGCTGTGCAGCATGCTGTGATTTTTAATATACATCCTCCATGAATAAGCAGCCTGCCTGTCCCTTGTTAATATATAACAGAATATTTACAGAAACTTAGTCTCCTCCAGTTTTTGCTCAAAAGTTTTATGTATCTGTTAGAAAGACAAACATTAATTTAGATACTGAGGAACTTTCTTTTGCAACACCTTGTTTATAGGACAACAGTAGAAGTCCTGCTCTGTGGCTGTTGACAACAGGAAGGTTTGGGTTGGTTGAAACATTTTGTGTGTGACTGGGCAGCAGGACTTTGCTCTGTTACCTTACAGCCTCCTGACCCACCCCAGGTTTGTTGTATCCCTGGGAAGACATAGGGAGCCTTTGCGTCTGCTTTGTGCTCTCAGTCACATCCAATCCACCCAACTTTTTTTAGAGAGAAGACAGGAAGGGGTTAAAGCCACAGATCACAATGTGTGGTTGCTTGGCAAGCACTCAATGCACCTCATGATACTGCCTGCATCCCTTTCACACCCCCAGGACTATCTTGTGTTACTGTTGAAGATCTGTGGGAACAGTTTGCATTCTGACCTGCTCTTTTAACACCTCATGTCCTGATAGTTAAGTGTTGGTGAACAACTGGTTCTTAAGAGAAGATAATGAGGGTCTTTTTAAATCAAACAAATCAGGGAGAAACAAAACAAAACAAAACAAAACAAAAAAAAAAAAAAAAACCAAAACAAAAAAAAAAAAAAAAAACAAAAAAAAAAAAAAAAAAAAAGAAAAGAAAAAGAAAAACACCACCCACAACAAATCTACTTTCACACAAAGGTAAAATGAAGTTGATTAATAAATTCTGCACTGAATCATTCCCAATAGTTCAGCAAACTGACCAACTATAGAAGGCAATATTCTTGATTGTAACTTGCTGGTATTTTTCTCTTTCCAGAAAATAAGTTGTTCTACATTGGAAAAGACAGAAAACAAATGCGCCTAGTAATTGTCTCAGATGAAGAAAAGAAAAAGGTGCTTCAGAAATGCCATGAAAATGCTGCAGGCACTCATCATGGCATATCAAGGACGCTGACTTTAGTGGAAGCTAATTACTACTGGACCTCTGTTACAAATGATGTCAAACAGTGGGTATGGTCACATAGCTACAGGATACTTTTTTTTTTAAATGTAGTCTTTGTTGCAAACTTTTTGTAACTGTATGACTTTGATACAGCATTCATCATTGCTTGATGATGAGGTTACAGAAGCTTACAATCAAACTTTAAGTAGCCTTTATGTCAAAGTGCAGTGCTACTTGTTATTTTTCGTCTCAACTGTGTAGCCAGCTATATTGTATAGCTATACAGCTATGTAGTGTGCTAGCTACTGGTAGAGAGACGTGACTTCTTTCAGTGTACTGGGCACTTCTCTGGCAAGCCCTTTTACATATCTTTGTTAGGCTGCAACATACCATCCCGAGTGCACAGCTGGCCAGAGTGACTGCTGGCAGATGAGAATGGGCCTCTGCCTTCCAACTTAGTGTGTTGGGGAAGCAGTTAAACAAATCGCTACTTTGGGATATTCCTTCTCCTTCACCCAAAGATACATTGACATAATCCCTAGGCAGAAGCTGATCCTTGAGCAAACTGTATGTGAACGTTGTTCCTTGTGGCCAAATTATTGCTGCTATCAGCTTGCTGCATCACCTGAGTACTTAGTGCAACTGTAACATGAACTGAAAATGAGTCTTGCTTTCTCTCAGACCTGGAAAATGAGTTCTGTCCTGTAGATAGAGCTGATCTGTGTTGTATGTGGCAGATTTTGCTCACTGCCATTGTTTACTGGCTGCAGCAATTGCAACAGAAGCAAACGGGAAATGACTGAAATCGTTTTATTTCAAGCTTGGATGCTTCATGCTTCCTTTAGTATTTACTGATGGTGATGAAATCTGAATTTGGTATTATACACCTGAACTAGCATAGTGCTTTTGGAATGAGGGGAGCTCAGCCCTGAATTGCTGCACACACCCTTCCCCTGCTCTTCACTGTGCTTTTGTTTGGTTTTATTTTTCTTATCCTCGGGCTGGAAAAATCTCAGGGTAGCCAATCATAAGAAAGATGATAAAATGAATTTTATGTGATCTTATCTGACCTGACTTACAGAGGAATAGTAGAGATTTATGATATTTCATTGTTGTAAACCTTTACCATCACTTTTTATTGACAGGATCTTCCCTTGCTTCTTCACTAGGTGTATGCGTGCCAGCATTGCCAAGTGGCAAAGAGTACAACCACCACCACACTCAAACCATACCCTATCAAAGCAGAAGACCCCTGGACAGCAGTCACTGTAGCCTTAATGGGTCCATTTAGAGCTACCAAAAGAAGCCACAAGTATGTCATAGTCATGATAGATTTGTTCACAAAATGGACTGTTATCTTGCCTCTGTGTGATACTTCAGCAGCTGAAATAGCTAGGGCAATCATCAGTGTGTTTTTCTTATATGGACCACCTCAAAAAATGCCTATTGACCAAGGGAAGGAGCTTGTTCACCAGGTAAGTCTTTACATAGATGATTTGTTTTTTCAAGAAAAATGTATTTTTCTCCTCAGTAAATTTGCATTTTAGGCCTTTAGTGAGGAGAAGAAAAGGTAAATCTTGAATGCTTATTCTCTTTATTCTCTTCTCTTTTCCCAGAACTGTTTTCTTTGGGTAAAGAACAAAGCAAAATGACTTTTTAATAGTCATACTGCATATTTTGTCATTTAGTTGGACACAATATTTTACACATCAACATTCCACTGTACTTCATCTATCCAGTATTTCATGTTGCCCAATATGGCAGATAAACCAATGTCAAAATACACTTAGATATAGTGAACTTTGTCTGATCCTCACAGAAATTATGAAATCATGAGGCTTTGATATGAAAAAAATAATAAATTGAGTTAGTGGCAGAAATACATTTAGAAACTGTTGGTTACTGTGTGCTGACCCATACTGATTCCTTCAGCACTCACTCCTAGGTTTAGACTGTTATGTAAGAGTAGATTGCTCCAAAAGTAGTGCCTCATATTTATATGCATGGAAATGACAACAGTACAGTGACCAGTCTCTTTGATAGAGCTCTTATTTCACAGAACAACTTCTCAGCATAGCACCATTAACTACACCATGAACACGAACCTGCATACTGTGCTCATCAAAATCTGCACCAATGGAAGTGACCCACTGTCACCACTGCTGAAGCACACCACTTCACTGTGCTCACATCCACTGTTGGGTCACCGTAAACATTCAGCAAGTGTTGATGAATGTCAGTGGGTGCCATTTTTTGTTTTTATTTTTTCCTACATGGTGGATTTCAACGACACATCTTTGCTTTATATGCACGTACTTCTATGTCAGACACAGTTTTATCAGACTGCCCCTCTGCTTCAGTCTGTCACGTGTCAAAAAAATATAGTGGAATATTGGTGGAAAGGTCCAACGTCTTCTGCCCTACCACCAACAGCCACTGTGGGCCAATGTAATAAAATAGGAGGCATTACTTTCAGAACAATCTTTATATAGAAGACTTTTGCTCACTCGCCCCCTCACCAGCAAAATACTCAGAAAACCACTGAGTATGTTTACATTAACTGCCTTCCAAAAATGGAAAATTTCAGTAATTGTCTTATTTTTCTTTCTAAGATAAACAAAGAACTATTTGCACTGTTTGGAATGAAACAGATAGTATTGTCTTATCCTCAAACCAATGAAGTGAGTGAAAGAACATGCAAGACAGTCAAAGCTTTTCTTAACAAATACTGCATAGATCATCCAAACGATTGGGATGAACATTTGTCTGCTATTGCCTATGCTTTCAATTTGACTAATTTGGTAAGTAAGCATTCTTCCTGTTTTGACTGAAGTCCCACAAAATATGTGCAAAAATTGCATACTAAATTGGCTTGCTTCTTGCCTCCCAAATAAATAGGAGCCAGATCAAAACACCCCTTATTTCCAAATGTTTAGTCGTAACCCGTATGTTGTTGAACCAATGAACATATGTGTGGAAGGAGAAGACAACATGTTTGCGAAAATATTTGAAGCAACTAGAAGAGCTAATGAAGCACTTGAAGAAGAGAAAACCTCGAATGGCCAGGTACATGTTTTTAATTTCAACCTTTACTAGGAGGGAGACTGATGAGAAAAGAAACACAAGATGGAGAGATTTAAGTTTGAAGTATAACCAACCTTTAGAGCAATGCTATTTTTATTTTTATTTTTATTTTTTCTTCAGCTTGCAATCCCTGGGGTCCAGTGTATGTATGCTTATGTGTAAGAAAATAAATATGTTTCCAGAAGATTTGTGCTTGACTTATAGGACTGCGTATTCGAGGAAACTGAAAAACATTTCCTATGGACTATTGATTTAGGACATGAAGATAAAATACATTTCTTCAGAACACTCCAGTTCTACATATGATGACATCCAAAGACATTTAATGTTAAACTTCTGCATTATTAATCAATGTTATGAAAATATTTGATTATTTCTGGATAAAGAAAACGTAATTCATTTAAATGTCTATTGCAGGTGGAGAAAACCACTTCAGATGAACAGAAACCTAGAAATAAAATCAACACCAAAAGAAAGCCAAAGCAATTAAGTACCCTTCGACTTAAAGTTGGTCATGAAGTCCTCAGACAAAGAAAAAATTGGTGGAAAGATGGTCGTTTCCAGTCAGAATGGGTTGGTCCTTGTATTATAGATTATATTACAGAAAATGGCTGTGCAATATTAAGAGATGCCACAGGATCCAGATTGAAAAGGCCCATCAAGATGTCTCACCTCAAGCCGTACGTAAGAGGGTCCAATGAAAAAGGTGTGTGTGTATATTTTATATATTTGTATATTGTTAACTTTTACTGCCAGGAGTGTTAGGTGAGGTTATCACAATGAAAAAGTATCACTCAGATACCAGGGTGAATGGAACCAACACTAGCTAGTGGAGAAATCATTACAGTTGTTATTAAATGAGAACAGAGTGTGTTAATGACTTCAAACCTATGCAGAGTGTGGAGCAAAGTTAATGAATCATGTTTGAAGTCTTTAAAAAAAAGAATTCCATTTAATTGCTTCTAATATGTGGTTTGGCCCTGTTCATGCTGGCTGACAGAAATGTTCTAGAAGTATAATCAGACTGAACTGTATTCATAGAGCATCTTCTGACTGTGTTTTTGTTTTGATACAGACAGGATCCATATTGATTGTCTTTGTGCATTGGAAATGTTTGTCTGTTTGTTTGTGCTTACTCTGGCTGGTACAGATAGTACATGTTTAGACAAAAAAACTGTCCTCTAAAACCTTGAACTACAAAAACTACATCAAAAACCTGACTTGCAGAGAGTTTGTTTTAAACTGCTGTCATGAAGAGGTAAATTCCTAAACACTTAGGTAACCAGCTGCCACTATTTCTCTTGCACATTCTATGTACCCTTTTACAATGGTCTGTATTAATCAAACAACAGCAGACGTTTACGTTCTGCTGATGCTGCCTGTGGGTCACTTCAGGCATCTGTAGGAAAAGGAATTCCCAGCGTTTGGAAGACTTCTGTCACTGTTGTTCATGATTCTTGAAAAGAAAAGTGGAGGGATTTCCACCTCTTCAGCACATGTGGTTGAGCACTAGTTCTTTAAAGTGCATCAGTTATGTTGAGACAGCCCTTGCTTCCATCACATAAAACTGAGGGTTTACAGAGATGAAAGTTATTCTGGATTTTCACATTAGGAGCTGGTAACAAGGCCATTTGTCAGCCTCTGCTGCAGCTTGTGTCACCAGGACTGCAGTGTCACATAGGTTCTCTCGGATGCTGCTGTTGCTGTAGGACCGTGATTCTGTGGCTTCCAGCTCTTGGCTGAACTGCTGAGCTGAGATGCAGAGTCACGTGCCTGGCCTGCAAGCAGTTCCTGTGCAGCTGCTTCAGCAGCTTGAGTAAATTGTATCTGAGTCTGGAAAGCAAAGTGCAGCCGTCTTTGTAGGATTAGTCTGACAGGTTCACCAACAAACGTTGCAAAGCGGAAAGCAAAGGGAGGGTTTCTTCCCTTTCCCAGGGAGTAACTGAAGATTTGTTGTCTGACACAGGATGGGAGGGGCGGGGGAGAGAGAATCAGTGGGTTATGCATATGTATGAATTCTAAAATTATATTTTTATATTCATACATGTTTACACTGCGGAGAGAAGTAAACTAGGTTTGTCCAAAGTAATAGACAGCCTTTACTAAATGGCCTAACAGAAGTCAGGAAAGGAAGCAAAGCTTCATTAGAATAATAGCAGTGAAACCTGGCAGTGAATTACAGCTTTTTCATCCTTAAAGACACAAGTATCTGTATTTTAACAAAGGACTGTTCTTTGTTAGCAACTAACTTATTATTCCTCTAGCTCTGGTGTGGCAGACTGATAGCTGTCCCTTTGCATAACCTTGAGTGGGGACAAAGTATTTGCAGCTGTCTCTCTGAAATGAATGTGGGAAAGTGCAGCTTAAGTGAGGTGTCCATGACCTTTTAGTGCTGCTACAGATTTTGCTTACACTTCAGATTTTTAGAGCAGGTTTTCTTCTGTGTACTGCACTAGAAGTATGGGTTTGAGCTTTTTTAGCAGGAAAGACAAAGGCTGAAAATTGAGTGCTTTTTTTTTTTTTTTTATGATTTTAAAGTTGTATGCAGTGAAGAAAGGGCAAGTAGAAGCAAGGCATTTTTCTAGCCTTTTGTAACACTCTTGGTCTAAAGATAAATCCTGAGTCAGTGCACTAGCATATACTCTTGGCAGAAGCATTACAAATTAGAAGTCTATGCAAACCTGGGTTGCTTAGGTGTTTGAATGCCTGGCAGAGGTTGCAGAGCACCCTGTGTACTCAAGCATTCTTGTGTCTGAAGCAGTATTTTTTTCATGCATTAATGTCGTTTAGTTTAAATACTAAACTCAGGAGAATTCACGTGGTTCCAATGCTCAAGTGATTCAAGAATGTGCATAGACAGATTGAGGACACATCTGTTGAGAATTGTAACTCCTGAATGAATTCATAGCCCCTAGAAAACTTATTTTCCCAATAGGGTCCTCATCTGAGCAAGAAGATAGGTCCTAATGCCATATTCCAGGAGAAAAGTATAAATTTCAGGCTGACTTGCATTTAATTTGGCATTTAATTTTATTATATCTCCCGTGGAAAAATCAAACACAGTAAGAAAATTTCAGTAGAGCTATATAGTACTAACCAATGCTGTTGTCATAAAATTCTATAAAACTGTTTTAATTTTTAATTCTATTTTATTTCTCTTCTCCCCCCCCAAAAAAAGAAGCTATTGTGCTGCACTGCAATTTCCCAGCAAGAGTTTGGAGATGCCACATTTCTGTGAATGTTGGTGCACAAAGCAGAAGAATGTGCATGTCTATTCATTTAAGTTACTAGCTCAGTAGGTGATTATGACAGTCTTCAAGCTAGTCTACAACACAGCAGAAAAAAACCAACAACTCTTCTAAACATCACAACCATCATTTCGTGGATATATGAGATGCAACCAGACATTTATTGTTTAGTAGAATTAAGAAAAGCACATAATCAGGCTGCTGTTGCTCCAGTAATCCAGGTGGCACCCCATTGTCATCTTCACTATGGTTTTCAGTGAACTAGAAGGATCTGCATTAAAGGGTGCTTTCTGTTTTGCAGATGACCACTACTTTTTACAAGATGCAATAGTTGTTGACCATGACTACACTGGCTTATCTGAGAGATCCTATAACGCAGGCCAGCGCGACCCTGCTGCTGAAGAGGAAATAAATGCCTATGTGAGAAGTGTCACGTCTGCTGTGCAAACACCACCTTCAGCCTGCAAAGACCAAGAATCAGCAGATGGTGGACATCAGTCTGAGATGACAGAAGATCATTGCGTTGAACCAAACAATGCAAAGCCAGCACAATGGCCTTCACCTTGCTGGACACTTCAGACCAAGATAGAAGATTCTTAAGCAGGCTCATGGCTTTTCATTGACAAACAGTTTGGAGTACATGTGGCAGACAGACAAAGTTTGAATAGTTCCAAGTTCCTCAACCAAATCCACTTTGCTGTATGAATTTAAGAATACTGAAGTGGGCATTAAAAAGCAATCACTCTGTTAACAAAATGTAGGCACAACCTGGTAAAAGCACGTGTTCTACTGTATATACTTAAAAACAAGTAAATGACCAGCGTTAATTGAAGTGGACATTGAGAAGTAAGCATTCAATTACCAGTACTGTCACAACATGGTAAAAGCACGTGTTCTCATCATGCCTTTGTAGCTCAGTTTATATTAGTAAAATGGTTATAAGTCCCAGCTTTACTGTTACCCTCTCAGGACACAACATATTTCGCTGTAATGACCTTTTCATTAGTCCTCACGTGACTCATTCCTAACAGGCAGAAGTGTTGTGGGATGCACATAATCTAAACAACAGAAATTCTGTCTTCCCTGTAGAAGGGCGAAGAAACTGATATAACAGGAACAGAAGTTTCTTTTCCTTTTATAAAACTGTTTTTTACTGTTCATAAGAAGCTGCAAGCTCTGATTTTTACGTCTTTGAATTTATACTCTAGTCCACAGCTCTAAGGTGTCACAAAACTGTAAAGCTGCCAAAAGTACAGGTGATGTTTTGCATGTGGAACAGCAAGGCCTTCAGCTGCTCCCTTGCTCATCAAAACTCTGCTAGGAGAGCAGTTTTAGTTCCTCACGTATGCCAAAATCATAAGAGCAGTCAGCATTCATTTGCTCTTTCTTCACAAGCATCTGGTTTCCCTGAGTGATACATCTTCCCAGAGCTAGCATAGATTGGGAGATTTCTGCTGACAGTGCCCAGGGAAAGGTGAGGAATGGTGTTGTTCATTCTCTGAATTCATTGAATAAGTTGTTTCAGGCCTGGACTTCCTGCCAGGAAGACTGTATTTCTTGGTAAGATTAAAATGTGGCTGTTACTAAAGTCAGCTGAGCAAAAACTCTCATGTGGAAAACTGATGAGTGCAAGCTGTTCCTTTTATAGGGGAGTGACAGGAAGAGGAAGAATGCTAGCAAGGGGCTGAATTTAGAAATGGAGCAGCATCCATTTGATACTGCAGAAGACTTTCTTCTCCTGCCCTCTGAACACCTGCATTCCTTACCGTCTCTGCTGCTGACTATCATATGGCATTTAATGCAGGTGGCTTTTAGATTAAAGGACTAGTTATAATGGTAGTCTTTAGAGAAAACCTGGAAGAGGAAAGTATTATTTATTAAAGGCTTTTATTAAATTTAGGTAAGAAGACTTTATCCACAAGTCTGATTAGGTACCCAGCTCATGTAGGAACTCATACCTTTTACATGGCATGCCTGTGGTGTAACGGTTCAAAGCTAAGTGAAAGAACAGTATTCCAGGACCTGATCTTAAAATCCATCTAAAAATGCTTTCTTTTCCCTGCGTGTGTTTTCCCTGTTGAGACTGTTTCAGAAGGCAGGAGCCAGGCTCACAGGCTGTGCCAGCAAAGCTCTATTTGTTACTCATGCACAGTTCCGTGGAGCTCTTTTCTATGGTGGGTGCATGGGGGAGCTCTGGCATAACACATGCTGTGTGCTTGTTGTGGCTACACTGGAGAAAAATAAAATGCTAAGCTGACAGTAGAATAGGAAAAACAGTACCCATTTAACAGTCTGTGTAATGCTGATCATTCAAGTTTCCTGGTAATGATGGTCTACTGCATTAACAGGCGCGCATTAGTGCCCCTTGGGTGCACCAAAATGAGGCCTTCTTTGCACATAGGATGTTTATTGAAAAAAGGAGAGGGTTTTCAAGGTAATGATTCGAAAAACAATCACTGGAAACTGTGGAAAGGATACCACCAGTAAACCTGAGACATGGCAAATAGCACACGGTGCTCTGGGAAACTGGAGGAAGCTTCCACCCTCGCCCTGGGTAAGGGCTGCACAGTGCACGCTTGTCAGCATGGTGAGCACAAACCTTCTCAGTAAATGCAAAAGTGCCCATCTGCAACCAGGCATGAGGGCCTGTTTTATGTGGGACGGTAGCAGAAGACTCTTATTCCCTGGCAGAATTCTTAGAAATTCTGTTTTTTAATAGAGTTTGTGCCCCCTTGTGGCAAGTTGTTCAGGAGATAGGAGAGCACAGCATGAAATAACAGCCAATTTGCTCGCACCTCCCAGCATTTTTTGGTTTGATTTTGGCACCAATTATCAGCTAGCAACTAGTTACATGAAAAACGTGTCAAGGAAAAACAAACAAAAAAAGAGAAACAATTTGCTGGTGAAAAGCCTCTGTATGAACACTTAAAGTATTGAATGGAAAACCATATCTCATATTTGAATGCTTCCTTAACTCTTGTGTAGCATTTGCTCATCCTGAGTTAATGTGTTCCAGGTCTAGACAATATTTGATATTTTAAAGTTTTTCCCTCCTTCTCCCAAGAACGGAATGTTCCCTGTTGAAGGACAGCAATGACTTACGAGCTGCTTTTCAGAGCGAGCCGTTGACAAATCTTCTGGAACCACTGCTTTTGAAAAATAGATGAATTTCCTTTACTCATGGCTGTGCAATGTCTGTATCAGTGACCTGCTGTGGCTGACATCGTTACTCTAATGACATCAGAATCTGTTTGCACAGTTGCCTCTTTGGTATTTTCAAAACAGGAAATGAGAAGAAATATTATATTACTATTTACAGCAGTTAAATAGATGTTTTCAGCTAACTCACTGGACTAACTAGAACTAAAACACGCAAGCACTGCAGTCTCACCAGGCAGTAGAAAATCAGCACAGAGGATGCTGCTTGCACATGAATCCAACAGAAGTCAATAAGACCAGACAGACAATTAGAAGGCTGAATAAATAAATGGGAATTAGCAATGTCTTCAGGAGATGATTGATATCCCTTTTACACACAGTAGATAACCTAGCAGTAATAACATAGTAGGCCTGTGGTCCTACTATGGAAATCCTGGTGTGTAGACATTTATGATCATAGAATCACAGAATGATCTGGGTTGGAGGGCACCTTTAGGATCATCTAGTTCCCATTCCCCTGCTATAGGCAGGGACACCTCCCTCTGGACCAAGTTGCTCAAAGCCCCATCCAACCTGGCCTTGAAAGCCCCCAGGGAGAGGGTGTTTGCAGCTTAACTGGACAACCTGTTCCAGTATCTCACCACCCTCACAATAAAGAATTTCTTCCTAATATCTAGTTTAAACCTACCTTCTTCCACTTTAAAACCATCTCTCCACATCCAGTCTCTACCTGCCCTTATAAAAAGTCCCTCCCAGCTTTTTTTGTAGGCCTCCTTCAGGTACTGGAAGGTCACTATAAGGTCTCCCTAGAGCCTTCTCTTCCCCAGGCTGAAGAGCCCCAGCTGTTCAGTTGAAGAACAGTGCACAACAGTGCAGAACATAAGCTCTAATTTGGCATAGAAGCCTCTTGAGAAAGAAGTAACAGCAAATCAGGCAGTAACTTTATTTTAAAATTTGTAATTCAGGAGCTGCCTGAGGGCTGTCTTCCCTAACAAGTTCCCCTTTCCTCCCCTCTGCTTTTACACAGCCCAACACCGCACTTGCAAGAGTACGGAAGCCATAGTGCAGTTATGGGTACTGCCTGTAGGTGTCCTTCTGCCTGCAGGGCTCCTGGATCCCCTGACTGTGGGGAAGGGGCCTGCAGGAGCCATGCTGCCTTGATAGCAGATATAGGTGGGCTGTGAGTAGGCTGTGAGCAGGACAGCATCCCCAGCTGCAGACTGTGCTGCCTCACTGCAAGTTGCCAATGTGATGGCCCTGAAATGATGTGGATAAAGCTTTCCATAATTAACCAGATGTTAACTCAGGTGGGCCTTTTCTGGGTGCTCAGAAGGAATCACCAAGCTTTGATCTGCAGATGGGGAATACTCAGAGCTTCAGCTGATGGCAAGAAGCAGAGCCTTGCATGTGTAAAATGATATCCAAGTGGGTTGAAAGGGAATAAATCAGATTACATAGACACTGTACTTCAAAGTAGTTGAAATTTTTTTGTCAGTTTATGCTTTAAATCTCTCTATGCCTCACTGCTGCCTCCTGTACAAAGTGCATATCACCATGTCAGTCCCTAGGCACACTGGAAGAAGTACTCATTACTCTTCACAAAGTTGGCAGGCACAGCAATGGGAGAGCCACAGAAAAAGGGCCACAGGAAAATGAGGTCTGTATTCTCTGCAGAATTTCAGTTACAAGTGGTACGTAATACATGGTAATACAGTAATAAATCTATCCCCATCAGAGGGATAAACTTGGCACTGAGTGTTCATCCAGTCAGAGGCATCATCCATCAGTTCTGCAGATTAAAGACCCAGAAAAAGGAGAGCAGGAACTCATCCTGTAGAAATGGGAGAGGCTTCAGCAAACTTAGCTTTTCCAGCTTGATTACTTCTGTTGCCTGACAGAAGCTGTCTGTCTGTCAGTGTGTGGGGTACTCACTCAGATGCCAGACTCAGCTCTTGCGACTGTTATGGCCATGGGCTCCATTTGGTTCTGCTCCCAGCACCAACAGCCACCAGGGCATTAGCAAGGTATGACAACTCGTGAAGCTGCTATGCAGTGGTTCATTTTTCCAGGAAGGCCTTTCCTCCTCAGACTGCATTCTCAGCAAAGGCTGCACTTTGGTATTCACTTCATAGATGCATGCCATTTTTAACATGCTAACTGAAATCTGCTTTAATACACTTGTTCCACACAGCCATAACATCAGTTTTGCATTTGGTACGTTCCTAGCCTTTCCAGCAGGTTGGATTGGTGCAAGCAGACAGGGGAAATCCAGCAGAACTGATGGTGGGAGTTGGACCTGGAGTGGGCAGCAGGCAGGATGCAGCCTGGAGCGCTCCTGTGGGCATATGGATGTGGAAAACATCAGAAGAGTCTGGGACTAGATGATAATTGTGAAAGTATAGATGCATTTCTGAAGCAGCACGACCCATATTATTTGAATGCTGCATGACTGACCACTCACAAAATATGCATTATACAAAAAGTCTGCTTGTGCATTAGGCCGCTTGCACCTTGACTGCCTTGACAGCTTTGTGTCTTACACAAAAATGGACACTCACCAAACCTGAGGGCAAGGTCTCACAGAGCAGTGCTGCAGCCTGAGACCCATCTTGAGAAAATAAAAACGGCAGTGTTGAGAGATTCTCTCCTTTTTAACACAATTCTCTCTTCAGCTGTATTCTAAGAGCGTTATAAAGCCACAGTGAGAAGCGTGGTGGTGGCGGACAGGAACTGAGGCGGGGTTCTGTTAACACTTGTGTAAACAGAAACCACTTTCAGCCTTCGATGGCTTGCAACAAACCCGGAAACTTGGGCTGCTTTACCCCAGCCGGCTACATTTTTCACATTCTAATTATTAAAAAATAAAATAAAATCCTGTACTTGTTAGTTTAAAATTGGCAACTAATTAATAAAACTATTTACAAGAAACAATTTTTTTCCGTGCCATCTTTGTACGAGGGTATAACAATACTTCCAGTGCAGGCTCTTAAACAAATGTCTCCATATTTAGTGGTGGCTTATATTTTTTTTTTATTACTTTGTATGACGAAATCAGCCAGGGGGTTCCTAGCAGAATGTCCTGCTTCACATGGAAATAACTAATGGAAATATTACCAGAAAGGAGCAGAAGGAAGCAGATTGGCATTTAGAAAAATCTGATGTCCCTTGCATCCTGGCTCCCACGCAGCTCCCCCAGTGCTCGCCTAACAAAGCCAGTCAGATGCTCTTTTTGTTTTGAAGCTACCAAGGCCAAACCCAGCAGCGTGCAGGTTTTGCTTTAGCACAGAGGCAAATTTTTCACAGGAACTGGAGAGAGGTTTTGGGAGCAGTTACATCATAGCAATATTTTGCTAACAAATTTTGATTATTTGCAATGGAGATACAACATTTTCACTTCCAAGAATTAAAAAATACGCTTATTTGTACGTAAAGACAAAAGAGGGTGCTAAAACTTCAGTTTATTACCATCTCTTTTATACAGAAAATATACAGTGGCTTAACTTCAGCTTTTAATCGTGACAAGGTCGTCTTCGTAGTATTCACTCGTGGTTCTCAGTACTGTGACCCACACCCCTGAACCCTAACGCCCCGCAGCAGGGCACACACTGCTGACCCAAGTTTTGGTAAGAAAGAAAGAAACCCAGCTTTCACGAACTAGAAGCAGTTGCCATTTACAGTATTGATCTATAAATCCTCATTAACTACTACAGCACACTGCTTAATTAGAAAATTCTTCTTAATCAATGTGCTTCCCAAGGAATCCTACCCACTGTTGACTCACAGCTGGCTCCTGGGATGGCTCTGCATCGTTTTGCCTGTAGGAGCCACCTCCCCTGCCTTCCCCTCCCCTCCCATTGCTTCCAAAAGTAGGACAGAAAAACACTGTCAGCACTAGGAAAGTACACAATATCTGGAGAGGAAGCAACACAGAACACATCTTATGAAATGGAGCCTATATTCCAGCATTTTAGAAAGTTATCTTAGAAAAAAAAAATCTGTCTAAGATTCAAAGTATTTTTTCCTTAAGGAGAAAATATATAAAACCACTCAGGCTGGGTGAGAAATCCTGCTTTCTGCTGCTGTGCAATTACCTTTATTGCCTTGGAAATGCTGCAGCCACAAGGAACCCAAAGCCTATTTTTTGAGCACTTTGCATCAGCAGCAGTGCACTACAACACCCACAATGATGATCATGAAAGCTGTTTCATAAAACCCTGTGGCAATTACAGCTGCGTACACTCTGTTTATAACTCAGGTTTTAGAAGGAGATTAATCACACTGTGATCCTCAAAGTAGACTGATAAATCATGACAACGTCACACAGTGATTCACACGTCGATGACTCAGGCAGGAGGACAAATATCCGCCAGGTCTCCTGTTCCAAGAGGGAGCACATTAGAAATGGTTAAATGGTTAAGCTTGATTTTGTACGTGTACGTAAATCATGAGTTGTTAAAACAAACAAACAAAAACAGAACAAACAAACAAAAAAAAAAACACCACAAAAAGCCCCAAAACAAGGAAACCAAACCGTGTGCTACAGCAAAATATTTTCCATCTTTCACACAAAATAGCACTTTTTCTCCTCTGATAGAAGACTTTTTTTTTTTTTTTTGATATTTTTCTGTATTAAGTGGTCTGTGTAACTTTTACAAAAGTTGTATACAAAAAACTTAAAAGCATGCAAAAATTCCAGAGTACACTCAGCCAGCTAATGCTCTGCGAACACTTTATTACACAAATTACATTCAGTTCCTGAAAATAGTGTTCTAATAGTGATACCATCTAAAAATAAGACATCCCAGAAACACATCAAGTCAAGAAGAAAAAACAATTAAATAGATACTTTTTTTTTTTTTCCTTCAATGCAATATAATGTTAGTGATTTTAAAAAAATAGAAGAAGATTTAGCAGCTTCATTTTCTTGTGGCACTGTATTTTCTCTGTACTGCAACAGGTTAAGGACATGGAAGAGGAAAGGCACAAAAAAGAAATTGGCAACTGAATATTTATAGGAAAAATACTTTCTCGAAGCAGGTAATACAATTTATTTACAAATACAGAAAAGATCCCCAATTTTTTATGAGAAAATACTACTGCTTTAAATCAGTGCTGCAATCAGAAGACTTTATGCTTTATTAAGATGGTCACATAAAAAACAACGGCACTGATATGGAACTTCCATACACTCCTCCACTTGAAAAGAGAACAAAAATTAAAGAAACCAGTGTACAGCCCACACAGACTAGTACAGTTTACAATTAAATACACAAAATCTTAAACGTGCTTAAGGGAAAAGGAATCTGACATTCTGGGTTGAATCATATAATGGAGAATGCAAAGGCTGTTTTCAGGAGGAAGAAAGTGCTTGTGGGGGTGCAGGTGCCGAGTATTCTTCTTCTGAGTCTGTGCCATCATCTTCATCTTTTTCTTGATCACTTCCTTCGGTGCTGAGACGGTCAAACCCTTTTCGGCTGTAGCCTTTGTGACTCGCAAAGAAGTTCCCAAGGTTGAGGCCACCACCACCTTTTCCTGTGGGAAGGAAATCACTGTCAAACAATTGCTCTAGTGTGAGAGAGGAAAATCAAAAATCTACCTACACCGTCAGTACTTCTTTTAAGAGTCCTGCTAGAAAGTGTTCTTAGAGATCTGCACAAGAGCCTAATCACATAGATTATGGAATCTATCAGCGCTGAAGTTTCAAATATTTATTTGCAGCAAACACAGTTTTATTGGAAGTCTTTATGCAGGCTATCTGCACCTCTACTAGATTGCCCACATCTCAAAGCACTTCATTCCATTCACCAGATACATTATTAACAGACTCTGATCTTCCACTTCCTTTTTAGTAGGCAGACACTGCTGGATGAAGGGAGTTAGAAAGGACATTTTCCCAGAACTTTCCCTGAGAAAGTTCCACTAGAAGTTACCAAAGAAAAAAACTTTCATCTACTGGGTGCTTAAAAGATCTTAGGTGTTACTTACCTCTAAGTCTGCCTAAAATTCGGCCTGAATTTGAGTCAAGTTTGTGCTCCCCATCTGCTGAAAGATAACACAGATTTCAAAAATGACCTTAAAAATTATATTCTATGATTCAGTAATTATTTCTGCTTTTTAACACAGAGCACAGACATTGAACACACTGATTGGGAGCACCAAGGACACCGAATTTTCAACTTCTCAGTTAAGGTGAAGAATGATAAGTCCTAACAAAACAATCACATCACAAATACTCAGTGTATGGCACTTCAGCCACTGAGAAGATTCTCACGTAAATTATTTCTGAGAATTTCATTCCTTCAAGTGTTCACTTCTGTCACCACCAAGAGCTTACAGAAAGGACAAGAACCCTGCGGTTATAATGTGCATAACCAACAACTACACTCTGGCACAGGACAAAATATGGCTTGACATTTGCAGGTGGCATAGTCTGCCTTCAGAGATGAATCCCTCTCCTACAAAGAACATGCTCCTCTCTGGTAAGTCTTCCAATTCTTGATCTCAAAAAAAAAAACAAACAAGTCATACCTAAAATTTCTCTATGTAATACTTATTTGAATCACTACGGAATATGCAGATGCTGCTACTACTGAAAACAGTAGTGCAGTAATCCAGTGAGGGCACGCTAGCTGTGCCATACATGCTTGAAAACAGACAGAAGGAAATTTTAACACATCAAAAATTATATCCAATTCAGTGGCACAGTAAAATCAGACTGCTGAATGGCCCATTCTTTCACACCATGTCTGAGCCAATGGCAGAACCATCATTTGCCAGTTCCACGTACGTTTTCTTTGCTTACTGAGAATTACCTTTCACAAAATTCATTATGCCATACGAAAAAAAATCTGATTATCAAACTCCTACTACAGATCACCAGCTTCTCAGAAAAAAATGCTGTTATATAATATGAATTAAAAACAAATTTAAGTAGCACTGTAATCATGAGGCAAAATTCTCAGAGCAATGAATTAAGGTGTATTATAGCAACGCAAGGTTATGCATTTGTAATACCCACATCCCTCTGTTCTCAACAACATGAAGATCCCAAAGTGAAAATCAAACTGCACTGTTAATAGACTCTGGCCAAGAAAACAAATACGTTCTTGAGACCAATTAAAGGTAAAGGACGGTGGCTTGAGGTGCAAAAACAAATTCAGGTGTCACTGCTATATGAGCGCCAATGCTTAGTTTGCATGCACCATCACTGAACCTGCATGCAAGGGTAAAGGGAGACAGCACACCTCTCCTCACACCCATATCCCTCTATGTTCAGAGATGTGCTGAAATGGAACCATCAAAACTTTTGTATAGTCAGTTATGGTTACCTCCACAGACTGCTGTCTTCCTCCAACGAATAAATATTAAAATTGCCAGCAGGACAACAACAGGGATAATTAGAAGAGTTGTAATAAGAACAAAGGAAACTCCAGTGCTCGCTTGTCGAACCAAATGCTGTTTTTCCTGCTTCTTTAGAGGGTCTGTTGATTCTGGTTTGTTTTTCAATCTGGCTTCTACAACTGTTTCTGATGCTTTAAAAAGAAGACAATTTCAGTAAGTAATTCATAAGCATCAAGCAACAGAATGAGGAATTAAAGAAAATAACCACTAGAATGCCTAAGTGCTGAGTGACAAGGAAACAAAAGGCAAATGGAGACATAATTAGCTTTCACTGAAGAAGGATTTCATTCTCCACTCCTGTCTGGCTCCAGAAAGTTTTCCTTCCCAATGCTTAGTTCTAACCTCAGAGAAGAACAAGGCAGAGACTGTGAATGATACCACTCTCTGGCAAGAATACTTTTTCCCTTTTCTCACAAAAGAGAGATGCCAGGCAGAGTTTTGCCTTTAATTAACTAATTAATTAATTTTAAATATGGACAGATCCTGAGAAAAAAAGTTTGTTTTGCAAATAAGCAAATCTCCTTTTGAAAATTACTTTCTCATAATAAATACATAAATCTCATATGGGTTATATTATCACAGACAAAAAAAGATAGTGCTTAATGTTATTTTCCATAAACTTGTGACTGAGGGTTACATTTTCAGAAGAGCTGTCTCATGCAAGAACTCTGGCTCTGTAAAGAGCTTTTGAAAATTTTATCCAGTCATTCCCAACTATTTCCTGTCCACCTACGCTGAGAAAAACAGTTTCAATAAAATCCTTACATAATGTTTCAAGTGTATGAAAGACCATGTACTTCATGCTACTTTTTTCACAACTAAAACTCTCTATGTTATTTTAATGTTTAACTGCCTGTCTAAAAAGGTAGCTACATCACAAAAATTGATTCTATTCTGTATCCAATTAAAAAATTATCTGAATGAATAGTAGACACTTCAAATTTCAATGTTATTAGAAAGATAACCCGCTCTCTGTTCAAATAGCCATGAACTCCTTTTCCTATCTGTATCCTTGCCAATCTACGAGCAATCCTGCAGTCCTCCAAAAAAAGAGTGAGAACGCACAGCATGTACTGGACAACCAGTCGATCAAGGTCCAGCCCTCACAAAAGGCAGGTCCTGCTTAACCAACCCAATCTCCTATGATCAAGTGATCCACTTGGTGGATGAGGGAAAGTCTGTTGACATAGTCTACCTTGACTTCAGCAACTGTCTTCCACAGTATTCTCCTGGAGAAGCTGTCAGCCTGCGGCTTGGAGAGGTACACTCTTTGCTGGGTAAAGAAATGTCTGGGTGGCTGGGCCCAGACAGTAGTGGGGAATGGACTTAAATCTGCCTGAGGTAGGAAGGCACTTCAGTGGGATCTGGACAGGCTAGATTGCCTGGGCTGAAGCCAACTGTATGAGGTTCAGGAACCAAATGCCAGGCCCTGCACCTTGACTACCACAACCCCAGGCAATGCTGCAGGATTGGGGCAGAGTGGCTGGGAGACTGTGTGGAAGAAACTAACCTGGGTGTGTGTCTACACTCAGCAGAACATGAGCCAGCAGTGTGCCCAGATGGCCGAGAAGCTCAGTGGCATCCTGAC
Source organism: Centrocercus urophasianus (assembly GCF_019232065.1). Taxonomy (NCBI): domain Eukaryota; kingdom Metazoa; phylum Chordata; class Aves; order Galliformes; family Phasianidae; genus Centrocercus; species Centrocercus urophasianus. The sequence continues at coordinate 18,237,531 of NW_024884767.1, forward strand.
TTGCATAAGAAATAGCGTTACCACCAGGAACAAGGTGGAGATCATCCCCCTGTACTCAGCACTGGTGAGGCAGCACTTAAAGTACTGTGTTCAGTTTTGGGCTCCTTACTACAAGAAAGACATTGAGGCCCTGGAAAGTGTTCAGAGAAGAGCAATGAAGCTGGTAAGGGGTCTGGAGCACAAATCTTGTGAGGAGCAGCTGGAGGAATTGAGACTGTTTAGTGCAGTGAAAAGAAGGCTCAGGGGAGACCTTGTAGCCCTCTACTGCCTGAAATGAGGCTGTTGCAAGGTCGGGGTCAGAATCTTCTGTGGCATAACTAGCAATAGGATGAGAGGGAATGGCCTCAAGTAGTGCCAGGAGAGGTTCAGGTAGGACATTAGGAAGTTTTTTTCTCCAAAAGTGTGATCAGGCACTGGAAGGGGGTTGCCCAGGGATGCATTGGAGTCACAGTCCCTGGAGGTGTTTAAGAAATGTTCAGATGTAGTACTATGGGACATGGTTTAGGTGGATAATTGGACTAGATGATTTTGGAGGTCTTTTTGAAGCTGTTGGTGAATCCATGATTCTATATTTTCACTTTAGAGATTCTTAGTATCTCAAGGGGTAAGAAAAAGTTCTTAACTATTTCAATATTCTCTGTAACATCCAAGTTGTCAGCTAGCATGGTATGTACCTAGAAAAAAGCTGAAATACATTGACACATCCCTGGATTATTTATACTGTGGATCTTTCATTGTCAGCACTTCCCCTACTGAATGCTTCAGGAGTACTGATGTAAAGATCTGATAGAGATAAAACAGGATAACTGTTTTGACAGGAAGAATTTCACTGCTTTGTAACGGCCATCTACTTTTTTTTTTTTTTTTTTTTTTCTTTTTGCTACATGCTACATTTGGCAGTTGAGATCTTTTAGTACATTTTTCTGTCTGCAAATACATACATAAAGTAAAGAAAAAAAGTACTGAATCCAACCAAAGGAAACCAAATAAGAACAGCTGAACATTTTATAAAGCTCTCTTAGTTGCCAAGCACTATTTTGCTGAACAAAAAATAAACTTTTCCTCTCCAGCATGAAAGTCATAGGACATAAGATTAATTATTAAAACTACTTTTCATCTTCACGAACTACTATTTTCCCCCTTCAAGTTTACCTATATACATTCCCTAATACCTTCATACTAAATTTCTACGTTTTTCTTCTTTATCCCCTGTTCTCATTCAGATAAAATATAAGTAATAAGTCTAGAAAGAAATAGGTAAGAATACAATGAAGTGCAACCAAGGAGATTACATGTTGAAAGACTGTGCAGAAAGATGAACCAACTGCTGTCCCAAAAAAACCTTCTTTGTTGGTTGAGAATGGTGGAATAAGGAGAAGGCTGTGGGAGCACCATTATTTCAGAGCTATTTCTGCATCCACAGATTCCAATCTGGACCAAGGCAGACAGTGATATGAAACTAAACACCTTGTTAAATTTTTATCCTTTTTTCATACTTGCGAAGCACATGCCATTACTGGTTTGTGCGAGTTAGTGCCTACTAAGTAACATGGTTACAAGCTGCTTTCTCTTAATTTCTGTGCTATTCATTTTATCAATGAGTATTATGTATGAAATGGTGGTGAAAAAACTAGTTTGCAATTATTTTTACACCAGTTTGGCAGAAATGGAAAGAGTCTATATGAAAACTGTTGTTCCTTCATTTCCATTCAGGATCAGACTAACCTTTTATTTCCTGCACCTCAATACCAGCCTTTTTAACTGACCGATGTTCCATTTCTGTAAAACAAAATCATTCTTCAGGACAACTGACATTTCAGAAGGACACTCAGTGACATTTTTCTGCTAGCTTTCTCAAATGTACAGTACAACCCTATAGTAAACAATCCCATTAGCACCTGAACTTCAGAAAGTAGAGTCAAAATAAACTATTCAGCAGCACACAAGGCCTTAAAAAAGAAGAGACCTTGATTCATAAAAAGTATTTGCAATAATTAATTCTTATGCTTTATGGATATGTGCAAGGCTTCCAGGAGGCCCTACAAAGACTAGCACTGCCAATTATAACACAAACTATGACAGATTAAAGATAGGTTGAACCAGAACTCCTTAGCTACTGCAGTGCTGTACTGCAGCTTCAGCCAAAAAGAAAATAAGGAATTTTCTCTCTGAATGTATAAGTGATGAAGAAATCAATTTGTTCTTATTCTCAGATTTCTTTGAATAGGACTATAAGTGTTCTTGTTCAGGTAACCAGATGCAGAAAAGAAGGTACATCCATTCAGACTAAAATTTATCTGGTTCCATTTCCTTTTACTAACAGCAGCTGATACCAAATGCCTCATAGGAAAATCCGTGAATTATGAACAGACAAATGTGGAGTAACTGGCTTAGTCAGAAGTTCATTTATAACAGCAGGCTGTTGTTGGTTGCCTAACATCCTGAGGCCTGAGACTTTCTCTCTCTCATATATTTTTTTTAATCTGAGATGACTTAATGCTATATTTTTATTGGTATATGGTATTTCATATTTTTCTTCTCTTGAAGTTTATTCATTATCCTTATATATCCTTATTCCATTTATTCTCTTCTCTGAATCCTACTAAACTGATGTCTGACTAATTAGGCTTCTCTCCCTGATATCTAACCTTGGGGGTTACTAGATTAAAATTGGAAAATATTTCTACTTGATAGGAATAGAAATTCAAAGGATGCTACATTCATTTTCCAAGGATAATTATTCCCAAACAGATGAAAAGAAGTTTAAGGCTGATTCATGATTTCATTTCAGCCCCAGAAAGTTTCCAAAGGAAGCAGTGGATTTCAACATATGACACACAAAAACAAAATGCCAAAAAGTTATACTTTTGTGTAATCATGCACTGATGTAACTAGAGACAGATCTACCATGAGGCAAATGCATTTTGATATCTTCTCATATACACAGGACTCCCCTTTGTCAGAACATACAGTAATGCTGTTTTTGTAACAGACCTTCTGCAGGTAGAATATTTTGTGTACTGAAATCACTGTGATTAAACCAGTAACAGATAAGAGGTGAAAACACGAAATGTCAGGATGTGACATTAAGAACAAAAAGAACATACTTTCTGTGGATGCAAACTTCCACACTGTTCTGGCATGAACATCTCCAACAAATACTGTTTTATCTTCTGAAGCAACAATATCATGTGGCATCTCAAAGCTCTGTGAAGATAAGCAGCAACAGATTACTCTTCAGTGCCTACACATTCATGAGGCCTTTTTCACTCTAAAGCCCGAGAATGGTCATATCCTGTTCTTAGACCAGAAAATACTGCAGATCTAATGCAAGTGAAAGGAGAGGAATTACACCTCTATTGTTCACTTGCCTTCTCCAGGGATAACGTCACGGAGAGTATCAGATACATTAATGCTTAACAATTCCTATTTATATTTCAGCATTCAATTTTATCCAGTGAAATATGAGATACATACTGCACATATAGCTATGAATGGTAGTGGTATTGAAATGTAGTTTACTAAAGGTGGACATTTTGGATAGTGCTATGTGATACCCCCAATGCAAACTTACATTTCTTATTTTTTAACCAAGGAAAGCAAGCTCAATGTTCCTAAGCACAGATTCTCCAGATAAAACATATCAGCATGTACACATTCCATTAGCAGCTTTAAGCACTGGCACAAGATCACTCATTCTCCAAGAAGCCTAGGAAAGTCTGAGCTAAGTGGTTCCTTTTTCAAGGAAACATGATGGCATCCTCTACCACTGTATCATTGCTTACAGGTTTAATGTTAGTAACACCTGAAATAGAATCCCATTTTACAAGTTAGGAGTGTGATGAATGGAAAAACCATAGTTTACCAGTCAATATATATGGTTTTAATGGGCACATTACATACAGGCATATTATATATATATTCATATATATATATATATATATATGAAACAGATCAGGAGACATATCAAAATACATAAAAAGATTTGAACAATTGTTTAGAATGATTATTAAAAGATGATATTGCTTATTATCATACATTATGTTATCTCAAAATATGAATGGCCTCTCAGTCATAACCATAAGATGTACAGACAAGTGTGAGACACAAGTGCTGATCTGTTTAAGTGAAGATAAAAATAAGAGGCAGGGAAACAAACGGTGCCAAAGATATTAAGTCTCCCCAGAATGGGCTCTTCCACATGGCTTTCGACTTCAAATTAACTTTTTGACCTGAATTATTGTTCTTGGTTTCTGCAGACTATGAAGAAATGAAGAACTAAATGAAGAACTTCAAGGAGAAGCAATAAGCTGCCACAGTGCTGAGTACATTCCAAGGGAACACCTACTCCATCTGCAACTTATAATTTATATACCAGAGAAGAACTAAAAGTTATCAGGCACTGTTTTTAATGTATGTCTCCTCCCAGCTATTATTACTGCTCCCAAGAATAAAACATTTTAGGAGTAAATGGCAGCTCACTCTCCTAGCCCTGAGAAATCAAAGAACCTGGAATAAAAACTGGGATAAGGCAGTGTTTTTGTAGAAGCACATGCTGTTCTTTCCTAAATGCCTTTCCTGGACATTTACTGTATTTGCCTGGACACGGGGAGTTACAGATTCCTCCCTAAAAGAAGATTCTAAATGTATCATTTGTTTTACAGATGACTTAGGGATACTTGCAGCAGCAGGCTTTGACTCAATCTAGAACTACTTTCCTGACAAGTAGGGCTGCCATATTAAGAATTTCTTCTTCTAGTGAGTAGCCTGGAAAATTGAATATGGTGAACTTATTTATCAGGTCAAATTCTGTTAAGTGTTCTATCTTAGATCTCAGGACTGAAAACTACATCCTTTACACATTGCTAACACTAAGAACTGTTCATAAAAGAAAGAACCACCCCTCTTGCTTTCAAAAAAAAAATTAAAAAAAAATAATAAAAAAAAAATCACCAAACCAAACACCACCAAAAACATACAAAACCAGAAAAACAATCATCACTTTCATCCTAAATCACATTTCTTTATGGGTAAAGTTTCTCATAAGCCAAATGGAATGGAAGTAATTAGGAATACAGATAATAAATACTAAAAAATTCAGTACAGTCATCCTTTCCAAATATTAATAAGACAGTTTTCATTACTTTTTGTTTTTCGTAAAAGTCCTAGTGAAATTTTTCCCAGATGAAGAAGTGTGTCTATTTTACTTGTGCATATAAGATTTTATAAAAGCATAAAAACAACTCAAAAGTCTTTCAAGATTCAATCTGCAGAATTTTCATTTATTTCACTCAAGATATTCCTAGGTGAAAGACCTTGGATCAAGTTAAGACTGATCTTGGATCAAATTATGAAAGCTGTGTACCTGTTTATTGCCTGGAGACAAAATTCAAGTACACAGTAATTTTTTCCCAAGAATCTGTAACTGCACAAATACTTGAAACAATCTAATACACATTGATTCTCAAGACAATAATGAAAATACTTTGGCAATTATAAATGAACACATTGCTGAAAGCCATTAGATAAAAAAATCCTCAGAAGGACTACTGATGTGCTAATGTTATGACAAAATTTCCTATGTGTGTTTATACAGAAATAATGAATCCTAGTTACAAGTCCACACATTCAGTATTTGTTAGAGTCTGTAGGCAGCACAACAATTTGCTATACTCAGGAATAAATCTCTCTCTCTAGCATCACTTGAAACTGGACTGCAAATCAGAGTGTATATGCCAATTACAAATGGGAAACTTGACATTCATTCTTTAGTCTAAGGTGATCTACAATCAACAGTTTTACTTTAATTTTTCATAATACTGTATAAATGCCATTTAGTCTTTACACTAATCTTTCGCAAAGGGAGGAAGCAACCATGAGCCATGTTCAATTTTATTTCTGCTTAGGAAAACCATTTTCTTTCAGACATATTACTAGCATGTAACTGTATGAATATTTCTGGACCTTTATTTTTCTTTTATATTTGTTTTAATAACTTTCTGCCAGCTATAAATTAAACTTATCTTAACTGATGGTGTTGACCAAAGAGATTACATTGAAGGTAGTATAATTTTTGAGTGTGACCTGATAATTCAGCTTCCTTACCAAGCTTATTACGAAAAACTCCTTTGAAAAAATCATACATTTGGAAACAATACATTTTCTACAATAATAACATAATAATCTTACATAAGTTGCAGAAGTAGAACATTGTCAACAATCTCCTGAATGTAAGCATACACCAGAAACTCTGTACAATACTCTACCTTTCTAAGTGGAATGAAACTATCAATTATCTCTCCAGTAGAGAAGTTCATCACAAATCCTTGCACTGGTTCTGACTCTCCAGGATAAGGCATTCCATTAACTGCAAAGAGCAGACCACCTGCAACAACATTGGATTTTCTGTAACAACCCACACACTGCAAACTACAGAGCAGATCAATGATAATAGATAGTACACATGAAAAAACCTGTCAGGCTGGCAGAGACAGAGGTAACTCAACAGGAAACTAAGTAACAATAGAGAAGTTAAGTAAGGTGTCAATGGGCAAAATTTTATCATTTAAGAACTGGAAATGTACAAATGACAATTATGAAGAACACTATTTTTACAGATTGGGCAAACAAAAGCAGGAATGTAGAAGAGTTGAAAAAATAGAAATCATGCTTTAATATGGATGTTTTCTCTAGCAGTAAAAACTTTTAAATAGAGAATCAAAAAGGCAACCAGTGGGACCGCAAGGATGTGAAAAAGGAAGCTCAATACTGGTTACTTCTCACTGCTGTGTATGCTGGGGGGATTCTGACACACCATTTTTTTTTTTGTATCCAAGATGCAGAGAATCCAGTTCAACTTCAAGGAGATATATAAAAAGCTTTAGAAAAGTTGGAGGTTAGAAAGACTCTAGGCATGGATGCCATCTATTGAAGTTAAGAAGGAAGTCAAATGTGAAATTAACTCAAGCCAAACTGTGTCATCTAGCTCTGTTAACAGCCACGCTTCCAGACTGAGGGAGATACTGAATTCTGTGCAATGGTTATGTGTTGATATGAAAAGCATCTGGAAAGACTTTTTATTGAATTGTCAAACAGATGGCAGAAGAGCTTCAAAGGCAACTGCAGGGTGTTGCTGCTATGAGAAAAAAAAAAATCTAGATCTTACATACGTGAAGCTTTGATTGGAACTCAAGTGACAGCTCAAGATCAAAGAGCAACCACAAAAGGTCTCTGAAATCTTTGGCAGCATGCGCAGCGGCAGTCAGTTTCAAAAGAATGTTAAGCAACAACAGGAAGAACATTAGTAAAGGAGGACAAGTTTGCCACTTGGTAAGAAGTCATGCCCACATGTTGAATACTGAGTGATGGTTAACTGTCTGCATCTCAAAAAACTATTACAAAAACTCATGGGCAACAGGTTTATAGATAGAGACTATGAATACAAAGTCAAAAGTTATCACCTACCACATTTAAGACAAAGTAGTTGTGGGTGTGTGGGGAGAAAAAGAGGAGCAGACTGCAAAATGCAGTTGACTTGCTCTCCCTCCCTAGAACACAACTCCTGCTGCCACTGCCAGAAACAGCAGTGGGCTTTACACATCGAGTATCTCAACTTGAACAGCATTTGTTAAATTCTTGGAAAATGAAACAGAGATAAACTCAGTATTAAATCTGATATCAACTAGAGAGTCAGGGGTCAGACATTCCAAAATTCCTAGTCCAGTTCTTAACATTTCCATTACTTTTGGTATTGGTTTTAATAATCTGATTGAAAACCTTAATACAGCAATTGTATTTCATCAAATTCCATCAAATTTCAACAGTACAACTTTCAAATTAGAACTACTCGCTTTCAGATTTTTTGTTTTAAGAAACTCAACACTTTTCTTGATGGCTTGGAAGCTCTATAGTTTGCTCTTCTTAATGGAGCTTGAAATGAATATTTTAAAACATAATTTCTAACGAATTATTGACTGTGCAGTCACCAGGAAGCAAACAGTATAATCTACTTGTTGACATCACATTTAGGGAGCCTAATCAGTCATTTCTCAGCAGCAGAGATTTATGCAAGCTTCCCTTCCTGCAAATTGGAAAAACAGACAGCTCTAAAATTTTCCATTACATCAACACCACCTTGAAAGAGAATAAATATCTGGCTGAAGATACATAATAGAACTCTATAAAATATTATTTTATGTATTGTGACATATTGGCAATCCTACAACTACTACCTGAAATCTCAAGAACAGGAAAAAGAATTACCTGGAGAATATGAAACAGCAAACAACTCTCTTCCAAACGATTTGTGCTTTATCTCCCTTACAAACTCCCCAGTTTCTAATCTGAAGCACTGAATTCGACCATTTTCCCTGTCTGCAACACAAAGCTGACTCAATTCAGGGATCAGAGCTAAGCTGTGAGGGATGTGAAACTGTCCAGGTCCGGCTTTGCCTGAAGTCTCTGCAAAACAAAATATCCACAACATCTGTTGAGGTACACAGTGAAACTGTCAGTTTTGTTTCTAATAATATTTCACATAATGCAACAAAGCACTGGGAAAAGAAGAAGCATTATTCCATTCTTCAAGTAGTTTTACTCATTTAGGGAAGATGTGATTATCTTCAATATTAACTTTGTAAAATCCAAATCCGTGTCTATTCTCCTACAATATTTGGTAAACCTTACTCTGATTCCTCAATCAGGCTGAAATGTAACTTAAAATGGGTGAGATAATGTCACAAGTCTTAGAAAAATGGTGAAGGCTTAAGCAATTTGATCAAATTTTTATAAAAAAAGATGCTTATTTTTTTTTTGAAAGTCAGAACGTTTTATTGATACAAAAAGACACACCAACACTTATGTTAAATATGTGCTAACAGGCTGCTGTATTTAGTAAAAATAGATACCCACAACAACACAATTCCACAGTGGAATAAATAGGAGAAAACTGGAACCCAATGATAAAGGAAAAAAAAAATAAAAATCAACTGATGCCTTCAACATATGATGGTAACAGAACCTTACAATTTTTTTTTTAATGCCAGCAGTTTCGCAGTTCATGACAACATGAATTGATGACAGAAGTACCAAGAACTCTAACCTTCTCCCCACTGCATGATGTACAATCCATCTGGAGAGAACTGAATGACGCGGCTGTTGCAGTAGCCGTCAGACACATAAATGCTGCCAGTGACCGGATCCACAGCCACATCGGTTGGTTGACAGAAATGACTGCTGTCACTGCCTGGCTGCAGAGCTACTCCGAGGATCAGCAACGGTTCTTTTGCATCCACACCCAGTTTGAAAACCTTTTTAGCCAATGGGAAAAGAGAAGAGGTTTCAACTATGGAGGGTGAAATAAGAAGAGGGAGAACTGCCAATAGAAAGTAAATATATTATTCTGCATAAAGTAACTGCATATACTAAATACAACCTTAACGTTCTGATTATGACATCTACCATCAGCTTTATAATAGTTTTGATTCTGAGAAATTTTTTATCACAAATTTCCCATGAGTACAGCGAACAAAACAGTTGCCATTCCAAGTTAGAGTTCACAAGAAAGCTGATTAGCAAAGATTTAGCAGAAAAAGCTGCCTTCTTTTGAAAGAATCACCTTTTAAAAACAGGTATTTCCACTTCTGAATACTATGCTCAAGTTACCCTACACACAACTATATTCCATGAAGGTCAAAGGGATCTATTTCTGTGGGCACATTCTTAATGTTTGTCTTAACAGACCTTATATAAATATATTTTAATTTATTATTTATTTTATATATATATATATATATATATAAATATATATATATATATATATATACGAGCAGACCTTATATAAATAGCTTATATATAAGTTCACATAAATCTCACAGAAAGCAAACAAACAATAATGGCAAAATACTAATGTTCAGTTATTACAGCTTCACAAACGTACCTGATGGAGAGCTACGTCAGTGACCCAGTAGTTACCATCTTTATCTATACTCAAGCCATGTGGTAGATAAAATCTGCAAGCATAAATACAGAAGAATCAAGTTAAAAACTTCTTCTGAGAATAATGATGTAAAGTAGATTTGCAGATTTCATTTTTTAATCATGAAATAGCAATACACTAAAAAAAATTGATAAAGTACTGCTCTACTAATAACTTGTTGGCATTTCAAAAAAAAGAAAAATATTTATCTAGCAGTACAGAATTTTCTTTACAAGAATGTCTCAAATCTGGAAGTCACTTTATCTCTGCATTCTCAGTCAGGCTGACATTTGATGACTTTAAAGAAATCAAACAACACTGCATTTCTGCTAATCTGTCTGGTAGGTTAAATGAAATAAATTGGTAGAAAGCAGATGTAATAAAGAAGGTAAACAATTAGACTATTTGCTGATTTTTCTGTTGTTTAAGAAACTCAAGAGGTTACAATCACACAATGCAATACAAAACAAGCATGTGAAAATGGGTTGGCAACTTTTGGGACTCAAATATATGGAAATGTTAGTAGTTCTATTAGTAAGGGCAACAAAATCCACACAAACCACAAAACTTACAGATTTCTGCCTGTGGAACGCAGCAGCTTTGCGTTACTTGGATTCAGAACAAGAATTGTGTTTTGTTCGATCGGTCCAAGTCCTCTTTGTTGATAAACAAATTTGCTGTCGAAAGAACTAAACAAAAACATTGGAATACAAAGCCAGTATTAGAACAGTCCAGTGGTGACCAGTACACACGAAATTTAAAGTCAGGTTTTGTATTTTAATTCCAGTGCGGGTTACTTGACTTTCTTGAATTTTTATTTTCTTACTGTATTATTGTTGTCTTATTTTATTATTTTATGATCCTAGGAGTTCTAATTTAGGATATCTGCATTTCCTACTAAGGTTATGGCATCCTAATTCAAGGAGCAAACAACCAACTCAGCAACAACTAAGGATAATTCTAGAGCAAGCTGGCAAACCAAAAAGCCTTCTGAGTTTTTTTTTATTGTTATTGGGCTTTGTTCTTTTTTTTTTTCTTTTTTCTTTTTTCTTTGCCATGGCAAATAAAAACAATGCAGTCTAAGTACAAACACAGTAAATCACCAGGGCATAATTACCAGAATGAACCAGTGTAATGTACACATACATATATATCTTACCTGCAAAGCTCCACGCACAATTTTCAAAGTAAATGGAATTTATTAATAAAAAAATTATTTAAACAATTATAACATTATTATGTACTCTGGACATTAAAAACCAGAACTGATTAATGTTCCAGACATAAAACTACCATACGATGCGTAAAGAAAATAATAATCAGCTTTTTGTATTCCTACAGAGAAGCTGGCTATTCCTTCAACACTTCAAATTGAATGCATTCAGCCTTCAGATGCTCTGTTAACCTTCATTAAAATTCTATCAACAAAATTTAGATATAAATGTTAAAAAATGGTTCTAGATTATGGATAAAAAATGTTAATAAATGACGTGCTCTGCCCTCCTGCCTTATATTTTTAAGACCATTTTTAATCCCCCTAAGAAAAACCCAGACATGACTGATGCAACTTGGTAAATAAGAATATATTTCGTAGTCACAGACAAGATAATGAATATAGCTATTAAGGCTTTAAATTCCATAGTCCTAACAGCCTAGTCTCTCCAAAATATTAAATATTCATATGTCTAGAATTTTTATTGTGGAAAAGCAACACCAGCTTCATTTGTAACCAGAAAAACCTGTAAAATAATGCATTCAAGTTTATACATAGACTAGGATTAAAAAAAAAATAGTGTTTAGATATCATCTTTATGTACGCTGACTATCTGTTGCTACTTATTTATCTGCTGACAAAAATCAATATATCCCGTTAGCTGGAAATGATCACGAACAAAATGTTACTACAACTCTCTGCAGAGCCCTTCCTGAACACTTTGCCAAGACACTATGTTGAAATGCACAGAATCACAGAATATTTGAGGTTGGCACGGTCCTCTGCATCTTTTGGTCCAACAGCTGTTCCGGAAAGGCCACACAGTGCAGGGTGCCTGTGCCCATGTTCAGGCAGCTTCTGAAGGTCTCCAGGCCCCACAGCCTGGACCTGTACCAGTGCTCCACCACCCACACAGCACATATGTGCTTCCTGACGATCTGAGTGAACCTCTTGTGCTCCAGTTTGTGCCCACGGCCTCCTGTCCTGCTGCTGGGCACCACAGAACAGAGCTTGGCTCTGTCCCCTTCGCACTCTCTATTCAGGTATTTATAGACATTGACGAGATCTCCAGCCTTCCCAGCTCCCTCACAGAAGGCTATATCCCAGTCCCTTTATCATCTTCACATACAACACTCCAGGTTAAAGAAAAAAAATAAAAAGAACAAACCCACAAAGTCTCCCAAAAAGGCCCAACTCACATTGGCTAACTTCAGTAAACGGCAGAGGACCAAGGTCCCGATACTCCTAAGACTTTGTTGCAGGCATAGAAGACCACTGGAAAAGCAACACTAGACAGACAGAGCTAATCCTTGGCAGTAGCACAGCAGTTTCTAAGATACTTGGCTAACGTTATGTCTCTATGTATGAATGCAAAGACGTAGGTTTGGGGCCAACAATCTCACTCCTGCCTTCCACAGCTGCATGATGGATGTTTGTTTGCTACCTACTTATCTTTGCTAAAATGTGTTAGTTACGCCCACATTAATGGATACAAGTGAAAATAGCTGAAGGTCAAGCTCAGTGGACACTATTAGTATTAATCAGCACAGCTAATCACAGAAGAGAATCTTAGTGAGGGTATGCATTCCATGAAAACAACAGCAACAAGAAGAAAAAAAGATTCTATCTCTAACTGACTAGTTAGCTTAAAAAACTATCAACTTTCCTGATTATTATTCTGGATCCTAGAAACAGCCCTGCCCAGAATTCTAAGCTTTCCCTGTTAATAACTACTCAGCTCTTCTGGGAAATGAGTGGTTTCAGCATAAATGTGAGACTGTACAGTATTTTCAGCAAAGGAAGCTTACTGAACACTGAAATGAGGATATGGAATGGAATTTCTTGCATCTTCTCCCTGTAAAATATTCTTCTCTAGGAGTTAGACTAGTGTGCTACAGAGCCACTCTTCCTAGGGCTTAAGACCACTTTACAAGGTAGTCAGCAATTCTTTTTTATTTGATAAATGGGAATAAAAAAATATTTAAAAACAAACAAACAAACAAACAAAAGAACACCTTATTGTTAAACATTATATTGCTCTGCTCCCATCATTGTTTTCTAGTAGATTCTGCAGTTTCATATCAAAGGACAACTAAAATATGCTGAATGTCACAACTTCTAACTTCAAACTCCAATTTCACAGCTATTTTTCTGCATCTCAGCTGGACGCTTCATACTAACATAAACAATTTAGTACCACATCTAGTGTCTTTCTGGCATGCTATGTATTAAGCTTAGACAGATCACCTGACCTCATAACCCTTGAAAGTACAATGCAGAGCTCTATTCTTAGTCAATATCCAGACTAAATTAAATCTAACTACCTTGTCAGGAAAGCAATAAACGTTCAAGAAAGATTCTATATTCTTTATTATGTTTTCTATCATTTACTCACAGTCAATCTTTTTTCATCACGAAAACCAAAAGCTTTCAAATGATTAATTGCTCAACCAGGTGAATAGTTCCATCTTTTTGAATTGCACACTGCACACACAGCATGAAAGACTAAACTGAAAACAGTATGTGGTAAGAGAACATGAATAATTTAGAGGAATTATTTTATTTTTTAAACTATGCCAAGAAAGAGCTAAGAGCCACTGAAAAAGCTGCTACTATATTACAGGACTTGACATTGCATAACTGTGCTCCAAAAGCAGACTAAGGCTGCCTTACAACACAGCACAAAGCATTCATTCAGCTATATTTAGTTGATCAAGAATCCAGCTTTTATGGCATATATTAATAACGCATTGGAAACACTTGCACAGTTTCTAATAGCACAGATTCTTTTTTTTTTTTTTTAAATTTGTTCCTGTACTATGCACTAAAATAGAAAAATTCTGAGCTTTCAGGTTCAATTGATCATGTTTAAGATTTGCAAAGAAAAATATATACTCAATTACCTATGTATTTCCTACTAAATACATTAAATTCCGAGTTAATTTCTTATCCTCCACATCTAAAAGTGACAGGAACGACACAATTATTACACAAAGGAGTATTGATTATATTAGGCCTCTGAACTTTGAAACATGGTAACTGATAGGGACGATAAAGAAGCAGCAGAAATAAGAAGTCATAAGAAGATGAACTAAAAATGAATGCACTTCATTTGCAAAAGGAAACCTGACAATATTGAATGAAGTGCTTAGCTAGCAGATACAATAATTCTTTGAAGCTGACTTTTTCCACACAGTGTCCAATGTCAAACCCTAGAATTCACTGATAATGGTGTAAAGGTTTCGCAGGGATTCCTAAACTATAAATAAAAATAAAAGTGAAAGACAGCATTATATAAACAGGGCCACCATACTCTATTTGGAATGTTCTGTCCTTAGATTATGCATTTTTGGCTGTATTAAACACTAGAAGAATGGCTTTTCTTCTCTTTTTGAGATTACACTAGTTTTTAATTAAGTCAGTAATGAAAAAATGTTCTGAGCATGTTCTCTTTAACAATCAATTTTTTTTGGCCCCAGTGGATATAGAGACAGATGCACTCAATCCAGATGAACCAAAACTAGCTCTGCATGCCTTACACCCACACATTTAGTAAATCTTACTAAAATATAATTCTTCCAGGCTAGTTAATCCAGACAACAACATGGAGAAGCAGGAATAATTAAGATCACACTAATTTGGGCATGCAGTTTTGGAACCAAATGTACAATGACCTTAATCCTTAGAGAAATGTTCTTATTGTCCAAAGCTCTAGCAACCCCATAAATGACACCTGTCAATCACAAGCTCTGAGTCTCCTCAAGGCACTTTCAGCCAAAGAGTTGAATTTTAAGTAGCAAAGGATCTGTACAAAGAGCTGAATCTTAAATAAAAAAGGATCTACTTTGTTTCTTCAAGAAGACACTCAAACAGCATACACCAATTTGATGCTTTAACATGTAATTCTGCAAAGGATCTACTTACTTTTCATCCCAAACATGATCACCTCTGTGGAAGATAACTAGGTTGTTCTCAGGGTCCAGAGCCAAACCAGAAACTTGGCCTAGTTTGAGGTCTAACCCTGGCCACTCCGTTGCCTCTTCTATGTGGAAATCTGATCAAAGAAACAAAAGACATTAATGCAGTGTATTTATAAAAACAAAAACAAAACAAAACATAAAATTGGTAAACAGGAGTGTTTGATATTGTATGAATATTACCTTACATGCATAATTTTCATGAAAACACTGCAATTCAATTCCAAGCACAATTTTATTGCAGTAAAGCATGCACAAACACTGGTATCCGTTATTTGCAGGAACACAGACATTTCAAGACTTCTACTGACTTCATTCTTCTGTGCCTTATAAGCATATAGCTACACAGATTCTAGATGTCTGAGGAGCTCTGTAAATACTTTCTAACACTGATCGATTACAGAAACACACAACTGTTAATCATTATATAAAATTATATATATATTATAGTACATACATATTTTTAATGTACATTACAGGCATGAATAGGAAACGGATATCTAAGTTTGATGAAAGAAACAAAGGGCATAATATCTATCACTATTTATGAAATAGGACACTGTTTAAGAACAAATGCAGAGCAGTTTTTAAATAACACAAATCTGATCTTCATACTAAATCAAAAGTACAGGAATTAAGCAAGTGAACACTGCTAACAAGTAGGATACTTCCTGCACTTGTCTTAAATTGTAAAACTCCCCAGTGAAGAAGAAAGAAAAACACAGCTATAACTAAGATTAAAATTAGAAATATAAAAAGAAGTTTGCTTTAACCTATGTTGTATGTAAAAATTGAGTGATTAAAAGCAGAAAAAAAATTGGAAAAATTGCAGAGTGTTGACTAAGAAAATTAATTTCTCACAGATGAAGTGCTTAATATGAAATCCAAGAGGTTGGTTTGCATTGCTGCTGCATTATGAAAGAAAAAAATGAGATGGGACACAAAGCCCAACCTCTTCAACCTGACAACCATAACCCCCACTTCCCTTAATACTGTGAAGACGTGCAGAGGACAGAAAACAACCTTCTACAATCTACTCCAGGAAAAGAGAAAAATAGTGCTGAAACCTAAGACATATATTTTACCTTTGCAAACATATCTTGATATTTATTGCAATTTTATCTTTGCAGCTTTAGATAACAGAGTAGGTTACAGAGAAACTAAGGCAAATCTAAGACAGTCATCATCTGCTGTGAACACAATCAACCAAGAAATTCTGAAAAAAATTATATCCTAATCTGTAGTAGTTTTAGTCTAGAAAAAAAAAAGCTTCAAGCTAAAAGAACTGTGAAGAAAAAAATTACACACATTCAAAAAATCCACAGCACCTCTGTACAGTACTGATCATTAACAGCAGGCACAGTGCGAGGTACACTCGCCTCAACCAGGACACTAGGGTTTCAAAAGGAATGAAAGGATGCAAATCCAGTGCCACTTGTCCATCCCATACTTATGCATTTTTAATGTTTTGATGTTTCTTGATCACTAAGACTTTTCTAAAAAAAAAAAAAAAAAAAAAAAAAATCAAGAACATCTGCAAGTCTAAACACAGAAACATACATTTTGGTCTTTGTAAAATTCAGTTTCTCAGAAGTCATGTACTGCAAAATAAAAAATTTTGTTGTCCTTTTTAAAAGGCTAAAAGATTGCTGATAGATAAAACCAATAAAATAATAGAATCATTTAGGTTGAAAATGACTTTAAATTTTCTTAATCACAAGAAATAGCATTTTCTTACAGTTCTTCAAAATTCATTTATTATGTTGTTTTTTTTTTTTCCTTTGATTCACACAGGAAGCCCTCGTAAAAAGGTGTATCCAAAAGGGAACTCACTTTTCTTACAAAAGCTTGCATACTAAATTCACATACATCTGAAACTATTATTAATTTCCTACAAAAGCACCCACAACCAGTTACGTATGAAACCAAGCAATGACTTATACCCAATAAAATAACTTAAAAATACAGCTATACAACAATCAATGGTTTTGTTGTAAATGTGACTTCTAAACTGAGGATCAGAACATCTGAATGGCAATTCTTCTGATTTAGTAACATTATTAAGAATTAAACAGACTTCCAAAATGCAAATCGGCTTCTAATTTCCCTAGAATTGAAAGGGTGAAGCCTTTATTTATCAGTAAAATTACAACTTACTCTCTGTAAACCCTTGGCAGATCTTAACTTCATGAATTTTATTCATTCACTTCATTTACTCTCCGTGACCATAGTTTTTATCTACATTTTGACAAATGTAAACAAGAGCTCTAAAAGGAGTTTTTAAAACTGGAAAATTATGCTGTAAGCTACAATTAGGAGATGCAATTGTGCTGTTGCAGTGATCCAGTACAACATGACTGACCAATGAACAGTCACACAGTAATAATATAACAGTGCGGGAACAGCAGTGGCATAAGCTTATAGACATAATAATTACAACAACCTTACTTACCTGGTCACTAGAGATTTCACATCAGTCACATGTTAAAAAAATAGGATATTTGGCAAGACTAAAAATATTAAATTTTTACAATTCTGGTTAAGCAGTTAAATTAAATTGATGTTGTAATTTTGCAGAAGCCACAGTCTTCTAACAAGCAGAATTTTTTAAATTCAATATAACAGTTTTATGAAGGGTGCAATGTTTCTTTTCATTAAATCATCACAACTTAAAGCCTTAAATCTTCTTTCTCTATTAGAGAAAAAAAAACGTTAAAGAAGCAAGGCTCTGTTTTCTAGTACACATAGATCCAAAAGTCTGGATGTGATTAAAGACTTTATTGCACTAAATATTTTACCAAAAGATGGCGCTGACAGCTTCTGCTGTTCAGAATTTCTGTAATTAGCAGTCAGAAACAATGGGAAAGAATGCTAACATCATTTCAGTTTTGCTTTATCTCAGAATTGCAACTTTTAGAAATGCATTTATTAGTGCTCCGCCAACATATTCCCCTCAGATAAATAGAGCAACTAAAGTATCAGAGAAAACACTTTCTACAGTCAGAATTAATGCCATAATATGGCGTTGTGAATAAGGCATTTATTCACTTCGCTGACACTCTTTCACCTGAATCAGTTAAAACAAAGACTTATCCAAGCCTTTTTCCTTCCGCACATCACATGTGATCATTTTGAAGTTAACAAAATGGTTTTGCAGATATTTGCATGCTACCCTTCCAATAATTGAACTCCACTGTTGCTTATGGAATCACATCTAACTTGTTAGGCAAGTGACAATATCCTGTTGTTTTTTTTTTTTTTTTTTTTTTGCCCTCTATGCTAATACTTTGACAAGGCTTTCATTTAACCAACTGAAATAAGAGTCCCTAGCTTTGGCTTTCCATTTAATACATACCTAGAACTTTGCTGAATTTGAATACTGTAACAAAAGCTCACATAACACTACATTTTGAATAGAAATAATCAAATGAATGATATATAATTGTATACAACAGTACTTTGAAACATCAAGTTTGTTGGTTGCAACATAAAAGCAAGCATGTGCTGCTGCAACTTACGCATACAGATGACTTCCATGCATACATATCAGTTTTTGTTTTGTTTTGTTTTAAATAAGATACTGATCACATGCTGCATTATCTGGCTTTCCACATTAGCAAAACTAAGCACAATCACACAGACAAAAATGCAACTAAAACAAACACAACACTTCTAAGGTTTCTGCTGTCATGGAAACCTGAAGGGAATTAATTGTAATCCTAGTATAATGCAACGGCCTGTGCAGAAATATTAGGATAGCCATAGCCAATTTGTAATGAATATTTTATTTCTGAAGACTTTTTCATCATTAACTGCAACTCGTTTGGAATGAGGGAAAAAACAGCCAACAGAATTACAGCAGTGAATCTCAAAAATCTTGTGTCTGACAAACCAAATAAATCCAAAAAATTAAAGTACAGCAGTTATCTCAGTGACTACTTCACAGTAATTAACTCTATTAAGAAAACTCCTCACTCCCTGTGATTAGCATGTACTTTTGGTTTTAGCCAGTTTTAGCATTATTGATACAAAATCTTTTAAACTGGAAAACAACCTCTACAATCCAAACAGTACCAGTACTGTTTTTCACACATGGAGGGGAACGAAAACAATGAAACCCCTCTTAAAATAAGGCAGAACATTTCCACAATTAGGAAAGCTGCTATATAAAATACTTCAAAGTATCAACTGATATTCCCTTCAGATTTGCTAATGTGGATCACAGCTCTTAAACGGCATTTCACTGTATAAAATTAACCCCTAACCCACCTCCTGTATTTTCTTTTTCCCAGCTTCCCTCAGCATGCTTAGGGTGTTGTAAAGGAAACTGTTTGTTTTCTGGTGGCCTCAAGGTAGACTCTAGTCTGTGAAATTTGTGAATTCTGTCTCTGACAAGAACAGTACTGTCCCTCTCATGATTTGTGATCTCTCTGGCAAGGTCCTTCTTTTGGACTACATTAGCAATCTCAGCTACAAGATCTGATTCTGCCTTTTCTGTAGGGTTTTGTTTATGCACGTGAACAACATCTTCCCTTTCTCCTAGCAGCTTGGAAAGCAGAGAATAGAAATCACCTGTACAGAAAAGAGAAAAGAGGAGAGGAGGAAAAAAACCCAAAACAACAATTATAACAGATCAGTTTTAGAAAATTTCAGCAAAGCACATGTAACATAGTTATTCAAGTTATTATTATTAATAATAATTATATATATATAAATTGTATATATAATATATATATACAATTTATATATATATATATATATATATATATATAAAAATTATATATAATAATTATTATTGCCAGTAGTAGCATTGGAGGGAATTGTGTCTCAGGAATTCAATGAGCCAATCCTGTGGTATGAAAAATTGATGCCAATTCACTATAATCTCTCATTTGCACACAGAAGTCTACTTATACCTGACATTTTGGCATCCAATACTCATTACTCCTGTACGTATGCCCTTGGGAAAAAGAAAAGGGATGTATATAATTATAAGATTATTTATCTAGATTTGAGCAATTACCTTTGCAGGTCACTGCTGACTTACTCTGTTTTTATATAACAGAGGTGTAAAAACTCTATAGTTACTCACTTGTAAAGAGAATAATACACAGTCACAATACACGCCAAAATACATTCTTTTGAAATCTGTCACCACATAAGAAGCTTAGTCTGAAAGAGAATAAAGCTTCATAAACGCAAACAGACTTATAACTGAAACACAGAGTGGTCTATTAAATATTCCTATACTAATTCAGTCTGGGTCTTGCCCTTCTCCTCCCTGCAAATCACAGAATCATAGGGGTTGGAAGGGACCTCCAGAGATCATCGAGTCCAACCCCCCTGCCAAAGCAGGTTCCCTACACCATAAGAATGGACTTCAGCCATAGATTCAGCTAGAAATTCGAAGAACAGTATTTTCCCATTTACAATCATTGGTACAGTTGTCTTAAGTATTTCACTAAATTCCAGAACAATTTACTGAACCCAAAATTAAGTCTGCAAAGTCCACAGGAACAATCTTCTCAAAATACTCAAGCCAAACCCAACTGTTTTGGTGAAGTCCATTTTCAACTTTTTTTGGTAGAATTTAATAAAAATGATGACCAATGTATATCCTACTAAACAGGAGGCACCCAGCTTGTTTGAGAGTTGCGTAAACAAGTCTCAGAAATTACCATCAGTTCCGTTATGAACAACAGAAGCTACATGACTTGAACAGAAAGAAATATTCAATATGCACACAGATACAATTCAAACAATTTCTACGACTCTATTTCATTTTAAGAAAAAATAACTCATGATTAAAAATTTGCATTATTTCATACACATCACAGGATAAAAAAAATTATACTATTTAGATAAGAAAAACTGTAACTATTACAGCTTTCACAAAGAAATCAGAATCAGAAACCACCACTCGCACCCTGGAAATTATGTCTTTTGAAAACATCCTTAAGAGGATCTGTCATATTTATAAACAGTCCTACTTCAATGATTTTGAGTAGCATTCTACTCAGCGTCCTTGCAAATGGAGTATCCCAGGTGAAAACTCCTGTCAGAAAATAATTACTGAAGTAACAGGGCCAATTTCAAAGAAATCAAAAGAACAAAGCAAATTAGTTAAGAGAAAAAAAACCTGTTATTTAAAAAATATGAACTATTTGCTTCAAATACAATTATGGAGCCTGAATGCTTCATAACCATTATAATGTCTTTCAACTAGTCCAAATAGTAAGAACAAACAGACATTCAAGTAGTATGATATAATGGAAATTTCAAATAAATACCATATTTACTTCAAGAAACTTCCATAATTATTTTAATCAGGTCCAGTAGCCCCTGAAAGCATCCAGGAATTCATGACAATGCGGGAACGTATCTAGAATTTCCTTTATATAGAAGCATTTGGCATTAAGGTGGTTTTCATTAGCCTTATCTGTATATTTCCACCATTTTAAAAATAAAACTAAGTTCCTAAGTACAAACATTCTGATTTTACCAATGGACAAAAGGAGACCTGTAGAAGAAAAGGTCTGCTGACTTTTTTCTAAGCAATAATTTCCAAAGGAGAGGACTGAATGGTAAAGGGAGCATTCTTAATGCTTTGATACAACTGTCAACAACCTTCATTAGCTTAACAACCTGAAATTAGCTTATCTTACCACAGAAGAAAACAAAAAGCTGCTCAGTGGAAGATAAGAACTAAGAGAACAACAAAATCTGACACAAAAACAATAAAAGCCCCGAGTATCATTGTAAGAACAAGGTGTTTTCAAGGATAATTCTAGTGTCTTCACAGGAGGGGAAGGGATGCAACTCCAAATAAGTTGATTTAGTTTTCTCCCACACCAACTGTAAGAGACGTTAACAACATTCCAGCAATAGAGTAATGAGTGTGGGGGTTTCAGAAGGTCACTGGCAGTGGCTACAGATATTTTCCAGACTGAGTCCTACCCGTGCTATAGAGGGGTATGGTAATCACCACACTTGAAAGTATTTAGGAACAGTCTGAATGTATAAAAAAAGTGTGTGCCTCACGGAGTGAAAGCAGTGTGAAGTGATGCTGCTCAAAAACCACAATCTTTAGCCTAAGTGAGTTTCTTTGACAAATTAAGTAAGAAATCCCTACACCTAGGGTTCCAGTGGACATAAGCGAATGCTACAGATCTGCTCAACAGCTCCATATGCTCAGCATAAACAGCAAGCCTGAAGTCTTGCTGTCTTTGTTGACATCTTTTCACTACTCACAGTATTTATGAAGGAGAAAGGATGTGTGCAAATATGAATGGGAAGCATTGAGGACTTCTGGTTATTAAGTGTAGCCAACTCCTCTCTGAATTTCATATATTTGCCTGGAGGCCCTAAATTACCTGGAACCAGACTTTCTCAGCTTTACAAACCACATACAGACTCCAACTAATATGGCAGAAGCATCATTTTAAGAAGTTATTCAGAATTCACTGTAGATAACTTGCAACGTGTAGACTTTCTGATTAACAGTTGGATCTCAGCAAGAAACATCCAGTAAACGTCAGAAGAACTAACGTTATTTCACAGCTGTTTTGTACTAGCCAGAACAGCTGAAGGATGTTGCCTGTCTGAAGATACTCAGCGGGAAAGAAACGCAAGCAAGATACATCATATTATTTGTTTGGTTTTGTTTGAGATGAGACTATGTGACCTTTAGAGTGTCTGCGTATGGCTAGAAGACAATATGGACGAAGGCACAGCTTGTTCTTGTTGAGATAACCAAAGTCTAGCATGAATAATTTTTTTCCTCACAATACTCAGTGCAGTTTCAGGAAAGCTGACTGACTAGAATAGTTTCAGAGAGGATACTTCCATGCACTTTTATGTTTAAGCTACCAGGACACTTACTTCTAGCTAATACAGTACGAGATAACTGGCTAGAAATAACTAGTTCTATCTGTTCTAAAGGAAGAGAAGCTGTTAAAACCAACATCTCCAGAATAATAATAAAAAAAAAGAAGACAGAAAAAAAAACAAAACAGAAGTATAGTACAATTTAGTTTAACCTTAAGTTCTATGTCAGTTTGATGCTAGCAACAGAACCTGACCTCTATAGAGAGCTGAATTAGTTGAAGATAACAAAACAGTTTAGTATGTTAAGTTTATCACGTTGACCACCACAATCTGGAAAGAATCCTAATGGTTTTAGTCCTGGACGGTTCAACACCATTACCATCATTTCTGTCCATGGCTCTTAAGCTGCACCATCATAGTATTGGAAGTACCAGTTTCTGATCTGGATGATCTAGCCACGGTGCTGCAAGATCAAGCTAAGATATTTGAATGCATGGCTGTTAAGACATATAGGTGAAAACTTACTTTACCAAATTTTAGAAAAAAGACAGGAACATTCCAGGGGTGCCTGAAAATCTCATCTCCAAAACATGCATTTCTCTCAGAACATCTGTGTAGCCTTACTGAGACAGGCCCCCTACTTTGACCCTGGCTACTTCCAACTTCTGTTAGGAATAAAACAGAAGAGGCTTTCCAACACCAAGCCTTGTGACACAACAAAATCTTGCCTAGAAATAACCAGAATTGAAGTAATTGAGAGCAAAAGTCTAGTAAACAGTTCTCTAAAAAGGGACCACTACCGCAAGGCTGGTCAGGGTGTTGCTTCAGCTCAGGTGGTTTTAAACCAGAATACTTGTTTTGCAATACATTTATTTTGAGCATGTCTGATCAGATACAGAGCCAGTAATGATACTCTTTCTGAACTTCATTGTTTCAGTTGTACAATTATAGTAAGCAATAAGCCTTCGTAGATAGCTTTAGTTTTTCTAATTAACTCCGAATAAAATCTTTCGTATTCTGAAACTGCACATTTCTGTCTTATCAGGACTGTCCAGTTTGTTGTTTTGGCAAAAATAGTGAGCTGAAGTGGTGAAATTAGGGTCCAAATCACATGTATTGCAGTAGTGACACCACTTCACCTTAAATCCCAGGGAATAATTAAGTACTATGTTAAAAGTACGTACTCTCAATATCAGAGGAAGTGCCTTTGAGGTGAACAGCTATCTTACTGAGAAAGAAATCAGAACGTGGCTGTCAGTGTCACCTTTGTGACTATGGCCTTGTAACTAAATGCCTGTCAAATAAGTATGTATCAGTATTTAATAAAATCAGCTTTCATTTTCTGTATCTGTTTCAACACGCCTTTTTTTTTGTTCCAACATGAAGTCAGTAAGATGACTAAAATAGGGAAACAGGACATAACATTGCTGGTAGAAAAGAGGGGAAGAAAGGTTGGAAAGACATTACAGAAGTGAGTAAAATCAAATGCCTGCTTAAGGTGACACTGGACATAGTTTGAGATAATGGAACAAAATAACTTTCAAAATGGTTCATAACCCATTATTTTTCATACTGATTTGACCTGCTATTCTGATGAAAGGACCAGAACGTTTCCTGAAAGCTAACTACTATTAAGTAAGGTTGTTTCTTTCCAAAGGGATCTGAAGGAGCTGGGAGCAGAGGTATAGCTATTAGGAAGTGAAAATTGCTAACTTAGTCTAAAGACTGTTGGTTGCCATCACTATGCCCTAGGAGACAGAACACCCAAACTGACACATTTGAGGAACAGAAACTTTATCTGCTTTCAAGCCATAAACAAACAGGTTACAAGAGAGAGAGCCTGGTAGAAGTAAAGGTTAAAAAAAAAAAAAAAAAAAAAAAAAAAAAGACATCATTAGCTTCTGTTGGAAGTAATGTTATTTTCTGTCTTATTCTAAGTCTATGTGTCCCTAAGAAGAGCTTTTATTACTATCACGATGTAAATGTAGCCTCTTCAATTTTACTTCCTTTTTTTTTTTTTTCTTTAAATTCAACTGTCAAAATCTGTTAATGTACAAAGCTTTTGTGAACCCAAGAGCTCACTAGATTTTGTAACTAGCAAAAACAGGGTTAAACTTAAAGCATCTCTCCCTTTCTCTGAAGAAATACAACAACTAACCTTGTAGTTACTTAAGATGACAAAGTAATCCTCTCTTAAGAATTACATTTTGTTACAGATGGAGGTTTCTTCATCAAGTTAGAATTCGATACTTAAACTCCAAATTGGAAGTAGTTTATTCTCAAAGCAAAACAAAATGCTTCCTCATGGAGTATAACAGTGCTGCAAGGAGAATTTCTGCATGTTCTTGCCAGGATTATTACTATTATTATTATTTTTGATGAAATATTAATAAAAAAAGATACGTAAGTATGCCTTTCACTTGGTCATAAATAGCTGTTGCTGACATGTATTACCCTAAATTAACCCTTCCTTCTTTTGCCCTTCTCAGGGACAGATGAACTTTATTCTCAGGATACAAAATATTACATTCCTCCACGACTGTGAACAATAATGACCACTAATACATTTTTCAGGAAAAGTGACTGCCACATTTGTTAGTTTCTCAATTGCCTTAACCTCTCCCTTCCTGAGCAGTACTAAGTTACTGATAAGCAGCAACCATTTTGCTACAATCAAATATATTTATCACCTACTTCCAAATGAACAGAAATAAATAAAAAAGCTTTTACACTCAATTTTGCAGTGCTTAGTGAGATATTAAACAAGTTGGTAATTCAGGAGCACAGAATGCCAATTTCATCTAAAATTTCTATTCTACATAGCACAGATTTGTAAATACTTCTCTTGTCACTGAACTGCATGTACGTGATTATGTTTAGTAAAGAGTTGGTCTCCTTTCTTTAATTCCCCCCCCCCCTTTTTTTTTTTTAAATCTAAAATTCTGATGCTTCAGTTTAAAAAAGACATGCAAATTATCTGAAAATGTGAAAATAACAACCATGTCTCTGAATTCTTCATAAACTGATACAGCGCCTACTTTCCATTTGCTCAGACACATTAATGATCTTACCACCAGTTTTTGCAGTCATCCCATATTAAGTATTATTTCAGCATTACAGGAAATATCTAAGCAAAGAAGATAAACCAAGCATAAAACAGTTAAGACAGTTTGAAGTGACTTCTTTCCACGCTTGTCCTATTTGTCTCCTGCTTAGGCGTGTAGCCCATACCAATTGCAACTTTTTGCTTAGATCTGTTGCTTCTTCTCTGCTATGCTGAAGATGCTTTTGTAAAGATTATGAATACTCTTATCTTAACCTAACAGAAGACTAATCTTTTATTTACAAACTATGGCAGGATCTTGTATCCCTGAAACAAATTCCAGATTTTGAATCTTCCTAATTCTAATTCTCTAACCGTAAGTATTATTCCCAGTACCCCTCAGAAGTGTTTTCTGCCAATTTTAATTCAGATACTTTTCCTTCTATACTCCATTTCAGAAATTTCTCTCTTAGCACCAAAAAAGCACCCCAAAACTGAAAACACACAAATAATTTCTCAAACATATATACCTTGCCTTAATCTAAAAATGTCTATTCTAGTCCTTCATACATCCATGAAGGAAACTTTCTCTCTTGAAACTTGTCTCTCTCTGTTCTGTCCTTGTGAGGCTACACCTTCAGCACTGCACAGTGGCCTGGGGTCCTGAGCACAAGCCCGTTGTAGAGCTGTTGGAGTCCAGAAGAGGCCATGAAAATGATCAAAGATCTGGAACACACCTTTCTTAGGAAGAAAAGTTGAGGGAGATGAGCTAGTTCAGCCTGGAGAAGTCTCTGGAGGGATCTCACCGAGGCCTTCCAGAAATAACAGGGAGCTTATAAACATGAGGGACACTGACTTTTCAAATGGGCAGGTAGTGATAGGACAAGGGAAACGGATTTAATCAAAAAAAAAAAAAAAAAAAAAAAAAAAAAAAAAAAAAAAAAAAAAAAAGGGAGGTTTAGATTAGATATTAGGGGGAAATTTTTCACTCAGAGTGTGGTGAGGCGTTGGCACAGGCACAGAGAAGCTGTGGATGCCCCATCTTTGGAGATGCTCAAGGCCAGGTTGGGCTATCTGATCTAAAGCCTGATTTAATGGGTGGCAACTCTTCCACAGCAGGAGGTTCTAACCAGATACTCTTTCAAGTCCCTTCCAACTCAAGCCATTCTATGATTCTATGATCTTCAAAGACTAGAGTAGGAATAAAAGCCCATTTTACAAGATAACATGGCATTGCTTTATACTATGAAGATGTATTCTACTCTTTACATCATTTTCTGTTTTACTCACTAGATACTTCCTGATTTCCAAAACAACGAATTACTGTGGAGAGTTCTGTACAACCTTACCACCAAGACCGCAGTAGCTTATACGGGATGCTCAAAAAGAGATTCTGAATTCCCTTCCATTGAACTTCACCAGTTGAGATCCTGGAATAACTTGTGTTCATGTTAGTCACAAAATTATGAGAAATGAAGAAAAAAAAAAAAAACAAATACTGCCAGTAAAATTATCAATACTGAAAGCAAAAGAATTACAACCAAGTCTTCCACTTCAGATTTTAACACAACAGAAAATTATACAAGCTATTTTTCAGTTCCAATTTATTAATTCCTTAAGCCAGACATGAGCAAAGATGTATTTCTCTCAGTATCAGTGTAAATAGTAATATCAGAAAAGAAATGAAAATCCTGTCTCTATCTCTGCAGTGCATGTGCAAACAATATGTACATGCGTATGCACACATCTGAAACAAAAAGTCAACTCCAATTTTTGTTTCATATATTGCAAGCAAATTTTCAGTACAAGCCAGTCTAGAAATATTCTTTTTTTTCTCCCCAAACTGCTTAACTGTAATTACATTGGCCTTACCAGAAAAAATATTTGACTTCTATGCTTCAAAACCTAGTGCACACAAAATGAGCTATCATATCATAAGCCATGGGCCAATAGTTAAAATAACGTACATTTGATTCACCATCACCTGCATGTTCCTTCTTGTTACTAAGAAACAATTCCTGCTGTTGTGCCTACATACCTTTCAGGCAGCAGTATTACAGCTTTGGTGTTAAAACAAATCTAGGCTGCATTATGATTTTATATCTAAACATAGTCTCTGGTACGCCACAAGCTACAGCAGGAATAGTCTTGGGCAATTAGAATGAAACACATTTACAACTTTTTTTTTCCCCACAAGGAAAGGGACAGCTATGGAAAATGCTATGAAGAGATAATAGTTTTTTCAGTACCGTATCCATTGAATCTAATTTATATTAACTTGCACTGATGAAGAAAAAATAACGTGGTGAGCTTTTTTTCTGGGGGCTGAAGGTTTACAGGAACTGTAAACACTCAAATGTGAATAAATGTCTAAATGAATTGAACTTCCAACTATAACTAAGTTTCCATAAACAGTTTATCCTCATCAAGCTATTGCACTACTGCTTCAGAAACAATATAATGAGGTCAGCTTTACTTAGATTAAGTTTAGTTCAATTTTAACATCAGGGGGATTTAGCTTATTCTTTGAGCTGAATGATGGTTCAGTTTGAGATGAATACTGTCAATTCTAGTATATAAACATCATTTATTAATGCACTTCTCATAAGCAAAGATGATGAAATCAAAAATTCATAATAAAAGTAACTGTAACTCCTCAAGTACTAATATAATGAACTGACTGCATGCAAAATACATCTACTAAACCTATATCTAGGTAATTACGTTACAGAAACATTATTACCATGCTGATGTTTACAAACAGCAGGTTTTTTTTTTCTGTTTTTCTCTTTTTATGTGAACACTCAGATCAATAGCAGGCACACCAAAGTTTGCCTCTAGCCCCTCAGATCCAGATTTGATAATATTTCCAGGGCAACATGACTATTCTACTTTCAGTAAAGTAACAAAGTTCACTTCAGTTACCTGAAGCTAAGGAAGGTGAAATGAAGTTACTTCAGCAAAATTAATTAAAGGCTGAGTTTACTAAGCAGTAGAACTAATCAAAGCCTGAGTTTGGATCCTTTATTGCCCGAAAGACGATCATTTCATAAAGATGAGCATTTCATGCTAGACCATAAATAAAAAGTTTATATTATGAGCTTTAACACATCATTTACTTGCTGTTGCATTAAAGGATCTACCACTCCCATTGGACTTTAGACCCATCACACGATTAAGATCTTCTTCAGATGTTGAGTAACTCACTAAAGTTACTAAAGAAGGCTGACAAGACCACTTTTAGGTCCCAATTTTCCATCCATATTTTATCACATGTTCATGCGATTATAGTGCCAAAAAATATTTCTAGAAGAGCCATGCAATTTTCTTTCTATGGAGAGAATAAAACCAAACCTAACCTCTTTTTTCCTTTGCCTACACAGATATAACAGGACTGAAGTTTGAGGTACATCAACATAAAACTTCAGCCTGACTCCTGTAAATGATGGGAGAATTTATCTTAACCTAACAGCTGAGAAGATGAAATAAGACTCTCTCATTGCTACCACATTTTGATATTTTACATCAGGAAACCAACTAACTTCAAATGGACAACATGAAGAAGTCTGTTTCCATAGAAACAAGTTAGATGAGAATGTATACCAACTAGTGGTCTAAGGAAACAAAATTGGATTGCAGAAATGTGCCTTTGAAATACATTTCAAAGACAAAAAGTATTTTAGATACAGGATCTTGTTTCAAACATTTTGTTTCAATGAATTCAGTAAAACACACTGGTAACAAGATTTTCAACCTAATGCTCAAGCACTTGAAGTAGCTTGTCACTGTAAAACTTCATGTACGTATGTTCGTACGCAGTTCATTGAAACAGGCTTAAAAATAAAATATTTTTAGAATTACATCTATTTCTAAGAAATCCAACTTAAAATTAACTCAGGAAGTTTCAAATACAGAATTGTAGATGTTGTCTCTAGCAGCTTGTGGTACTTTCATTATCATTCAAAGCCTCTTATGCTCTCTACGCTAGCTTTTATGTAACTGACTAAATTATTTGAGCTAACTTTTCAAAACAAAAGTGTATAAAGAAAGCCTAACACCTCTGGAAAACGTGAGTCACCTAATCTTTCATTACAAGTGAAAGAAAATTTATAGCATAACTAATACCACAGGAGTATAGCTTTTAAAAATATTGCCTTTTACACTTATTTTATGAATTCATACTTCTTTGGCAATCCAGTTTCATGACCATCACCCTATTAACCTTACTTTTTTTTTTACTACTTCAACCACAAAGTTCTATATCCTCAGTAACATTTAAATAAAACAAAACGGAGCTCCAGTTGACAAGATATTTTCTCCTTGTGAATAAAACTCTAAGACACTAAACCAATATCTACCCAGTAGTAACGCATGATCCAAACCAGAAGCACTGTGACGTACAGACATATTAAAATATCTCTGAAATCTAAGCATGCCAGAATATTTCTGGATGTTACAACAGTCATGATTTCTTTCTTCCTACAAGTACTGTACACATCCAAGCATGAGTTGTTATGCACATAGGCAGATATGTGTAAGTTGTGAGAAATAACTTAGTATTACACACTAACAGCATTCTGCCCACTGCATGTACTACTGATAGTGAAGAGTAATAAAATACTATGTGTAGAACATATGCTTGGTAAAACAAATTAAGGAGAAGAACGGACAGTAGTAGATTACATGAATTATCACATAAAAAGAACAGTCAATACATTTTCCTGCTTTTAGGCTGCCACAATTTCCTTGCCTCCATTCTAATAATTTACCTAGGAGACTGTACATAACTTTTGGTAGTATTAACTGAATACAACGTAATCAATTGCATCAGCTAAAGGAAAAAAGATTTAAAATGTCATTTATCTTTAATAAGCAGAATTTTATTTAGCAGTATTTAACGTTAATGAGCTCCTTATTTGAAGATGAAATAAACAAATACATACTCTGATCCAAAATCTCTTCCTCTTCTCCTTTTGACAGCTGCAAAGAACTTTTATCAGTGTCCTTGGTTTCTAAAAAAGGGGATTTAGAATAAGCTGTTAACTTCTGTGTGTGAATGGAAATGAACATCATCTGCTAGAGAAAAAAGCCCTTCTGAAATTGTTTTTTTTTTTTTTTTTAACCCTCTAACAATAGTACGTGTACCAATCAATAGAGCAGTAAAAGAAATGTAATGAAAAAGAAACATTTATTTACATTTGTAACAGGATAGTAGGAGAGGTTAGGAAAAAACTTAGATTCTGTATCACCTATCCATCTGCATAGACAGAAACCTTCCACATTTGCAATAAAACCTAGATTTATATTTTTTTTTTTTTTTTTTTTGAAGATGTTGGTTTAAGAACAACATATGCAATTGCCAAGATTTTTTTTTTTATGGACCTTTGTGAAAGGGTAGCATAAACCTACTTGATCAAAGTCAAATCCGAATTTCAATGGCAGCCTCAGTGATGTCATCGAAAAAAATATCACAGATAATTCCAGCTGGTCCTAAACTAAACTAATAGTTGGTATCAAATATATCCCAACTTTCATGTGTTCTTGTGTCTATATAATGCAAAAGACTGCCCAACAATGGTGCAGCAAATGACTCCAATACAATCAGCTCCAGCATGAGAAACAAATCTAGCTCTATCCAGGCAGTATTTTGCCACAAGTAACTATCAGTTTTCTAAGCATCTGGTTAAACATACTGCTTTACAATATTTGCTGCCCTGTGTAGAACTATGCAGCACAGCCATATCAACAAAGTTACTTCTGAATACTGCTACTGTGGTAATAGAAATGTTTGATTCTTCCAATAACAATTCACTGGGATCTAGAAAACTTTAACTTTGCAGGAAATAGATAGAAGCTAAAGTAACTATTAAGAAAACGTTTATTTAAAGCACTGATATCTATGTACCATAGCAACAAGTTCAATTTTCTTGTGTATATGTAGGTCACATAGCTATAAAACCATGCTGGAAATTGAAAATGAATGCAGTAAGAAATAGACAAAAGACTGTGGAAGACATTTTGATCAAAATTAAGAGCAGAAAGTCATGATGCTCTTGAATTAACAACTTGTGTTTCTTTCAAAATTTCATTTGCTTTCTATGACAATTTACACATTAAAGTAAAACAAACACATCAGTAAACATGAAGTTTTACACAAAATGGATTTCAAGTTTTTTTTCTTACCTTCTTGATGCCCATGTGCCATCTTTAGCATATCAGGCTTGACTGGAATAGGAATATTTGCTTCCTGTGGTATGTTTCTGAACATCTCGGGGTTTGCATTCTGTGTGCACGTTGTATACGAGACAGCATGCTTGGCTTCCATGTAATACATAATGTAAAAGTTACACATTTCATCATTGGCTGTTCCCCTACAGAACAAAGAAAGCATGCAGCAGTGAGAAGAGAAAAATTAGGTGAATACAACTGCTATTCAATCTGTCCAATTTAACAGAATATTTAAAAAGTTGCAATTAAGAGCTTATAAGTCCCTCACTCACTGAAACTTCTCATAGCTTCACTGCTTGAGGTTTCTTTCATTATACATTCTCTCTTTCTATAACAGAGAATAACACCTTGTACAAGCTCCTCAGATATTTCAGGAATTTCTAAGAATAATGCTTTGATTCTACAGAAAACTGCATCAATGATTTAAACTGCTCTTTCCTCTTCTCTTTTTCTCCAGTACAGTCATCGTACTCCCCAACATATCATCAACTGTGTACATATTGTGACGAGAAGAGGCAGAACTGTACCATTAATGTTGCCACAATATAATTCTGATACTCTGGAGCAAATCAAATTTAAAATAATTGCAAATGATTTCTGTGTTTAATTTCAGCAGCTATCACTTAAGACAGTCCTTCCATGTTCAAGTACATCAATTCATTGGCCATCCTCCACAGTGTTTCTAACAAAGCAAAACCTGCTTTCATTATGTATTAAAACAGCATAAATAACTCCTAAGGTTAAGATGGCATTGCTATCTTGAGAACAACTTGATCACAAGCTTCTGTAGGAATAAAATGCGTTCAAGAGGAATGATTACACACTAGGCGAAATACAGTTCTTTGTCAGGCATGTACTTGAAACAGAAGAGGCTCTTCTGTACTGCTACATAATCCTACCATCAATAAAAGGAACAGCTGGTAAGAGAATTTTTCAGAAAAACATTACTTTATGAGGCAGACTACACAGAGGCTCTTTGCAACTGTGATATGTTTCTGTTTATTTATGCCATATCTTTTATTTATAGATACAATCCTGACAGTAGAACAAGCTATATCTTAAAAACAAAGGTTCACCAAATAAACAAAGGGTTTTATGTTATTTTTTTTTTTTAAATCAGCGCTCATTTTATTCTCATAAAATTACATGGGTGTGGCCTATTAGCTATTTGTGGAAGATGTCAGTGCTGACTTTTCAAGCATTCATTTATTCACCATAGCAACAATGATGACACCAGCTGGAGGGGGGACAGAGGGAACATGGGAGAAGACTTTTTCAAAAGGGGAATTGGGATTTTTCCATGCTCTGAAAATTTACAGTCCCTTGGAGACTACAAAAATCGGATTCTGACTTGGCAAGCTCTGCTTAAGCTTTTAGCAAGCATTCACTTCACTGCTGGACTTTAGTATCTGTCACCATAATTGCCTCCAGCAAAGAAAGAGGATGTGGAGCTCGCATCAACACCAGTCACCAGATGCGTCTAAACACTGCCAGGTTAATTTTTTTAATATTTACTGTGGTTTAAAAAAAAAAAAAAAAAAAAAAATAGAGAAAAATACTGTTAAGAACAGTTTTAGTAAGCTCATGGAAAACACAGAATCCTACCATTAGATACCTGAACAACTGAGAAAGCTGTAGTTTTGTGAATGAGTTTAAATGAGTAGAAATGCTGATGAATTAATTCAAAACAAAATTAATTCTGGAAACCACATTTATGCCACAGCTACAAGTACCTACAAGTGTGTACAGATTGTGGTAGATGATCCATACACAGTGAAGTAAAACGAAACAGAGGATGACCAGAGGGCTGGAGCACCTCCCCTGTGAGGACAGGCTGAGAGAACTGGGGCTCTTCAGCCTGAAGAAGGCTCTCAGGAGACCTCATAGGGGCCTTCCAATACCTGAAGGGGGCCTACAGGAAAGCTGAGATGGACTTTTTATAAAGACAGTGACAGGACAAGGGAAAACGGCATTAAGCTGGATGAGGATATGTCTATACTAGATTTTAGGAAGAAATTCTTCACTGTAAGGGTAGTGAGACACTGGAACAGGTTGCCCAGTGAGGTTGTGAGTGGCCCATCCCTGGAAGCATTCAAGGCCAGGCTGTATTGGGCTTTGAGCAACCTGGTCTAGAGGGAGACGTCCTCCCTACAGCAGGGGGGTAGAAGCAGATGATCTTAAAAGTCCCCTCCAACCCAAACCATTCTATGATTCTAAGACTTGACATCAATCACCAAGGTAATGCACTTTAAAAAAAAATCTTTAAGACTGAATTGGAACCTTTTGCAACAGAAATATGAACCTTCTCCACAATTCTACAATATCTGTTCTCTTTTAAAATATAAATTTCTGAGATTCATACTTTTGAAAATAAAAATGTTTACTTTTGAAAGGAAAAGATACCAGACACGCCGTTTACCATGGTCCTATGCAATACACTGAGCACTGCAATGGGATAAACAAGCAGTCACTGTGGCCAGTGGCACCTTCCTTTACAAAGGCACCATCTGTACACTGACTGGGCTCCAATCCTTCAAAGTTCCTTAGACTAGTAGCAATAATCTTCTTGATACTGTATCAACTTCAGAGTTTACTCTGACACATCACCAAGTTCTGTTATAAAACAGAAAGGCTTGCACGGAGTACTTAGTGCTCTTTACCCATCCTCTCCCACCTCCCCCTCAAAAAAAAAAAAAAAAAAAAAAGCAGAACTTCTCATTTTTTTTAAATTAGGTATAATTGGTGATTTCCTTGGCTGAGGATAATTCAATCTTCTATTATGCAATAGTTTGAGCTTGAGGAAAAATCCAGCTAAAAGTCAATTTATGAAAACTGTTGAAGAGATGACTCTTGCCTCACCTCTCTACACCAGAGATTTTAAGCCTGTGATCTTCTAATTACCCTGAAAACACATGTAGTCAACTGCATTAGCAAAATCAGGTTTCATTTCTGAACCCTTGTCTGCCAAATCCTATATACAAGGGCTGCTCTGAAAGTAATGCCTCCTATTTTATTGCGTTGGCCCTTGAATTCAGAAGCACATGCTGGCAGTATGAGGTTGAACCCTCCCACCAATGTTCTTTTACATTCTGCTGCCACGTGACGAGGGCAACACAGAGGCGATCTGACAAAATGGTGTCTGACATGGAACTGTGTACGGAGCAAAGTTGAGTCACTGAATTCCTCTACGTGGCCGCAGCGACATGAAAGACAGCCCACATTCTGGATGGTCATGCAGATATTTACAAGTGTGGAATACAGGCTCTTGTTCATAGCTGGTAAAAATGCATAGCTAACAGAGGTCATTATTCAGAAAAATAGTATTTTGCAGCTGAGGATTCTATCTATCAAGTAGTACTATAGTGCTTATTGTATCTGTTGTAATCTCCATGGAAAAAAATAAGAGGCATTACCTTCAGACTGACCTAAGTATATAAAGGAATGTCTGGATATCAAATTTCATTTGTCAAACTAGAAACAGCAGGCTGAAAAAGATTAATGTGAACTACCAAGGTCACAAAATAATAGAGCAAGATAGTGAAAACGAACCAGTACAACTAAATGAAAACATTAATAAAAAATGTAATGTGTAAAGAAACAAACAATAAAGATATAAGCAATTTAAAAACAAAACAAGAACATTTACTCCATATTAAGTAACAGACGTGGTGAAAAATGACAAGTTCCATCATACTCAAATAAAAATATAGGGAAAATATAAATTAACTGAAGTGAGTTCTATGTCATAAAAAAGATTATCGGTACTTCAAATAAGAGATTATCTGGAAGTTAGTGTAGAAAAATGACTGAAATAGTAACTGCACTGCAAAATAGTCATTTAGAAAGACAGTGAAAGTACTACACAAAACCTATACTGTACATAGTCTTCATTTAGTAAAGCAGAGAATACTATATTGTGAAAATAACTCAATTTAGAGGTTTAGAATATATGAAAAGCAACACATGCAGTAAATAAAAAACACCAAACAAAATAAACAGTTCAGTAACATGCAAGTGCCTTGACTGCTACTGTGGAAGTTATTGTGAAATTAAGGAGCAGTAACACTGAAAACATCATGTTTTAACTACAGCAGGAAGCCTGTATTAGGAACAGTTTTAATTGATCAGCTTTGGAAAGGTGAATGGACCAAGTGAACTCAAGTTTATCTAGTATCAATTAAAGATGTATCACAAATGAATTTTAAGATAATTTTTCAGCTAGTTCAAGGAAAATCAAAAATACAAGCAGAAAAATAGAGACTGTGAAAGTGAACATACAGACAATTTTTTATTGTTTTTTTTTTTTATATATATGATCTTACAGCTTTCTTTTTGTGCTTGCACTTCCTGTTTTCTCAGTGTTTATATTTGGAACTCAATATTTCTTGGATGGATGAATCATTCCAAGTAGGAAGTTAAGACTCTTGTAATATAGGGGAAACATTATATGAAAATTGTTTACATCTCAGAAATTTTATTTTAGCTGTTTATAATCGTTTCATATGCCCAGTATTGTGAATACATCACTTTTCATTCATTCACATCATATTATGATAATACTTGCTTCCCTGTATTTCCTGATCATTTAAGCTTCCACAGTGTTTTGATTTTTGCGTAACAGTTTGAAAACTTCTTTCAAATGCTTGCATTCTTCCTCAAAACAGACAGTAGAAATCATGTAATACAAGTAATACAAGATCTTATCATTTCTGTATTGGAAGATTAATAGCACATTGAAATAAAAGACATAGTTCTCTAGGACTGTTTCTTAAAACTGTGAAGGTTACTGAATAAACAAGAACTACTTCAGGGAAAGTTATAGAAACACAACAGAGAATTTAAAATCTGTATTAAATGAAGGTTTCAGATATATTTTTGTTAGTATTGAAGAACTTTGATTTGTTCTTGTTCTAAATTCGCACTGAACTCTTAGCTCTCAATTGGGATGCAATCTTCAGTTATGGAGAGCACTGAGTAAGTTATCCTTTGAGGCACTGAAATATCTACGTTCAGAAAGCAGACATTTGAACAGGGTATTTTCATACATTTTCTACATGTGCAGTAAATTAGTTTAAAGAACTGAATCACAGAATCACAGAATGGCCTGGATTGAAAAGGATGATCATCTACTTTCAACTCCCCTGCTATGTGCAGGTCACCAACCACCACACCAGGCTGCCCAGAGCCACGTCAAGCCTGGCCTTGAATGCCTCTAGGGATGGGGCATCCACAGCCTCCTTGGGCAACCTGTTCCAGTGCATCACCACCCTCTGAGTGAAAAACTTCCTCCTAATATCTAACCTAAACCTCCCCTGTCTCAGTTTAATACCATTCCCCCTTGTCCTATCGCTATCCACCCTTGTAAACAGCCCCGTTCACCCTTCTGTTTATATGCTCCTATTGCACATTTGTCAACTTGGTCTTATAGCACTGTCTGTTCTTCTCAGGAAATGGTGTGACTGACGGAAACAGTTCAGATTTTCCTACTTATTATCAATTGTCACTTATAGTTTAGTTTTCTTTTCATAAAATCTTGTATATTTTCATTTTAACAAAAAAGGCGACTGGTTAAAGTTAGATTTTATGATGGTTCAGTATTTATCACTATCTTAAAAGCTTACAGAAATTTTCTTTCTGAAATAGAAAGAGAAATGACAAAGCTTGAATATTTTATTTTAAATGACCCGTAACTTCAATTTATTCAAAATATACTCTTTAAAATTAATATTCTAATATTAATCTAAGAGTAGAATAGCTAGATATCAGAGCAAGGAGTTTGACAGAACAACTTCACCTGAAGAGCGTTCTGAGCACTTCAGAAAAGTGATTATTCACAAAATAAAGCCCTAAATATTGATTAATGTAGATAAAAGTCTTGCAAACTAGATGGCAAAACAGACTACTCCATGAGAATTTAAGTTTGATAGAAATATCTTAGAAGAATAAAACTAAAACATTTCTTCATATAACGAATATACTGGATTAAAAAATGTTTAGAAAGGCAAAGTCAAGCAGTTTACCCTATATGTGTCTCTGTAGTTCTGCCTTCACCACTGAACACGCATCTAGCTGCAAGAATATCATCATAGCTAACATCAACAGGATGTTCCACTGGATAGAATGCCTGCAAGAGAGAATGAGTCACCCTAATTAGTAAAAGCATCCTATATTACTGACGTCAGTACACACACAAAAACAGTACGTGTCTGAAAAGTAATTTCATTAATGTTTTTGCATGGTAAGTAATCACAGCAATGCTTGCAGTATTCATGTCTAGTGGCACAATAACGTGCACCAGTGGAAACATGACGCAAATCTAAGGCATGTGATATTAGTTAAACTTCTTAGTTTTAAATGAAGACAATTAGAATTGAAAGTATAGTAAGTAAAAAAAAAAAAATCCAATAACCAACCTGTGGTACTTGTGGACTCTGTCTACCTATTAATGTCCACTGACCATTTCTCACTCTGTATCCACTCACTACTTTACCTGGAACACACAAATACATATGTGAACATTGTTTACTTCTAAAAAAGGATGCTGCAGGTTCCGTATCATGCCATTAAGTGATTGGTATACTCAATATTGCAATGAAATTCTTACCTAGTCTGTGTGTATGAACTCTGTAGGCAAAAAGGTGCATTGGAAATCTTTTGTAATGGCAAGCAATATCTGCATCAACCACTGTTGAAATACGGTAAAAAACACAAGAACATTAATTACTGAACAGAGAAAAGCTATACTACTAAACTTCATTTAGGGTAAAAGTAATTTCAAGAAGTGGGTAAGAGAGAATTTTAATTTAATTTATTGAGATTATTCAATCTAAGTTTCAGATAAAATCTACTGAATATGACTGTGAGTAGAAAATGTTCATAAATTTGTTTTCAAAATGTATTTTCTATGTTTTAACCTCTTAACCAACTAGAAACATAGAAATGAAAGTTTCAAAAGAGCAGCTCCATTTCATTTATTGAAATTGACCTTTTATGTAAATCTCAACTATGTAGCGTAAATACAAATGCAGATGAAGTATCCAAATTTTATGGATTTGTGGGAAAGGGGAGAAAATAGGCAGGATTTTATCAGTAAAGAAGTGTTTAAAAGGACAACAAATCAAAGAAATACTTTTAAGAACCCCAGGAGCTCCATTGTTGCACAGATCATTGCTGTTTTGTAAAACACTTATCTACAAGACTGATTGATTTCCTTTGCAAATGAAATGTGATAATTCATTTCATTACAGCAATTAACTCTTGCACCAGTATGGCTCTGATACGTTTTCTTCCATGATCAGCAGAAAAAAAATAATAATCAGATACTGACACTACATGTCCCTTTGTAGAGCTACAACTTACCTTTCTCTCCAGGTGGTATTACAGTGTTCACAGACATCATTAGATACATTCCAGCAATCAAAGGCTGCCTGCAATGCAAAATCCAAGCTCTTTCAAACAAACCCTTTGTAAAACCAAATTAGAAGTGACACAATACACAATACTGTTTAACATCGCTAATTTCTAAGTGTTTACTTGTGAAACTGCGCTACAGAACCTGCTCCACAACACGTTCTCTTCCCTCCTATGTTACACATGTAACTACAGTTTTTAAAGCATCTTATACAAAATAAGTGAAGTAACACATAAGATTATCTCCATAATTGCTATTCTTATCCCGAATTTCTCAATGTCAGCCTCTTAACTTGGATTAATTCTGCACTGACAGCAACATATCACCAAATCTCATGGAAGGAAAAAAGCTTTTGCCAGCAGATGATGCTTTGGAATTCTTAATATTTTAAGTTTATCATATTTTTACTTCAGACACTTCAAAGGAAATCTAAGCGATTTCAATGTCTTCTCTTCTGATAAAAAAAATTGCACTGGGTTCAGTATTTTTAATTAGACTTACTTTTGATGAGTCAGATGCAAAGTTACACCAGAGCAGTCCTTGTGTTTATCTGTACAAATAATTAAATAGTTTAATCACTGCCAACTAAATTTATGTAAAAATACATACAGAAGTATGTAAAAAAAAAAAAAAAAAAGACACTAATCTGTGGTATAAAAAAAATAACAACAGACAAAATAGGCTTTAGCTCTTCTATTTTTGGTAAATAACTTCAGTGGAAATATTACTCAACTTCGACCAAACCTGAATATCACTGTATTGCATTTATAGCAAAACCTATAACACATAGCTTTTCATCCTTCAGAGCTTTGCTAACTGCATTTCTTGTCACTAAAAATTGCAGATCTTTAAGAACAAGTTTTGGAGAGATGAAGCCATGCTGTTTTTTGCAATAGCTAGAAAAACTATTTTGCTTTAGAAAAATTGCATACTGACAAAAAATAGGGGAAAAAAAAAAAAAAAAAGGAGTCCTGGGACTTTAATCTTTGTTCTGCAAGAAAGTGAAGTTATGTCAACACAAAAAAATAGCGACAGTGAGAAAAGGGGTATAACTCTAAAGCCAGGAAACATATCCTTTCACCCTGTAAGTTCAGAAAAGAAAGAGATCGGAGTTGCTACGCATCTGCTGACAAGTAATAACTTGAGACATATTTTCCTCCTATCAATATGTAGGTAAGATTCAGAACTGAAAAACCAGTGTTTTTGAACAGAAGGAAGGATTGTGATGACAGTGGAACTATACAGAACAAAATGAATCAGTAATTTTTTAAAAAACATTAGTCACAGCCTTTCATTATTAAATGATAATAAACACTTCCACATCTAAAAATCTGAATCAGTAATTAACAGCAACAACAACAAAAGGCAAACTTTCACTGGAATGGTAGCTCTCCCATCCGGAGTACACCGGTAGTCAAACTGAATGCTTGGAAAGAATACCTAATGAGAACTTTTTTGAGAACAACTGTGATGAAACGGACGGAAAGCAGCTGAAAATTCAAGTAGCAGTGCAGAAAGAGAACTGATTCAAAGCAGATGGAATTTGAGTGTCTTTCTTAAGCTACACATAATACTGCCTCAGATATAAAGACTTATGTACCTACGTTCTGTGTAAGGGATCTAACATGGGTTTGATAAAGCACTGACAACTGCAGCTCACCTACAATCACACACACAGCCAAGCCAGTCATTGTCACTTTGTTTTCATATTTCAGCTGATTTTATAAAATCTCCAACACTCTAAGAGAGTCTTTCAATAAAATAACATTCTTACTTATATCATTTTTGTGCTAACATGCAAGTTTGTAAAGAAACATACTATACACTGATAAAGCAATCTAAACTTCAAGACAAACACATTCTAAGATGGAATGTTTTACTTTACTTTTTAAAACAGTCAAGTCCTTCAGTAAACACATTCACCCAGCATGCCATTTGCCAGGTGGCAGAAAAGGAGACAGAGAAGACGACCAAGCTGTAGAAGTAATGGGGAAAGGACCAAATAGAAGACCAAGAGAGATCAGATAACATCAAATGACAAGAATTAAGATACAGTCAATACTGGGCTCAAACAATGCAACAGGTTACAAACAGAAATTGATAGAACGTGATTACCTTTCTTTCGTAACAAGTTAAAACAAGTTATTATTGACACTAGGGAATATTTCTATATTCTTATGTGCTGGGAACTACAAAGGTAATCATATGATAGGTAAGAAACCATGTTAGACTTTGGTACAAGACATACAGGATGAAAGAAATTATATACATTGAGACTCTATGTATTTTTTTTAGTAAAACTTGAAATAAATCATAAATGCTTTAACAACTGCACTGCTTATCCCTACAACTCATATCTGAAGTTTGGTATCTTCACAGATCTTAGGATGGCTAGACCTATTTACATTTGAATCTGAATGCTAAACACATAGGCAGTAATAAAAGCAACAAATTTCTGACCTACTTTTCACTTGTAACTATCTGCTGTCAATAAGAAGTCAAAATAGCTTATACATTTACAGTTTTTAGAAAAATAGAAAAAGTCAAAGTGAGCAATTATTATTTTTCTAAACAGCTTTTTACACACACCATGTCCTGCCACCCTTCCTCTCCATTACCTTCACTCAATCCATTTTTGGTTGCCACCTTGTTTTTTAATTACAGACATTATACAGAATGTTTTCTTTTGATAGCAGAGTATAAAATGCCTTCCTAAATATTAATATTTAAATATGGATCATAGCTAAGGACAGAAGGAAAGTACAATTAGTTTAATTACTGGTTCAAGAAATGAAGAAATATCTCTTTTACAAATTGTTGTGTATAACAGTTGATAAACTTTAGCTAAGATATGATAGTCCTCCCTCCCCCCCCCCAAAAAAACTGATAGGAAGTAGAATTTTCTAATTCCCAAATAATTACTATTTCAAGTCAAATATTTTATACTTCCAATTATCTACATGTCACAAAATTAAACTCTGAGCAGCACTTCTGAATTCCTAAGTCATTGAAAGTATAACAAGTTAACTGAGTGCATTTCATCATTTCTGCTCCTTCAAATGTGTATATACTAACATACAAAGTGTAATATTCTTACATATTGGAAAGCTAAACTTATCAATAGACATCTCATTCCATGCAAAAAAAGCTTCCTTTAGGTAATTCCTTAAGTGTGTAAGAATCTCTGGAAAAAAAAAAAGAAAGATTTCTCTACTGGGTGTCTTTGAACACAAAAAAACCAAGGTTTAGGACACTTAAATTGCTAGATTTAAATTACATTTTTGTACTACTGTAATTTTCACAGACAGAATCAAATATTTTCCACTCACAATAACAGTAAAAAATAATTGATTTTTTTTTTTTTTTTTTTTAACTTAAGAATAAGTTTTTAGGCCATCACAGAAAAAAAAGTGAAAACTCTGAAATTGAAAAGAAAGTAGAGAAAATCCAGTCAAATTCCTTAACTACTGAAACAGTACACAAAGCTAGTACTGTCTTCTAAATTATATAATTATCAGTTCCTACTTTCTAAACATCCATATTTCTAGGGGTTTGTATGACACTGATCATATGGAGTCCTGCACAGAAGACACACAAGTAATAAGGAAGAATGTCATGTTGATGTGCTGGTTTTTATTTCAGGTGCCAATTTCTTTCATTTCTTTCTTTGAGAAAAGGGATTTTTTGACTATGAAATTTGACAACCAAGTCAAACCCCAAAAAATTCTTAGCACATCCTCAACTAATGTGCAATAGGAGTTACTAATCTTATTTTTTTTTCATACACATAAATTGTACTTAAAAGAGAAAATGAACACTGAGAACTCTCACCGTCCCCAAGCAATAATGAAGACCAGGCTCTCAACTAACAAGTTTTCTTCAGAGGTTTGTAACTTTAATTATGCATGATTTTAGCAGGCAAGGTATCACAGGCTGTACATGTCCATGAAAATCAATTCTTTCAACTTCTGTCATGCACATTTACACACATCTTCCATTTAAATAGTTCCAGCATACTCAGTTCATTCATCCTACTTGTCTTCCCACATTAGCATTATTGCCATTATGCCACATTATGTTTTCATGTCACAGAAGAAACTTCAACCTCAGAAAAGTTATAAAGACAGTAGGACACTACTGAGTAGGACACTAGATTGCTCAAAGTTGGCAGCAAAGAGGTATACATAAGGGAGGCTGCATTGCATGAGGAAACTGTTAGCTACATCCTTTCTTCTCCATTCAAAACTAGGTAAGATATCTGGATCACGTAGCACATTATCACAAAAGATTCAGAGGCTGTAGGCATAGCACAGGAACTGCAGGTGCAATGAATAGTCCTCCCAGTTCTTTATGTCTTCTACAGCTTTAATTTCTGTTCAGAGCTTCTGGTTTACGGTTTCTCTGAAACAACTTCTACTTTCTCCTACCAGTACTAAGAAATTGGACTCATTGGTAATGACACTATTAAAGATTTTTTTTTAATTTTCTTGCTATGCGCATTTTCAAAATGCCATAAATTTACCTTATCTTTGGTTATTATTCAGTTTACTTCCCCTTTACTGTCCAACACTTGTTATCTCTTACACCATAACAATTCCCACGTATTTGTTTAAATTCTACACAGTAAGGTATGACAGAATTGCTTCAAGAGTACGGAGATCCATATGTTTCTTTGTTCCTTAATGCAACAGAAGCCCTAAGACGAAGATTTGACATAGCAAAAATAAGAATTTATGCTTCTCAAAGATGTCAGAATAACCTAGTTCAAGCTTAAGGAGCATATTAGAACATAGAATTTTAAAAATTTTAA
Source organism: Centrocercus urophasianus (assembly GCF_019232065.1). Taxonomy (NCBI): domain Eukaryota; kingdom Metazoa; phylum Chordata; class Aves; order Galliformes; family Phasianidae; genus Centrocercus; species Centrocercus urophasianus. The sequence goes on from NW_024884767.1 coordinate 18,282,016, forward strand.
ATAATCTTATTTCAAGAAGCTCAGATCAGACAGATAGGAGCACCCTCATTTTTGTAAGCCCTAATCCTTATGGGAGACCTAACTATCCCATTATCTACTGGAGGGAGAACACAGCAGGGCATATGAAGTCCAGGAGGTCCCTGAAAAGCTTGGACTTTCTTGTTGCAGTGATAGAGGAACGAATGAAGAGAGATACTGGACCTCATTCTTGCCATTAGGAAGGGGCTTCTGAGGAATGTGAAGCTCAAGAGCAGTCTTTGCTACAGGAGCAATTCTGAGCAATTCTATGATTCTATGATCCCATCATATCCAGGTCTGAGGCCTTCAGCACAAGAATGATATGGAACAGCTGGAGCACATCCAGAGGAGGCCATGTAAATGATCAGGGGACTGGAGCATGTCTATGAAGAAAGGTTTTAAGAGCTAGGCCTGTTCAGAAGGGAGAAGGCTTCAGGAGATCTCACTGTGGCTTTACACTATGTAAGATGAACTACAGAAGAGACGGGCAGGGATTCCCCACACCACAGATGGTATGAGGAATAGGAGTATGGAATAACAGCTTTAACAGAAAGAAGGTAAACTCATATTAGACGTGAAGAAGTGGAACAGGTTGCACAGAGAAGTCATGGAGCTCCCACTCCTGAAGGTATTCAATGCCATGTTGGGTTGGACTTTGGGCTCACAGCAGGGTGAGGAATAGATGATCTTTAAAACGGATGATCTTTAAAATCCCTCCCAGACCAAACCACACTGTGACTACATTAATATTTCTATGCACATTAATGCAATCCAAACACTGACTGACAATAAGTGCATTACCATGCTTGAAATGACTTTCACCTTTTTTGAAATATGAAACACTATTTCCACTATTTGCAACTTCACAATCCAAACACAGACACTGCAATTGATTGGCAAGTAATATGTCATATTCTGCACCAGCTGTTCAATTAATGTTAAGCGTGTTCATGCGTATTTGTTCCAACCTGCTAAAATACAATTAGGAATTACATAGGGGCAAATAATTTTCTCCCTAAACACAGATTTATTTATCTACTTCATTAATTTAAGTCATTTGCTCTGTATCCTTCGAAGAAAATAAATCTGTTTACCAGATAGAAAGGAAGTCTCTAAAGAAGTAAAATTAATACATTAACTTTATTACAAATATGACTGCAGATCTCTATCTTTGTGAGTGGTACAAGCAGAGAAATTTTTTTGTGCAGATAATGTAAATATTCTTAATGAACTGAAATGCTATAATTAATATAACTTACAGAATGAAGTTCCAGAATACATACCTCTAAATGCACTGATATCACCATAGTGTACCTGCAGTACAAAAAATTTGCTCCCTGTTTCTCCTCCAACCCTGAATCCAACACCTATGGGTAGGAAAACAAGGCTTTCAGAAACAATAAAATGTAATTTAGTTCACCAGGGCTGAACATATCTACCAAAAATACAGATCTATCAAATACAAATCACTGAAACTGCCTAGAGAGAAAGGGTATATAATTTTACTGAGATAAATGAAGCGTAAAACTCAGGAAAACTACTGTCATGACACACTTTCCCAGATTAAAAATGTAAGAACAAAATTTAGTTATTAATGATCAGATACCTATTTCAAGCCAAGAATTCTCTAAACACAAAATTCCGATCACAGATTCGAGGTATATATTAAACACATAATATAATTGATAAAGTAATAATTAAAAAAAAAATAAATAAAAAAATCAGATTTTCATCATCCCTGCAGAATTTGGAATAATTTTCCTCTCATCTCCCAGTCTCTCCTACTACCTGTGAAGAACACAAACTGAGTAAGGCTGACTAACTGAAAACACACTGTAAAATAAGGTAAGAAACAGTAATTAAAAAAGATCAGTGGTAAACTACTTTAAGACAACAATTAACACTGTATGCTGAAAATGTCTTGTGGAACTCATGAAGCTATTTTACTTGCTAATGGAAGCAACAACAGACAGAGAATAAAATAGAAGGATCTGAAATAATTTGTAACAATGAAATTGCAAAAGATCACCACCATCACAAAGGGAATTCTCTAAACTGGTTATACAACGAATGCTCTAGAAATGCAGCACCAGAAGCAATTTCAACTTCTACAGACATTGAATCCCAGTAGATTAAAACTGCTCATGGCAGGAGCCAATTTATAAAAGGGACTGCAGTTTCCCTGTTGAGAAGCATGATATCGTTATGATAAAAAAAAAAACAATACCTTGTATTTATGGGCAGCTTAGAGGCAGAAAAATTATTACAAGCTGAGGTTTAACAGCAGAGCAAACAACAGACTTCCACAGAATCCTCTAAGCAACAATTTTTTTTAATTGACATTCTGATAACCAAATCAACTAACATTTATGGCAATAAGCATGAAAATTGTATTTCAAATAAACTCCTTGATGACAGTATGTATGTATTGTTCATGGTTAATAAAAAGAGGCAGTAAAAGAGAAAAAGAATCTCAATTTCAAGGTTATACTTATATAGACAGATACAACTTCTACGCGTCTTATTTGTAGCCTACAAGATTTTGATTGTAAATCAGCAAAATGGACTCATACATTCAAAAGAGTACATAAGCACGTTGCTCATCTTCATGAAATACCAAGAAACTAAAACCAAGTAAAATTATCCACTATACTTAACACACACACACAAAAAATTATTTAGATTCAATTTGTCTATACTTTCCTAACACAGAAATATTTCAATTCAATTTCAGAGAGATAGCATTAACTGTGCCCCTAAAAAATACATTCAATGTATACATTCCAAAAAGACACAGTAGGAAATATGAGATTAATGTTATTTAGAAATAAAGCACTAACTGTTACTTTTTTTCTCCCATCTGAAGACCATAATGATATAGCAAAAAGGACGACAAAAAAAGAAACCACAAGTGTATTAGCTAGCACAATATATTCCCAGTTTATGAAGTTTAGGTTCATACTCGTTCCATTAACTAAACATGATTTCACACAAGTTTCCTAGATATGCCCATTGCTCATCTCCACATCCTCTCCTCTGCCCCTGTACACAAGGACTTCACATAAACGTACGATACCTTTGGGCAGCCTGGTAGGTGGAGCATTTCTTGCCCAGGCATACAAAATATTTGATTTGTCTTTGCAGATTCCTTCATCACAGTCCCTAAAATTATCAGCAAAGAAAAAAAAAAAAGGAAATGTTTTTAATTTTGAAATCTGAAATCAACAGGTAAATTATATGGAAAATTACTAATTTCAAGCTCACAGAATCACAGAAAGGTTTAGGTTGGAATGGGCCTTAAAGTCCACCCAGTTCCAGCCCCTGAGATGGGCAAGGCTGCCCCTCACCGGCTCAGCTGCCCAGGGCCCCATCCAACCTTGAGCACCCCCATGCACAGGGCACCACAGCTTCTCTGGGCAGCTGTGCCAGGGCCTCACCACCCTAAGATATATGAAGATGCTTTTGGACATAATTTGATTAGACATGTTTCTTTCAATGTAGATTACTTTCCCAGCTATCCTTATATCACCCATCTTTTCCACTCTTTTCTTCCCTCAGCTTTAAGATAACATAGACACGATCATTTCAAATAAAAAAACGATATTCAGAATTCATCCAAAGATCACTGGAAATTAAAAGCATGCAAAAAGACTGCTTAAGAAGCAATAAGTAGATGCACTCATACTCTTTCCTGCAGTTAATGCCAGCACAGCGCTGTAAATTTTTAGTTTACAGTACACTTTCCCAGTTTGTTTGTTCGTTTTTTTTTTAAGTAGAAAATTATAAAAAAAGAAGTTCATGTCAAGCTACCTATCATGAAATTCTTGAAAGAATTATGATTTGATGCTAGCCTCTGTGGCCAAAATGTTGCAACGCTGTCTTCCTTAGAACACCTACAAAGGCCAACGCCACTGAGCAGCAACACAAGTGAAATAGCTCCTCTTGTCTGAGTGGTTTCCTTGTTTGTTTTAAAGGTATCTACTATTTGCATGGATATTTTTTTATCAGAAACCAACAGACAAAACAGATGAAGAAAATGTGCTCAGGAAGCAGCCTGCAATAAAACCGACTCACAGAATGGTTTGTGTTGAAGGAGTCTTACGGATCATCTAGTTCCAAACCCCTGCCATGGGCAAGGACACTTGATTCACACCAAGGACCTTGCATTTGGCATTCTTGAACTTGCTGGGGTTCACTCAGGCACTCCTCTCAAGCCTATTAAGGTCCCCCTGGAAGACAACTCCTCCCCTCAGCAGGATGTCAGCCTCACCACATCTTGGTATCATTTGTGAACTGCACTCCATCATACTGCCCATGTTACTAAGATGTTCAATGGCATATTTCCAATACCAACCCAAAGGAACAATACAGTCAACCACATGGACGCTGAGCTGTTGACTACAACTGAGTGTAGCTATCCAGAAATTTTTTTAACCAGCTAGTGGCCCATCTGACAAAGCTATCTTCAATTTACAAACAAGAACATCCTGCACTTCTCACAAGTCCAGGTGGTTGACATTACTGCTCTTCCCTTATTCATTAATGCTGTAACCCCTTACTCACTGCAATCATCAAATTCACTAAACACCATATTCATCAGGCACAATTCACTCTTAGTGAAGTCATACTGACTGCCACCAGTCACCTCTGTTTTCCTTGTGCACATGGAATGCACAACTTTCTCTGTTTACCACTGCTGGTAAAACAAAAACTGGGAAAAACAAAGTTTCATACACAGTGCAAAAAGAATAAAGACTAAAAACAAGGGCTTTTAGCAGATGCAGGCTCTGTGACTTCTTTGTTGAGGATGCCTCTCAGATGAAGATTCATCCTGGTCTGCTCTCCTCCAGAGATAACTAGTTCTAGATGCATACAGGAAAAAGCAGCAAAGCAGCTCAGCTGGACATTATGAGTTTCTATCAATCCCAAAAGCCTTAATGCAGCAAAGTGTTACTGTTTTCTTCTGACAAAAAGCACTGCTATGATCACTAGACTACCTACAATAAAGGGAAGATGTCACTTCTACCCCCTTGCTAGTTTTGACTGTAATGCAAATAATTTCTAGACCTTCAAAAAAACTAACTTGATCTCCCAACCCTTCATGCCTCCCCTCGCCACCCATCCTATCCTCCAGTAAAACATATCCCAAAGAGAAACCTATTTAAGGTTAATTGGAAAAAAAAAAAAAAAAAAAAAAAAAGTCACACAGCTGCAGGGAAAAATCTGTACAGCTTTCAACTGGTGCAAGTTAATACAACAGAAGACTGCATGGATCTAACCAGCTACTGCGCTGCACAGGTCAAAATACATTAGGAAGGCTGGCTGGGAGGAACAAGAGCAGAAACCATAAGCAAGCATAGTCACAGTTCTGCAGCCACCGTCTGGCCATCTTACCTTCATTAAACCACAATTCTTGCTAAGGTCTGTCACATAAGGATATTCTATCACAACAGCTAGGCAAAAATCAACCAACCAAAGAAAAGATAAGCTATTCTAATCTTCTCTTGGGTATCAGGAGGAAAAAAAGAAGAAATACACAGCTCTTTTGCTATGCTTAAACAACTGTCAACTTCCATTTAGGCAACACTGCTGATCTTGTAAATTCAGATAATAAAACCAATGTCAAAGTAGATTCAAAAGAAGAGATAAGACAGTTGATGAAGAAAAAGAAAACACTAGCAGGAAATTAGAAAAGTGTAAGTTTACAAACACACAAAAAAATTAACCTACTGCATGAGAACAGGCTTTACTGATTGCTTCTTATCTAGTTCCTCATGCCTTCTCCACACTGACTTTCAAAGATCTTACGAACTTCATAAACACATTCTTCTCAATCAATGATCAACAGTCTTAGCATATTTTGTAACTTTTACTGGAACTAAAGATGCAGTTCTTCCAGTTAAAAGCTTCCAAAATCATCATCTATTGCCAACAAAAGCAACTAGTCTAATGGAGGAATTACTGGGTGGTGATCTATGGCCTGAATTTACGCATTTGTTTAGACTGCATAGCGTTATATAGTTGTCATGCCTAATCCCATTACAGCTTATGCTTATGAATCATCTGAAATAGGAGATCATTTCAGCACAGGGTTTGAGATTGCATTAGACCTTGTCCTGCCAAGAGACTCTGAAATTCTGAGTAACAACCTATGGAGAGTCACACCTTTTGATGAATCAGCTCTGATACTTTTAGTGCCAATTATGATCAAGGAGCAGAAGTCTTTAATTTTATTTTAAATTGTTATTTCGTTATTATTTTTTAAGAGCTTTTTTACAGTGGAAAACTAACAGGACAGTCTCCACAATTCCTTAAACCAAATCGTTTCTTGTGGTTGAAAACCAAATTAAGCCAGCAAATTTACATTAGTAGTATGCTTACTTATGTAGCTATTACTCCCTAGAGTGACTTACAAAAATGTGTAACAGATTCTCTACATTTGAACATTCGATTAAGGAATACATAGAAACATTTACAGATGTAGACATACATGGCTATACACATGCATACTACATTACTTGCATACAAAAAAGGCAAAAAAACCTAGCTTTTGTGTTCTGCATTTATGCAGAACAGATGTGATGATGTTTCTAGTGTTGCAGATGACTACAGGCAGTGCAAAATGAAATGGTGCAGTCTGATGCCACAACATATGAAATGATGAGATAATGAATGAGGAATTTTTCAGAATTTAAAACAAATACTTGACCTCAGAAACAACATACTGGAAAAAAACCAGTAATATTTAACTAAAACCTAGATATAAAAAAAATCAGAAATACCAGATTTAAATACAACACTAATCAGTTTCATCATTTGGTATTAAGTATACCAGTCAAGAATGAATGCCACACTGCACACACTGCCACTGGTGAGTTCTCTTTGCTGGGCAATCATTTTCTTTTAAGAAAAGTGACGATACAGTCAGGAAGCAAACAATACCTGAACTCTAATCATAATCATGATTAGAGTCAAAATTCAGCTTTGAAAAATTCTTTCAGCTTTTGATTTATCTCTTTATATTTGAAAGTTCAGGAACCAAACATGACAGAATCACAATACGTCAGGGATTGGAAGAGACCTTGGTAGATGATGTAGTCCAATGCCCCTGGTCAGAACAGTAACACCTAGGTTAGTCAACGAGTCCAGGTGGGTTCTGAATGCCTCCAGAGAAGGAGATTGCACAGCCCATCTGGGCAGCCTGTTCCAAGTGCTCTGTCACCTTGAAGAAGTTTAACATTTAAGCTAGATCTTTAGAACATCAACTAGATATGACTGAGGCATCACCTCAAGCTTTCATCTTGAAAAAATTATTTCCAGACATGTTAAATCACGCTACAAGCACAATCTACATGGTTTTGAATGACACACAAGACTTGAATTGGTTTGAAAAGGTCACACGCTGTTAAAAGTCTAAACTCTTTAAAACTATATTCTAATACATAAGGCACAAAGAACACAGAAAAACTGCCTGCTGAGAACATAAATCAACAGTGCTTTCAGAGTTTAACGTTTTTCCTAAACTTTTAAATAAGTTATTTTTCTTGTGAGAAAAGATTGCAATATTCATTGTCAATATTAGAACCATCAGCTGAGAGGAAAAAGGTAAATAAAACTTTTGATGAAAGTTTATCGTATCATATTGATTAATTCATCTCCACCCACCATGAAAAGATTAGAAGTGCTACTTTTTTAATTTTTTTTTTTTTTTTTTTAAATAAAATACACTATACTATTAGCCCTAGAGTCCAACTCTAGTTATCTTCTTGGTAAGTATATAGAGGGTAGAGTGAGATTACAGAACTCAACCAGGAAAAAAAAAAAAAAACCAACTATATTTAACCTGTTAGGTTAAATACAGGTCACAGTAAGTGCAAGCTTTACACAATCTGTAGATGTATCTTACCTAGTCTTGCCTGAAAACTTGAAAGAAAGGAGAAGTTACTGACAGATTACTAATTTCATTAGTGATTTCATTCTCTAATTACTAATTCTTTACATTATCAGTGGTTTTAGTGGCCCTGACAACTTCTCTCTGTTCTCACAACTTAGGCATTTTGAAGGTTAGGTCAATTACCAGACCACTTGAGGAATTTAAGGAATTTGTTTCCTTATTCTTCACTTTCCTTACATCCTTCTGGACACCTGATAAAATATTCTTCCATACAGATATAAAGAGAAGCAAAGCTAGGGACCAAGCTTTCTCTAAAACTCCCACTAGTAGTTTCCCCTCTCATAAACTAAAAAACTGAGAATTTTAAAATAAGAAAGACGAGGAATGAATACAAAAATATTTGTTCAGAAAAGTATCATTAGGAAAAACACCTGATGGAATGAGTAAATACTATCGAAAGTAGATACTTCCCCATCATCAATGAAATCAAAACGTGAGGTTGTTTTGTTACTGACTGCTGTCTCAAACAGCTTGAAGTATGTCCACAACGTAAAAAAAAATGATGCTGGTAATTTAAAAAAGAAAAAAAAAGGGAGAGGAAGCTTTGACTTACACCTACTTAACTCAAATTGTCAATCGATAAACGTGTTAACTTCAGTGTGAACTTCGGTTCACAAGAACTGCCAAAAATTAAGATTACAGAGCATGTATGTCTTTATGACCAATCACCCTAAGCCTCAGAGTGCTCTCCACAGAAAATTTTTGTCTACAAGATCAAAGCAGATCCCCCTCTCTAGGAAGATTAAGCACAACCTTGTATCTTTTTCCAGTCCACAAAATCTGTCCAAAGCACTATGACAGAACTCTAAGGACATAAAGGAGGTGACAAAGTTTTCCTGAAACAAACAAAAAAAATCCTTATTACATGAGTCCTTTCCAAACTCATAAAATAGTACCTATTGAATTCAGATGATTTATTAATTATTTGCAGGAATTTCATCTAAATACTGTAACTGGTATGTCTGTCAGAACAGAAATACAAGAAATGCTGACCAAGATTTTGACAAAAAAACTGCATTATGTATAGTAGTTTTGCATGTAGCACTATTTTCCTCAAAGTTTCCTTGCTTTTGCAGGTTGACTATACTTTTTTCTCAGTAAAGAAACTCTGAACATATATACATATACATAGCTTTATGTAGGCATAACTTCATATAAATTGAATTAATGGTATACTCTGCGTTTTAAATATTTAAATATATGTAACTATATGTACATATACATATAGTAATTAGAGCTGCTACAGCTACACTAGAGACTAGTGGCAACTAGATTTAGAATAAACAAACAAAAAAAAGCTTACCATTTTAAACATTTTTATTCTCATAATCTAACTGGCATCACATAAATCTGTTGAATAAGAAGCTATAGCCTGCTTAATGATTCCCATGGATAACTTCATTTTCTCTGTAGCTCTAAATGTGCTTCAGTATTTATTTTGAAAAGCAGGTTACTCTTTTAAATACAAAAATGACAAAACCCTTCTAATTAGAAGCCTAGATTTCTCGGTACCCAATGACACCCTGCACACTGTGCTTCCAGGAAAGAGGCCAGAGATAGTGAAAATTTTCTTGCACATTACAGATGATACAATTAAGAAAAAAAAAAACAAAAAACACAAGTATAGAAAGACTGGTATGTTATATGTTTCTTTCTTTGATTTTTTTCTACTTCTAAAAGAAACAGTACATGTGCAGACAACACAAGAACATCTGGACACAATAATGGAAGCAAGCTGCCAATTCTTACCAGTAATTTTCATTAGAAGAGGGTTCATTACATCCAAAGAGTAACATGTGATGGACAGTGTCCATGCTAGCGTGAGGTTTAAAGTCAACTGAAAAACAAAATGACAAAATAAATAAGTTACCCTTACTCTCACTGCAATTTACACAAAAAAGAGCACTTTGAGTTAACAGTTCTCTGTAATACCGGAAACAAAGTACGTATCCCCCCGACCATTTATTTACCTTTTTCACTCCACTTACAAGCTTTTGCTTAAGTTCATTCAACAGCCTTTCACCCAAGTAGTTACTGTATCTCATTTAGTGATTTAAATAAAAAATTCCAAAGTTTCCACTCAAAACCATTCTATTTTCCCCAATAGTTAAATAAAACACTTAGTAGACATGCCAATATATCCCAAATCACAGTTTTTGTAGTAACTAGTCATATGTAAATTTAGTTTCAAAACTTACACTTGTAATTTAGCAGTACTTTTTAAAGTTCTTTTTAGCTTTTTCATCAAAATACAAACATGAAGTTAGAGTTAAGAGCAACTATTATCTTGCACACACTGGTTGAAATCCTATCTTTTCTCAGCATTTCATGATTTACACTTTTGCTGCATCCTTCTGGGGACTATAGTTCAAGAAGAGAACTATGATTTATTCTTACTGACGTTGACAAACCCTCTGGAATGGAAAATAATATTCCCTAAAAGACAACAGAATCCTGTTGCCGAAATACTTCTCATTGTTAGAAAATTGGAAAACGATGACATTCAGTACTCAAATGTCTGTTTGTCATTAAGTACCAGAAAGCCATTATTTTCATTTCTCAAATATTCAAGATCCTGTTCACTACCGAAAAAAAGTTACCAATATCACAGTGTAGTAATACTGATCATAAACTTACAATGACAGAATTTCTAAAAATAAAACAAGCTGAATTGTGTAACTTCCTCTGTTATTACAGAAATGCTGTGCCAGATGCAAGCAATATAAAGGAATTTTTCTTAATATGTGACAGAGGAATGGGCTGGAGCATTTTTAACTTTATTCAACAGCAGAACATCCAAAAAATGAGTCACTCCTGACATTAGACATAGACATTTAGGAGTCTCCAAGTTTTCAAGGATCTTAGTATGGTCAGACAATGAAGATGTACACCACATAAGCCACTTCTGCTTCATAAATTTGCAAGTTTATCAGCTGACACAGAGCTTCTGAGGTGAACAATGATGTGGATTATTGTCCCAATTCTACAGAAGGAAAAAAAAAATCCAAACAGACAGCTTTCAACCCTACTTTTTGGAGCTTAGGTTTGTAGTGAAAAGTGAAGTAGTATTGCCAGAAGACAAGGCACAGAATTCAAAAGCTAGCTATCTTGAATATAAACCATGCAGCCAGGATGGGTTGTTAAGAAACAAGCATGATAAAGTTGAGGGTCAGGTTTGAAAAATAAGGGGTGTCTCCACATGTTGAGGGAAGAGAGGAAGGAAAGAGTACCACATATTCTTAAGAATGAATTTACAGAATCATTCCAGTTGCCTGAAAGATTAGAGTTCAAAGACTGTACATAGCCATCTTTTTACTAGAAAATTTTACTCAGTCCTTAGCCATAAAATTGATCTGCATTAGAGAAAGACCTTTTGTTTTGATATTTTTGTCATTAACAAAGTGAAACTATGATTAACTCATGCATGGGATGGATAACATGTCATACTATGCAGACTAAATTTTCCAAGTGTTTATGCTGCTGTTGCCAACATCTGTGAGAGGATATTTCTAAATAGTTCATAAGCAGCTAGAACAATTTTTCTTGCACAACTCAATACTTGTACAAAATGTACTGTAGGCAACACTTAGAAAGACAGCCTTCAATAGACAAATTCAACCACAGGGCCTCTCAACTGCAAATCTCTGCAGCTTAACAAGTAGTCTAGTACTACTAGTACAGACAGAATATAATTAGCAAAGCAAAATCACATCTGTGTTTGAACCACTCGCATGCGCTAGTTTAGCTCATATCTCATCACTGCGTCTGAAAGAAAGAGCTGAAAGGCATCTCAGTCTGTCCATGAGCTAAAGAAAGTTTTGCAGTCAGTTACCCTTTCCTATGTAGATATCTTCTTAGCAACACTGACAAGCAAACACTATTACAAACACTGTTTTCAAAAAAAGTTGTTTTTTTTTAAAAAAAAGCAATTTAAAAATGATATAAGTTATAAAAGTCATGCAAACCAGCATGAGATTCAAGCCAAATACAATACCTGTTACTACCAAAGCCTTAAGAAATATCAAACCAAAGCTTCTAGTTATTCTTCTAGTTGACAGCCACTACATTTTAAAATAAGAAGCATAACAAAATTCAATATTCAAATGACTGTGACGACTTGCAGAAGGTGGTTTTGGCCTAACAGAATATCAGCACCTGACTTGACTGTTTTTACACAAGATAAACAAAAACAAAACAATTTTATCATCCCAAATTAGAAAACTAATAGGCATACCACGAGTGCTATTTACATACTGTAATACCTGACTGGAATTCTTTCTGTTCACTTCCTGTTCACTGTTGCAAATTCACTCAAGATTGAGCCCTCAAAATGAAGTAGGTATTCAACATTTTTTAATAAAAGAACTTCTAGAAAGATACAGTTTATTGTTCTTTTTTTAACAAATGATTTACATGTACTTCATCTGTTAATCTTATTCTACATAATACAAAATACTCAGTTTGGAAAAAAAACCCACAAGCGTATAGTTTGAAAAGGAAAATCCCATTGCTACTTCCAATTTAGTTTCTTTTAGGTATAGCTGTTACATAAATTGGCACTTCTATAATTATTTTTTTTATTTTTAATGCATAGATAAGCACTACAGAGTGATTACTGAAATAAGTTTCATTACATAAAGTAAATGTGAATTCAGTCTGAATCTGCAAGTACTACTTCAAGCAACAAACTTTAGAAGGAACAGAAAAGAACAAACAGGACAGTAATCAAAGTGTAGTAAAGGTGTATGCTTAAAAAAATTGATTTCTTGGATGTTCATCTTTAGGAGTGAAAACTCAATAATTGTTGTTATCCTTAAAAAAATAATTTTTTTCAGTATAATTTAATTCATACACAAGAGTATCATGAGTGTTCACAGTTTGGTAGATTAGATATTAGAGGTCTTCAATATAGCACAGGCATTATCACTTTTTAATAGGGAAATTCATATACACCATACCAGAGAAACAACCTTGCAGCACGCAAGGAAGAAAAATAATAAGTTCTACAAAAGGCCTCTAGAGCAAAACTTGCTCTGTATCTACTTGTAATTTGTTAACACTCCTTAAATTTGCTCAGTTTCTTGTTTTGTTACTGTCCAAGAACGGACCCTCAACTAATTGGTAGGCTCTGGTACAGCACCCTCCCAGCTTTGCAGTATGAAGTTATACCCCTTGCTCCTGTGCTAGTTTAACAGTCTGCTAGTTTCAAATCTTTAGGAAATAACAAAGCTGAAGTCAGAATTCTAAGTCCTCAAATATAAATTTGATAGGAAATACTGGAAAGTTACGGACAATATTTTCTACTTACTAATGCATGCAGTACAACCTACATGCAATGCTAAAAAAAAAAAAAACACACCAAAACAAGTCGTATTTCATCAAAACTGCCCTGCTGCATGTTCTATTAACGGACAGAACTTGTTCTTCCAGGCCCTTCTGAAGAACAGACTAAACGGAGGCAAACAGGAAAATAAAGGAAAAAACAGAAGTGAGAAAATTTAGTTGGCAGTATTATGTAAATAAATTGAACTGGGGGCAGGAACATAGGTTCTGGTCTCAGATTTACCACTGAACTACATCAGCAACTCAGTTTTATGTTTTCATTCTGTGTATCATTCACATGTATGTGCCTTTTGAAGTTCCAGAGAACACACACAATCTTTTCCATATCTCGGTGAATGGCAAGTCAGTGCAACAGTACATCTGTTAGTTGTCAAATGCTACCACAGTAATTAATGAGACTTAATTACACAATCTATTGCCAATCCAATGAATGCAGACTCTGCTTAAACCATTTAAAAGTATAGACAAGATGCTTTTAAAAATAAAAATTTAGTTCCATGTCAATTTTGTGCTTATTTATGCCGCAAAAAATAATCTGTGCAAGTAAGTAAATATAAAGTTTTGTAACATTAACAAAGCATTACACAAAACATCACTAGTCATCATGTTTCTTGAGTAGCAATGCCTATAGCAAAAAAAAATCTCTTCCCTGAGAAGAAGTTATAATTCGTTATTCATGTATTTCTTAAGGTAGGTCAGTTAGATATACCCTACATTTTCTGCAATTAAATAAGTTTCAATCTAGTTCTTTTGATAAACAGACCACTTCTGTTGGTTCTAACATTGGAACATTGACTCTAACATTGGAAATCCATTCAGTTGATATCACTTTTCAGTGACTTCCCTGAAGACAGATGGAACTGATCACATGCTTAAGATTGACCACATTTCTCTCTATTTTGGTGGAAGTGACCAAAGAAAAAAGCAATCCTAAATTATTTTCAAGCCATTCAAATATAAGAGGTTTTATGCAACACTCTTGTGGGAAACAATTATGTTCACAGAATAGAATGTTCTCATTAATTTTTCAGTGAAATTCCTCTTCCTGTCCAAAGTTCCTTCTAAATACTAGAATGGTTTTGTTTCCAGACTTCACACTGCTTTGCAATACATTTACTCAAGCATGGTGATCATTGGAAAGCTGAAGATAAAAAGCTGGTAAAAACAAAACATCTGAAGAATAGAAGCTGTTCACTTTTCAGATTAAAAGAAATGAGTTGCCTGGCATGAGTCACATTGAGATTTTGCAGAAAACTGGACTTTTAACAAAACTGCTTTAGTCAATCCTTCTAAATGCATATAACAGAACGTATTTTTATGGACTTTATACACGTTAGCACCAAATGACAGATGGAAATGTGCAGCAATCTAATAAAGATTTGAGCTATGCAATTTTGCAATTCAATGAAGCACTAAATCTAAATTGCACAAGCAACAGGTTAGTGGTATGCCCTTCTATGAATTACTTGAAAGCAAAAAAGTCAACTGCACATACTGCATAGTAAATACAGTTTATTAGAAAATTAACATGAACATCAAATCCATTGTATACTCTTGTGGGTTGTTGTTGGTTTTGTTTGTTTTTGTTTAACTTTTTTTCCCCTGGGGTCAAACAGCCAAAGTGTAATTTCACTGTTAGAAGCCAATTTCTGTACCAAACCAATATATGGATAAAGAATTGAAAAAGTCTTTTTCACTTAACATAAAGTAACAAGAAAATCTGAAAATGAGATTCTATTTCCAAAGGATTTCCACACAGAAATTAACATGGAACAACAGTTCCTCAATACCCTATAACAAAAGCTACACGGAATTTCCATCACATTATTCTAAATGGCAACAGGGAATAAAAAACAGATTTCAGTTTAAAGAACATTCTGATAATGAAACTTCCATCAGGAAAATCATCACCTTTACTCTTTATCAGAACATTTCACAAGCAAGAAAAACATCAAAAGTGCAGTGAAGAGCCTCTTTACAGATTCATTGTTTTGCAAATCCATTTCGGTACAGTTTCCAAGTGTTTGTCTGCCACCTTATTCATGTGATAACATTAAAAAAAAAAAAAAAAAAAACCAGAAGGAAGAGTTTAGGTTGCTTTTGCTCTACTTTGTTTCTTTTTCTTTTTCATTTGCTTTTTTGCCTCTTAGATAAATAAAATCTTACCGCAGCCAAAGCTGACTGTAAGCGCAAAGGATTTACAGTCTACACCAGCAGGTAAATAAACAGCCTGCTCAGCGGAGCAGAATTAAGTATCCATCCAGAGGACAGAAAGCCAATACTTCACAAATGGGCCTGTTTGATATTGACTGCCAGAGGCATTTGCATGCAGCTCCTTAACTACTATTACTCATGAATCTCTCCAGATACAGTTTGTTATCTTGACTCTAAGTAGCTTTTTCTAGTTAGTTTCTGCATTAGCCATGACGAATGCATTTTAGAAACTCTGACAGGCAAAGATTAAGTCAATACAAGTCAAAATTAAAAAAAAAAAAAACAAAAAAAAAACAACAACAGACCTTTAGATTCTTCAAAATGGCTTGCTTAAGCTCTTCGAATTAACCAACACTCACCTACATAGGCTTCATCATCCACTGGCAGGGGTACTGACATGCAGAGGTAGGTATCAGACTGCTCAAAGACAAAAGAACAGAAATTCCCTTAAAATAGGGCATTCTTACAATGAAAAGAAAGTACCAAAATTATTTCAAAGAATGAAAACAGGGAGAAAAACTGAAATATTAAAAAAAAAGA
Source organism: Centrocercus urophasianus (assembly GCF_019232065.1). Taxonomy (NCBI): domain Eukaryota; kingdom Metazoa; phylum Chordata; class Aves; order Galliformes; family Phasianidae; genus Centrocercus; species Centrocercus urophasianus. The sequence continues at coordinate 18,298,085 of NW_024884767.1, forward strand.
ATTAAGAAATTATACACTTATAAATCTTGGCACTGAGATTATTTGCAATAGTTAACAAACACCACACTCTCTGCCTGACAAAAAATTTGAAGGGGTAACAGTATTCTGATGATGTCCAAATAAGCAGCATAAATCCACGTGTGATACATTAAAATGACAAGTATTACTAAGCTTCTGATTTATTGTATTCTTGATATGCATTTGTTCAGTATTTAATAACTTCCTATATTCTAAGAATAAAGACTATCTCAGAGCTAAACATTTTTCTACCATTAGCCGTATGTCTTCTTAATCAAAGATGCATATAACTGGACAAAAAAGGGTAAAAATACAGTGCCATTGTAACAGTAACCATAGGAATACATTTACTTGTGATTCATGCATCTAATTATACAATAATCAATGAAATTATTTTTCACTGAACAATACCACAAACATCACATGCCCTTCAAAACAAAGAACATTATTAACTAAAAAATTAATAATAAAATCAATTTGCAATTTTCTTGCTTAAACATTGTAAAGGACTAGCAATTTCCTGAAGCAATTGGATGAACAGTACAGATGAGATACAGAATAATAGGCAGTCCATGCAGAAAACATACAAAGAATGACTTCTGCAAGACGTTACAGCTGCCTTAGTAACCTAAAAGACTTTGAATTTAAAGTGCTCAGCTTGTCAGATTTGGAATTATTCTTGGATTTAAATAGAAAAATCAATTAAAACACAAAACCAGTAGACCCAGATCAGTAATCACAAATACCCAGATGTGAAATCTCTACAAGTACTCTGGAACACAAAATAATGTCCCTGAAAACAAAACCGGGCAAATTTTTGTAAAGGAAAGCTCTCAGCTCTCTCCATTGCTCATCAGCAAAACAGTGAATCATTGGTACAGCATGAAATCATTCATCTTATATGCATGTGAACTATGAAAGCAAAACATGTAATCAGGTTTATTTTTATCTATTAGGTGGAGGCCAGTTCCTTATAACAGCATCATGTAGAAAAAAAGAAACTAGTTGCTTTACTGAGATATTTGTCCAAAGATTATGTAGAAAGTCAACATTGCTGTAAGGAATTAATTCATTTCCATGTTTTATTTAGAAGTAACAGAGATTACTCTACAAGGTCAGGGATGTGGCTTGTGTGTTGACAGCTATGCTATTATCTAATTTAAACATTATTTTTCAGCTTTAAGGTTGTTTAAAAAAGAAAATCTTATAGTAGTAGTACTTCACTACATCCATGAACTCTAAGACCAATAAGATGTCTTCTTTCACTATTACTTGCCAAAATGGATGAAAACAAAATTCCTGCTACAAAACACTTCAAGTTAATGAGAAAATAAAATACACTGAAAATAGGCTTAAACAATTAAATGCAGCTGAGAAGAAATGACAAGTACAATGCTGATAAAAGTATGTGATTACACAAAGCACTGATGTTTACAGATAAGAAATTTGCACTGGTGGTTTGCTTGAAGACAGAAAAGATAAACATAGGTCAGCTGATACAAATAGTTTGAATGCCTTTGTGAACTCCAGATACATGCATTTACAGAACATACAACACCCATTTATAAATTGAAAAGGAAATAGCTTATTTTCTATTTAGCTGGGATTCAGAACTTCATTTAGAAACTTAAACTTCAAGTTCAACAGCAGCAAAGCTGCTCCAATGGAGATGCTATAAAGAAGCCACATGAACAGCATGTCACGGAGGCTGTTCATTCATCCGCTTTGAAGCCTTTCTACAAGCACTACCAAAATTATATCATTTGTGAAGAACATGCGATTTCTCAGATTAGCTAGTTGTTGATCTGAATAAAAGTTCCACTTTCTTGCACTACATGACATCACAGTGATCCAGTTGAAGCATAAGATTTTCTTTTCATAGAAAAAAGCATGATGAAGGACAACATAGAATACACAGGTGTTACTCCAAAGATACTAATCTTATCTTCGCAATTAAACTAATTTATGCGTTCTCTAGTAATTTTTTCATCTTTCCCACATAAGTTACTTTAACTCAGAACTCAGGAACTAAATGCAGTCATAACAAATACAGCAGTACATTTATCACTGCATTTTAAAAACTGCACTTGTTTCCTTCCTCACTGGTTCACTTTGGCATCTTTTTTGACTAGATACAGAGTTACAAACAGGCCTTAAAACTGCATACCAACACCTAGAGGGCTAAGAAATACATGAAGAAGATAATGAGTTAGTAAGAGGCCACTACAGAAGAATATCCTCTCTAAAGAGGATAATTCACCTCCATTCCACTTGTGCCATAACACTGAATACAACATCCATTCCACTTAGTGCCAGTGTTGACTGTTGTGGCATAAAATGCTTTTGATTATCTCTTTCTGTGAACTGCAAGAAAACAAAGACTGCCTTTTCTGCATTTCTTCTCACTGTGCATATTGTGCATAACTTGTATAAATAGGAACCAAGTTTCCTGCTGCTAGAGCAGGTCAGATTGGAAGGAGGAAGGGATGGGAAGGAGAAAGGGGGAAAAAAAAAAAAAAAAAAAAAAAAAAAAGAGATGAGACAGAGAATATAAGAGCTGGACTACACATGAGGTTAGGTGTTATTTTTGCTTATCTTCTTCACAATTAGTGTCGCATGTTGCTTTCTATTGCTGCCTGCCTTCCCCATCCCTCTCACAAAACTATATGGGAGAACAACATTTGTCTTCATCAGCATTGCGAGATACAGATACACACACATATTTCCCATCTAACAATTATCCCAGCTTTTTGTTGATGGTATTGCTTTTTTTCTTTTTGAATGGGAAGAGACTGACCCCTTCATATACGATTCCCAATATTTTAACTAATGATTCCTCATGCCATATCACTAGAAGTTACATAATTAGAAGTGTTCGCCCTGAAGAATTAAGAGTACTTTTCACTCTCTCTGAAAGGGATGCTTAGTATTTTGTTGCAAACAAATAAAATACAATAGAGACTCTCTCTCTGTTTGTACTTACTGGAATGATGCCACTTACTCTAAATTTTATGTTCCAGGAGGCTGCTCCCCTCTAACTGAGAGCCTCATTCTGCTTTCACTATTTTTTGAAAGTGCTATCTGCAACAATGAGTCATCATCTACTGCAGCACAACATCCTACTCTTTCCAAGCATCTGCAGCCCTTTTAAAGAGACGTGTCTTTTAATGACATATATAGTTCCCTGCATTGCCTCACTAAAGAAAATGAAAATTAGACATTGTTTATCTTGCTAAATAAAACTTCATTTGAAAGTGACAGCAGAATTTTATACTTTAAATGTGAATCTCAAAAATGCTGATGTTAAATATTAATTCTTCATTTTTACTGTCTTGGTTTGGTAAGCTATGACATAAATAAGCTATGTCAAACCACAAAGATATACTGATAATACTTCCTGGAATATTTCAATGTTTTAGAATGCTAAATCAAAAGTATTATTCTTGTAAAAATGCTTTCTGGCATTCTCTCTCAGCTTGTCAAAGTTGTAATAATGTTCAATTTACTGCAACTAAAATTGAACTGAGAAACTATCTGAGATTTGGTGTAAACTGCAATTTTAATCTGTCTTACCAGCACAACTGTATAAGTTTCATTTTAATAAATCTCATAATTTAAGTTTCAATAAGCTCTAGCAATTAATTGTAAGAAATCAGTATTAGAAATAAAAATTGTCAGGTGAAACTATTTTTATATTCTTTGAAACTCTTTTTCAGATTTCTATTTTTCACTGGATATGCACACACTATTAAAGTTACCATTTTCTTCATTCACCTCACGTCAGTCATACTTCAGGCAAGACTTTATTTCTCTAGGCCATTGAAAAAAAAATAAAAAATAGAATAATTGGCAAAAAGAAAAACTATACTTCTCCCACCTGCTTGGGTGTCACTCCAGGCATACGAATGTCCAAAGCAAAATCTGACAGCCCAAATGAAATAACTGGCCTGGTGCTCCCAAAGCATTCACTGGAAAGAGATCTGGTAGCATCTTTATACCTTAAAAATAAGCAGGGAACATAAAGATAAATATATATTTTAAAATATATTTTAAGAAGATCTGTATTAGAAATAGTAAAGAAATCTGACAACACAGGAACGATTTGGAAAATTCCCTACTTCATTAGGTCACAAAAACATCTCCATTATCAAGCAATTACTGAAGTAATTCCTGCGAAAAAATCAGATGTATTAATCTCATCTAAATCCCTGTCTTAGGTACACAGATGTACAGATAAAGAACTAATGCACTAGTATATGTCAAGTACTATTAATCACTCAAGACAGATTGATGTTTTGTTTAGGAATACGTATCTGCTGTATAATTCAATAAGGAGAATTTATTTTTTTTTACCTTCCAATAATATGACATTTACAGCAATTCCCACTGCCAGTAGAGAAGCAGAAGAGTAAGTTTTAGAACTTCACGTGAATATCAAGGTCTATATTGATGGCAAATGACAAAAAAAAAAAAATTGAAAAATGAAAAACTCAATACAGTTAAACACCTTTTGGAGAGCTAAGAGGCTTTCTCTTGTATTAACTAGATTAAGTTTGTCTATTCAATCTTACAGTCACTTATGTTTACTTCTTCTCCAATATTTCTAAGCATTGAGCAGTTAAAGAAGATGATTTTTTTTTTTTTTTTTTTTTTTTTTGCTGTTGGAACAGCTTTTTACACTGCCAAGCTAATAAGAGCAGGGGAAATGTATTTACTCACTGTGTAAAGACTCAAATATACCTGTGGCACTATGTAACACAATGTATTCATTATTGTTTTTATCATCCCAATGACAGCCATCCTTAACTTCTATTTTAAAGAGCTATTTTGGGAAAATAAAAAAAAACCAAACAACCAAGAGTTTGTCCTCACTATGACAAGAGTGACACTTCAAAATTTTGCAAGTAGAACGCAGAACAAGTGAGCAAAACCAAACAACCAACATGCACATTTTTATCAAGGACATGCTTTTTCATACATTTATTGTATTTCCATACAAAGGTGAGGGCAGCCCTAAAAATCATGCATTCAACACATAATGTCTTTCTGCATAACCCACCTTTTGAAGACAGAAAGTGGGCTTCTAAAACCCAAACAGATGTTTTGAAGAACGAAAATCAGTATTAGCAGGTTGTTAACGAAGCCAGCCATGTCCACCCTGCAGTTCCTGGCCTGATTAAGGGACCAGAAAAAGGGCAGCACAGCTCTATCAGCTGTGATCCTGACTACTAGGCAACAGCAGCATTAATTCATTACTTCATTCTTATGTGCTCTGCAGGCATCCTCCTGCTTCTGACAGACCATCTGTCTTGGAAGGTGATGCACTGTAAATCAGGAAGGTGGATGATGTTATGTTGTCTTTATTACTAGCTGTAAAAATCTGTTGAAGGGTTTTCCCTTGGAGACAGACGAGACTGCGCCTCTGTCCACTTAAGGAGCCAAAATGAAGTAGACTCCTGATGCTTCCTCCCCAGGTGGCACAGTCAGATTTGTGTGTTCCGTATCAGTCCATGGTGCCAGAGACACCCGGTAGCATCACAGAAACCAGCATCAGTCATCTTTTAGAACCTGTAAAAATACAAGAGGATAAAAGATGACTAACACATTACAGCATCAGTTCTCCGCAAATCCCTGTCGAGAGTTTTTGAAACATTAGTAAGTATTCTCACACGGTACAGCCCAAGCCAGTGAAGAACGCATCTCATTTGAGTCCTCTCCCACTCATCCAGTGTCAGAAACTGATACATTCAACATGGACATAGAAAACTCACTCGAGAATACATTTTAAAACAGCACAAAGAAAATCAAAACAAAACATTTATAAGCAGAAGGCAAAACTATATATTTCACATATAAAACGGTATAGTATGATGTGTTCTCCATGCAGCTAGAAGAGCCGAACACTGGCACAGCAAAAACTGAACTCTATGAATTTTAAGAACTATCACTAAAAGTTTCTGCATTAGTAGCAGACTGGGATACTTCAGTTTTAAAACAAAAATGGAATACTATACCTTTCTGTCTTAATATACCTGTTGCTTATGTACCGTAGTGCATAACTGATAGTAACAAATTGTTTTCAGAAATACAAAAGCAAGATTGCTTTACACTACTTGTATACTGTTTCTATATTCTTCTGTTAATGCTATTTCAGCTTAAGACATTACTATTCATATTGCTTTAATTAAATTTAACCTTAATGGCCCTTATATCGCTACACTGGTTGATTACACACTTCAAATGCACAAGTTCACAAGGGTTTTTTTTTAAGAATGTTGGAAAATAAAAGTGTGTGTTACTGAAAATATACACTAATGTTTGGGCTTGTTTTTCAGCATTTACAACTATCTAAGAAGAAAAATCTTGAAGACGAAGAAAATCAACCCTTCAAATGTGTTAGTAATTTGTTTAAAATAAACATTAAATAAAATATAAGCAAAAAAAAAATCTATCCTTTGGATGCTGAAAACACGGTGAAAATATTGCTATAAAGATGAAGAAACAAAGGATTCTGAAACTCACGAGTTTTAATAAAAATCACTTCCCATCTCAGGGCACACTCACCAAAAAGGATCCTATATGAAAAAAAGTGCTTCTGGACTGAAGCCCACACTGGCAGCTTGCCTGTGTAGCAGCTACACCAGATTTGCACTGAGCAATGTGCAAGAGGCACTGATTCTAAAATCTGATTAAACTAACCATTACAAAACCCAAGTATTTTCTTCACTGAAAGATGACAGAAGATCCAGTCACACCAACTAAAAATAGACTCTTAGATCTGAAGTTGCCAAAAACATGCCAAAACTGTCCAAAATCATTCATGAGAACTAGTGATACAACAGTAATTCTTTTTCTTTATGTAAATTCTTAAGCCTTCAGTTCTACTATCTTCATCATCTTGACTACTGAACTATGGAAAACTGTAAAACATGTTGAGGACTGTACTATGACAGAAAGTCAAGTCTGTCTGTCTGTCTATCTATACAGTCTATATATATAAGTCTATATATATCTATACCTCTGTAAACATATAGAGCTTCACTACTTTTTACATGAAGATATGATTATGCAATTATAACAGAGCAGCATCTTTCAAAGCCACCTGAAAGTTCTAGCACAGCTTAAGCATCTTTCCATGTAAGAAAAGAAAGCTAGTTATTCCAGGCAGAAAAACAAACATACACTGATGAGATTTTCACAGACAGACGTGCAAAAAAAATTAAAAAAAAAAACAAAAACAAAACAAACAAACAAAAAAAACAGAAAAGAAAAAAAATCAATTACATCTCATAAGAACTGAAAACCATGTTACATTCATCTTTCTTACAAGTATGCTGAAAATCAAATCTCCCCAGAAAAGAAAAGTGAGGGTCATTTGCGCAATACTTATTGAATTTGCTGCATTTCTTTTTTTCCCAGCAAGTTAAAAATGAGTACTGGTGAATTACAACCATTATGCTTTGATTCTTTTGTTCCTTTGTAGCAATTCTTTGTGGCAATTCTCTCCGTGTAGATTTTCATCAATATATTTTAGCTTCTTTCTTTCTATAGTAATTGTGAACATAAAATGGTTGGAAAACTAGTGAATGTGTCCCCAGACACATTAACCAAATTATCAGCTATTTAGATTGTTGTTCGATTGTTGCACAAAGTTGAACAGCCAAAAAAACCTTTAAGTTTCAAATTCTATGTAACAAATACGCTAAACAGTAACAAAGTAGGAAGTTCAAGGCTGGATTGGATGGGGCCCTGGGCAGCCTGGTCTGGTATTAAATGAGGAGGCTGGTGGCCCTGCATGTGGCAGGGGTGTTGGAGATTCGTGATCCTTAAAGTCCCTTCCAACCCTGGCCATTCTGGGATTCTATGATATGCTGGGACTTCTGCAACAATGCTCTAACTTAATTTTCTGGAACATGAAAAATTAACTTCCAATGACTATAAATGTTTTTTCCAGCTTTAGGAAAGTCTGAAGTTGTTTGTAAGTAGCGCAGCTACTTGGTATGTAGATTAATAAAAAGAAGCCATGGAAAAAGATGAGCATTTACAGTCCTCCATCCGTAGTATGAGTGCTTTGTTTGATGCATCTGGCTACACAACATATGGCTTCTGCTTGTCCTCACATTGTGATGTTGGGTTAAGATCGAGGGATGGAGATAAGGAGGAGGAAACAGCTCTGACTCCACTCTGACATAACCAGTATCAGACTAGGAGGAAAAAAGTGAGGATGAGAGATTCAGTAAGATTACATGGTTACTTCAGTTCATTAGGTCTGAATGACCTATCCTGATACTACACAGTTCTGCTTCCAATTTAGAGTAAGAGTTTCCAAGGGAATGGAAAAAGCGAAGTAAAAAAGATGTAATTGATGACAAATGCTATATTGAAAGGAGAGAAAATAGAGATGGAAATTTGCTCAAGCAATACAAGCATGTTATCTTATCCACCATGTCCTATACAAACATAGTAGAAGACATAAAAAAACCCACACAAATACAAAAAACTAACTGCATCTAGCAGGAAGAAATGTCACTGAACAAGCTGGGGGAAAAAAAAAAAAAAAAAAAAAAAAAAAAAAAGAAAAAGAAAAAGAAACAGGCACGAAAAGAGCTAGAATTCAAAACAGCATGCAAAATTAAGTAACAACATCTCAAAGTGATTTCATGAAAACTCAAATGCAAACCTTAAAAAATACTAATTCCTTAATAATGATCCATTCAAAAAAAAAAACAAAAGAGCAAACAAAAACCAAAAAAAACCCTCAATGCCTTGTGATAAAACAAGCTCTGTATTAGCCACAACCTTATAAAGCACACTATAATTTCTTCGCTTCATTTTCGTCATTTTACACACAGTACAAACTGAACTTGACGCAAGGAGAAGCCTCATCTTCAGCTTCCACTGTCTTCAAAGGAAAAATAAAAAGAAAGCTAAGCAGTATTGATCTGAAAGTTCAAAGGCAGTAAGTTCTCAAAGCTGAATCTTGTTTCATGATTCTTATGCAATGAAACCATGGAACTGAGCCAGGACAACTTGATTACAGTCTCCAGCTACAGCATGCAAGAATCAAATTTTCAGCTATAGCAGGGAAGGCCATGTTTCATCTCACACTAAACATGAAGCTTAAGCAAGGCAAGTTTGCCACGTTTAGATCATAGTTTGAGATTAAATTTAATGTCTGCAAAAAAATAATAGACAAATATGGCAAAAAAAGTGTTATATTCTACCTACTGCACAGTCTTTTACATTTTAGAGGGGAGTATTCCTTTGTTCTCTATCATGATGTTCCGCTCACATCATCATATAATCACTCCTTCAGAAAAAAAGAAAAAAACTTCAGAAAAAAGAAAAAACCTCAGAAGAAATGCTCACATCCACAGTAAGACAAGACTAGCCCTCTTCAAGCATGTATACCTTCTACATCATAGTTAGAAATCAATGCTTAAGATTTCTCACTAACAGTTGTGAAAGATGAAGCATTCTTCACAATACCAAGAAGATTAAAGGAAGCAAGGATAGATGGTACCAAGGATTTTTTTGGTAAGGATTTTGGCAGCAAATAGTGAAAGTTCTCTTTCTGCACAGGTCTCCATTACTTTTACTATGCCATTGTCCATGCAGGGAAATGAATCTGTAAGAAAATGGCAGGAAGACCAGAAAAGTCTTCCCCAGATAAGCTGGTTTTAGAGCTTATAATTCTTTGGAAAATAACTAACTCATGGTTACAGAAAACAGAGGGCCAGTACAGCTTTTAACACCATGCATGCCAACTACATGCAGTCCTGTATTTAGTGATTCCTTTTTGAAAACATGAAATGCTCTGACTCGTCACATTTTACTAAACTTTAAAATAATACACTTACCAGCTTATAAAACTCCTAAAAAACCTTTGAAATGTTGTATTTTGTAGAACTTATTTTCCTTGATGCAACTCAAGTAGTTTTCAAGGAAAACATTTATGGCATGATTATAAACAATTAAAAAAAAAAACAAACACACATAACCAACTAAGGAGCTACAGAAACTGCTGCTTCAGTCTAGACTTCATTGGACTGTTCTTCTGGTTCAACTAACGATGAACTTCCAACATATACCACACCCACTGTAATCACACACTGCCTTGTATTTTCTTTCTCTTGCACTGCACTGGTTCAGCAAGCTGATGCCCTCCTTCCCAACCCCCATCATTATATTCATCTTCAGATCAGATCAACTGGCCAGTGAAGCTGCCACAAATCTATCATGAAAGAAATGATGCAAACATACAGATAGCAAGGAATCTTTTGCTTTTGGAGCAACTGAACTATGTGTAATATCACTCGCATTTTAAAAATATTTGTCTTCATAAGTTATCACATATAATTGGCCTCTTGGTTTAATTTAGATTTTCCTAATTCTCATATTCTGCTACCAAAACCTTTTCAAATATGGATACCAGAGGACAAAAAGAAATATGATTGCTCTTACTGTTGTTTCTACGAACAATTTTTTCCATAATTTGACAGCTGAGCTTAAGTAGTGTGAATACTTCTAAAATAAAAATCTGTGGGAATAAAACCTACTGTTGATTCCACTGGAAGAAGTACAGCATCTGTAATTTGAATAAAGAACTTGAATCTTCTATATATTATAGAAGTTTAATTAGATGATTTCTAAACACATTTATACTCCGCAGGCTTTCAGAATATACTGACTTTGGACAATATGCTTTCTCCTCTATTTGATGACTAGTATTAAATGAAAATTCATGCTAAGTAGTGCTAAAGAAAAAAAAACTGACTACCTGAATACTTAGTCATTCTGACTGATTTCGTTGATCTGTTAATCACTTGTGAGTTCTTTATTATGTGGAGCATTTTTTCCACAGAATTATAGGGATTGAAAGGAACCTCTGGAAATTACCAAGTCCAACTCCCTGCTAAATTAAGTTTCCTACAGTAGGTTGCACAGGAAAATGTCCACATGGGTTTTGAATGTCTCCAAGAAAGCAGACTTCTCAACCTCTCTAGTTAGCCTGTTCCAGTGCTCTGTAAACCTCTGAGTAAAGATTTTCCTCATGCCCAGATGGAACTTCCTACGTTCCAGTGCGCGCTGGTTGCTCATTGTTGTTTTACTGGACATCACTAAGAAGAGCCTGACCCCATCCAATTGAAATCCATCCCTTAGGTATTTATAAATATCTGAGATCCCCTTCTCAGTTTTCCTTCTATTCTTCAGTCCCAAGTCCCAGTCTTCCCTCAGAAGGGAGATGGTCCAGGTCCCTAATCACCTCAGCTGCCCTCTTCTGGAGTCTCTCCAGAAGTTCCCTACCTTTCTTAAACTGAAGAAAGCCCAGAACTGAGCCTGTTCCAGCACCTCACCACCCTCTCAGTGAAAAGTTTCTCATCTAAATCTCACATTTAGTTAAAAACCATTCTATCTTATCCTATCATTATGTGTATGTGAAAAAGGTTTATTTCCCTTTAAGTAACCAGAAGTTCACAGTGAGGGCTTTTACACCATTGTCTTCTGCAAGAAAAACATGCATAACTCCCTCAGCTTCTCTGATAATTTCATGGCCCTCCTCCAAACCTGCTCCAACAGCTCTGTGTCCCTTCTGCAGGAAAGACCCCAAGCCTGGACAGAGCACTCCAGAATGGGGCCTCACAAGGTCAATGGAAGGTAAACCCTTGCCCTGCTGGCCACTCCTAATGCAGTCCAGGATATTGTAGGCCATCAGGACTTATGAGTCCTTCCGAAAGAGTGAAACTGAGAAAGTCCCTTCCTTCTCGTGAAAGTCAGATCTCAGGACCCCGAAGGCCAGAGAAAACACATTTAAAATGCCAATGCTGCCTTTTAAACACATTTGGAAAGCATTTTATTCACAATAAATCACCTTGTAATCCTTCTGCTTTGTCCAACCATCATACAAGTAAAATTCTCTTGTCAAGGAAGATCAATGCTTTTCACTGAAAGACGACATCTTAACTAAATGCTAATTTCATACTCTGAAAAAAAAAAAAAAAAAAAAAAAAAAAAAAAAGTTGGATGGCACTAATTACTTGCTTAAAAGGGAAAGCACATGAGAATCTTCATCTTTCATTTTGGTATCGAGATCATTATCAGTAGCACAGAGCAGTAACGATAAAGGTTCACTGAAGTGCCCTTCATCTCCCTTTTTTGTGGAGAAAAAAAGAACTTACTAAGGGGAAAAATCTTTCAAGAATTTGGATTAACCTCTAAGGATAAATCAAAGAAGAGATCATTAAAAACATTCAAGTTAAATTACACATTGCGTGCGAACAATGAATTAAATTCTTTGCATATTCATACACTAGAAAGGGCTTCAAATCTTGCTTCCTTGTGCATCTAGTCAAACAAGATGAAAAGCAACATTTTTCAGTCAGAATGTGCAGGAGTTTGTTCATGTAGCTATTTAGACTGTTTTGAACTGACTGGTTCCAACAAAGCACAATGCGAGAGGCAGCACAAGGAATTGGACATGTGGTGGTAGTCAACAGGTGATCTACTAGGCTGGCACATGCAGCATCTCCAGCAGGCACTTCCTGCCTGTCACCACGGGATGTCCATTCTCCTCCTGTTAGGCTGCTGAGCTGAACTAGCCCACAATGCTAACAGATGAATACAAGCACTGGAAAAAGATGAAGGAAACAGGAAAGTGTGTGCTGCTAGGAGAGAAAGGCAGCAATCAGTGCTAGTGCCATTCTCCCAGCCTGGCACTACCAGTCAAAGAGCAACATATAAATATAAAACATATAAAAATATGTGCCCTGTGTGCCCAAGGAATACCCCCTCACAGCCTGGACGTCTCACTGACCCTCTGCACAACCCATGCAAATCCACCTGAACAAGCCTCTTTTAGCAGGGACACACTGTTAGATGGAAACAATGGAAGGAACTGCCTTTAAAGAAGTACAGTGAGGCAATAACTACTATTTAGTTCTTAGTCTAGCATCTCCTAGTAAAATATTTAAGAGAAATCTAAAGAACAGGGTTGTAGGTATACCACACTCCATCCCCATCTCCCCCTCACTCTTCCATCACCCCAAAAAACAGTAACCAAGAAAACCACAACAGTTTTGCCTTCTTCTGTAGTAGGATAGTCTCCACTGTGAGCTACTGCATTACCGTCTAAGATAGGCTGGATCTGTTGGAGTACATGTGATGCAGATAGACTAAGACTTTGAGCATTTTAGCTCCACTAAAATAACAAGTAATTTTCATTCATTAAAATATATATATATTTTAAGTTTGGGAGTGTAATACAAAACTAATCTTGCACCATTTCCTTGTTCCAAAAGGGCCAGATAGTAACACTACTTAAATAATAATGGGAAGAGTGAGAGAGGAAAAAGAAAATCATTGTACCTAATTCAATTCAGCAGTAGTTAACAGCTGGATCATTTAAGATCAGAAAAAGCAGATAACTGAATTTTCTACTCTTATAGTTCCGTTTCTATAGGATGAACATTTTTCTAGTTGAATTTCCACTATCATAAAATACAATAATGCTAATAGTAAGGTAATAAATGCAATAAAGTTGACTAGTATTTCAGCAGAACATTCAGAGGAATTTTTTAAAAGTAAAAATGTAAGTTAAAAACAAGCAGCAGGTTTTCTGTAGAGTGTCTACAGAGATGGAATGTATAGGACAAAGATGAGTTTCTTTTCTAAAACTCAACACTACACATGAGAAAGTAAGTTCATAGGAACGGGCAGAAGAAAAAAAAGGAGAAAGAGAAATGAAGGAATAAGAAAAATATGCAGAAACAAAAACCAACACAAGAACCAAATACTGAGAACATACAAGGCTCCGTTACAGGAAAAAGTCAACATCTATTCAAACAAACAGCAAGTCAGATGAAATAATTATCTTCTGTTAATGCCCGATCAAATTTAACAGAGCCAATTAATACTCAGAAAAGGTCAAACCTTCCAGAGAAAAATAAGTCTGTGTAATGGACATCCCTTGTTAAGAATGATCTCTGAAACCGCTCTTAAGATTTCAGCAGTAGTTCTTTAAAAAGGTATACATAATACAACAAAACTGACATAATAATGAAAAACACATTTATTAAAAAACAAAGTCTCGTGAAAATAATTTAACCACTAAAAACAGTAAACATACTGTCTGTTTTTGAAGAATTTACCATTGAAATTTAGACAAATGTAACGGACTGTATGTCAAGAATTGTATATACGCACAAAGATCTCATAAAACAATATCCTGCCTTAGGTGCAGGCAAGTTAAATATGAACAGTAGTATAACAAAGAGAAACCATTTTGAACACTGCATGCTAACATGGAAAACCAAACAAAAATCAAGAAGTGAAGCAGTTAGAATCAAGTGAGAGCAAGGAAACACACAAAAAAAATGTCCGTGCCCCAAGATTGTATAAATTTTGGGCACAATTCCAACTGATAGCCAACTTAATGACTTAATAGGTAATGTTGATAAACAAATCTCTCAATAACATTTACTTTGTCTTTGTATGAAACATTTGTAGGAGTAAAAGGAAATTAGCCACGCTCTGTCTTAAGAGAGAATATAAATTCTGGTAATGACTGAGTTTCACTGTATTTGCTTTCTATAAGCAAAACAAGACAAAACAGACCAAAGCTTAAGCAGGGGAAATAAATCATCAGGTTTAGTGTCACAGTATTCTGGACATGCCCCCTCCCTCTGAATGGTCTGTAAGGGGAGATTCGAGAATATGTATGGAAAGAACATTAGACTTATTTGCTTCCAGAATAGAGCGCATCAGGGTGCTGCACTCCCAGCTGGCAAATGCTATTCAGCTACAGAAGGATTAGGAAAGGTGATGCAGGAAAATTTATACCATGTACTGTTTTCTTGAAACATTTTGTTTTTGGACTCAATTGCTAAATAAATGGAATTGCTACCAAATAAATAAATAAAGGAAATACGTGTAAGAGAACTCGATACGAAACTAAATCTGCATAAGATTGGGAAAGAAAGATTACTATTTTCCAGGATTTAAGAAAAAATATTTTTTGAAATCTACTTACGTAGAAGTTGTTTTCAAAGTTTAGGAAGCTTACTTAATTCAACTGAATGGCAAACTGAAATAGTTTTTAATCTTTTTTTGTAAGTCACAGATGCAGAAAATAGTATAAATCCAAGACTTCTCAATAAGACTCATCTATCTTGGCTTATGTAGCATATTTAAGAACATGGGCACTTTTAATTCATACTTACTTTTATTCCTACACTTGTTTAGACAGGAGCATATATGACTTATAGTTTGGTAGGTAAAAACAAAGTTCAACCTTTTCTTTTTTTTCTTCTTTTTTCTTAATTTGAAGTAAGATTACCTGACAATCAATGTATGCATTACATACAGTTTGCCCTTTTTTTCAGAATGCAATCTCTCTTCTGTCCAATTTCCAAAGTAACCATTTTGATTCTCAGGGTGCAGGTGGGTTTTTATCAGTGACTTGTCTTGTCAAAACACTGTCTTTTTTTAAGCACCATGTAACTGATTTAGGCCAGAGCTCCATTCTGATGCTTGCTAACAGATCGTATGGAAGAATGAAGTGATCCAGGAAAAACTAACTACCCCAGAAGATATCAGAGGAACTACTGGCATCATGGCTTGATAAACAATGGCAAAAGGT
The DNA here is from genome assembly GCF_019232065.1 of Centrocercus urophasianus. Classification (NCBI taxonomy): domain Eukaryota; kingdom Metazoa; phylum Chordata; class Aves; order Galliformes; family Phasianidae; genus Centrocercus; species Centrocercus urophasianus. The sequence continues at coordinate 18,313,740 of NW_024884767.1, forward strand.
AAATATCACAGGAAACAAGCCTTTCAGAACCTCTCAAATTTAAAGACAGATCAAACTTGGAAGAAAAATACAACTTTCTGCCTACTCTCATTCTAGTTACAGAGAAACATAATTTTCTGAGAAGGAATTAACAATAACCTAAACAATACTATCACTTATAGCCTACATTAACATTAATGATACGTATTTTTGTCTATGCTCCTTCCTCCAAGATTAGTTCATTCTTACTACCGACCACAACTTAGTGTCCTTAATCAAATTCAGATTAAATGTAGCCAGGTTTTAGGAACTTTTATCAATCTCATTTTTCTTTGAAAGGGTGAAAGCTTCAGTAGTGGTAGCTAGGGAAAGAAGAGATAAAAGGTCCTCACGTACTAAATAGTAATAGCACTGAAAGACCTAAAACAACAACCAGCACCAAACAAAAAGCACAAAAAGCCTATAACACACACACTTGAGATGTAACATTTTTTTAAAACAGGAGTTAATATTTCCTAACTGGCTTTTTTTTTTTTTTTCCCTCTCTAACATGTCTTATACTCTATAAAACATGAAAAAAGCATTTTGTTTTCCTACATAAAGTCCTCCAAGGGCAAAAATACTCAGGAAAAAATAAACAAATAAAAATCAATATAGACTCTTCTGAAATCCTCCATTAAAAAATATATAAATATATACATATATTTTACATAAAGTACTACATACTGAGCTATTTTTCAGCTGTTTTTTCCCTACAACTACTTCTGAAGTGCTAAGCAAAACATTATGTAGATTTTAGCACAAAAATTATTTCTAATTTCACTTCTACTTAGAAGTAAATAATTTAAGCTGAACTCCCAAAACTGAATCCCAAAAGACTTCATCATACCTGAAGGTATTAAGATTGAAATTTTTCTGTTTTGCTTACAGCTCTGTAAGATGGAAGTTTTTAGATCAGCATTAAAAATCGTTTACGCAAACATTTCATTGTCCTGCTTTAAGTACTTCTTAACTACTAACAAAAAAGCCAATATACTGTCTTACATACTTTGATATCAAGTATGATCCCAATTTTTTACAAAAAAATTTGCCCAGCATGCAACAGAAGTAGACCACTTTCAGGCAGGTACATCATCAGAAAGGCCACTGCTTACATTAAATGGTTAATGTTTTCAACACTATTACTGTTTCAAGGAAGTAAGCACTTCAGTCCAATGGGTTACATTAATCAACTGTTATTAATTATATGCTAGGCAGATTCTTTCACTGACTGAAAAAAAGAAAAATCAATAGGTGTGAAAAGAAAGTTAGCTAGTAACCCCCAAAAATGTTTGTGAAAATTCTGACCGTACCAGCTAGTCCACAGAAACTGGGCAGCCTCAACAGTGGTAACGGACAGAACAGGCACATTTTAGCATTACACATTCATTACACTTTTAAAACTCTGATGTTCATATGGAGTTATACAGACTGGAAGGGAACAAACAACACTGCAAAATCAACATGATGTGCAGTGCTTCCCTGCACTCACCACTTCCAACAAGATTTGTAACTTGAGAAATTACAAATCTACCACATCCGCTTTACCTGAACTGCCTTCTGGCACTTCAAGTTTGAAATTAAGGTACTGCAGAATATATTACAACAAGGTGCAGAGTAACTTCAATTCAAAGATGGAAGTTAGGTGACAAAATAAAAACAGAGAACTGGAACTGGAACTTCAAGACCAGCAAGGGCTAATTCAGCTGAAATCCCCAGGACATCATAAGTGTTAGAAATGGGAGAGCAGAACTCTAATGGCTAACCATCTGCATCAGGAGGAAGTGACATTTCTTCCCTGGTTCCAATTGAACTACATACTCTTTTCCCCAGGGTCCTTTCCAACCCAAACTATTCTGTTATTCTGAAAAACTGTTGTATGGACAGAGCAGAAACATGTACCAGAGATATTACAGAACACACGGACCATGAGCCTCACAAATAGATAGAAATGAGAAGTTGGAAACAGGAACACAGGAAAGCTCAAGATACTCCGTAGTCTAAATCGTACTTGGTACCCAGCATCGGAGACTGCTTGTGAACAAAAAACAAGGAGTAGTGAATTTAGATATAAACGTCTTTCTGAAAATCAGGCTTCAAAACTCAGTGGCGATTTTCTCTACACAAAACTAGATTTACCATGCCAGTCCATTGAGCACTTGCAATTTCCTCTAGTAAAACATTTTTACAATCATCCTCTTATGGCTGTTTAATGGTTTGTATAGAGTCCCATTGTTCGGGAGGAATACAGAATTATCACAGAGTGCTGTTTCTGTGCAGCGAATGAATGCCATTTCTAACTAAAGCTTTCAAGAGGGAAATCTATGTTTTGTACCAGCAAAGACTTCACATCTACCACTTCAATAAAATTGGTAAAGATCTGATCAAGTGCTGCGATTAATCACACAAATGTGGCTTTTCCACATAATACTTGAAAGCAGAGGTAACTGAAACGCCAAGCAACTGGCTGGCATTTCTTAAAAAAATAAAAATAAAAAAATCAGATTTTTGTGCACTTGTCTAATGGAAGATTAGGCAATGCTTACATATGATATTTAGAAGAATATCCTACAAAGAAAAAAAGAAAGTATTCATTAAGATAACACCAACAAGGTAAGAACAGCTGGGCAAAACACTGAAAAGAATGGAAAGGAAATGGCCATTACCTTGTAAACTTCCTTGTATCTTCCTCTTACACTGCTTACACTTCTTCCCTCTCACACATCTTTCCCTAAGCCTGGAAGCTATCAACTAACTTAGTTATACATGCATATATGTATGCATGCAAAAAAGAGAGCTACATAGAGATGGGGAAATGCAGAGATATACTGTGGAACCAGGAGGGTTATGTAGATGGATAATAAGGAAATTTATTACATTCTTCATTCGTTTGTTACCTGGCGCAATTGCCAGAGATTTTTCAGTTTTCCAAAATGCAACAACTAAAAGTCTCATCTTGCTTAATGAATAACCTGTACTGTAGTTTTGTACAGTACTCTCTTCAAATCTTTACTGCATTCTGCAACCACTGCATGTTGCCATTAAACAAAAAGGCAAAAGAAGATTTTAGCAATGTCTACGTACTGAAACTTCCTGTTTAAAAATGTTAAATAAAAGCAACCAAAAAAAAAAAAAAAAATCCAAAGTCAGACCACGGTCACATTAGATATCCAAACTTCAACTAAAAGATCTTTGAAGCTGTATCTGTATGGTGTATGAAAAAAAATGAAGTGAGCTTATAAAAAAGATGGAGATCAACTTTTCGCATGGCCTTATCATGACAGGACAACGGGGAAATGCTTTGAACTAAAAGAAGCAGTAGTCCAGTTAGAAAGAAATTCTTCACTCAGACACTAGTGAGGCCCTGGCACAGCTGCCCAGAGAAGCTGTGGGTGCCCCATCCCTGGAGGCATTCAAAGCCAGGTTGGACAGGGCCTTGGACTGCCTGATCTGGCAGATGGAAACTCTGTCAAGGAGCAGGTTGGAAATGGGTGGGCTTACAGAGACCTTCTAAGACAATCATTCTGCAATTCTAAGAAAATACAAAGTGAACATGAGCTGGGTAAGTGCTCTGCACAGAGTAAGGCAACGCATGCAACTTTTTTGCCACAGCTAGAGGCATAGTATGCTGAGATCTGTCAGTTCCAAAACCACCTTCCTCTCCAACACAACAGGAACAATCACTTTTAATTCTAACAGTGATGATACTCCTCTGATGAAGGCAGCTACGTAAAAGAAACAAAAGCTTCTAATAGAAAAACTGCCTACAGCTAATAACTCCATGCAGAATTCATCAGAGATAGCGTATGAAATCAAAGCTAACTCTTGAAACATAGCTATATTTAATCTCCATTTCCATAGTTCGGTGCCCTCAGTAGACCCAATAAAGCCTGTCTAGAAGTTAAACTACCAGACTAGATTTGTATGCGTTGGCTGCCACTTCCTCAGCACAAGCTACCTGAGAAACAGTGCTGATGGCCACTTCTTCGGAGCTGCGCCACGATCTGCACATAAGCTCAGCATCAGGTAAGCTGTGACAGGCAGACAAACGTCTGAGCTGCACAGGTGAGGGAGATCTACACAGGATTTCCACTCAGATTAAAGCTTTAGTTATTGGTACTGCAACTGTACAAAATACATAAATAGAATTGCACAAGGTATGATGTGCAAGGGATAGCTGTAGTCATCCCACAGGCATCTTTCTGAGCTAAGACAACCTCCTAGACCAAACAGAAACAAGCAGTTTTGAAAAATCAGATGAAACTGCCACTAGGACACCTATATCCAGAGATTTTGCAGAAACCACACAGCTCCTCGGATAAGTGCTGCTGGGTACCATGCAGGGGGCTGACACCATGCTGACTTCTGCAGGGAGGAAAGAAGGAGGAAGGTACTGACAGAAGGAAGGGGCACAGCAAGGAAGATCAACCTCATCTGGTGCAGGTGGTCTTCACACACCTGAAACATACTAGAAATATCAGAAATAGCATTGCCAGCAGGAGCAGGGAAGTGATCGTCTGTCTGTACTCAGTCCTGGTGAGGCTACATCTCGAGTACTGTATTCAGTTTTGGGCCCCTCACTACAAGAAAGACATTGAGGCCCTAGAGTGTTCAGAGAAGGCTGACGAAGCTGCTAAAGGGTCTGGAGCACAAGTCTTACGGGGAGCAGCTGAGGGAGCTGTGATAGATTAGTCTGGAGGAGGTTCAGCGGAGATTTATAGTTCTCTACAACCACCTGAAGCGAGGTTATGACGAGGTGGGGGTCAGCTTCTTCTCCCATTTAACTACTGATACGACGACAGGGAATGGTCTCAAGATGCACCAGGGCAGCTTCAGGTTGGATGTCAGGAAATAATTATTCTCCAAGTCACTGGAATGCGCTGCCCAGGGAGGTGGTGGAGTCACAGACTGCAAAGGTGTTGAAGAAATGTTTAGATGTTGTACTGATGGACATGGTTTGGCGGAGAAATATTGGTGATAGGTGGATGTTTGGACTAGATCTTGGAAGTGTTTTCCAACCTTAGTAAATTCTACAGTTCTGTAACTGTTTGAGAGAAAACCTGCTTTTTCCTTACTACTCATATGACGCGTGAAAGAACTTTCCAAAAACATTCTGCTAGCAGTTATGTAATCTTCAATTTGTTTTCAAACTGTTTTCACAGATTTTAATATTGCCCCCAAAAAAGCGACCACGAGGTTTTTGAAGGGGAAGACAAAAACTGGCCTATAGTCATTCCCCAGTAGAAACAGATACCATTGTTTCCAATGTTGTTTCTTGCTTTCCTTTTTTGAATTTTCTTTTTTCTCAAATCATCAGACAAGAGCTGCATCATTTACCAGTTTCAGGCTCTGTTTTGGTTTAGAAGAATCAAGTCAGACTCTGCATTAAGTTGAAAACAAAAATACGTCCTTAAGTTATTCAGTAAGCTATTCAGAGAGGCTTGATATAATTTTATCATCACTGTAATGTTTCTGGGAAAAAAGTGTCCTTGTTAGTGCTAATTCAGGCTATATCAACATTCAACGAATACAAGCCAATATCGTTCTGTTTTACCCTGTTGAGTAGAAAATCTAACAGCTTTCTGTTAGATTAGCTGCTCTGGCAGCTAATGCTGACATGATGCAGACAACCGATTTACACTGTAGCATCTGTGTGCCTCCACAGCATGCAGAAAGTAAAGCATTAGCTACAACTGCCCTCCCAAGATACTGCTCTGAAAATACAGGAGTGTATATTAGGATTAATTTTCTATCAAATTTTTGTTTGTTTCAAAGACAACTGGTCACAAAAAAAAATTCACAGTAGCATACAGAGCAGTGCTCAATATTACTAAATTACAGTTTTGCTGATCCTAATTCTGTACAAACTAGTACAGTACTAGAATGTCCAAAAAAATGAATTAACAAGTTAACGTTTGACAGCTTATTGTCTTTTGTTTGTATTATGAAAGGAAGAGTTATAAAGCATATCTGTCAGTTATTCACAAAACAAAATCTTGTTTTGCAAGTAATACAAAGATCACTTTTATAAAACTAATCAAAAAAGTACAGGTTGTATTGGTGCTCAAAACAACCTCAATACTATTTTTAAAACTAACAGGTATAACTGTAATCAAATCAAAATTTTCCATCACCACAATGAATGAAATACTGACTTATGTATGGTGCTTATGAGATAATAATACTAAAATCTTTGTGAAACAGTAAGCTGAATTCACTGAAAAGATGTTTAGCTTTCACAAAGTTTGTTTTAAACTTACTCAAGTTCCTTCCTTCCCTCGGCAAGCTTCCCAGACTTGCAGAGAAGAGGACACAGGTAATCTTCATTGCAATACAAATCAATGAATGAAACAAAACAAAACATAGATTAAATAACAAAATATATCTCTGAGCTGACACAATGAGCTCAAACTGGAACAGTGCAAAAACCAATTCAATTTTCAATAAGTCATTAACTTTTATAGTACAGAGTGGATGTGTTTCCTCAGCTAAAGATTACTGTTTTGGATTTAGCCATTTTGAAATCTGTATTATTCAGTAGCAGAAACTGCTTTAATTTCCATACGAGAAACAAGCTTGCGATAATGATGAACAAAATATACTTTGAGTTGAAGAAAATCAGAATGCCTCAAAAAACAGATCAGGCTTCCCAACCCAGATAGCTTCTCAGCTGTAATTCTTGAACTTAAATCACATTTTAAAAAGGTAAACTACAACTTAACTATCTGAACCTTTGCCTATGGCATCTGTATTTGTTTTGATCAGCAATGAAATGGTTACTTCTGAAATTCAAAGCATTGTAATTTAGATTTAATCCAGTATTTTCTTGAAATGAAAAGCCTGAATACTTCACGGTTGTCTTAAATCTTTTGTTTCAGGCTGTCAGCTTCAGTGGATGTGACTGCATTGTTTCCACTTAAATCACATTTTAAGGATGTCCAGGCAAGCACATAAACAAGGATTTCATATTTCACAGTTAAATAAAATTTGAGTTTTGATTAGATGGGAGATTAAGAAACAATCTGACAAGGAGTAAGTTCAAAGATAAACAAATCCCCTATTGGTAAAAAAAAATAAAGTAAATATTTAGATTGATTTTTCATGGGTCTATATTTTAGTTACCTTTAAATCTAAAAGGTAAATAAGGTACATAAATCCTATGTAGACAATATTCATACAACCTCCTAAATAAATAAACTTAAGAAACTATACAAAGTTTCCTAAAAGTTTAGCCCACAATACTGCCCAAGATTGGAAAGCTTCTCACTATGATTTTGTTGTACTACAAATTTATTAGATACAACAACAGAAAAAATGTTCCAAAAAATTTACTGCCCTATGATGTCACTTTTTCTGCCTTACTTATCAGTGTAGATTTAGTTTCATTTTTTCTTCTTCTGTTTAATTTCTTTGGGCGGGAGACAGACGCCTTGCTAAGTAGTAAAAATAAAATTACCTCATGTTAATCAGAAGAAATTCTCCCAAGACCACACTCTCAAGCAGGCTGAAGACAGATGGTGCCTACGTTCAGCATCATGTAACACTGACTAAATATGTGCCACTCAAATACATCCGAACAATGAACTCCATCTGCGACTTAATTACTATAGCAAAACCATTCCCTGTAACTGCAGTGATTCCACAACTTTGTAACTTTAAAAGATAAACTCTTAATTAAAGGACTAGTTATTCTGCACCGTTACCAGACAGCAAGTCTAAAGTACTGAGAAATGAACAAAACTTCACAACTTCCTGAAAAAAATCATAACAATGATAATAAAGCATACATTAAAAACACTTAACCTCTCATTTACTCATCAAAATACAAAAGCAGGTTTCAGGCTTATATTTTGCATAAAAGTATAGCAAATAATATTACATTTAGGAAACACAACAACCTTATATTTGTCTGTTTCTTTTTTGAAGTGTTCTCTAAAATCCATAAAGCTTTTAAGCTACATTTCATAGTCTGATGTCACAGAAACATGACAAAAAAAAAAAAAAAAAAAAAAAGCACCTACAAGACAAAACCTACCTCTAACACAAAGAGCAATATTCATCCTAACATGAAGAACAATATTGAATCATACTTGAAATGTAAAGCAGACATCGCAGAGCTCTGAAATAGAGAATAAAGGTAAGAAAAAGATGTACACTGGTGAGTTACAAAATCACTTCTAAGTAACACTGATGAAGCACATGAAGCATACACAATAACAATAGTGGGCACTTCTGCTCTCATACAAGTATCTCAGCAGCTGTAGCTCTACCTAAAGAGACTAATTTGCAAGCATTACAGAATTCTATTCCCAGTGCTTCTGTGTCATTCAGTAGCTAATTCACTACACAGAGTGGGAACCGAAGCAGAAGTCCCCTGCAAGACACCCTGGGACCAAGCCAAGAACTGAAAATCAATTCCACATGCACCAAACTGTTATTCACAACCCATCATCATAACTGATTCTTGTAACGTCACAGTGTCCTCAATAAAACTCAGAGTTAGAATATGCTGTAATTAGTTTGGACACTTCTAAAAGATTATATTAGAGCTAAGAATGTCAGGTATGCATTTTCCAATTACAACATCACACTTTAATTACAGGAAAACAAATAGAATATTTATCATTCATGATTTTTATTTGCTAACTCCTACTACTGTGGAGCTACTATAACAAGTAAAATAAGAAGCACATTGTGTCCTTAATACCTTGAAAAAGTACAGATTCAAGAAAGCTCTTTAGGTTCCATGACCAAGAATGGCATCAAAATTTCAGTTCTTTCAAACTGATGAAAGAAGTTAGTTTTGTATCATATCAAACTTGAGACTTGCCACAACAAAGGTACAAAATCGCTTGCGGTTGCCTTCTCAGAAAGAGAGAAACAGGTTTAATTCCTTTTTTCCAACACAAATGTGGTGGCTTTACACCTCTCACCTCCCAAGATACATGTTTTTCTTTTGACATAAGCATATGTGAAACCAGACATTCTCTCCCTAAGATTTCCAGCAATCATGGATTAGTGTCTACCATATGACACTGTGCTTTGTTTTAGAATCAAGGGCATGCTTAGACAATTTGGACTCCCTCTTGCTATTCTTAAAACAATGGTTGGAGAACGGTAGATTGATCTGCAGACTGAAACGGGAACTGGATCAGCCTTCTCCCTCCTTGGTGAGCCAGTGAAGATGGTAGCCAAATAAAAAGAAAAATATTATTAGAAGTTCTGAAAATCTGTACTGATATGTTTTCCTATCCAACTGAATTCACTACTTATTCATTTTACAGGATTTCCTAGTAATTTCAACTTCATGAAATTAAGTCATGCGTTTAAACACCCTCATGTCCATGCTTTAAAACACCCTCATGTCCATTAGGACTGAAACAGCAAGGTGCCAGCCAGAGGAGACTTGGCATTCAGGAGTCACTTTGTCATTTCTGCTCTCAAGAACAGTACAGCAGGCACCTGTTCCCAGGTAGCAAAGGGAGGAATGACTTACCACTAAATGAGCACAAGTACTAGGTTAGGATACTCTAGGGAAACTTCAAGAAAAACTACATATTGTTGCATTCCTTCTCTTAGGATAAAGCTCTATTTAAACACTGCTTCCCTATGGAAAACTTATTCTGTCCAGCTCTGCAGAACAAACTAGAATCCTTTTTTCATGGACACCTTACTGATAAAGCAAAAGCCTCCAAAGCCTTCAAATTACATTCAATTTTTAATTAAACAAGTAACTAAAATAAAAGTAACTGGAAGTAATACAGTAATGATAACAGCAGAAATCTGATTGCTCTCTTATGCTAGTCTCACAGCATTATTTCTGTGTAGCTGAAGCGTTTAAAGAGAATGATGGACTTAACTTTCAACACTGCACTCAAGCTTCTTACAGTTGTCCGTAAGGACATAGGGTAAAAGACATCCTACGTACTGCAATGTAAAAAGATACATCAGACTGATAAATTAACTACTGTACTTACTCAATAATTAAAGAAGAGAGATACCGGTATCTTGCAGAGGTGTTTTGTTTCTACAGAAGTCTAGGAGGTTTGGCTTACTTTTGGAATTACAGTACCCTTCTGATTCCCATGCTTTTCCATTGTAAACCACTTTTTCATTGTAAATCAGATTTGCATTCTGAGAAGTGCTTATCAAATTCACTCTCAGTTTACATTATGCCGCTTTCACTAAAGTGAATATAATTTACTTGCAAGCATGGTGCTTACAGCACCCCAGATGGATATCCCCTTTCTCTGATATAAATTTTAACACACTGAAAAAAATGGTAGTGATTTTAAAAAAAGAACATAAAGCTCACCTTCAACCTCTGAGGTAATACATGATTCTACAACAGAAACAGAAGTACCTAACTGAATGATAAATTAATGTTTCTGTTAGAAGTACAGCACCACTTACGTTCTGAGGTAATAACCAAAGGACTAAGAAAAAAAAAAAAAGCAAAATAATTGTGTGGCTTTATCACTAACTCCCATTCAGATCACAAAACCGTCAATAAGGCAACTTGGGAAGCAAAGAGGTGAAGGCTGGTAAATCATAGCACAAGCAAACCCCATGGACATCCAAAATGAAACCCTACAAGAAACACTGAACTCCTACTTCTCCCTCATGTAGAACAGGCTAAACAGTGTCAAATGATTCCTTCGCTTTTCAAAGAAGTTCTCCAAAATTAGGTGCTGTAGTTCTGACAGCATAGACACAAAACACCCCGGATACTGTAAGCTACAACACTATGACAGTTTTCTCAGTATGCTAATACATTTGTTTTATATTCATCTTTATGTTTCAAAGAATAATCACCATTACAAAGTAATCATATTTAGAGTATATGATAATCATCCCAAAACCAAAAGGGACAGTTTCAGAACATGAGTATGTAATTCTGGAGATAAATACACCCACGGAATGAAAACAGGTTATCAGTCAGTATGTACTAGAAGTATGCATGAAACCCCCAAAACTTCTGGAATCCATTTAAAACAAGTTCAAACTACCAGTTCCACTTCTTTTTTCATCATTCTGTTATAGACATGAAGACAAATGGTTTCAGGGTAAAGAAAAGAATTTAACTTACACAAAATTAAGAAAATTACATAGATAATTTCTTATTTTCATAGGGTTACAGAGGGAAAATACCACACCTCAGGCAGCAGAAAAGTTTTCATGGAGATTTTTTGAATAATACAGAAGACATAGAAGAATTCCATACGGATTTTTCTACTTTTGTAGTCTTCCTGACTACAGAGTCCAATCTTCTTAAATCACGTGCATTTATCTCTAAGAAATTTATTTCAGTAAGACTAAAATACTACACACATTCTGCCAGCAAACAGGACTTAGCCAGAACAGAACACAATTTGTCTCATTTTTGTCAATACATAAGCTGCAAATCTTTCATCTCCTGTGTTCCACACTTACATGTACAATTAAGGTCTTATGAGACAGGAGGCAGCTGAGGAAATATCACAAATTGATTCCCAAAGACTACACGTTTCCTTCATTATGATTAATCCCTGTGGAGAAAAGAAAGACACACTGCATTCTTTGAATACAAAAATAAGCAAAACATCTTAAAAACCTCTGTGTCTTCAGCTCTTGAATCCACCTTCTGTTGTCCGGCCTGTCACAGGCGCTGTGGTCAGGTCCTGGGGCAGCACAACCCCAGGCCGGTGCACACAGGTCAGAGCCCTCACCACATAACAGGCTGGAAGGGAAGGTGAGAAGATGGCAGTGTACAACACACGGGGAATACCCAGTCAGGGTCCAAACTTGTCTGCCTGCTACACACAGCCAGCCATTTTAACCCACAGTCCCTCAACTTTTTCCCTCTTATCTCATCCTTACACCACCTCATTCCACCCCATTTCACACCTGTGATTCTGCCCCTACTAGTCCCATAAGCACTCTCACTCAAAAATAAATGCACATCCATAGCATCCTGTGTCCTGTCCTCCTGGGCAGTTTTCCTGCATTCTGACAGGCATTGATTTAACCCACTGGCTTTCTCAGCTTGGTTGACAGCCTTAGAGGGAGCCCCAGACTGGGCATGTCCATCTTCCCAGCCCTTGCTGCAGGGTAACCCTGACACCTTCTCCTGCCCTTGTGCTCATCTGGCATTACGGAGACTGGCATTTGATGGCTTCTGCAGAGGCCTGGGCACAGGCTGCTTGGGTCACTTCTGCTATTGCCTCTCTGTTCCTTCACTGCTCTGCAGTGAAGCTTTAACATTTAACCTAATGGACTTTTGTCAGGCAGACAAGATTAATATTCAAGTTAATGCTGCTCCAGCAGTCTTCTACATTGCCCTTGCTTCAAAGATTTTTTTTTTTTGTCATCATTTAAAACCAGCACATTCTTACTGCCAAATCTTAAAATAAATTCTTTTGTTCAAAGGTCAAAAAGGTCAAAAAATATCTCTTTCATCTGAATAGTAAGTCTTAAGTTTTAGGAAAAACATTCAAAAACTTCACACTCAAAACAATTAAATCAATTACCTATGACCACCTGCACCAGCTAAAGGTTCTTTGACAGAATAGTTGCCTTGAACACAAAGATTTCAAAAGCCACAAAACCCCACCATAATGGTTTCTAAAAAACAAGTGAATGCTCAGGCGCTGCGCTCCGTATGTCCACTGATCTGACTTTTATCTTCTTACCTACAACAGAATTCATGATTACATAGCTTAAAGACCTGAGAAAAGTTGTTGCTTTGCCTTTTTTTTTTTTTTTTTTTTTTTAAGCATATATCCTTTCCTCTAGCCACCATTTCATCTTGTTTATTTTCTACTCAGAAGGGAGAAAACAAGTCAATGATTAATGATGCCATTCTAAAAGAGGATCCCAAGTAATTTCACAGTACAATCAGAGTCCACTCAAACATGAACCCCTGTGAACGACCTAACAGAATTACAGTGGAAGAACAAAGAGAAGTCTTGTTTTGATTAAGAAATATTTGCCAGTGAAATGTGCACATGAATCCTAGAGCTCTCATAGGAAAGAAAAGGAAGAAGTAAAAGCACAAAGCAAGGAAGAAAGAAGCCCCTAGCTCTAAACTACTGCTTACATCCTGAGACAGAAATAGACATCAAAGAAACAACTGAAAATGTCATCTCCCTTGCACTACATTTGGGACAGTTGTGTCTAATCTGCCAAAGAAAATAATTTCTTACAACAGTTCCTCAAAAGCAACAGTAAATAATTTGCAGTGGGTGGAAAAAATCATTCCTTTCTCAAAATTTTCCCCTGGAACTTTTTTTTTTTCTTCTTAAATTGTCTCATTTCAGTGACAATCACGTAACATTGTTTGCATCCAGAAGGTAGAAACAATTAAAGCAGCTAAAAACCAAATCTAAAATGCAACAATCAATAGCTAACTGCTATTTTAACTCCTTTTAGACACCCTTAAAAGCATTTTGCTTTTAACTGGGACTGTAGTTAAAAACAAATGCATACGTTGAAAATACAACAGTAAAAAAGGTAATTAATACAATGACATCTTTGGGACAAGAAATATAGTTCTAAAGACTATAAAAATGGTTACCACTGTTGGTAGCCCATACTACAGAAAGTCACATTTGAAAGTAATTTCATTCAAAAGATCAAGTATGCAACAAGAATAATTATTAGTACCTACATTAAATAGGATAAAATTATAAACTCAATTTAGAACTCACTGGCATGATCTTACAAGGATATTCTCATTTTAGTAATTTTCCAGAATTTTTTATTTCCAACCACAACTGCGTCTAAAGGAAATTCCTTCTACATTTCAACACAGCAGGTACTCCATGTTAGAACATAACTCGACTTGCAAAAAGAGAAAGTATTTGTATGTGAAACTTGTTTTATTTCTTTTCTAGATTTGAAGTGCTTACTCAAGAAAGCTATGCAGGTTATACCTTCCATAATGAAATTAGCATCATCATCATTTTTAAGGTAAAACAATAATTACAATGATTTATGCTAAATTTTACTGTTTGACTGTTCACAAGATTTTTTTTTTTAAAGTATTTGGTTTGTTCTTTAAAATATATACAACCTAATTTGCAGATCACCTACTTATGTATAGATTCACTTAGACCCACTGAAGAAAAGGTCGAAACACACAGTAAAAGCTGTTTAATGAAAGTGATTTATGAATGCAAAACAGTGTACATGCAGTCTAGTGCATTCATATGCTTAGATACACTCCAGAAATGCTTTTATTCCACTGATAGAAATCTTCACATCTTCTAAAGAGCTTCTGCCTGAAAAATGGCATTCCTGATGGCTCTTTTTTAATATTCCCAATCATATCCTTGCTTACATTTAAACTGACCACTAACCTTAACTACACATGAGGAGCTGCATGACACAGCAAATACACGCAATTTGAAATATGTTTTCATATTTCTATAATATGGAACTCCCAAATGGAGTTCAATTGGAAAACAAACAACTACAAAAACCTCCTCATCAGTTCCTTCTCCATCCCTTTCAGCAGGGAAATTTATGAATGTATCTTTAATGTGCCCAAATGCATAAATATTTTTATATTTAACTATATATTAAAGCTATGGAAACTTCACTATAATTTCCCAGAAAGCTGCAAAGCAACTTCAAAATAACTGTAATAGTTAAATACAGTTAACAGTTCAATATTCCATTCCTAACCATTTTTCTCTCTCTACATGCTGGCTAACCTTTCAGATTAAACCGAAAAATACAGAACACCTAAATTCATTAAATAATGTAATGCGCTGTAATCAATACAAAATAAATAATCAAATGTGAAAATTCATGTAAAGCATTGCTCTTTATATTATTAATATCCGACAGAGATGCAGTAGTAGAAGAAAAACAGTGTAAGTATTGCATTAGAAAGGAAAAATCCTTACACTACTTGGACTAAGAGAAAAAATCCAAGAAAAAACAACATGATTGTCAGCAGTCAGTCTATCTCTTCTAATGTGCCTTGTCTACCACGATTAATAGTACTTCCAGACCGAATCTTAGACATAGCATTTGACTGCCTAAGTGCCTTATTCAATAGGCACAGCATACTAAGTAGTTCACTTAAGAAATATCCCTACTGGATGCCATTCCCAGACAATTCACTGCTTAAATAAAGCAACAGAAACCGTGGTCAGAGCACGCAAAATAAAACAGGTAAAGGAAAAGAAAAATAAAGAATTTCCGAGCTGTCAAAATAAGAGAGAGAAAAAAGAATAAACTGGTGGCTTGTACGAAATCCATTGTTTTAATTTCCATTAATGTGCATATTGCTGCTACACCAAAACAACTTTTTACAAATTTGTTTTCTTATGCACCAATAATAGTAACATTAACTTCACTGTAAGTATTAAACTCAAGTTTTCTTCCAGAAATAAAGCCCCACAGAATTTTCAAGGTGGAGAAGTTGAGACTATAAAACCAAG
>NW_024884767.1:18347060-18423465 GCF_019232065.1 Centrocercus urophasianus
CCCCCAGCCCTTCCCTTATAAACAAATTACTGAATGCATATAAAGTGATCTAATGAGCTCTGCAGTCTTCACTTCATTCCTTAAAATATTCAGCTTTAAGATCCATAAACCAGATCCAAGGAGCAACAAAGTCTATTCAAGCAAAATAATCTCTAGCTTTGCATAACCAAAAACAATCTCAAAAAGATAAGCACTGTTGTTGTAGATAAAACACTGGGCCATAACCAACTTAAATATCTGTAAAAGTACAGTTTCCCAATGAACTGATCCAACTGAGGAGGGGACAAGGAGGAATCCGTGTTCAATAGAAAATTCTGTGGCTTCCTGGAACAGTGCAGTTAAGCAGTAGAACAGCAGATCACTAACGTTGGATTGTGATTGCTTATTAACAAATTTCACAGAGCAAAGCACCCAATTATATCCAATAATTATAGATATAATCTGCAAGTATGGAATTTGGATATCTTTTAAACAGTGATTAATGCCTCACTTCACACTAACCTCATGTTCACTGTTCCAGTGATCTCACATTTTTCTGCACGCTTGCTTTCTACAGTGGAATTATCTTCACATCAGCTTTCCTTCTTCTCCTTGGTTCACCCACTCCTCCTTAAATTCTTTTCCAACCTTAGTTACTATCCTCTTCAGAGCAAAGCACTATCTCAATCCTACATGGATGGGATCACCAATAAGTCTCAAAGTCTGCCAACATTATAGGCTGCCTCCAAAACTTATTGTGGAAAGTAGCACACAACTTTTATTCTTACTGGTTGACCACTCTCTTGTGGTATTTGAAAATACACCTTGGAACTACTGCTATTTAGCATCTACATACCTACAGGCAAGTTCATTTCAGTTTTGATGAAGGTGTCTTAAATAAAATAGAATCAAACAAAAGAAGAAATTAAACAGATTGCTAAGTGAAGAAAAAATAGAGACAGAAAGAAATGAAAAGTGGATTGCCCAAAGAAACAAGTCAGGAATTTGTTATATTTGGCAGATGATACAGTTGTTCATAAACAAATAAAAGATCCTTTCTCCAGACAAAAAAAAAAAAAAAGCTCCAGCACTAGTCTAGGGGGAACTGAGTATATTTTCAGTCCTACCATAACTTGAAAAATTATTTCTTAAGCAAGAAGGAACCACATTAGAAAATGTCTAACCCAGCATTCAAATTCAAAATGCAGCAACAGAGTTTAATCAACTTGGACTGATTAGAAAAATGCATATCCTTAATAGTTGTATAAAGAAAACTGAAATGAAATACAGAACTATGTGTACAGAACCTGCTGAAGCAGGGTTGAAATATTACTTCTTATTTTCAGTAAACCCAGAATATCACAAAAAATCTGGAGATTTTGAGAATCAAAACAAATACTTGAATTTATTCTTATGCCAACTACACAGATTTTTCTTACTCTTATCTACCACTTTATCAGCTAAAAAGATATTTCAGATAACTACATAATAAAAGTTACCATTACATATTCATAACAACAAATAATAACAAAAAGTAATTTTATCTGTTCCAACTTCACTCCATCACAGATCTGCTTATATTAATGTTACTGTCTTCATCTGGAATACCAGGCACAGTCCCAGTCACAATACACAAGAGAGATGTATTTAAGCTGTATACAGAAGAAGAAAGGGCTACTAGGTTCACAATAAGCTCTTAATTTTCCCAGCAACATCACAAGTGACAGCCTGGATCACTCAACCTAGCAATATAAAGTCTAAGACAAAACATGATTGTCCTTTATAAAAAAGCTAGAGCTCATACAAACAACAAGTAAAGAAGTAAGAATTAAACTACCACATCATACAACACCAGAAGGAATGAACATCTGAGGGCAAAGAATTATTTCAGGCTAGAAATTCGATGAACATTTTGAAAACATGACAAAAAACAAAAATGATCCAGAGTATATCCTAATATGAGTAAGACTTTTATTATGAAGATTGGAACACATGATTTACAGGCCTACAATGGAAAGCAAATGCACAACTGATCAAAAATTCATCTGTATACTTGAGGAATAAAAGCAAACTAAACACATGCAGTTTTATAGTGGTCATTCAGGATTAATGAAGTATTGTGCCCCTAAGAAAAACAGTAGCTATTCTTGATAGAAAGATTTCACAAATCTTAAATGTAATGTAAGTACTTCTCTTAATAATCCATTTGCATTCTTAAGCATTAAAGATCTGAGGACCACACTGGCTCAGAAGATTGTGAAAATAAGTAGGCCTCTTTCAGCCTCCAATGAGAGCATCAGAACAAATACTTTCATACGTTATTTAAGTCTTGACTAATCCATCACACTGGGGATCACAACACAGATGATACAACAAACAAATGTTCAGATCCATAACTCACTTCTTTTGAACCAATCTTTTGAATCATAGAATGACTTGGGCTGCAAGGGACCTTAACGAACATCAAGCTCCAACCTGCCACTGGCAAGGTAGGCAACCTCCATCTCTAGAACTAGACCAGGCTGCCCAGGGCCCCATCCAATCTGGCCCTGAACAGCACTAGGGATGGGGCAACTTCTATGGACAGCCCGGTCCCTTCTTTTGTAGAGACGTTTATGGTAAATATTATAACGCCATACAAAGAGCATGAACATTCATCAGCACAGACTAAAATAAACAGAGCAGGAGTAAGACAAATGATATAGATGCTGTAAATAAAGAAAGCAAGAATAGTCATGAATTCCAAAAAAGAATATTGGTAACTGAGGCTCCGGTAGGTCATGCAAGAGCATACCACACATGGCAAACCACAAAAATAGATGGTGTGACTCAGCCTTATCCTCATCGTTCTTCATCACAAGAGAACATAAACAGTGCAAAGATCACCCAGCATCATTATCAGTCATAAATACCCCAAAAGACACAATGAAGACTTGATGGCCAGCATCTCTTACCCCCTGGTCTGGCCAATGGGATACCATCAGTCCTGATACTCATGAAAGGAAAGTGTAAAAGGAAAGGACGAAAGACCTATGAGATAATAAATGCAAATGACTGAAACGGGTTTTGCTCAAAGAAAAAGTTATGCTTCTCTCTGAGCAGTACAATATGTGAACTGCTTTCACCTGTTTGACTTCATCAGATTACGTACTCTGGCTAGTGCAGAACCATGGAATGTTAAAACATGACCTTTTTCTGGAGATACACTGCATCAGATGTAAGAAGTTCAGTCCTGCAGGCTGAACAGCCTGGGTTACCACTTACTGTCTTTCAGTTTCTGCAAATGACAGGTATTTTCTTCATGCAAACCGGTGGGGGCCCGCCCCGGGGAAGAAGTAAAAATAAAGAAGTATGTCATTTACTGCAAAAACCCACAATATGTGTTCACAATGTAATTAGGAGCTCACAATACATGGTACTGTGAAGACAGAGCTCTTCCAACTGATGACTGTGAAGCCTCTTCATCAGAGAGAAGTCAGGCTGCCTATTTTATTAACTACATCAGAAAACCTGTATTCCTGTTGGCATCTCTACTTATATCTACATGCACATCCCCTGAACACTACTTTTACATTTTGTTCACATTCTCACAGGAGATAAGAAAGGGCCCTCTGTGCAATTCGTTTCTCAATGCAAAAAAAAAAAAAAAAAACCACAAAACCCCACAAACAAAAAACAGTGTAATAGAGATTTACATCTAAGGAACAGCAGTGCTTCAAAAACCAGTACTGATCATGAATTCTGATTCCTGTTTATGCCTGTGTTACCTACGCCTTTGTCAGTACCTGTTCTTTGCTCACGTGGTCACAATCTAAATCTCAGTCTTGTGTGAGCTCATCTCCTACTTCCAGAAATTTGTCATCATCATACATACAAAGCAGCTCTCCTAAAATCTGTTACCACACTTTGTTTTAACACAAGTTACAAGATAATCAGTTAAGTTTTAAGAAATTCTGACACAGAATATCTTTTCATATTAAAACCTTCGCATCATTCTGTAGAAAGGTAATGAATTGCTGTTCACAAAAAAAAAATGTTTTAGCTTTCTTCAACCTAAGCACAGTTAAGACTGACAGAAAATTGGAAACCAGTCCTTTATCAAAGAGAAATGAAGAGTTTTATTAAGGAGTAAGGTGTAAAGTCTCACTGTCCTTCAGCAGCCCAAAGTATTTCAGTGTTACATATTCTCACTGATTGCCTTAAAGAAGACATAAAAAATTAAAGTGAAAAGAAAGAGAGCCCTATCAAGCAGAGGGGAAAAAAGGCTGCCATTCAGCAGTTTTAACCTACACGTATTTCAAGTGTTTCCATTTCCTTCAAACTGCAGCTTTCTGTTGTCAGAAAGTACTTGCCTGGCTCAGTCAGGCCTCCAGACCTCTCTCTGCACCACTGACTGCGTGCTGGGATAACACAACCACACATAGAAACATCCCAGGAGCTTTACTGAATTATTCATCTCAAATACCAGAGAAGGAAGACCATCAAGCTGCAAAGTGACTTTTAGAAGCAATCTTCATTTCATTATACCTGTTGTTGTCCTCACATATGCAACACAGATACTTCCACCCTATGTCCTGTGTGAGGGCTGTAGTAATCCCAACTCCCAGCTTCCTCTGAAGAATACCCATGCATAAAAACTGAAGAAAGGTGCCAAAAACATGCTCGCACTCAGCATGCTTGTATTTCTCACCACAGCTCCCCAGGATCCATGTGCAAGGAATCAAGAACAAAATCTACCTCAAACTGAACATTTTGTGAAATAAACAACAAGCAAAGAAACAACATCTGAAAACATGGATTCCTTTGCATCCTGCTCTATCCAGCTCTCAGCGGACTGGCAGTTATCTTATTTGACAAGAAAACCAATAACACAAGAAGTGACTCAGTGTTCTGGCTCAGACCCTCAAGCCCTCATGCTGCCAGCCCACCTGCAGCATCACTCAACCTGGGGTGCTCAGAGGGCCAAATCTGAGCTACAAATGCTAGCTGGAAAACAAAACAGACAAACAAAAAAACCCAAAAACAAAACACCGCGCTTGGTTAAAATTTTGGGATTGAACACTTGGTTAAGATTATGGGATTGAGATGTACTCTTCCAAAAACTACATCTGTCGCTGACACTTTCAACTACTGCAACTGATGTGAAAAGACACCCAAATCTAAAAGAAAAATAGAAGGGCCTATCCCTCCTCATTGACACCTAACGGGGAGGATCCGTGACAGCGCCTGCCTCCTCAAAGCTGGACTCGCACTGCTGCGCCGGACACGGAGTCCCGGAGCAGCAGCGGACTACAGCCGTGTAACGCCGGTTCCCCTTCCGCGCTCCGGACCCATGCGCTACTCGAGCCGCCCCGTGGCCGTGCCCGGCGCTGCGCGGCTCCCGCAACCGCCCCCCGCGTCCCCGTCAGCAGCTATCGGCGTGCTCGCGGAAAGCGAGGGTGGACAGGGGAACAAATCAACTGCGCTAACCCGCACTGACAGACGCGCGGGACCTAATGCAAGAGTTAAAAAAAAAAAAAAAAAAAAAAAAAAAAAGAACAAAAAAAAAAACCCACACAGAAAAAAGAAAGGAAAGCCACTCCCAAGGAGCGATGGGAGCCATAACATCGCAATTCAAAATAACCTAAAGTCCAGAGCACCGTGGGCACCGCTCCGTGCCACCCGCGGGGGGCAGGGCCCCAGCGGCACGGGCAGCGCCCCGCTCGCCACCTCCCAACACCGTCCCGCTGCCGCCGCCGCTCCACCAGAGCCGCCCCGCTCCGCGCGGGGGGCGCTCGAGGAAACTTCGCCGAGGGGGGAGCGCCCGGTCCGGCCCTCAGTCCCAGCGGAACGGCACAGCCTCAGCAGCACCGCAGCGCAGTCGGACAGCAAAGGCGGCCCGGAGGCGCCGCGCCTTAGGCGGCTCGGGGCGGCTCAGGGCGGCTCAGCACGGCTCGGCACGACGAAGAGCAGAGGCACGGCACACGTGTCTGACCGAGAAGCCATGCAGCCTGGCGGCCGCCGCCCGAAACACCAGACTGCCTGCCCTGAGACGGGACCGGGACCGGGACCGGCCCCACAGCGGACCCGGGGCGAAGCGCCGGGACAAAGCTATTCTCCTCCCCGCCCCACCCCGCCTTGCTCCGCTCCCGGGCCGCGCGGAGCACGGAACTCACCAAGTCGAAAATCGCCGGCCACGGCCACACTGCTTCTCCACTGGCAGCAACGCCGACGACACAGAGAACAACCGCGCTCCGCCGCCGAGGCGACCCCCTTCCTGCCGCCACCCCGCCGCCCCGCCCCGGGGGCGTGTCCCGGCCGCATTGGCTCCGCCCCTCACCGCCCTGTGCAGGGACGCGGTGCTGCTCACGTCGGCCTGCGCGGCGCGGTCGCGCGGGCGGTTGTGGGGCTCCCGGCTGTGCTGCTCGTTCGAAGTGGGGCGTTGCGCACGCGGCACCGGGTGCCTCCAGGTGCTGCTCTCAGAGCAGGCGCGGGCCGTGCCGATAGCCGCTCGCACTTGTGCCGTACTGGCTGGAAGTCAAACCAGTGTGCTCCTTGGTTTAAAACACAAAACTGGTTGGTCAGGCATTGTTCTGCCACTTCCAAGTTAAAATAATGCATCAGTGCATAAGAACTACTGGCTCTGCTCTGAAAACAAGTTTGCGTGCTTGAATCTTCCACAAAGACCAAGTTCAGTGCAGTGGTCAAGGCTTTACTTGTTCACATGAAACGTAGATAAGCAGAATTCATGAATTCACCCTTGTAGAGTCTGTTTGCTTTTCCTGGCACGCTGTTGGATTTTTGGCCTGGTTTCCAACACCTGATCCTTAAGAAATTGAAAGCGTGGCCCTGTTGGGTCATTAGTTTGTCACTTGTTTGTCCCAATGGCATTTTCATTCCCTGATGACAAGTACTGAGCCCTCCAGAGCGAAGCGGTGACTCAGCCCTGGTTGCAGTCACACTGGAGTTTCAGTGTGCAGCTCCATGTCACATGGGCTGTCCGTTCATGTCGCACCGGCTGTCTGTGTCGCTGTGCCGGGCCTCTCACCTAGCACAGGCTTTCTTTGTGATACTGAGCAGCGTAGCTGCAGAGGCCTGCTCTGGGGGCCTTCAGCTTGGAGAGGCCTCTGATGCACGCTGGGCCTGCCCCCGCCTTCTGCTGTGCCACAGTAAGAGGGTTTCCTACAAGGGTTTCCTTTAAGATGTTGCTTCTTATTTTTGAAAAGTTTCATGTTCAAAATTAGAGAAATTAAGATCTAGGTTTTTAATGAACACCATTGTATTGCAGAAATCACTCATTTGAGAAGATGCTGCTAACTCCTTTTTTTCATGACAGTGTACATAAAGCAATCCACCCTAACCTTCATGTTTAATGGCTCTCTAAATAAATCTGCTGTAGTTACTTCCATTTCCCTATATTGCTTTCATTACTCTGAGTGTTTGAACGTTGTTTTTTTGGTTTTTTTTTAAACTTCAGTTTTGCTTATATTGCGTGTCTCTTTGCCAAGTGATTTGGTATTGATTCACAAAACCCAGGAAATGAATACACTGAAATGTGGTGTTTAACTTTTGCCTCCTCATCTTCTGAAATCTGAGACAAGACCTTCTTTGCCCTTTTCTTTTAATATGATACATCCTAGTGTATTTTTTTATTTTGCAAGTTAGACTGTAGCCCTCAGCATGAAGTGCAGAAAGATAAATGTGTCACACACTGGGTCTGTAAGGCTGACTTCACTGTGTTTAAAATTTATCACCACACATGATTAGTTGTATTCTATAATGACTTTCTAATAAAGACAAAGTGTTCTATTAAGTAAAATATCATTTATTTCAAGCCTTTTGTTGGAAACACGGTAGCGTGGGGTTTTCTCTCACTTGCAAGTCTTTGCTCTAATTCTAGCAAATCCACATCAGGCCCAACTAAGCAAGCATTTTAAGCTTTCAGAAAGTGGATACATGCTTAAGTAACTAAATTCAAACGTTTCAGTTGAAAGTTCTGTCAAATGATAAGATTTGCTCTTCTTTCAGTCTTGTTTTAATGCACTTGGACTTCCTTTTATGTAGGAATGGACCAAACTTTGTGACCTAAAACTTTGTGTTGTGGAAAGTATACTCGTTCATATCTCAGAAAGTTTCACTGTGAGTGCCTCAGCCATGTAAGCAATTGCCATGTGCCAGTTATAGGTACATGAGAAAGTATTGTTTGAATTTTTGTCCAGAAAGCTTCTGAGTCATGAGGTCCTCTTGTGTTCAATTCTGTTACACAGTAATATTTTCCCCAGCAATCAGCTATAATAAATATAACATTGTAAAGGCCAGTAGCATATATCTCGATGCCATATTTTAGATAAATAAACACATAAATACATAGTAGATTGAATGACTGTAAGCTCTTTCACTCTTTGCTTTGAGCATCATTTCCTCTGCTTTTGCCATAGATGCTTATTTTCTTTTTCCCCTCCCCTCTATGCAAAACAAAATGTCACCCTTCCCTTTTTTCTCTAGAATATAGAAAAGCACAGACAGCATATACACTAGAGAGCTCTGTGGTGATTTTACTTTGCAGATGGAACAGCATGCTGGCAGCATAAAGGATGCAAGTCTTTGAAGAGCTCTTTTGAGGATAGAAATCAGCCCATAAACTCCTTCAGGCTGCAGTCTTACTCATCATTATTTCCAAGACTTTTTTAAAACACCAAGATAAATTCCAGTAATTTAAAAATCAGCCCCAGTGAGCTGGATATTTCTTATATAGATATGCGATGCAGCTCTACATAATATTCTTCTCATAACTGAATATAATATAAAAATATCTCAAATACCTTCCCATTGCAGGTTTTGTTTTGTCCAAGTGAACAGGGGAGCATGTCACAAATCCAATTACCTCAGTTTGCACCTTTAGCAAAACTTTGCACATGAAGTAAGGTTTTGAAATGCTGCTACTTATATAATAATGCCTTTCCTGTGAACAGAAAGTTTTAAACTTCAGCTCTGCCAAGCCAGTGCTTAAAAGATGATACATTAATGAAGTAAAATGATAAACAATACTGTAAAAACAAATTAATCATAACTATTTTGTATGCCACATTTTACATACAATTAAGAATGGTTTACTGAGACAGGGGAGGTTTAGGTTAGATATTAGGAGGAAGTTTTTCACACAGAGGATGGTGACACACTGGAACAGGTTGCTCAAAAAGGCTGTGGACGCCCCATCTTTGGAGGCATTCAAGGCCAGGCTGGATGTAGCTCTGGCCAGCCTGGTCTGGTGGTTGGTGACCCTGCATGTAGCAGGAGGTTGAAACTAGATGATCATTGTGGTCCTTTCAACCCAGGCCATTCTATGATTCTATGATTCTATGATTCTATGATTCTATGATTCTATGTTTTGTGAGAAGACATAGCTTTAGACGAGAAAATGTTTATTGTTGGATCTGTTGGATCTGTTTGGTAACATATTGGTAACATATACAATGGTCTTTTAATCTTAGAGTGAAGCATATGAGAAATCTGACATGGTTGATTAGTGCTGCCCCGATGCAAGTAATTCAATTAGTTGTCATTAGTCTGAATGTGCCAACTCAGATAAACATTCCTGAAAACTGTCCATATATGTCCTAAGGCTTTTAATGTGTCCTTACATACTCTCACTCTTGTACTTTGCCTCTGGGACCTCTACGTTGGTCTCACTGATTTATTTAATTATTTATTTATTTCCAAAACTCTCAGTGGCTTTCGTTGTGTTGGGAAAATAGTCATCAGATGTCTATGATAACACTGAAGGGAGACTTGACAAAATGTTTAGCATATGCAAACCAGATCTTATACTCCAACTGTAAAACTTCACCTAAGGATTCAGTGTAGGAAAACAGTCGTTCAACATTCATTATTTGATTGTTCTAGGCAATGACTGATACTAGATCACAGTTCACTAATTCCTTCCACACATACCTGATGATTGAGGTGCAGTCTGTAGTGAGATACATCATTCTAAGATGTCAGTTCTTCCTAGAGCAAGACTACTTGCTTATAGAAGTGGAAGTAACTCAAGCTTTAAAAGTGTTTTTAGCAAGTCTTACAGTAGTCCTTGATACTTGCTGGGAGGTTGTGCTGATGCTATGTTATAAGGATTTAGAAAGGATTCCCATTACTCAGTTTGCAGATGAAGTTCAAGAATAGTGCCAGGTTTCACAAAGCTAGCCATAAGCACACTGACAAGTGGGGAGGCCTGGTGCTTTTATTATGAAACCTTGGAAAATGAATAGTTATGGACAGAAGACATGAAAGAAAAGGAAGAGTAGTGATGCCAAATTGTTCTTTGCATATACGTCTGTAATTGACAATATCTGTAAATGTTTGTTTGCATAGAACAAGACAAAATCTGTCAGCAAAGTCCACCGAACAAACAATTGTTTAGTTTTAAGGCAATTTGCTCTATGCTAACATTGCTTTAAAGGTAACTGTAGGCAGTGCACTTGAACAGAGAGGCAGTGCTTGAGGCTAGAACAAATCATACTGTAGTAGATGTGTATGAACGGGCTGATTTATGTTTTGAAATGTGAGAGACAAGCACTGAAAGATAAAAAATTGAAAAAAAGTGTCAGTGTTTAGCTATTTCTTATCCAGGGGTAAATTTACCGGTGTTGGGTTGAAATTAAAGCAGTTCTCTATGGGTTGAGTCACGCATCCACACCTTTCAAAATCCAGATAGATCCAGACGTATTTACTGTGGGATAACTGATGGTAGGTTCTCTACAAGCTGATTATTACACACAGGCAATACAAAATGTCACAAAGGTTAATATTCTGGACGAGGGTTTAGCCTCAGGATGAGCACTGGGGGACATCATTCAACCACAGATATACATCATGGCCAGGTGCGTATGTGCCACAACAAACAGTGGGACATTGGATGTCCGCCTGCTCTTACTTTGCTTCACTCGATGAAGTCAATCTGATGTTCAAAATTCATGCCAAAGAATTAAGTTATGACACTGGTAAGAGAAACAGTAAATGAATGTAATGCTTATTTAGTATTTTAGGTTTATTATAGAGTATTTAAATACTAACTAACTCAGCTTTGCAGCAGCAGTGTAAAGAAGATAAGGCATTTCTCTCCATTTCTTCCATGTTCCACAGAATCTGGTCAACTATTAGTTATTTAAGACTGAAAATAAAGATACTCAGTTGTGTATATTGAACCAATTAGATAACCTGACAAAAAAAAAAACAAAAAAAAACCGTATTCCTCTTTTATTAAGCTATCGTTAAATAAGGCTTGGTTTACTCATTTCCCTGATTCCTCTTTATTCCAGAATTTCTTTGTCTCAGTTCTACATATATAAAGAAGAAGAATCACCAACAATCATGTCAGAAACTGGAACTATCTGCCTTTTCCAGAGAGAAGGCAGATCCCATCAATGTGATCAGTTTGAGTATGATAGCCAAATTACCTGTTTTTGAGAAGAGAGCCACCAGTTTCAGATATCCGCTTTCACTCAGAGTGACATCTGTTCAAAGAACCAGCATTGTCTGAGGACTCTTAGGAAAGGAAGATAAATAGCCATTTTTCTCAGATGGATTTACTCCATCTGCTCTAAACAAATCCTTAGAACTTGATTTAATCCCTAAAAAAAAGGACTCATCTTTTCCCTTCTTATAATGTATTCACTTGCTTTCTTGCTTCCTTTCCTTGTCTCTGGTCTTTGCTAGTCAGAAGATTAATCTGGAAGCACCTCTAGCTTGATTAAGATAACAGTGGGACAAAATGCTGATTTGTAGCAGGTAGCATTTGGGTTAATAATTAGATATTTCTTTACAGAGGTCACTGTCCTTCAAGTGAACAATGATCACATACACAGAATGATAGCAAGAAACTGAGTGAATTTGGAATATGTGGGGGATGTGACTCAGCAGCCTGTCACCAAAACCAGTTATTTCCTTACTCACAGGAAGAAGGCTGAGCAAGATACTTGGATGTACCTGAGATTTCCCCAGCATGCATGACACGCTTTTATCTGCTGTTAGTGAAGCTACATTTCCAGAAACTGAATCTTAACACTTGATCCTGCAACAGACTAGAAAACGAGACTAATTTCTTATCTCACTATATAATTATTTTGAAATAATTGAAAATAGCATTGCTAGAGCCAACTAAGTTGTTTTTTTTGTATGTTTTCATTTCTTACATTGTGGGAGATATATCCATCTTATAATGTAGCTGGAGTCCTCTAAATATAAACTAAAAGGAGTAGCTTGATTTTACAGTCCATTATAACTCCAGTGTCAACTTAAATCCAATTTTAAACTGCATATTTCCATGGGAAAATGCTGGAGTAAATATTGGCTAAAATGCAGTTAATGTTTTTAATACCTGGACACAATAGTTTTTGAATTGCAAACATGTTCTTTTTAAAGAAGACATAAAATCAAAATACTTAGCCCTTGTGAGATACCTGTCTTTGCCATGTAGATTTCAATATATTTTCCTGACATTTGTAGTCCTCTTGTAAATGCTAATGCTAATTTTTCTTCTTCCCTCCTTCCTTCTTTCCTTCCAGATCTGCTAGTAGCCTATCTTATAGTTCAATAATTAAGGAACGATACTCCTAATTCTAAAATCCAACTCATTCATTGCCTAGATCTTGTGTACTATATGCCAGTATTCACAAGGCAAAAAACACGAAACCCAGAACATCAATCCAAACATAACAGATATTTGAAATACCACATTACCTCAATCCTTATTGAACTTCCTTTGGCATTTAGTGCAAATTCCTTGAAGTGAATGAACAATGCAACTGTGGGAATGCTTTTATATGTAAATGCTGTGTGCTTTCAGAAGGCATTTGTGTAAATGTTTTTACTAAATTCCTCTGTTTCTGCATCAAAATGGTGTTTACTTGCATAAAATAAATATAAAAAAAAAAAAAGAAAAAAAACACGAAAAAAACAACAAAACAAAAATCACATCTTCAGTCACCCTAAGGCAGCAGAGATTTAAAGGCTTCCATCATGGCAGTTAGCTGTTATGCGTGTAAAGTTCAAGCACGGTTGTAAAAGTAGATTTAGATTGTAGATGACTTTCTGCCTTAGTACCAGAACAGCAATCAGAAATAGCATTTTTTGAGCTTTGTTTTTGTTTTTTTTTTAAGGATAGAAGAGAAATTCCTGTCATGGTCTTAGTAAATTTCTTCCAGGTCACATACTCCTTTTGGAGCAGCCTAGATGCTTCCACCACAGCTAGACAAGTTTGTCCTCTTTTGCAGATTGCATAGTTTTTCTGATGAGCTATTGGAAGATGTGCTGCCAGTGGTAATTCTGTCATGGTTTTGTATTGCTCTGAAGGTAGAAGGTAGAGTGATCCTTGTTTACATTGCCAGGAAAAAAAGTAGAGGACACAGAACAAGAGCACTGAGTGCAAATTTAGTGTAATGTACATGATTAGTAGAAAAATTAAGTGTGCTTAAATAGATTTTTTGGATCTTATGAAAACAAGTGAGGGAGAGAAAAAAATGCCTGTGAAAGAAAAATGCTGGTGTACTATTTGTCTTACATTCATAGAGCCATGGGATTGTTTGAGTTGGAAGAGACCTTTAAAGGTCGTGTAGTCCAGTTCCCCTGCAATGAACAGGGACATCCACAGCTATAACAGATTGCTCAGAGCCCCTCCAGCATAAAGTTGAATATCTCCAGGAATGGGGCATCCACTACCTCTTTGGGTCACCTGTTCTTTTTTCTTTAACACCCTTTTTGTAAAATAACATCTTCTCATATATCCAGTCTAAATATCCCCTCTTTTAGTTTGAAACAATTTCCCTTTGTCCTGTCGCAAAAGACTCTGCTAAAGAGTCTGTTCCATTTTTTCTAAAGCCCCCCTTTTGATATTGAAGGGCCATTGTCAGGCCTCCCTGGAGAATTCTCCAAGCTGAATAGACCCTGCTCTCTCAGGCCATCCTTGTAGAGGAGGTGTTCCATCCCTGGGATCATTTTTATGGTCCTCCTCTGGATGCAGTACAACAGGCCCATGTCTCTTCTATACTGAGGACTGAGAGGGGCAAGCTCACCTCCCTCAACCTGCTGGCCACTCTTCTTTTAATGCTGCCCAAGATATGGC
Source organism: Centrocercus urophasianus (assembly GCF_019232065.1). Lineage (NCBI taxonomy): Eukaryota > Metazoa > Chordata > Aves > Galliformes > Phasianidae > Centrocercus > Centrocercus urophasianus. Next base: position 18,361,135 of record NW_024884767.1, read on the forward strand.
TGGCTTTCTGGTCTGAGAAGGCACACTGCTGGCTTATGGCCAGCTTCCCATCCACCAGTACCTCCCAAGTCCTTCTGAGCAGGGCTGGACTGTGCTCTATTCTCACAGTCCCCAGCTCGTACTGATATCAGGATTATCATGACCCAGGTACAAGACCTTGCATTTGGCTTTGTAGAACTTCATAAAGTTCACCTGGGCCCACTGCTTGATCCTGTCTGAATGGCATCTCATCCCCAGGCATTTTGACTGCATTGCACAGCTTGATGTCCTCTGCAAACCTGCTGGGTCTTGACCTTCCTGACCCCTTCCCTGTGCAGCCTAGCAGCGCCCTTATACTCCTATACTTGTCGCATCTTCCACTGCTTGTGCTTTTTCTTCTTGCTCTTTAGATGGATGGTTGGACTGGATGATCTTGAAGGTCTTTTCCAACCTTGGTTATTCTATGATTCTGTGACCAATAGGTCCTGGTTCATCCATGCCAGTCTCTTGCCTCCTGACTTTCTACACAGGAGGATGAAGAGCCCTTGTTCCCAAAGGAAAGCTTCCTTGAAGATCTGTGAGCTCTGTTCTGCTCCCTTGTCCTTGAGGACAGATTCCCAGGGGATCTTGTTGTCTAACTCTCTGAAGAGCTGGAATTTGGCTTTCCTAAGATTAAGCTTCCCGATTTTACTCTTTTCTAGTCCAGTATCCCTCAAAAGTGTGAAATACACCATTGCATGGTCACCACAGCACAGCCAGCTCCAGTCTTGATGTCACCAATCAGTTTATTTGCACTGGTGAGCAACAGGTCCAGTATTGCATCCCCCCTCATGGGACTGTCAGTTGCTTGGCTTAAGAAGTTATTCTTAGTGCATTCAGGAGCCTCCTGCATTGCTAACTGCTCACTGTGCCACTTTTCCAAAAGCTGCTAGGGTGGTTGAAATCCCCCATCAGGATGAAAGCCTGCAATCATGATGCCTTCTGTAGTTGGAGAAAGAAGTCTTCATCAACAGGCTCTGCTTGATCAGGTGGACTGTAGTAGACACCAGCCACAGGGCTCCCTTTGTTGCGTTGGTCTCTAATTCTCACTCATCAACTTTCATCTTGCTCGTGGCCATTCTTTAGGGACAGCTCTTCATTCCTTTCTTGATGTAGAAAGTGACACTTCTTCCCCTCATTTCAGACCTGCCCCTATTGAATAGTCATTGATAGCCATTCTCCAGTTACAAGAATCATCCCACCACGTTTCAGTGATAACAATCATGTCATGGTTTTGTAGCAGCACATTGGCTTCCTACTTCTGTTTGTTTCCCAAACAGTGTGCATTGATGTAGAGGCACTTAAGCTAGACAGCTGGCCTTGCCACATTCTTGAAGGATAACTTCTTAATTCCTTTAAAGTATTTCCCTTGAGTTTCCCTGCTGTCTTCTATTATCTCAGTGGTCCCTGGCTCATAGCTGTAAGATTTCAAGTATTTTGCAGTGTCGCCAGCACATCTCATGGCTGCATATTGAGGGCCCTTGCTAGCAGCTTGCCTGTTTAGTTATGCTTTCCCACACTTTATCATGGGCAGGCTTGCTATTACTCCCCTCTCCCTCCAAATCTAGTTTGAAGCTCTGCCAATGAGCCCTGCCAGCTTTTCCCCAAGGACCTCCTTCCCTCTTTGAAAGAGGTGAAACCAGTCGCATGACTGCAAGCCCAAAGCCTACAGGAACTATATTTAAGCAGAAGTTCAGTATACCTCAGTAGCACTGTTGTCTCTTTTCTGATCCTAGGAGAGTGTGGCTGAAGTTTTTCTTTGAAAAGTGATGCACGCCTCAATAGTATCTCCAACCAGGTGTCTCATCAGATGTGGCTTTATCACTGAATATGGTAGCAGAGCCTCAGAATGTAAGTTTGCATGGCAAGTTGTGCCATGTTCCACAAACAAACATACTGTTCTTAAGAGAGGATTCTTGTCTCTGTACCTTTGAATATAAAAACACATTTGCCTTTACATCGACTGACTCAGACATAAACTGTGAAGAAGTGAAATGTTAAGAATGCCTGTATTTTTATTTTTATTTTTCAGCCTTTCCTTCTGTTTTCTGTTGTTTAAATTTTGAGGATTTCCTATTCAGCATGTAGATATTTCAGGTTACCTTTTCAGTATTTTTTTTTCAGGTCACCTTTACACTACAGTTATTTTTAAGTCACCTGACTCATTCCCTATATTCTATATGGGGCCCAGAGGCTACCTCTAATCTTCAGTTTTAAATTCCACTAAGTGGAGTTCTACACTTAACTGCTGGTTCTTGTCCTAAAACCATAAAGTAGTGCATTTGTACGAGTCCTTTTGAGCCAGCCTTCCCCCACTTGAACTTTTTTCATACCACAGATATAAACATGATTTTAGAAAGGAAAATATTAGCTCTGTTAAACTACATTTTCTAATAGCAGGCCTGTTGTTTGAGATGGCACAGTGACAAAATACTTACACAGTCGGTCTCTTTGTGAACTTTATACTGTAGTTCATAAAATAAAGTAGCTACATTTCCATTAAACTTTTCTAACAGCAGGGTTGGGGTTATATTATTCAGACAAGCTACTATTAAATTCTTCATTTTAACTGTGGGGAAGCGGGTAGTGGAAAAGATGATGGAGAAAATCATTCTATTCATAAGTACGAATTAATATGTGTATTAGTATGGCTTTCATATAAGAAATAAAAAAGTATTTCAAGAGAGGTGGTGCCCCTATTGTACACTGTGCAGTGTTCAGTGAATAAGAACGCAAATATTCACTTCAGGCGCCAGTGTTTCTATTAAAGAAAATTAGTAACTGGTTTCTCAAATAAGGATAATAAAACACAGAAACTCCCCACTGCCACCACCTCAAAAAAGCAATGAGCAACAAAAAATGAAAAGAAAGAAAGAAAGACAGCACTATAGTTACTGAATTATTTTAGTATATTTTGAAAATGTCTTGAAAGTATATTTAGAGGTTTTTAAGTAGTCCCTAATGGATGCCCACTTATTTTGTCACTAGATTTCTGGGAGAGAAAAACTGAAGTACTAGTTTCAGGATTTTCTGCTTTACCAAAATAAATTCTACTTAGGATGGAATGCATAATTCCAGGAATGCACACACTGCAGAGATTCAAGAAAGCCTGGTCTCACTCTCTAAAAAAACTTAAGCAACTGTCTTGTTAAGAAAACTCACTTATTCCTTCCCACAAGCTCTATCTGGTAATGGCTGTTTAAAAATATGAAGAATTTGTTAAAATTCTTTCAACAGCTATGAAAGCAAATGCAAAGTCATAATTTTGCTGATAACCTTCCAGTCACTTCCATGTCTTTTCCTCTTAGAAAATTGTGTGCCATATTTCTTCAAGCAGGCCATCTGAATTTTTTCACTAGTGATCCAGATGACAAGGATTATGTGATGCCTGATGCCTGATACAGTGGGTTCCTGCTCCTAATCCAAGCACAAGTAGTTGGGATACAGCATGGAGATTAAACTAAAGCATCCTTCTTTGCAAACACTAAAAGTATATTTTCTTTATTTTGGGATCCACTGGAACTTGGAATTTTCAATTTATGCTGAAAATATGAAGGCTGCTCTGAAAGTAGTGTCTCCTATTTTACAATGTGGGCCCACGACCTCGGAAACAAATGGTGGTGGTATAGCAGTAGAGGCTGAACCTTCCGGAAAGTATCCCATTCCAGTATGTTGCTGTGTGATAGATGACAGCAGAGGTGCAGTCTGACAGAATGTTGTCTGACATGGAAGTGCTTATGAAGCAAAGGTGTGTCATTGAATTTCTCCATGTAGAAAAAATGGTGCCCACTGACATTCATCAACACTTACTGAATGTTTATGGAACCTAACCAGTGGATGTGAGCACAGTGAGGAGTGGGTGTTTTATTTCAGCAGTGGCAATAGAGGTGTTAAATGCAAGCCATGTTCCAGAAGGCATTCCAGATGTTCCATTTACAGGCACAATATCCAGGTTCTTGCTCATTGCTGGTGAAAATGCGTAGCTAATGGTGGTGATTATGTTGAAAAGTAGTTTTTTGTGGGTGAGAATTCATTCTATCTAATAGTGTTATTCTGCTCTTTACACTTTTGTGGTTTCTGTAAAACAAGCAAACAAGCAAAAAAAAAAAAAAAAGAGGCATTACTTATGGAGCAAATTATGTATATAGTACTATAGTACTATAGACTATTGTCTGAAAAATATTCTTCATTTATAAGCTGATACAGTGGGGCATATTGAAGACCTGTACGATAACTTCATGTCACAAGTGTCTATTCACTATGGTCTGAATTCACTGAATCTCTCCAAACTTTCGAAACTCAATCATAACCTGTGTTTCCTGGTTCTATGAACTGTGTTTGCAGAATAATGAAACGAAAACAAAACCTCAGGAAATATTTATCTTCCTAACTGATTCTGTCATTTTTAATGCTAAAATGCATACTGTTTTTGGAAAGTATATTGAAATATTTGGGAAATTCTGAGATTTTAGTATTCTCCTAAACGTGCATATGTTCGTAGTGGTTCATACCATTTCCATGGTACTTATATGAATCCTGGTTCTTATATCAGGATTAAGGTTGGTACGTCCCTGGCTCATGAAGAGTGCCAAGTTTCCCTGAGAAAGCTGGTGCTCAAGCTACACTCTGCTTCTACCTCTCTGAATGCTGGTATGTTTAGTTTTAGTGCCTCACATCAACAGCTGATGTCTGTAGGTATTTATGCCAGACATGTGCTTTACAGGCTGTATTTTGTAGAAGTACACAATTACCATCTCAGGAGGGTATGGCACTCCTTCCTTAGAAACGGCACTCCTGTTGGTGTTTGTACTGGAAATACGCATGTGATGTGTTTCATGTTGATGCAAGGCAGAAAAGAACGTGAGGACATATTTAAAACTGACATTGGAATAGTAACGTGATTCTTGATGCTGAGGAAATTAGTAGCAGAACTTAACAAACATTCCATTAGCTGATTTAAAGGGCAATGTATTTCCAACCTTAATGATATAATCGCAAAGTTATTTGCCTGGGAATATATAAATACCCAGCAGATTTACTCATTTAGGATTTTGGTTCATTTAACAGATTAGCCAGCAGTTCAGTAATTACATTACATCATTTGCTACATGGGGTTTGTAGTTATGTAAAATTTTAATTGTTTTAATTTCGTATTTGTTCAGGATTTTTGGTAATGTGAACACAACTTTAAAAATCTAGGAAGGTGTCTTGTCTAACAAGCATTTCTGATGTCATTATATTTCTGCTGTATCACTGACATGCTCACTATGTGTGAAAAGTGACTGCACATCATAAAAATCTCTGACACTCTCGTAGTCTTGGTGACCAAGAACTAAATTCAACTTTGTCATTGAAACGACACCATGCAGACTGAAGTTGAAGAGCAAATTAATTGCTTGCTTCGTCAGTCAGATAGACCTTTTTGTGGAGGGGTTTAGCTTACGATGGCAACCAAACCAGGGCTCGTGGCCAAAATGAGAAAACCTGCCCTCAGGAGCATTGCAAATATTTCTCCGCTGAGCTGTCAGGCATCTTTCTTCCTTTCAGAAACTGTCAATGAGACTCATGCTGGTACATTGCTTCCAGGGATCAGGCTTAACCACATGCTGTTATGAACAAAGCACATATCGTTCAAAAGGGAAGAAAGGAGGGGAAGTAAAGGACATGAAGAATAGCAATACAGAAAAGAAGTGAGGTTTTGATAAAAGGAGTTGGAAACAGGTAGGAGTGCTCATCCGATAGGGATGACATTGGCAACGCGGTTCCAGCAGGCAGGCTTGTCATGAGTTTACTCTCCAGGTTTTGAGGCTGGTACTTGTCTTGCTCGTCTCTCCTGCTCAGAATCTGTGCTTGGCCCTGGATGGCTAGGCAGCAGCCAGGGCTGCACTACCATGGAGCGGGCCTGCCACATGACTGGGGTGGTGGTGGCACAGGTTTTGGAAAGGATAGCAAGGCAACAGGGGAAACTTACTCCTGCTTTTACTTCTTTCCTTCTCTTTTCTCCCATGTTTCAACCTATTACAACTAAATGTCCTAGAAGAGAAGAGTATCCTTTGTGCTGTTTCTCCAAGTGCAAGGGACTTGCACAGGCTGGTTCACTTGTATTTTAGATTCTGGATGGGATGATGTTGAGATGTTGGGGATATTATGAGATAAATATTTCTTGAGTTAGACATAAAAAATCAAGTCCATGAGATGATACTGAAGAAAGACTTCTGATGCTCTCTATCTCGTTGCATGCATATACTGTGTGTGTTTGTGTTAATAAATGTTACCTGCAGACAAAAAATAAAAAATAAAAATAACCTCAGTTGTGTCAACCGTTCAAGGTTTGTGGCTTCTCCTGATGATCTGTAATTGAACGTCAAGCCAGATGGACCACAGAAAATACACACGGACAGGAGGAATGATACTCTTACATATAGATAGAACATTAACACTAAAACTTGTTAGCTATCCAACAATAGCAATAGTGTATATAATACTGTTTCAATATGCAGTCACTTTGTTATATGATTTTACCTAGGTCTGCCTGTAGTTGACATAAAAATCTCCTTTTTGGTCAAGCAGCTGATGTGACTGTTCTTCTCAGCAATGCATTTTTGATCAAACAACTTGCAGTTTTATACCACTGACCATTCTTAGCTTTTCATGACCTCTCTGAACACTCTGGGACAAAAGAAGTATTTGCCATTGAGATGGGACAGAAGAGGAGAACCTGTTGTGAATGTGTGCAAGACCATACTAAGGAGTTCTTCTATAACTTTACTCCTTTGTAGCCAAAGGGAGCTGGAAGTGTCTTCCCACTTTTTTTTTTTTTTCTTCTAATTGCAAAAGGGGTTGAAAACTAAGGAAATAAAGGGTCAAGTGGCTTTTCTGAATTCAGGAAGCTCTTAATAGTACTGGTAGTATTTACATTCTCCATAACCTTCAAGTCTCACAACGGTATCTTAGACCTGGGGTCAATGATGCTTGCTGATGCTGTCATGACTTAATTCTTGCTTGTTTCATGACAGGTGATTCTGGCATTTTCATTTTCTAGTCTTGTATTCCGTTCTATCCTGTCCTAACTGATTCTCTTATGCTTTATAATTAAAGCTCTGGGTGAAGCTGATAAATTAACTTTATATTTATCCCCTCCATTTTAGTAATGATAAAAGGAAAACCTTGCGATTTTCACAGAATAAAAGTCAATGGAAAATTCCATCACTTGGAATAAATTAGATCAACAAATTTTATGGTGAAAAAGATTTAAGGAGAATACAGCAAGACATTATCTAGTTACAGATGCAATGTATAGGATATTTAATAAAAATTAAACTGCTGCAAGTTCAGAGACAAATCTATTTTTCCTTTTTTTTTTTTTTTTTTTTTTTTTTTTTCTTTTACCTAGAGTACTCTGAATTGATCAGTTACTGGACAGTATTTTGCATAGTCTTTAGCTAATTTCTCTCTCTTTTCCTGAGATGCTGTAAGCAAAACTTCTATTACCATACCCATAATTAAAATCTTTTTTTTTTTTTTTTCTCAGAGGGAGTAAGTGGAACCAATACAGAGGCTTGTAGAAAGCCCATGCCACCACAACTGAACAAAAACATTTTAGCAGGAGGCAAGGTCTACAAAGAAAAAGAAACATCTCCCTAGGGGTACTTGCTTTATTCACAGCTTGAGTGACCTAAAAATAACGTATTACTGCATAGAATCATGGTCATATTATTCCCCATGCAGTTCTACCAACCTTTCAAACTAAATTAAAGAAAAACCATTCTAAGTTTAGTTTCCTGATGATATTTTCCAGCTCATCTCTCCATCTTCTCTGACCTCTGTTTTATAACCTGGACTCATTTTTTTCTACTTAATTAAGGAAGTACTGCTTTAATCCCCACATGGCTGGCTTGATAATGAGTATCAGCATTTTCTTCAGCTCTCACATCACAAATATATTCTTCCACACACACAGTCTCCTGTAGTTCTATTTCCATAAACCTACAAGATTTGTCAGGGATCCAAATAACAGTCTAATGTTTTTCTCATCTCTCAGAAACAACTGAAGATAGTAGCTTGAAACATATCAAGGATATTTCAAAGGATCTTTAAGGATAATCATAGCATACATTAAGTTGTCTGGCTAGACATATTTTCTTCTATTTTGATTCACAGGCTTGCTTAACTTAGTAAAAAGAGCAGAGCATACTGGCACTGTGCACCCCTTTGTTAAAGGCCAAATTTATTTTATAGTAAATTAATCTCATGTACATATTTGTGCTAGTCAATTCTTTCCAGCTGATTTACTGCTACCGTGCGAATGGCAGGTAGAAATAAGTATGTGTATGTGAATTAATGTTCTCTGCATTGTTTTTGACAGCGTTGCCTCTCATTTCCAGTTTTTTTCCTAATGCTCATCAGTCAGTGTCCAGATCTGGATGTGTGGTGGCAGCATGTTCTGGAACATTAGTTGCCATATTTAGTTGTGGTACAGCGTATGAAGGCTAGTCAACCTCTGTTAGGAAATGGCAAGATTCAGTTACGATAGTGTTCTCACACTAATGTCATGGATATAAGGAGTTCTTATCAACTTCTGTAACTAGCATAGTTAACTAGCTAGCTGTATATTTTTGCCAGAAATCCTGAATTAGGAACTAATGAGCTTCTAAAGTTTCTGCAGAATTCACAACTTTTCTCCTGAAGTTGTTTGCATACGTGTGTTTGCTTCTTTTAAAAAGCTTTCAATGAAGACTTTTAAAGAGAAGGAGTATAGCCTTTGCCCAAGGATAGTAAAATACTTGTCAATTTCTGTCAAAATGCAAAACCATGTATTCTGTGGATGAAATAGAGAAACCTTTTGGCAAGGCTATTGGGAAAAGCAGAGAACTTCTTAAGGCTTTACACAGTAACTTCTGTCTGAATGTGTTGCCTACAAAGAGAAAATGCCAGCACTTAGAGGGCATGGTGAAGCTACAGATGCATGTGTATTGTGGATTTTCTATGCTACATGATCTTATTTTGTCTTCAGGTTATTTCTGTTTGTACCTCCTATGCTGCCCATTCTTTTGTTCAAGGGAAGGAAGCATTGAGGCATTTCCCCCCAACCAACTACTTTTTAAACAAGATGAGCCATCATACACTGAAAAAAAGATTTAAAAAACCAACATCCATACAATAGCTAATAATGCTGATGTTTAAATAGTAATCAGTAAGTACATGTAGTAATTCTTCACAAAGATGAATGAAATACATTGCCCTATTTCCTGCCAGTATTCCACATTGATCTGATTTGCATTCTGAATTGTCGCAGTTTAGGACGAAGAGAGAGAAGACAGGACTGGAGACTGGAGCAATAATTTCCTGCAAGATGTCTGCATAGCATATATTAACTGTATCAAAAGTCAGTCTATTAGAATTCTGAAACTTGATATGAGGCCATAAATGCCTGAGGTGCAATTAAGCCTGACATTTTAGCACTGCCTGGAGTCCAGATTAATTTGCCCCCTGACACTCTGATTGCACTGGTGTGGGTTAAAGCAGAGGAAGGACAGTTAAAAGGAAAAAAAAAAAAAAAAAAAAGAAGAGGGTGGTTGCTGGCAGTTACAGCCCATAAATCAGCTTTTTCTTCAGTTGCTAAGTGTGCAGAACTTTGCTAGAACCAGCTCATTGCACTGATGTGTGTGGAAATTTCAAAGATACTACATGAGTTTTCAGAGGCAGGCTGTCAGTCTTGTGAAATCCTGTCTACAAGCTCATCTCTAATTTACATTACTAGGTTACTCTGCTAAGATTCCAGAGGATGGAGCTGTAGTTTATTTCTTGGAAAAAAACAGTCCACAAGCACCTTCATCATACTGCTGCATTTATTTAACCTATTGTCATTTAAGTAGAGAAGTTCAGTTCCTGGTCATTATCTGCTGCAGAAATGTGGGTTAGCAGTTTATAAGAGTTTCCATGTACTGTTAAAGAAAGTAAGCTCATCTATTTCAGCCTCTTTCCTCATAATCACAGCTAGTTTCTATTAATCATTTAAAATTTTCCTCTGAACAGATCATTAGTTTATTCTACACATTGTCTAACAAGTATTGCTTCATTTAAAATTGTGTTAAAAGACCTGATGTCAGAAGCAACCACATCACCTTGTCCTTTCATAAACTACTCTGAATAATACCATCATGAATAACTTGAAGAACACTCCATGCAGGTTCAGAATCCCCTCAGCTTGAGCATTGCATTGGATTTTGGTCTTCATTTGCAGATAAATAGTTTACAAAGATTTTTTGGTTTTCCTTCTTTTTTTCTGAAATACCTAATTACCTGTCCTAACACCCAGTGTTTTGGACTACTTTGTAAGGATAGAGATCAGTTGAAAAAGGCTAGTGAGAATCCTTGAAAGCTGTTTTTCTTACACTGCCCTCATGGTTGCCATCTTTTATATGGATTCTTATCAGCAGGTACAGAGCGTTGTGGGGGCAACACACATTGTAGAAACTTTGTGCAAAGCTGAAAAACTGAGCAACTGTTATTTGAAGATGTTGGTAGGAGTTATCGCAATAAAGATACACTGTGAGTCATAGCACTGTGTTAAATATTGCTCACTCTATTCAACCATTGTGCAAATAAATATTTGCTTCACTGCAACACAAGATTTACAGGGCAATCCATTATATGATGCAGAAACAGTTATTAAATCAAAGCTTCATAGTAGGCAGAAAGCAAGGCTGAAATATATCTGCAATTATGTATGAAGAACATACTAAGAACAGTCAAATGTAGAACTTCAACTTGCTTTTTCCAACATAGGAAGAGAATATTTTATTAAAAACATTCCTCAACAGCCACTCCAGACATAAAGCTGATGACAAGCGAGGATTTTAACATGATGTCTTTGACAAGGTCGCTCAGCTTTAAAAAAAAATAAAATCCTTTTAACACAAGTATTTCAGCTTTTCCTTCTCAATGTCAGAGTAATTCCAGAAACTTGTAAGATACCAGACTACAAATAGGCACAAAATGGTTGTCACAGGAGAAAGAAAAACATGTTCTTTTGAGAACATAAGAAAGAGACTTATGCACTGGAGCAGCAAATTAGTCACTAAGCGAAACTAAATGAGAGTGAGTTTTGATGCAGAATTATAAGTGTGCTCAGTGAGAAGACTCAGGGAGGGATGCAGTGAGTTTCCACCAGACAGTTTTCTATAGAAAATGTGTTCTCCCTTTAGGCCAAAAGGAAGCTTCTAAAAAGAGAAGCAAAACATTTGATCCAGTTCACTGCTCCACTGCTAAAGGTACTGAATGAAGAAAATGAGACTTTGACAAGCACCTGAGTCACTGAAAATGCATGTCTATGGCAACTCTGTCTTCTTGTTCTCTCAGTGTGTGTCCACCTATGCATGCCATCTAGGTATTTTTTGGAGAAGAGATCTTGGTGTTTGTATTTTTAAACAGAGAAAATTGCAGCTATTTAAGTAATGCAAATATTAAAATAAAGTGTTCTGACTTTTGTGATTATCTCTTAAAATGTATCAATTCTGATCTAGAAGAGTGAATTTGGATGTTTCTTTCCTTCATTCTCCCAACTGCTTACAATCACTGTGATTATCTTTGTAGAACAATCAAGATGTCTGAAATCAAATACAACAACACAAATTCCTCTCAAGAACACAGGTGTCATTCTCAATCTCAGTTCTCTTTATTCCTTGTATAATTAATTGAACAGGCACAAATAACAAGCAGGACCAGACTTATCTAAGACACTAATGATGCTATTGTTCCGTCTGTCCCACCTCCTCTGCCTGATTGCATTTCAGCAGTGTTGCTGCGCAGCCTTTCTTATCCGTGTGAGACAGCATGAGTGGCAAGTACATAATGTGCTGTTATTGCTTTTTTTTTTTTAATTTTGACTTTGAATTTGATGTTCCTTTTCAAAAAGAATCCTCGATAGAATCCAGGCAATAAGGTTTAAGAAGAAAGGAGGAAGGTTTATGCAAGCTTGTCAACTGCAACCCTTGAATACTCAAAATATTTCAAAATGTTTTCTGAGACTTTAACAGGAGCAAAATCAACATGCAGAAGAGAAGCAGTCCATCGTTTCTCTTGAAAAAAAAGACATTTTGCATGCTTCTATTCATACAGGCATTTGCCCACATTCTAACTTGGGCTGAAATAAGCATAGTTAGTTTTCGGTACACATATTCATGACATGGCTTTTGCTACCTTTTGAAATGTTATCCTGGAAAGATTTAATCAAAGGATTAAATGAAATCACTAAGCCACTTCAAACTGACACCGGGCAGTTTATAAGCAGGAGATGCTGTAACAGCAGCAGCACTGTTAAACACTTACTTCACATCTCTCTTTACAGGGAAACACAGGAGATCAGTTCAAGTCAGAGATCAGTTTACATATAATGACAGAGAATGAACTAGACCATGTGCAGATTAGAGAATTGCTTCTTAGAAGCTTAGATCCACTTAAAGCAGACAAAGCAGGCTGCCCTGATGGCATGGATCTCTAAGCCTCAGAGGCTACGAGCAAGGAAGCAGCAGCTGCCTTGTTCATCAGCTGTGGGTTTTGTTTCAGGGGATTGACAAGTAGAGAAAGAAATCTCATTATTTTAATTTATTTGAAAAGATAGGGAAGCAAAACATAACAACAAGAATTAAGAGTCATTTGTTTCATTTTGGGACAGTCCTGGCTACTCTCTGAGGGAATCCAGAGAAAGAGGAGGAGATAAGGAAAGTAAATTACTATCAAAAGCCATGGAGAGAATTTTAATAACCCGCTACACTACTTTGAATGTGATAAAATATATACCTGCCACATACTTGACATGCAGTGAACGTGATGGATTACAGACAAATAAAATCAAGCCTGACTCTTCAGATTTCCTACTTTGTGTATGTAGATGCATGGCATTCATGTGGGCCACCAGCTGAGGTCTCAGCTGCTGAGCTTTCCTGAAAGGTCACTCTGGTACCCATTACATGAAATCAAATACTGCCAGCGATGGGTGGAAGTCTCCTGTAGACAGGACAATCATATTTCAATATTTGCAAAGAGCATCCGTTCTTCCATATGAAAAAAGTACTGCCCTCCTCTTCATCCAAATGTAGATGTCCAGATCTGTGGGTGGAGTGGGCTAGGGCAGACACAAGCTTCATTTCCCCTCCATCACAACAGCTTTGCAGCTGAGTCCTGCTGTGGGTGTGGCAAAGGCAGCAAACCAGCCCATTGGCTCTAACGGCATTTGGAAACATGGGTGAATGAGTCATGAGAGAAAGCACATTTCTCATTAAATAACCAGATTTTGCATGTGCGCATTCATATTCACTGTTATTGTGTTCTCATTTTAATTTTATTGTCACAATTGAATCCTCAGTGTTTTGTTGTGGTACCTTGGTGCTTTTCTGAAATTGTGGAGGAAATGACTTGGGAGTGCTATGAAAGTATGAGCAGGTATGTTTCTATTCTGTTCTTGTATCGCTTCCAGGTTGTTCTGTTCATTTTGAGAATAGGAGGGCAAAAAGCAGTGCTCCAGTTAAGAGTTTTTCAGAATTCACAACTTACATAACATACACAATGTTTTTCTCTGAAGCTGTGGCAACACCAGAAGAAATTCCAAGAGTTGTTCTGCATAAACCAAAAGCAAATGTACTAGAATATGGAGAATTCAGTACGCAGTATGAATGCAGTGCAGATAGATGGAGGTGGAGCACTGCACCTACTTCCAACATTTTCCTGTTTTAGACAATCCAGGGAAGACCTGGAAGACATGTTTCCAGACTGAAGAAAGATATTTGACTAGATATTTAGGGCCAAGTGTCAGGTCCTGCATTTTGGTCACAACAATCCAGGCAACCTCTACAGGCTTGGGGAGGAGTGGCTGGAAAGATGCCTGTGGAAAGGGACCTTGTGTACTGATGGACAGACAGCTAAATATGAGCCAGCAGTGTGCGCAGATGGCCAGGAAGGCCAATGGCATCCTGGTTTGTATCAGGAATGGTGTGGTGAGCAGGACTAGGGAAGTCATCCTGCCCTGTACTCAGCATTGGTGATGCCTCACCTCGAGTACTGTGTTCAGTTTTGGGCACCTCTGTACAGCAAGGACATGGAGGTACTGGAGCAGGTCCAGAGAAGGGCATCCAGGCTTATGAAGGGCTTGGAGAACATGTCCTATGAGGAGAGACTGAAGGAACCGGGGCTGTTTAGTCTGGGGAAAAGGAGGCTGAGGGGAGACCTTACTGCTCTCTTTCAGTCTCTGAAAGGTGGTTACAGCGAGAGCAGGGTTAGTGTCTTCTCTCTGGTAACAGGAGACAGGATGAGGGGAAATGGCCTCGTGTTATGCCAGGGAGGTTTAGATTGGCTAACAGGAGCCACTTCTTTACAGAAAGGGTTGTTAAGCACTGGAATAGGCTCCCCAGGGATGTTGTTGAGTCACCATACCTGAATGTGTTTGAAAACCATTTAGATGTGGTGCTCAGGAGCATGATTTAGTGGAGGGTTGTTACTTAGGGTTATATGGTTAGGTTATGGTTGGACTTGGTGATCTTTAAGGTCTTTTCCAACCTGGACAATTCTATGATTCTATGATTTTATCATCTGTTTACATTAGTAACAAATGCTAGGGCCAAAATATACTCACTATGGGTACTGAAGGAGGTAACTACTTTGTACTTCCATTGCAGTCCTAGATTTGTTCTGCATGGAGAAACCTATTGTAGACATATGTGAACAAGCCAGCACTGGGATAAAATTAGCAAGGCTACTTTTGTTTTGATTAGCCATCAGCTATGATGCTCTCCTTGCCCTTCCGTAGTTGCTTCCAATCTCTCTCCCTGTACAGTGTGAGTCATAAGCAGAACACATCTACACTTTACACATATCCACATGGCTCTTTCTAGTGTGTGCCACTGTGGCAGCCTTGTCAGCAGTGTATGGGAGATCCCTCGCATATACCTGCTGCTATATCTACTCCACCCCGACCACAGCAGCAGAATGGTCAGAAGCTGATGCATACCAGTGAGCATACTAAGGAGATGCATTAAATTAGATATATATTCAGCTAATTACTTTTTCAGTTCTAATTTTCTTCCTTTCCTTGCACTGCTTTCCTTCCTATCTTTTCTGCAATCTCATCATAAAGAGCTCGCTGTAGGGTGATGGATTGAAATAGGCAGATACGTTCACAGCCTTTTAAGCTTTCCTCTGCAACTGGATTTGGTGAAATTGTTAAGATGCTATGTAAAAAGAAATGCTATGTCAAAAAAAAAAAAAGACAAAAGATCTTCTATTGATCCACCTTTCACATAAACGAGTAAACATTCTTTAAATACATAAAATTATTTTTATAGTATACAGATACTGTGTGTTGTGTCTTAGTTCCTGATCTTGTGATAGATGTTGTCTATGCAATCATGTCATCATGTCTTCTTAAAGAAAAACTATGCCGTGCTGTCATTTATTATCTAAAACAATTCTTTGGAACCTAGATACTTAAGGTATGTTTTGTTATGCCATTACTATGATGTCTCACCCACTGTCTCTTCATTCCTACAACTATTCATCAAATCTATAGAAGTAGTTTCCTGTAGCCAAAAGCTATGTCTCTTCTTCTCTTTTCTTTTTGATTTGTTGCCTCTGTGAACAGGAGGCTGGCTTCTTACTTTAAGATACTACATAGCTTTGGACAGTTAACCTGCTTTCAGCAGTGTTTACAGACTAATCATAGACTAAAGAACTTTCACAGAGTTGCAGATTAATAACAAGCCAACAATTTCTATATTAGAAAAAGTTAATACACCTTATTTTTGTTACTTTTATACACTAGATGAAAATTAAAAGGGCGGAGATGATACCTACATAATTATGGTAGTAATGTAGAGAAAATTGAAAAAAGCCACCAACATATACTATTATACAATATTCACTCAGCCGTATTTTCCATTTGAGCAAGTAATATGACAGCTGGATAAAGCAGTTTGTGCCTCAGTAGAATAACTGAAAAGCTAAAATTGCATTCACATGAAAAGAGTGTGTAAGTATGCTCGTGTGTGTGCACATGCACACTCTCATACTCCCTGTATCAGGCATTACGCTATTATCTGAAGGAATGAGACAAAATTGCAGAGCTGTCTTGAAGAGCAGCTTCTAACTGGGTTAAGATACTTGATCTGGCTTTGCTGTCTTTATCATGAGGTAACATGGATAAAGACCTGTTAAGCCACTGACTCCTGGCTTAATGAGATCTGTACTCCAAAACACCATCTGGCTGGCTTTCAGCAGCACAGAAAAAGTCAGCCGTGGTGCCAGAGGAAATGGAGGATCGAATTTAAGGAGCTGAGGCAGAGAAAGAAGGAGGAAAAGATATGAGTGCTGTCGATATACTTATTAGCAGGTCACTAACTGGAAATTTAAATATTCTCCCAAATAGATTCAAATAAACAGTGCATAATCAAATACTGTAGAAGAAAAACTCTGTTGTCACATTCTGGTTAGAAGGATAATTTTTTTTTTTCTTTTTTTTGTCTTTGTTTTAAACAGATAATTGAAAACAGTACTCTGTAACCCAGCAGCTCTGAAACAGCTCTTTCTGTTCACTGTTCTGACAGCCTTGGGAACCTGCTGAGTTCTGGCTGCCTTGTGCGTGGGACCTTAATTTCCAGTACACATTCTGTGAATAAAAGTTTCTGTGCTGAAATAAAGGCATTAGACAGAAGCTAAGCACTAATCAGTGGCTTATCTCCTCAGATTTTAATCTACTCCAGAAAAAGGATTACAAAATACCAATATTTATGTAATATGAAACAGAATTGCTGTTATTTAAACAAAAGTAAACTAAAAATAAAGCAACTAAAAGTAAAAAAGAAGAAGAAGCAAATAAGCCTATGGGATTGAGCTGGGTGTTGCTGCAGGACTGTGGCAGGTCTCGGTGCTCCCTGGAGCAGCTGCACACCCCTGTGCATGCTGGATTTGCATAACACTGGGTGCAGGTCAGCACATCCCTGTGCCAGAGCTCCTTGGGAAAGCAAGTGGCCCAGGCGTGCTCAATTGTTCAAGTGCTCTTTTGTTAGCAGAAACCACAGAAATGAGCCACTAGAAGCCAGAATTAATGAGAACGTGTGAAATTTGGTCAAGCTTCTATTACTGCATAAATGGAAACTTTCACAAGTTCTGAAATGCTTTCATCTTGGTGACCAGTGCAGTAATTTGTAATGTGGTACACTTAGCCAGTATGTTTAAATAGGGAAGTGTGGTTTTGTGGTAAAGGCAATGAACTAACCTTCCATTTCTTGCTCTGCTAAAGGCTTCCTGTTTGAGGATAACTTTCACTCCTACAGTAGTAACACTTGTGCTGTATGCTTCAGAGTTACGCTTTTAATTTACAGTGTCAGAAGCAGAACTTTATTAAAAGCAACATAAATGCAATGGTAAGCAATTTGTAAACACCCAGGATATTATGTGAATGATCTTGCATAATAAAAAAAGGTGAATCAAAGCTATGTCTGTTTTAAATTAGGAGAGTTTTGATGAGAACTGCTTTCCAAATTCATGGAATTTCTCCTTTCTCTTGGTTTTTTGTTTTGTTTTGTTTTGTTTTGTTTTGTTTTTCCCTCATGGGAGATAGGAGATGTTTTCTCAAACAGCCTGGAGTCAACAAAGCTGCTAGCTTGGTTCCTACAAGCAGCTCTCTTAAGTTATAGGCAGTGGAGAGTAAGAGTTCAGTTCAGTGTGAGAAATATCAGAGAAAGCTATTGTAACCCCTATACTACATTTTTCACTTGAGCTAGAGCTCTACATTACAGAATGCTCTTGAACTCATTGATTCATAAGGAGCGAATTTTTAAAATGCCAAATCTATAGTACAGGTTTGTCCCTGGAGGCAGAGGAGGTGACATTTGTGCTGCTGTGCCAGCATTATCAGCCTAGGAGAAGGTATACGTCCGTCATCACATTTCGACTGATAAATATGATAATAAGAAAAAATTTCTTAAGCTTTGGCAGCATGTATTTACTGCTCCAAACCCATCATGGCTGTCATGTCATATGAAGTAAACAGAAACAGAAGAACTGGAGAGAGTAGGCTATGTAAGAAGATTAGACCAATGAAACACTGGCATCTAAGTATGTCCTTCATCAGTACAAATTGTCTCTTTGTGCATAGGATTCTATTTTCTCCTCCAAACATATCACCTACAGCTGCTGTAAAAGCTACCTGTATGCAAAGATAAATCACAGCAGTGCTGGGCTCTGCAGCACAAACTGCAGAGAGTTTCTTGAGGTAAATCTGTACACAGAAGAGAACTGTGCTCATGTTTCACCTTCCTGACATTTAAAAAAACCAGCAGCACAACTGTGAACATCCAGTGCTTGAAACAGAAAACCACACAACTGATGGAGGGATCAGGAGCTAATGAAGCTGGAAACTACTAAGGACAAATGAGGAGAGCTTCACTGGCATTAGTTTGATAGTTTTGCACAACAAAGGCTATTACAGAGATATCCAGCAGCAGATTTCTGCTCAGAACGGTATGCTAACATTTCCAATTTCCATCTCAATTTTCAGGTATCAATGGTTTCATCATAACCACCTTTACAGGCAGAGGTTTGGTTTTGATAGTTTAAGTTCAGGAGAGCATTTTTATTAGCTGGGGGTTAGAAAATGCAAAGTATTAACAACCTTCAGAAGCATCTGGTTAAAAAAAAGCAATAAAAAATACAAACTCTGTTTGAATTTTGTGAAGGCATTAATAGTAGTAAGGACGATTATAGCAATTTCCTGGGTCCAAAATGTGGAATTATTTCACAGAGATTAAGGGCAGTGTTTTTGAAAGCTTGTCTGAAGGTAATCAGGCAGCCAGCCAGCTGGGGACAAACGGGGATTTTCAAAGGAGAAGAACAGGTATACTTCTGTTGTTCACGTGCTTTTGTTTTGATGTTCAGTCTCAAGAAAGGATGAGATTATTATGGAGCATACGGGTTGATTTAGTTATATTTCTGTTCTCCCAATTGTGGTTAAATGTGTGATCTATAAGCCTTGCTGAAACACAAGAGTTTTTTTGAGTGACGCATAATCCTGGGCAAAGGAAGGCTTTTGTTTTCTTTTATTTTGCTTTTCTTTCATAACTGGCAATTCCTCTGTACAATGATTTGTAGTGGCAGGTTTACAGCCTTCTCGATCTGCTCCATCGACCACTTTGGAGTGCTGATGCTGTGGCTGGGCAGCTTACCTCTCTTGTCTTGAGCTGAAATGTGTTGTCTAGCAATAGACAGCTCTCTTTACCACATCAGAAGAAATACGATGCTTATCTCACCTGTTGTCTTTTCTTCGTTTTTCTATCTGACAGAAGAAAAATTGTCTAAGTGTGGGAGAGTTTAATAGAGAGTTTGTACTGAATCACAGACTGATGCAAGAATTTCAGCTGTGTTGAAACTGTACACTCATGTAATAACAATGTAGATCAGTCTGAATCTAGTACTTTTTAAACTAAAATATGAAACCTTAGAAGGGAGTAGTCTATGACATCATTTAAACTAAACCATTTTCCTCTCATACTTAGGATTTCTTTACAGGAATTACGGAGCTGTTGAAAATAGCTATTTAGGGCAGGAATGTATGTACCATGCAGCTGGACAAGGGAAACCTTTTGCTGGCAGCAAGATGGACAGCCAAAATTGTCTCCATGCACAGCGAATGCACAGACTGACGCAACTCTACAGATTTTAAGGAGCAATCAAAATATTACAAATCTTCCTATATTCTGGGAAGCTCAAGTTTACACATAAAGGTTAAGGAGTTATCTTCAAAAACATGGCTTGCAATGACTCTTTGTGATTGGTAAAATAGTTACTTTATCTCTACACCTGATAGAAAAGTCTGGCTGTGTTACTGTGTACAGCATGGAGACAACCATGATGTGATGAGAAGTCTGCCCTCCTACATAGTGCTAACAGCTCAATTCTATACTTCTTCCTCAAGTTGGAAAGGGAAATAAATGTGCATATGAATATATCTAATGGAGATGTGTCAGCAAAAGAAAACTAGTATATTGGCTAGCATGACTGCTAATCGTTTGTCAAGTCTATACCAGCAGTGAGCTCAAATCAACCCTAAAATGCCCTGACATATGTTTGTAAGATAACATAAGGCTCATGTAATGTGAACTTCATCTAACCTCATTCCAACTTCATCTAACCTCATTGCTTCCTCATTTAAGAAGCAAGAAGAGAAGAAAGATAGCATTTAGAATATTATTTCTTCTTAACATTTACGTTAGAAATGAAAAAAAATCTGATTTTAGAATATGTATATATGGATAAAATTATTAATTAAAAGCATGTAATAACTTTAAAATTCAATGCAGATATTTTCCAGGCTTCTACCCAGCAAAGCATTTGTTACATGAAATGTAATAAATCATGTTACATGAAATTTACAGGCAAATTCAAGTGTGTGTCTAAGAGTTTTCCAGGACCAAGTATATATAATTTATCTCTTTAACTAAATCTGAAAGCTCATTATTTCAAATACACTTGAATTTGAGTGCTGTGCATGTATAGTACACTTAACGTGTTTTTATCGACAAGATCCCTTCTAGCATCCTACTGGCTCTACTTCATAAACTTCATATGCTGCATTAGATGTCTAATCTGATAACAATTTACATATTACTTAGATAAGGATAAATCTGTCCTTATGGCTGTGTAACTTTGAAGTCTTTTTGTTTACTCTGATAATCTTCAGATGATAATTTCAAAATCTTTTCTACCCACAGCCTGACATCTCATCAAATGCTTGTGTATAAAAGCTCCCGTATGGATAGTGAAAGTGTGAACATTTAATAAATGTAAAAAAGCTGAGCGAGATCTTCAAACATCAGTTCTGGGTTGCATTTAATTCCGATGAAGTTGCCTGGGTTCAGGTTTCCATTATATTCACTGGAAAGATACCTGGAACAATGACAAGCAGGATGCTCAACTGGGTCTTTTATACACTCCCCTATCTTCCATCCCAAATACATGCCAGAAGCAACACAAGCTATAATAAACTGATATATTCATGTGCCTTACCAGCTCTGTCTGCTCTGAATCTTGCCATGGGTAGCATTTTCTCTTGATATTCTAAATTAAGCTTGAAATAAGGCAGACCAATGTATAAGATTAGCATTTGAAATATTTTGTCCCTGTGCCCTGCTCAAGAGATGAAGTCAGCCTGGGGAGTATAAATACATCATGTGCCTGAAGGCTGGTAAAAGGAGAACTAGAGGTATGATAGATAAACCCCATGCCATTTCATACAGGATTTAAAACTAGAATGTTTTCAGTATATTTCTTTGAAATTTTACCCTTCTATTTGTGATATTTATGTTTTAATGAAATAGTACAGTAAGGAGAAAGCATCCATATTAAACAAGGAAAATACATTTAGAAGCAGAATATGCAGCATCCATCCACGCTCTGTGGCAAAGTGCCCACTGACATAACATTTAGTTTGCACAGTTAACTGTATCACAGACAGCAAATATGGAACACATGCATTTTCATGGAGCTCTTGGCTGAAGCTTCATACAGAAGAGCAATCTTTAAAGTAAATGTGCAAAGACAAATTAAACAGAAGAAAAAAAATGTGCTTCTTTGGCTCTGAACCAAAACTCTGCAAGAGCCAAGAACAGTCTGAGAGCCAATTTCATACTAATAGACTAAAGCTAGTAAAGTATGATATTTTAGAAAGGATTTTTAGTAGAAGTACTTTTTCATATCTCAGTGGTTTGTAAGATAAGTTTTATTTATCCTCATTTCACTGACAGTGGAAATGAAGGTGACAAAGCCGCTCATCCTAGGACAAGTTCTTCTAATTTTTTTTCTCCAAGGCTCCCATGCTAACTGTCCATATGCTCTAGCATGCAAAGTTTTGGTCAGAATTAAGATGCTTAGTCTCCCGGGCATTACTTAAAATTCAGTACATTTCTGTGCTGAATTCTCTATTTTTCATTAAAGGCAATTCATGTCAGGAGTGTATTACCACGCCAGCTATGGCAGACAGCTGTAAACCACCCATCTGGCATATGATAATAATGATCCTGATACCTATTCAGTGCATTTCATGGAGCCCTCTGGAAATCAGATACACTACAGGAGTAAATTAGGCAGGAAGAAGGATCTGAGAACACAGCTGTCTGTAACTGCCTGCAGTATTTGCAGAAACAATGAAGGATGAGCAATGATGAGCAAGTCATGAGTCCCTCCTTCACCAATCATCCGTCAGTGATCAGAGGAAGAAACAGCATGGAGGACAGGCCAGATCTACTCTTAGAAAGCCATATAACATGCATGTGAGGCTTCTATTTTACCTCAGGCATGCAGATGTGAATTTATGTAGCCTGGTTGCTGCATAAATGATCTGTTACAGTTTCTGGCAGTTGCATCCTTCAGGTTGAAATTCATCCTTCCTGTCCTTTCTTATCCGATTCTAGAACAGAAAGGGGAAGTACCTCCCAAGTAATTCTATCTTCTTTCTTCTTGGTATGTTCATGAAGCACCTGCTGAAATGAAGGCATAACTGCTAAACACCCATTTCGCAAAGCAAACAGAAAAGAAGTTACTAAATCAGAAGCTCTGTGGTAAAATGCTGAAGATCTTGGGAGGTAATATCTGATATTTCAAAGCTGCAGAGCTGTCATGATTTGGACAACTGCACATAAAAAAAAAGCTGTGAAAAGATAACTCATTTTTTCTCATGTGGTTCTTGATTAATGTCCATAATTATTCATTAGTGTACTGTTGCAATAGTGACTACTTCAAGGGCTCTTGACAGAGAAATCCAGCAGATGGTGAGGAGATGCCCACCTGCTCAGTAGAATCCATTAGGAACATAATGTGTTGCTTCTATAAGGACTTCCCTTCAAACAGACAGAAATCATTTGCTAATTTATAGCCTTTTATCATTCCTCTTTGAGTGCATGCTCTGCATCTTTCAACGGGCTCAAATTATTACAGTATAAAATATTTCCTTTCCTTTCTATGCTGATATTACAACAAGCAAGGTGACCAAAGAATAAGAATACTCCTGGGCTAATGTCATAGCTTTAGAGTGGGAGTTTGATACCTAAACTTCATTCTGTGTTTTAAGTAGAGACATCCATCATGGTTACTACAGCTTCTTGTTGGGAAAGCATTCCGAAGTTCAGAATAAACTTCCTTGCTGAGAACCAAAAGAGGTGCCAGCAGATAATTCATCATAATTTTGAGGAGCGACCGAAGGAACTGGGGCTGTTTAGTATGGGGGAGAGGAGGCTGTGGGGAGACCTCATTGCTCTCTTCCAATGTCTGACAGGTGCTTACAGTGAGAGCAGGGTTGGTCTCTTCCCACTGGTGACAGGTGGCAGGATGAGGGGAAATGGCCTCAAGTTGTGCCACGGGAGATTTAGGTTGGTAGGAAAAAATTCTTTACAGCAGCACTGGAGTAGGCTGCCCAGGAAGGTGGTTGTTTAAAAACTTTTTGAATGTGGTATTCAGGGACTTGATTCAGTGGAGGGCTGTTAGGGTACTATGGTTAGGCTGCGGTTGGACTTGATGATCTTTAAGGTCTTTTCCAACCTGAGCAATTTTATGGTTCTATAGTTCTATATTTTTTTCCCAAATATATGAATATTTAAAGTTCCAATGTCTATAATAAAATAATTATTGGTAAAACAAAATCAATATAACGAAAAGATCATTCATTTAATGAGGTTTTACTTTAATCACTTGAAAATGTAGGAAATAACAGATATTAAAATATCTTTAAATGTATAACTTTATATATAACTTCAATATGCATTTAAATAACTTTATATATAACTTTAATATACGTTTAAATAACTTTAAGTGTATTCACATTGATAGTGTCTTCACTGACATTAGCGGTCCCCAGTTACACCATAGGAAGTTTAGATTGGATGTTAGGAGAATTTCTTCACAGAGAGAGTGATCAAGGATTGGAACAGGCTGCCCAGGGAAATGGTGGAGTCCCCAGCCCTGGAAGGCATTTAAGAGATTTGTGGAGGTGGAACTAAGAGATTTGTTTTAGTGATGGGACTTGGTAGGTCAGACTGGTGATTGGATTTGTTTTGAATGTTTTTTCTAACCTAGATGATTCTATGACTCCACCACTAGGTTTATTTACAGATGTAAAAATTATTACGAAAAGTAAGAGGTATTCTCATGTAGAATGTACATGTATGTTTCTTTTCTGACTCGGACTGACAAGACTGGGAGAGTTCTTTTCCTACATTCCTCCAGGAGTATAATTTTTAGCTCTTATTCTTATCTCTGCTCTCCTCAGGAAATTTTCTTTGAGGAATGAATCAAAATTATAACAAGATACTGCATAAGAAAGTGCCACTAAGGTTGTGTTCAGCTTCTCTTTCTGCAGGCATTGTGCTTCATGTAAGTGCAGAGATTATGCTGATAACATCTACTATCATTGGTTTACAAGTCAAATGTAAAGGGCTTCAGATCAAAGTTTTTGTTGTGTCCGGTAGGAATTGTAAGCTGCCAGGAGCCTGCTTCAGTGATTCTCTGACCACTGACATCTTTCAGGAAAAATCCATCCTTTGCAGAAGCTTGGAAATTACTGTGTATGCATAAACTGCGGGTTGTTCCCGAGGGATCATTTATCACCTGAAAGCTGACACCTGAGGGGTAGCAAAATGTAGGATATGACAAAGCCACCTGCTATGTTCTAGCACAGTTGACTTATTTGAAGAGGCTTTTACAACCAATTATCAAACATTCTGATTATCCTAGCTCCAAAATTTCCTGCTGTTGTTGAGAACAGAATTCAAGGACCTTTGGAGCTGGAAATGATAATAAATGTTTTTAGATATTTTTCATAATATTTTCCTGGTTGCCCTTCATGTGTTTTTTTTTGTTTGTTTGTTTTTGTTTTTGTTTTTAATTTTTTAATTTTTTAATAGCTGATATGGCACTGAGTTTTTGGTTTAGGATGAGAATAGTTGATAACACTAACTACAACTCATGTTATAGTTTTTGTTGAGTAATAGTTGCAGAAAGGCAAGAATGTTTCTGTTTCTCATGTTGCCTTGCCAGTGGGGAGTAGGAAGTGCACAAGAAACTGGGAGAAGTAAGAACCAGGACATCTGACCCACACTGGCCAAAGGGATGTTGCATGCCATGTGGTGTCACAGTCAGCAATAAAAACTGGGGTAAAGGAGAAAGGGAGAGACACAGTCAGAGGAATAGTGTTTGTCTTCCCATGTGACCATTCATTGTTACAAGCTCTGCTTTCCTGAAATGTCTGCTTTCCTGGAGGACTACTTTCCTGGCTGAGCATCTACTTGCCTTCTAAGTTCTCTCTGTGTTGTTCTGTTTTATATGTATAATCTGATCTTTTTACATCTCTTCAGTTGCTTCCTAATATAAGAATTACTAGCTTAGTAGAGGTTAATCTCAGTTTCTGAGGTGTTGTCCCCTGCATTTTTTTCTTTAGGAGTTAATTTATGCTTCAGAAACCCAGAGCATCCCTGAAGAAGGTGAGAGTTGTTGCAAAAATAATGTTGGATTGTGGCTTGGATAGTTCATTAAAATTCAGTGAAATGACCAGCTGAAAGCAAAATGCTGCATCAAAGTTTCAGACTTGAAATAGCTTCAGTGGTCCTGTGGACCAAGGTGCTGTATTTATATACTATATGCAGAGTAAAGTTTAGCTGTACTAATTGTGCCATGAAAAGATAATCCTGCTAAAATTAAACAATCAAAGAAGATAGGTGAGATGTGACTTTATGTAGTAAACAGTGATTGAGGAAAGAAGAGAAAACAGCAGGACTCTGCATGAAGCAAATTAATTCATGCTGGAGTTTCACGCTCCTGAAGAAATTAAATTGCCCACTTCCTAATCAGTACAGCTCCCTGCCATTTCAATTCTTTTTTTCATATTTCCTCTCTCATACTTAGCATAATTTGTTCTGTATGAACATCCCCTAATTTATACTTTTACGATATTTTAGATATTTTTATTTTTCAATTATTCTACGAGAGTCTTTGAATTACTTTAAGAAAATTGCCACAGAGATGTGACCATTCCTTATTCTTGCTCTTGGAAACAAAACTTAACTTTTGGATCTTGCTTTCTTTATTTCTTTTCTTTAGTTTCCATGAAGGTGAGGTATGCCACTATGCCATTTGGGATGCAGTGACATAAATATGCTCTGTGGGATACACATAAAGTGCATCATACAGTACTTGAAAAGAAAATGAAGACAATCGGCTTTTAAACTACAGAACTAAGACACCACAAGGACAGAATTTTAAGAGTAAAATCATAGGAAATTGGAAGCTGGAAGATCACTTCCAGATCTTGAATTAGCAACTCATTAATACAAAATTATTATGATTGGAGTAGTGAAGTATTGTTTTCCCTCATACAGCTGAGTCTCTAAATCTGGCATCATGAGTGTCATCCACTCTCCGAGATGCTAGCAGCAACAGCAGAGAAAATATAAATACCCATTATGTGCTGTAGAGGAAGTCTGAGATAAATCAGAGCGTTTTGGAGATGACATCAGTATTAGACTGCAAGCTAAAATGCAGACTTTGTACTTTACCTGGTTCTTTCAGCTTTCTTTGTTAGATATTCTTAAAATAAACCTGTTATACTTGCATACAATTTTACTGCACAAACGGTTATGACAGTTACTTGTTTTTCATAATCTAAAACCTCTGTTGAACAAGATGATACACTGATGGAACAGAAAATTGAAAGAAAAAGAGGTGGTTTTACCAGAACCTCTCATTCTCCAAAATCAGGCCCAGATAAGGAAAAGCATTTAACTAATGGCTAAGTATAAACATGTGATTCAGTTTGTGCTTTTTCAATCACGAATCAGCTTAAGCATGTACTTAATGTATTTTGATGAGCTGAGGCCACAGTTCTGCTCATGAGCTTTAACCTCTGTGCTGTTCTGAGGATAGGAACACAGGCCACATGTGGCACAACTGGCATATACTCTGAAATTTCCATTATTTCAAATGGATGTCATTTTTAGTTGATACTTCATGAGAAGCACTCATCAGATTTATGTCTGTGAATATGAACCCTAGCATGATCTGGCCTTGAGCCCAGACACTAAGCTTCGGCTTAAAAACTGATTCTGATCTGACTCTGAACACCTTATTATCTCATTGTTGATGCTACAGTATGGAACATGAATTATCATTTAGCCCAGAGACCTACATTGTAGAGTGTCACTGGGATATGGAATAGAGAAGAATTGGTCCTTGGGATTTTCATGCTTGCATCTATCCCCTCCACTACATATCCTTTAGCATTTTGTATTTCTGTTTTAAGGCTTGGCGTCCTCAATAAGCCTGAAAAGGTTTTAAAAAAACAACAGTAAAATTTTGATTCTGCTGATAGCTGTATCTGAAGATTCTAGAGATCTATTCAAATTATTGCTAATATATATAGCTTTATAAATGCTGCCATAGTGTTTGCAGTTTATTTTAAAATTAATTACCTCAAGCCTTCTCCTCATGTAAGACTCCATAGTTTCTTAAATTTTCCTTACCTGGCAGAATTGCCTTCACCTTTATTTTTCATCTTTCTGCACAGGAATGTATGGCATTTTAAATTTGCATTCCAGACCCTACTTTCCTCATCTGACAGGATAACACATGGACAGCTCCAAAACTCTGCATTTCCTTTACTTGTGACATGCTGAGTGTAATTTTAGGTAGTGCATCCTTCTACTCTGACAAGGAAAAGACTAAAAGGACCAGAAGATAAAGTTGGTATTTAACACAGTCACAAGGAGTTGACGGTGATCACTGAAGCCTTCCAGTTTCAGCTCATTTCCAAGTGAGTGAGATACATGGCTCTTTCATTCAGTCCATGCTGCACATTCTCACTGTATGTATAGATAGAATTTTGTAGCTCATGGACATCCCAAAGAAGATAAGAAAAATACTACTAGC
Source organism: Centrocercus urophasianus (assembly GCF_019232065.1). NCBI lineage: Eukaryota > Metazoa > Chordata > Aves > Galliformes > Phasianidae > Centrocercus > Centrocercus urophasianus. The sequence goes on from NW_024884767.1 coordinate 18,389,110, forward strand.
AAATGAGATGAAAAATTAAGATACTGAGCTGAAATTAAAGAAATGGAACTCATGAAGTCTTTGTTACGAAACTTTATTCTTTTCATTCTTGAAACCTAACGTTGACTAGACTGATCAGGTCAAGCTGTTTAGCCACCACTCCTGTTTCTAGCAGTGAATTATCAGAAGCTTAAGGAGAAAGAGTAGAACAGAGCAGGCAATGAGTAATCATTATGCCCACTAAAACATATAGCAGCTGAAATTTTTGAACAAGGGTCCTCCACTGGGTGGTTATTTTACAGCTTTTGACAGATCTTCTTCCATGAATTTGTCTAATCCCTTAGAGAACTTGCAAATACTTTATCCAGTTAGTTTCTCTATCAGTATTCCCCCCCTTTTCTTTTCCATCATCAATAAAATACAACAGGGGCATTTTATTTGGGTTATTTCTTTATGTAGGAGCAAGTCTGCCTGTTTCTTGGGCTTAGAACAAACAATGTCTCTAACGGAATAGATTGGTATTTTCTTTTGGAACTAATATATTCTGTATGATAACACATGAGTGACCAAACATAAAAATATCATGAAGTTTTTGCAGATCAAGGAATGAGCTGCTCTGAATGCCCATGACCATGGATGATGGATAAAAAAACATGTCTTTAAAACACAGATCCTACTCATTCTGTGAGAAGGGCCTTAATCCTTTCATGGGTGCAATTTCTTATTAGCTCAAGTGGTACAAGTGTTGACTCATTACAAGTGCTTGTAGTGCCCTCTGCCAAAACACTTCCAGCAAGAGTGAGAACCTTCATCTTAGGTGTAACAGCCCAAATAGTCTCCTTTGGAACATAGTGCTTTTACATAAACTAATTATGAATTCCAGACTTGTTATGCCAGTGAGATAAATAATGCTATACACTTTAGTGCAATAATTCAAGATCTCTGGATGAAACATTGCCTCCCTCTGACAAAGTAATATATAGCTTACTTGTGCACTGTTTTTCTATTCTCTATGTTGCACATATACGCCTGCCTGAGTAGAATAACGCAGTTGATGAGCATATATTGCCAGTTGCATATTGGATAAGGCAGGAATTTTATGAGCTTGGCGAGTGCTACTTATTCATTTAATTTAACAGTCTATTGACCTGTTCATGCCATTTCTTTCAGGTTTAGCACCCAATCATAGCACTGAAGAAGATAATTGAAGTGCCCCAGATGTTTCACAGTGAGCCAAGTTTACAAAATAGTAAGAGCATACTTAGCTTCTACATTATTTATTTATTTATTTATTATTTACTACATTATTATTAATTGTGTGCTAGATTCTGCATGGTTCTCCATAATAAATATTCATTTCACCAAATATAAAGAAATGCATGTTCTATTTCAGTGATCCAAAAATACAATTGAACATTGTCATACCATCTGTCTTTGCAGCATTTTGACCTGACTTCCAACAATTATTGCCCAGAAATACTTGGATTATCCTGTGAAAACACTTTATATCACTAGCCATTTTTAACAGTGTTCCAGAAAAAAAAAAAAAAATAAAAAAAAAAAAAAAAAAATTGGCCAGCTGCAGAGATTGAAAGTGTTTCAGATGCAGTGCATAGACCTTAGGAAAATCAGGAGAGGGAGCATATTTCTTGGGTTAATTGTAAGTATTCTGGCTGATTAAGAAACATTATCCGAAACACTCGCACTGACTCATGGTTCAAAGTGCACTGTTGTGTAGAGAAATATAGCATTATAAGGAAGTCTCTGTTTTTGGGGAGGTATTTTTATAAGGTTCATAACATTTGATCATCTTCTGTGAATAATAAAATAATTTCTGAAGAAAGGTCTGCTGCTGCAGATATCTCTATATAAAAAGTCTAAAAGAGGGAGAAATACGAATCTTTGATTTGATTTTAAAAAATCATGTATTTTCCACAAAACATACATCACTGAAGATTACATTAGATTTTCAGGAAATATCCCACAGTATTTTCAGTAAAGACAGGTATCTGTTCAAAAGCATCAAACTGATAATAAAAAATGTTATGGTTTATATTTCCGTTGTAATATTTTTCACTACTTTCTTTGTTTTTGATTGAAAGCACCTTCATTTTTGAAATTTTACAGTTATACCAAGGGATATGGCAATAGCATGTTATATCCCTGGAGTGGCTACGTTTTAGAAGAGAGTAAGCAAACCTTGAATTACACACATTACCTCCAGTCATAGGAAAGATAAAAAATAGGCAAAGCTATTATTACTGGTTCTTTGATGCGAGCCTTTCCTGGATAATATGCTATTGTTGCTGTAAAGTAGATCTCCAGAAAAATGTACTTAGAAAATGCTTTTTCTTTTATTTGGTTTTGAACATGCTCATTCTTGAACTAGAATGAATCACTGATGCTCATGTTTCGCCTCTTAGTCATCTGATGGGTTAATTCCTTTGTTGCAGACAATAAAATACCTAACATTTCTAGGAAATCAGAAGAAAAAATGAATTCTATTTTAAAATATCTGGGCTAATTTTACAGTAACTTGGCTTCATGCGTTGGTGTAGCTTTATAGTGAACATCTTAGGAGTTTAACTTCAAAAACCACCACACAAAAAACAACAAAACAGTGTATCAATGTATGCTATGCAGTTTTAATCAGCAATTCTGGAGAATTGCACTCACTTTGGAACAGGAAAAAGGTAGAAAATTTGAGGATTAAGTTAGCCAGAAGAACCCCAGACTCTCTTGAATTCTTAAAGGCCACAGTACTCTCAGTAAGAGAGGATTTATTGGGCTTAATGTTGCTTACAACAGCCATGAAAATGTACATCAGGAGCGAGTGATGGATGTTTAGTTTCTGAGATCCAACTTTATCACTGTGTTATGCAGCCCAACTCTTTATCTCAATTAAAAATCATTCTTGTTGGTGTGTGTGTGCCATCTAATGTCACTGAGATATTTCCTTCTCAAGCGACTGTCATGGCAAATGGCACCCTTATTCATAATCTGATAGTAAAAGAACAGGTGCCTAAGTTACCTTCTTTGCTGTCTAAACATCTTTGTTCAAATCACAAGAATGTGTGATCTTGCTAGGGAAAATGAAATCAATTATGCTACTGTGATGCTTATATAGCAATGCTTGCAGAGTAATTAAAAAAAAAAAAAAGAAAAGCAGTGGTTGTCTGCATTTTTGGTATAGTAAAACCTGAATGAAATTTCAATTTTGACTCATGAAGATGGTTTGAATTGGAAGGTATTTAATGATGATATTGTTCCAATGGTCCTGACATGAGCAGGGACACCTCCCTCTAGACCGGGTCGCTTGAAGCTCCATCCAGCCTGGCCTTGAACATCTCTAAGGATGCAGCATCCTCAGCTTTTCTGGGCAACTTGTTCTAGTGCCTCATCACTCTGTGAAAAATTTCTTCCTTATATCTAATCAGAACCTACTTGCATTTTCTTTTTTCTTAGATTTAAAGTTGACCAATCAATACACTTTCTGATATCAATTCTCTCCCCATCTCTCCTGTAAGCACCCTATAAGTATAGGAAAGCCACTCTAAGTTCTCCCTGTAGCCTTCCCTAAAGTTATCCTTCTCTGCTGCAAGTCCGAGGTAGTGAAGATGGGTCTTTACTGCTGTAGGGGAACCAACTGAATACTTCCAAATGGTGCAAGCAGATAACATTTCTGTCCTGGAGTTAGAGCAAAAGGACCCAAGCTTGTCCACTCTTACCTTGCAAGTAACAGTATAAAGGAGGAGGAACATACGAGGCAGACAGTCATAGAATCATAGAATCACAAGGTTGGAAATGACCTGTAAGATCATCTAGACCAACCATTCTCCCAGTACCCTTGCTACCACAAACTAAACCATATCCCATATCTCCTCATCCAAGCACCTCTAGAACACTGCCAGGGACGGTGACTCAATCACCTCCCTGGGCAGCCATTCCAGTGCTGAGTACAGGGGGATGATTACCTCTGCGCTCCCGCTGGCTACACTACTTCTAATGCAGGCCAGGATGCCGTTTGCCCTGGGCACACTGTCGGCTCATGTTCAGAAGTGTTCATAGTGCTTTTCCTAAAGAAATTTCTGGAGTACAATCAGAACTGCTGCTTCTTAAAAGGAATGCTCTGCTTCCCTTCTTTGTGGTCTTCTACCAGTCTTAACCTCACCTTCAGCAGCAGCTGAAAAAACTGGTGTTTTCCTACTGCAGTTAATCTGCTGCCTGACTTTGCTTCTGCTCAGAACTGGTCCTGTTTGCTTGTAAAATATTTTCATTTTCCCATCCTTCCAACATTCCCAAAAGGTCACCACAAACACAGAATTTTTCTCTGTATTGGAAGCTTAAGTTCTGTTTGTAGAAATTCTTGCAAAGAGATAGTTAGCTACCTGCTCATCCCTGCAGCATAACTGGGGATCAATTAGTGAAAAAATCATATTTTAATTCTGGTGGCATGCCAAGCAAACAAAGAAAGACAGCCTTTCCTCAAAGACTTTGCTTGCCCTCTCTAGAGAAAGCAAACAGTCTTTGCCTCTGCTTCTTATCTTCATTCTCACTTATGAAAGAAACTGTTTAACCCAAAGGTATGCTACAGTGGGAAAAGCGCATTATTCTGGGTGTGTTGTTTTAGTGATGTGGTGTTCCTATGCTTCCTGTGAGCACTGCACCTAGAGTGCTTCCTAAGCATTAGGAAGACACCTCTGCTTAGCAGAGATGTTGGTGGATGACTGAATCTAGAAGCATGCATAGGATCTGGGTGCAGGGCAGAGGGCCTGGGAATGCTAACAATTCAGCTCAAGCCAGGACCCATGGCAGGATCTAGAGCTGAGTGAAGGTCCTGGGGAAGTACTTGCTGCTTCCAGCTCTGCACATACAGCTCCATGCTCAGCCTGCGCCAGGAGCATGTCTATAGGGCACCAGAACCAGCATGGGCAGTTTACCAGAGCTGGGAAGGAGGATAGATGGGAGAAAAGAGGCTGCAGAGCCTCTTGATGTGGTTGAGGTGCTGGCAGTGGTTTCCAGTGTTAGTCCTATGCTGTTTCAGCAAGTGTTATCAGCACAAAGATAGTGTGCAGGAGTGAGTGGCTTTACTGATTGGTGTTATGATATTATTTTTCTAAGTGCTTGGAATTCTTTAGGGTGGATCTGCAAAGTCTCTGAACTTCCAGTCAAGTCCTGCAGATGGGGAAATAAGGAGTGTTAAGAACTGAGAGGAACGATTTTCAGGGACACTAGGACGGAAATGAAAAAGTAGACATGGTAATATTTCCACAGCATTAATGTATGAACTAAATGCACCACGAAGGAGATACAGATAATTAAATCTGTTTAGTTTAGAGTTTTCTATGATTTGATATCATACAAAAACAGGCACAACTCTGTCAGAGTGATCTGTGCTAACATGATTATTTTAAAGGACAGCCACTTAAAGCAAGGTGTCACATTGTGAGAAGGATCTGCCCACCAGCTTGAAAGAAGCCTCTTCTGTTCCAATCACAGTTTGTGTTTCTTCAGATTATAAATTTTATTTAGTTGTTTCTTTTTGTGCCTACCTTTCCTGTATGCTTTCATTGGAAAGTGTGACTGGTAGATATGAAAATGTTCTTCCCTCAATTTACTTTATACCCGGGTATTGAAACTTCTTACTTAGGTACAAAAAATTATCCTGCATTTAGAAAAATACATGAGCTTTGCTAATGCAAAATCTCTGCTGGGTACAGGTGGGCACTGTCACTCTCGAATCAAATAATTTTGTAACTTGCTAAAGAATTGTCTGATAAATTGTTATGTATTATCTACATCACAGATGCTCTGCACATAAGGAATAAACAAAGCACAGTCTGATGCATGTGTAGGCTTCATTTTATGTATTGAATTGCGGATTTTTAATCAAGTGCATGTGACAGACAGAGAAAGCAACAGCAGTATTAAAAGCCATTTGTATGCCTTCAAAAACCATTGTTAATTGGGTTTCTAGATCTTTTTTACTTACTGCTTTTTAGGCCACTGTTTAGATGTGGCGTAATAAATTTAGTGTCTGACTAGTCACATGCTTTATAGGCAGTAATTAAACTGTGTGCTTAAAATAAATAGCTTGCATGTAGATCAGTTTAATCTTTCACTTTATTCCATGTTTCATGAGTATATCATTCCAATGCAGAATGTCTTCTTTTCAGGGAATTCAGCCTGTCACTGGATGTTTAAATTTTTAGTGTCTGTTGTCATGACAACGAGAATTGACTCTGGTACCTACTGTGTTCAACATAAATTAATTTAAAGTCATAGCATTTTGAAACACTTTATTCTCTTTAAAAATCTTGCATTTCTTCAGATTTATTGCAGTAAAAAATAGCTGTACTTGAGATAGCATTAAAAATTCTCTGCTAGTTATTAGTTTTACTTGCAGAATTCAATAGATAGAGTTTAATAAGTAATTTATGTATGGAAATTTTTTCCTTCATTTCTTGTGGAAAAATATTTTTCAAATAATATTACTGATTCATTTCAACCATTTTTTTTTCTTGGAATTGTGTGCTTTCAGGTTACAGTTTCAGTGTTCTCTAATACGCACATTAGGTTCTGAAAGCGATATGTTGATATTCATGATTTCCTTAAATTTCCCAGTTTCTTTGCAGCTTTGTCATGATCTCATTGAAAACTGCTAACTTACATCTCGTTTCATTCTGTTAACATCTATGAAAGAATCTTTAAGATGGAGATATCTGCATGTTTTATGGGAAAAAGACACAGAGTGCTTCATGAGTGAGATCCCTTGGGATTCTTTCAGTTCTAAAAAGGTTGAGAAGAAATACTAAATGCATGTACAATGAGAGGGAAGATGGTTTCAGCACGCATGACAAAACATTTTTTTCATAATGTTTGGAAAATGCAGCCACTAGTCACTCATGCTTGATCTGTGCTCTTATGATTAAAAAGAATAGCTTTGTCTGACATAATTGGCATTGTGTAGGGTTTCTCAGTGCAGGATACTGTCAATGGCTGCATTTTGCATAACAGTATTGACATTTACAAAAAAATTCTCTGTTTTCACTTTCCTGGTATAGGTAGGTCTTACATATTTAATTCCCTTTGATTTCTACTGTACATACACTTCTCGTGTGACTATTGCTGAAACAGTTCTTTAAAAGAACTGTTTATTTTATGAAGAAAAGATTATTTAATGATTTTATAAATCATGTGAACAAAATGTGATTCCTCTCAAATATGTAGGCATCTTTTAAAAATAACATTTTGATACAAGTACACTGATGGCTTTTGTAGACAATCAGAACCTTATTTTTTGCTCTGAAAACCTTAAAAGTAATCCCAGTGTGATCTGAACAATCACCTCCTAAGAATTGAGTCTCATAACGGAACATAAGACGTTCAGATTCTGTTTCATTTCTCCATGGAAAACAATGATTAATATTTAGGGCTTTAGAAATTAGTGCTGAAATTCCGATGTTAATGTCTGTTGGTGTCTCTTTGTGTCTAGCAGTTGTAACCTTGCCATACTGACACATACTGTAATGAGACATTTAAGAAAACAGAAATCTGCTGCAGCTCAGCATGACTCATTTGCACCAGCGGCACACATTCATTAATAACCCAGCAGAGACAACAAATCTGAATCCAAGGTTCCTGTAGGGATTTGCGTTGCAACATTTTCTACAAAAATGTTAATGGCTGCAAACTCTCCTCATTTGGATTAAATCTTCCAAACACCTCTATTTCTTAATGAGTATGTTGTCACTCATTATGCTAAATCTTCTGTAACGAGCTTTGGAGGAGTAGGGCTCAGATAACTATTCTCATCTGTCACTGATGGAACAATAACAGTCTTATAAATGACTTCATTTTGTAGACTGCTTGATGCAAACTGGAAGGAAAATGGATCTTTTCACTCCCGAATTACTGAGAGGGCTTTACTTTTCAGTTCAGTAAGCAGTAAATAACGTGAAGTTCACAGTGATGTTCTGGAATCATAATGCTGTATTGTTATATAAATACAAGCTTAAGTATCACGTCAGTAAATGCTTTCAACAGAATTTTATTTTCAAGCTTACTGCAGGCAGTTGATTGCAGACAGCTAACAGATTGCATAAATGCAATCTGTTGGTTACTTCCTTTCCTTGAAGAGAGAACCACTCCACAAGCGTTGGCCAAGTCTCGCTGTAAAATTTGACTGGCTCCCTCAAGACATTGAGTCATCCAGTATCTTCTACTTGTACAATCAATTTTTAAAACTTCTGTTTGGTCTGGAGCCTTTCTACACATTATTCTCAGATTTTCTTTAACCTGTTTACCGTTCTTAAATTCTCTCCCCCTGTTGCAAGTCAAAGAGGTGCCTCTTTAAGGTGGCAGATGATCCTGATACAAATCTTTCATTTCATTTTTGATTTTAATAAAATTTTTCTTACTTTCTATACTATACCTGAGGTCATTTTTGAAAGCAAGAATGACTTATCTAACTCCTGGCAAACTGTGAATAACTTATTACATATCTTGGCTTCACCAAGGTGACAGTAAAAACAAATTCATAATAAAATCTGTTGCCCATTTGAGGATGAAGATCTTCCGTCTCATGAAGGACATTTATATGATTTCTTTTCATAAATGGAGAACAGAATCCAAGTCATTTCAGAAACACGAGTTGACAATACTTTATATATGCTGTAGGTTCACATTTCTAAATTATTTGCAAAATTTCCTTAAATAGACTATACTGAATGTCTTTTATGGTACTCTAGGTTAGCTACATTCTCCATACACACGTATGTATGACTGTCTGCAGACAAATCAGGTAGAAGAAACAAAACTTCTGATGTTAATGCTCTAATTTTCACTTATTTGGAAGGTTAAGATTTACCAAAATGTAAATCAGTGAGGTAATTGTCTCTGTATCTAAACGATTTAGACAAGTTTTAGTACTATTTTTATTATCATATCCAGAAAAATAGAAGAAAGAAAATTCTAATAAATCATAACTGTTTTGCATTAGGTCAAGATTAGCAAGATTTGTAGTATTAGTTTCTTCCAGAGTCACTGATAACATTTTAGTTTTAATTACTGTCTGATAGTGTTTCCTTCTGTTTCTGAAGTCTATCAGTTTAAGTGAAGAGGGCAGTTCAAATTCAGAAGATGGAAAATTTATTTGTAACAAAGGAAGTAGTCTGCTTTCCAGCTTCTTAAACATTTCTGTGAAAAAATCTTCAGAATTGTGCCAGTTTTAGCAGTGATCTTTTGGATACTTACTGTCATTATATCATCTGGTGGCAGAATTCATAATAAATTCTCCATAATCCTGAGCTTTATTTTTTTCCCAATTGTCTACGGACACTCAGAGAACTGATAACGCTCACCGTTTGCTCTGTGTTCTGACTTTCCATGACAAGAAAAGAAGAAGTGTCATTTTGAATCTAGAATACATTTCCCTTGTTAGATTGTATGGTAAGGCTACAATTTTGTGAACTGTGCAGTCAGAAATTCTTTTAATGCCTCAGTGAGTTGAATGCTCTCAAGATAGTGCAGGGCTTTCAGATGGGGTTCAGAACATGATTTTGATCACTTCTGTGAAATGAAAAAAACTCCATATAATATGGAATAAAAAATAATAAAAAACCCCCAAACATCTGCAGCAGTAAAAATCAGTAGGCATAGGATAGGAGTCTGGGTACTTCCTGTTGGTTTTGTAGTAACCTATGAATAATGCCTGCCTGTACTCACACTTAGGTTCCTGTGCACTGTCCATTGAATCAGGGTCTGATTTGAACTTCCCTCTGAGATTAGCAAGTATTTCAGAGAAATGCATTTAACTTTCTTAATTCCAGGGTTAATTTTCCCCAGCTCTCTTTGAACTCAGTAAATCTGATTTTCATTTACAACAAGAACATTTTGAGTCACTCTATTATTTCCATTTTAAATGCTAGCATGCAGTCAGTGTGATAGAAAAGGTCATAGTGCATCTGGAAAATCAAGGCCAGTGGGATTTCTACACATCTTGTTTGCTTATTTCAAGGCAATCATAAATAAGAAGGAACAAATATTCTTGTCATTTAAAAAAGATATTCCTTTCCAAATATTGAATCTATTGTTCTTTTGAAAGGTGGCCAGAAGAATGCTATAAAAATGTACTGTGAACACCATTAGAAACACACTGTTTCCAAGTCGACACACCCTAAAAAAATCTGAGTTTGTACTAAAGTGAAAACTTAAAAATGCAGTGTTTCACTTTATTAATGTTATACAGGAATTTCTGGTGCTTCAAACAGTTTATGCACTCTAAAGGGGTATGAAAAGAAAATCTCCTACCCTTAATGCTGTGATTGGAAAGTCTACCACATCAAAGGTGTGACCCTGAGCCTACCGAAGACTGCAAAATTCCATCTGAATTTAAAACTAGATTGTGAGTACTTACTTCAAACAAAGCTTGTTCCACATTGTTATGTTTCTCAGAGATCAGTTCAACTGAAAGCATCCAAACATCTAAGGGGAAATGAGGCTCTGTCATTTTAGTATAGAGATTATCTCATAGTCCTGCAAATCTCCAAAACAGGAAATTTTTCACAGTAACACAGACTATGTTTTCCTTACTGCCATGTTAAAGCATTAAGGTTCACTCCTTTTAAGTGATTGCCTAATACCAGGTTATCATCCTTAATGTCTACAGAAAACTTGAAACCTCAGAGATATTTAAAGAAGGCCTAAAGGAGCTAGATAACCACTTCTTATGTGTTTGAGTCAAACACTTTATTTGTAGAAACTGATCAGCTGGCCAAATAATTTCAGGCTTCTTCATTTCATTTGTCAGTATGCCTATGATGAGGTTATTTGTCTTATCCTTCATTGCATTCATGTCAGGTTTCAACAGCTATAACTCACAGAGGAACATTTAGTGATACCATTCATATCTTAATACCTAGCACCTTGAATACCAATGGATAAAATTGAAGCCTTTGTTTCAACAGAAACACAGCAAGACAGGCAGCAGTATGTCATATGGAAACATACAGACACTTAATGAACAGTGAAATTGCACAAGCTCTGGAATCTCCCTGGAGATGTATTTGCAACAGAATAGGGTTCCCTATTTATAGTAGGGTCTTGTAAGTAACAGACCTACATAAATAATAAAGTAGACAGTTGTGGTGGCTTTTTAAATAGTTAAAGGAAAAAACAGTAGAACCACATTTGGGAGGTTGCTATGTGCAGCTATGTTGGAAGGCTGAGAGCAGAGCTTCTTCAAATAACCCTAGGAAAACAGCTAAAGCTTTTGTCAAATTAAAGCAGCCTTCAGCACTTCTTGAGGTCCTGGATCAGAATGCATTACATCTATTTGAAGAAGAAAATCCTCTCCCTGCAACAAATAATATGGAGGAATTTCCTTCCTGTGGGCACAGTCTGGTTAGCAGTAAACAATTGTCACTATGATGTATCCATGTTCACTGATCTGTTTCATTTTTTAACCACCTGCTCTAACAGAAACAGTTGAAATGGAATGATATCCCAAGGATAAATGTCTATTCTTCACAAAGCTTTTGCCTCTCAGTGTTTATGTGCAGTAACAGTCTTTGTTTTTTGGCTTCCATCCAGGAACAGGAGACCATTATCCTGGGACAGAATTGTATGCTAGTGATATTATCCCTTAATTAAAATATTGCATGGCCGCTAGTGGTAAATGCTATGTTTGTCATATTTTCTGACTGAACTGCACGAATGACCATGCTATTCAGAGTAGCAGGATGTGGACATCAGATCTGCTCTCTGGTCCTCTCTTGGCATGTAACACTACTACAGAGGACCCAGTCCTGGCTTTACCAGGATCAGTGAAAACAGTTGTACTGACCTTACTAGCAGAAGAACCAAAGCAAGGATTCAGGAATCATCACATTCTCTGTTTAAACAGAGTGATTATTTTTTCAACATTTTTTTTTTTTTTTTTTTTTTTTTTTTTTGCATTACTTTTGATAATATACAGTATTTGACCAGAAAATCAGTAATCTATGACCTCACTCAACTCAATGAGACAAAAGCAGCGCCTTCTTCCAACTATTTGATTAAAATAACTATAGTTAGCTTTTCTATTTCCACTGAGACTTTAGCTAACTGAGGATTATGCTTTTACCATATTAAACAAATTAGGTAACACTATTAATTACAGATTTTGTGATATACGAGATCGCATGATCTAAGTAACTGTATCAATTTCTTTGAGCAGCCATTTTAAAATGGTCTTTGTTTGTTATACAATTTCTTTTCTGTTTCAAACAGAATGCTAGTTATGCAAGATGTTATCTTTCAAAGTCAAAAGAAGATTTTCCAAACAGAAAAACAAAAACCCAAAAAAACAAAAAAAACCCACCCAACAATTTATATAGAGTCTTTAACACTGATTAATTTCAGAACAGTCTCATGGCTTTTTGGTATTTCGTCATTAAAAAATAGGTATATATTTCAGGCAATCATTTTCTTCTCTTACTCTGTTTTTCACTTAGGATCTCTTGTTACTTGCTGGGAGAAACATAAATTCCTATGATGAAATGCTTTAGTTGCATCTTCTCAATGATAAGCAAAATTTTAAGAAATGCATTTCCTTACATATGCTGAGAGGTAATGGTAAATATGCTAGCAGTAATGGAATTCTGTGTCTTCATTTTCTCTAAAGGTTGTCTAAATTGGAAGATATATTCATTAGTTCAACTGAAAACGAAAGTTACGTTAGTGATCGGCATCAGAAACCTTCTAAATCTTCTATGAATCTCCTGCTTTTTTTTTTTTTTCCTTCTACTTCTCATGCTGAGCCCTTTGTTGCTCAGTAGACATCCAGAGAATCAGATACAACTATTCTCTCTTTGCAGCACGAACCTCTTCATCCTCTTATCCTGGATACCAATTTTGAGGGCTTCTTCTGAGCAACTGTGTAGCAGAGAGACCTATTATTTGAAGCCTCTCTTGTGCTTAATCGGTAATATCCAATACAAATGGGACTGCTGGATTTTAGAATTGCAGCCTTCTCGAAACTGAGCCAGCTTGTGACAGCCAATTTGAGGAGATAATGTCCAAAAGTTTAATTTGAGATTAAACAAAGCCCTTCTATTCCGATAATAACAACAACAACAAATATAAATTTTATAAAAAAAAATGAAAACTTTATAAGAGTGAAACCATCCTGGTCACTGAAGAGCTCCTAGATTCTGTTTGTTGAAACAGTTTAAGCCTCCTTTCACTTCCGTACTTCTACTTCGATGACAACTATAAATGAGATAATCTCAGTTTACATTATTGCAGCTGACAAGATAAAGAGATCTGAAATGCTGTCCCATGCTACGAAATGATGAGAGAAAGAGCACCCAGATATTATTCCACTGTAATAGATCTAGCAGTAGTCAAGCTACTGGAGATGTGGTGGTTTGCCCTGAAGACATTTAATACTGTGTAAAATGTCCAGATATATGCTTTCATACGCTTGATTTTAAGCAACAACAACTCCTACCATTCTGAAAAATGTGTTGTTCTTTAGAGTCTGTAGTTCTTGTGTAGTGCTTGCTTTCCTTTATAATGGGAGCAAGGATTCTGCAGATGATTTCTGTGTTACGGATGAGGCCTTCTGCCTCTCTCCTATATCTTGGTAGGCTGAGTAGATAAAATCTGTCATGGATGGTCAGTCTCTGCTAGTATTCTGTAAGTCTTTGGACACTGCAACTTGTGTTATATGGGACAATCCCTAGTCTTGAGGTTTGGTGAAACTCTGAAATACCAACAGTTACCTAAATAAACTGCTAGTGCTGAAAGACTTCTTTCACTTCTCCTTTCTTTGTTGGGCATTTCCTTCCTTCCCCTTGACTTCTAACAGTTTTCTTTCTTTTTCTTTCTTTTACAGTTATTTCAAGATTTCTGCTTTCCTAATACACCCCCCAAAAAATAACCACTGTGACAGATGTTTGAAAGCCTCCCTCTATATCCATAACTTCTAGTTTGTACGAGACTAATAAACAGTTACAGACATTAAAAAAGTAGTGTACCTCCTGCCATAGTAAGGCATGTTGGAAAGAACTTACACTTTTAAAGAAAAACTACAGCTTATCCATGAAGAAGGAGAAATAAATAGTGTGAATAAAAAATTTAGTACCCAAGAATCCTTGCACATTAGGAAATGAGAAACTGAATTTTTATTCCTTAGATGAAGCCCCTTTATGAAAACTTTGTGAGTATACAGTGGAGCAGGATAATAGTTCTCACAATATCTCCTGCTCCTGAGTTTAATTTGAGTGCTTAACTCTATCCAGTAATACATCCCTTATGACAAATCTGATATCTGAAACATCATAAACTTGATAACTTTAACACAAGTATTCTTGTTCTTTCATACTCGGAATCAGATTAGATATGATGTTACTATACTACTTTGTTTAAATAATCACTTTCTTCATTTTAAATTATTAAATTTAGAATTTGTTTTGGGAGCTTTCGAAATTTATTAAAAATACGCAGACGACTTCCTCCTTTACATTCTACGAACCAGTGGACAGCAGTAACACTAAAGAACCTCTGGTCAGCAAAAACTAATTGATGCCATCTTGTGGTAAGTAAAGAAAATGCAAAAATAATCAATCCACGTTGCTGCATCCTGGACAATTATTTACTATTTCCTTTTCCCTCGCTTGCTTTTTCCCTATTTCTTCATAAATTTAGTATTCTTTTCAAAGTCTACCTTAGTTTTGAAGACATACTTATACAATTGAAAAAATGTTAAAGTAAAAAAATAATTTATGCGGTCCTCAGGAAAATTCTTTCATCTGAACTATCGAATGTGATCAGATTAAAATATGGAAATATACAGCAAAAAGTTAAGCCTCCATTGCTGCCCAGATAATTTCTTGAGAGAGGTTTCCTGTCTTCTGATGGCATGTAGAGACATAAAGAAGACTCTACCACATCTAATAAAACAAGAAGACTCTTACCCACTTGTTGTCATTCAAGTAGGGTCAAGAAGACTGTAGTAAGAAAATTGCAGAACATTAGAAGGGATTTTACATCCCTTGGAATGATGCTGAAGGGATCAGAAGCACAAGTAGCGTTCTCCTCTGTCCTCCCAACTGACAGTTGGGACCCAGAAAAAAGAAGAAAAGGTCAGGTAATTACTGGCTGAGAGGTTGGTGACAGGATCAAGGCTTCAGGTATTTTGATCTTGGGCAGGCCTTCGAGACACTGAGCATCAGGTAGAATGTGTCTGAGCAGATGGGGCAAAAGTGTTCTGAGGAGCAATTTGGCTGAATTGATTACCAGAGCTCTAAACTAGATTCAGTGGGGGAGGGAGATGGTGTTCCTTGTGACAGAGAAGGGCCTGAGAATGCTGTGATTTTAGAAAACTGTGGGGAAAAACCTCTCAACTGTCCAAAAGGATCTTGTGAGGACTTTTCAGAAAAAAATAAAATCTTCAATAGCAGAACTGAAATCTTTCTGCATCTTGGTAGAGGTACCTATGCCGTCTGCTTCCCTGAAGTACCTCTATAGCAATGCATGCAGCATAGAAATTAAACAGGGAGAACTAGAGATCTGTGTATGGTCACAGGCCCATGATCTCACTGCAATCATGGAGATATAGTGGGACATCTCATATCATTGGAATATTGCCATGATGGCTATGATGGTTCTGTTCAGGAAAGAGAGGGTGGAGAGGTAAGGTGGTGGAGCTGCTCTTTATGTGAGGGAGCAACTAGAATGTATTGAGCTCCACTTGGGGGTGAATGCTGAACAAGTGGAGAGCTTGCTGGAAAGAATTAAGGGATGGGATAACATAGGTGACACAGTTGTGGGTGTGTACTATAGGCCACCTAATCAGGCGGAATAAACTGATGAGGCTTTCTACGAACAGCTGGAAGTAGCATTGTAATCCCCAGTGCCAGTAATTACGGGGGACTTTTATCATTCTGATATTTGTTGGATACACAGTGCAGCCAGGGACACACTATCCAGGAGTTTTCTGCAATGCATTGAAGAGAAAATAACTTTTGATGCAAATAGTAGAGGAACTGACTGGGAGAAGTGTGCTGCTTGGCCTTCTTCTTACTAACAAGGAAGGGCTAGTGAGAGATGTGAAGGCTAAGGGCAGCTTGGGATGCAGCAATCAGGAGATGGTGGAGTTCAAGGTTCTGTGTGGAAAAAGCAAGGCAATAATTAGGATTGCTACTCAAGACTTCAAAAGAGCCATCTTTGAGCTCTTCAAAGACCTACTTGGAGGTACCCCATGGTCTAAAGCATTAGATGATAAGTAATCCATAAAAGCTAGTTAACACTAAAACTTCACTTCTGAGCTCAGGATCAGGGTTTTAGATCTTAGATGCATCCCTAGGAGTAAGAAAGTGGGGAAAAGTGACTGGAAGCCTGCATGGACAAGCAAGGAACTCATGGGTAATCTAAAAGGAAAGAAGAAGGTGTGTGAAATTTGGAAAAAGAGCCTGTCCATCTTAAAAGAATATACAAACGTTGTCAGGGCCCATAGGGAAACAGTGAGGAAGGCTAAGACCCTCTTGGATTTAAACCTTGCAAAGGAGGTAAAGGATAACAAGAAAAAAAATCATGTCAACACTAAAAGGAAGACAAAGGAAAATGTGGATTCTCTGTCAAATGAGCTGGGTGCTCTGGTAACAGGGACGCTGAGAAGGTGGAGATTCTGAATGTCTTCTTTGCTTCAGTCTTTAATGCTAAGACTAGCCCTCAGGAATCCCAGACTCTGGAGGTAAGAGAGAATCTGGGCAAGGAAGTCTTCCTGGTGGTCGAGGAGGATCTGGCCAGAGAGCATCTAGCCAAAATCTGTACACAAATCCAAGGGCCCTGATGGTATACTCCCACATACGCTGAGTGAGTTGGCAGAAGTGATTGCTGAATCACTCTATATCATCTCTGAAAGATCTTGGTAAGTGGGAGAGGTGCCTGAAGACTGAAGGATAACCAGTATCACTCTGGTTTTCAAGAAGGGCAAGAATGAGGATTCAGGAAACTACAGGCCAGTCAGCCTCATCTCTGTCTCTGGAAAGGTGATGGAACAACTTATTCTAGATACACTCTCCAAGCAATTGGAAAAGAAGAAAGTTATCAGGAGCAGTCAACATCAATTCACCAAGAAGAAATAATGCTTGACCAAACTGATAGCCTTTTATGGTGCCATCACTGGCTGGATAGATGGTGGGAGAGCAGTGCACGTTGTGTACCTTAACTTAAGCAAGGCATTAGACACCATCTCCCACAACATCCTTGTTATGAAACCTAGAAAGTGTGGGGTTGATGAGTGGATAGTGAGGTGAATTGAGAACTAGCCGTCTGACAGAGCTCAGAGGGCTGTGATCAGCAGCACAGAGTCTGTTTGGAGACCTGTAACTAGCAGTGTTCCCTACAGGTTGCTACTGACTTCAGTATTGTCCAGCATCTTCATCAGCATCCCTGGATGAAGGGATCCCTGGGATGAAGATCCCTGGATGAAGATCCCTGGATGAAGGGATACAGTGCACCCTCAATGAGTTTGGTGATGATACAAAGCTGGGAGGAGTGGTTGGCACATTGGAAGGTTGTGCTACCATTCAGCAAGTCCTAGACAGACTGGAGAGTTGGGCAGGGAGGAACCTGATGAGGTTTAAAAAGAGCAAGTGTAGATTCATGCATCTGGGGAGGAATAATGACATGCATCAGTACAGGTTAGGAGCTGACATGCTGGAGAGGAGCTCGTCAGAGAAGGACATGGGTGTTCTTGCTGACAGGAGGTTGGCCATGAGCCAGCAGTGTACCCTTGCAGCCAAGAAGACCAATGGTATCATGGGGTGCGTTAAAAAGCGTGGTCAGCAGGTCCAGGGAAGTGATCCTCTGCCTCTGCTCTGCCCTGGTGAGGCCACATTTAGACTACTGTATCCAGTTCTGAGCTCCTCAGCTCAGATAAGACAGGGATCTCCCAGCAGAGGGCCACACAGATGAGAAGGGGCCTGGAGCATCCCTTGTGTGAGGAAAAGTTGAGTAACCTGGGTCTGCTCAGACTGGGGGGTTCTGACTAATGCTTATAAATACCTCAAGGGAAGTGGGGTGCAAATGGATGAAGTCAGGTTCTTCTCAGTGATGTGTAGTGATAGGACAAGGAGCAATGGCCTAAAACTTGAACACAAGAAGTTCCATACAGCTATATGGAATAAATTCTTTGCAGTAAGGGTGACAGTGCACTGGAACAGCCTGCCCAGAGAGATTGTAGAGTCTCCTCAAGACTTCAATACCTTCTGATCAGGTTTCTACACTTGAAAATATACTATATTATCCCATTTGCATTCAAGAATATTAAAACAGATCCTGATAAAACCTTGCTCCTGAAATGTGTCTGAACACCTATCATTCAGTTTTTTTCTAGAGTAAGAAATTTCCCACTCAATTTTTTTATCTCTTACTTTCAGCATCTTAATTGTACAGCTAGAAATTTAATAAAGAGAACTTATTGTGAGTGGAGTATTTGCTTAACATTCTACTATATCACCACAGGGAATGAAAAAGACAAAAAAAATATATTTGTATGAGGTGATTTTTAAAACCAAAATCAAAGATTCACCCATGTTGAAATGGTACTACCTATGCTAAAAAGAAGAATCCCACATTTGAAATGTCTGAAAGTAATAATGAAATGAGATTAAGTGTAGCAAACAGATGTAAATGTATGACTATGAAAACGTACAGATTGCTAGTTCTGAAAGCTTCTCACTAAAACTTCAATTTTTCATTTCATGTAACATTTCTAGTTTAAAATTAATCAACATTTCATGCAATTATATAAAATCCTTGGCTCACAGTAACTTGCTTTAAACCTGTGAATCACACCTTTCAGCTTTTCTCACTAATGTTTGTTTAACCTGGTCATAAGAACCTCCTGCAACAGTATAGCAACACCAGAAAATCTGTTCCAGTTCTTTACTATCTTTATTGTTAACCTATTTATCCCATTGTTTAATCCAAATATTCCCTGCAGCAAATTTTCTATTCAGCCTGCACACATAGAACAGGTTTTCCTTTTTGAACAAAAGAACTTACAAAGTTGGGAGTTTATATTCCTCTTTATTTTTCTTCTCCTGAAGCTGTTCAAGCTTCCTCCTAGAACATGCTGTCTAGACTTACATCTTTGTAGCTCTCATCCTTATTGATCTACATGTCCCCTGAAGCATGGTGCCAAAACACTCTATCAGTGCCCAAATACTTACTGCACTACAGAAGCAAAAATTCACCTCATGCTCTCAGTGCCTGCTCCTTTCTGTTGAATCTGTACACTTCCTTTTTCTTCAGATATACATCACTACTCACACAGACTGCATTGTCAATGACTATGAACTCAGATCCTGTTTTATAATCTGTCACCCAAGCTTTTGTCTCTTTTGTCTTACATTCTGTATTTATGCAGCTGTCAATTTCTGCCTACAAATATGCTTGTTAATTTGAAGCCATTTTGTTATAGCTGGCTTTGGATTTTTTATTTTTATTTTTATTTATTTATTTTAAGATCAGTTCTCCAGTTGATCAAGATTTTTTTGCATTTTTGTACAGTTTTCCAGATGTTCTAGATTATAGTTCTGTGCCATGTATAATTACAATAATCATACTCTCTGTAACTAGAAAAAAGCATAGTGTTTTCAATCAGTTTTAAAAATCTGAAATTACTACATTTTTTTGAAAATGATTTTTTTCCTTTAGTTTCTCATGTGCTGAAAAAAGGAACCCCGAATTTAGAGCAGTTTTCATGTACAGCATTTAAAAAACTTCCTGACTTCGACTCATTATCTTGCTTGTAAGCAAGAACAAGCTGGGACTATGTAAGATGCTCACAGCCTCTCAAAATTGTTTCTTTGCACTGCAAAAGGCTAATATCTGAATTTTTGCTTCATGACTTGAAGAAAAGTCACTGAATGGTGAAAGGAAATTTCAGGTGTTCTACAAGAATGCTTGCAAGAGACAGGTTTCATTACTTCCTCATTTTTGCTCTGACAATGTTTACAGGTAGAAAATTCAGCATCTGTCTCATGTATTATTACTCAGTACTCTGTAATCACTTATAGTTGTAAATTATAGGGCTGGTGTTATTATTATTATTATTATTATTATTATTATTATTATTATTACTGTCATTATTTTCAGTGAAAAGATGTGATATATCCAGCCTCAGCTTCAGAGACTTTTGAATTTGATTTGGCTTTTCACTGTAAAGCGTGGGACAAGTTAAACTCTTTTTTTTTTTTTTTTTTTTTTGGTTTTTGTTTTTGTTTAGTTTAGCATTGTTTCTTTTAGCAGTGTAGATTGCATTTGTATTTCTATGGTGTTTTTTTTTAGGATCACTGTTATATATCTTAGTTATAGTCATAGCATTGTGGGTGGAAAGAAACTAGGGTTCAGTGGTTGTGGAATGCTTCTGGTGCAGTCAGCCTTCTCAGTCATTGCTTTGTCACTATGTCATGAACTACAAAGGCTCTTTGATGAGTTGAAATATTTATGAGAAGGAAATACCTTGAAGCAGTGTGTAAGCAAACATTTATTTCATATTGCACAAAACTTCCAGTGAATACAGATTGAACTGGCTCATCCACCGATAAGCCAAATAAAACATTATATCCTTTTATTGGAGGTCTACATTAAGCAATACAATAAATATACCATAACCAATCTCAGTGTAAGAACTGATGGAAACTGAGCATTATTTCTTTAATATCCATTTTAGGAAATAATGAAAATTACATCAAAATAAAAAAAAAATCAAAAGTTTATTCACCTACTTTTGTACTTCTGAGATGCATCCAGGAAGAACAGTCAAGTTTTGAAATATTTAATCATAACATGTACAAGTTCATTTCTATCTATAAGCATTATTGCTAGGAAGAGAATAACAGGTGTCCTGTAGAAATGTCTACTTACTCTAGCAGTATGAATCATCACAACAAAGTTTTCTGCATATTCAGGTTTCAGTAATGAAAGCAATGTATATGTGATCATGGCTATCCCAAAGAAAGCCATTGAAAAGCATGTTGTTTAAAAGAAATATGACACATTCAAGTATTCCTGGGAGCTTCTCACAATATACTCAACATACAAAGATACGCTTATTCAAAAAGAGTTAAAGCTTGAATCTCCTTTTTAATCCTCTAACAAAGGATGAAAAGACAGAAATCTGACAAGATAATTGATTTGAAAATGGAACTGTATACCTGAAAGACTATTTGCTTTTGTGGTCACATTCATATTTTTAAAGAAAAAGGCGTCTGAGGAAATCCAGATGAAACAGTTGAAGAAATGCCTACCTCACTGAATTACTGCCATAGCAGTTTGTAATCATAAATAAGATCAGTGATTTCAGTGCTCTCTCTGTCAAACAGGGATATTTCATATTTTCTTCTACACTATTTCCACCTTACCCCTTTTTTTTTTTTTTTTTTTTTTTTTTTTTTTTTTTAAAGACAGCAACAAGAGATTCAACACTGCAAACCAGAAATAAATTCTTACAATATTCAAGCACAATAATCATGTAGTTGATGTGAGTTATATACCACATACCATTCATTGATTTCATGGGTAATATTCAGTATAATAACAGATTCTCTGTTTCTTTCTGTCTATCTATCTCCTCCCTCCTAAAATTAAAAATAAAAAAATAAAAAATAAAAAGTCTTTTGGATATTTTGGTTCTTGACAGATTTATCTCTTCTCTTTAAAAGCAGATCAAGTAAGTACTCCATCTTATTGCAATTCTTTTTTCTGGGAAAAATAGAGAACTAATGAATCATACCAGAAAAGAATCTACTGTTTTTCTCCAGAAGACAATCATTCTTGTTAGAAAATGCATGGCTTTTTTTTTTTTTTATGAAACTTTGTTCACAGTTCACAGGATTTGCTGCAGTCACTGTAATCAAAGTTTCATATCTGCATAATAAGGAAGTATCTACACAGAGATACTGCTGCAGGAACTGTAAAAATATCTGCAAAGATCTGATGAAGCTTTTCACAAGACACTGCTAACAGTTCATTCTCAAAGTGCATGCAGTTTCCTTGGTCACTTGTATTAGCTGGGTGGTGAGCTTCTGCCTAAAGTAATACTATTCAAAATAAGTTGGTGCTATCTGGAACAGTACATTCAGCAGAAAATTCACCTAAATGGGGTAATGGAATCTGCTGAGTATTTTAATATTTTTTGTTGATGTAGTGGTTAACCTCATCTAGCTCTAAGCACCATCTCTTGCCTTCCCTCACTTGACGGAATCACAGAATCACAGAATCACAGAATCGTAGGGGTTGGAAGAGTCCTCCAGAGATCATCGAGTCCAACCCCCCTGCCAAAGCAGGTTCCCTACAGCAGGTCACACAGGTAGGCGTCCGGATGGGTCTTGAACATCTCCAGAGAAGGAGACTCCACCACCTCCCTGGGCAGCCTGTTCCAGTGCTCCGTCACCTCACTGTAAAGAAGTTCTTGCGCACATTTGTGCAGAACTTCCTATGCTGCAGTTTCTGGCCGTTTCCCCTTGTCCTGTCTCCACTCACCACTGAAAATAGCCTGGCCTCGCCATTCTGCCCCCCACACCTTAGATACTTACAGACCTGGATCAGCTCCCCTCTCAGTCTTCTTTTCTCAAGGCTGAACAGACCCAGTTCACTCAGCCTTTCCTCATAGGAGAGATGCTCCAGGCCCTTCACCATCTTTGTGGCCCTCCGCTGGACTCTTTCCAAGAGATTCCTGTCTTTTTAGTACTGGGGAGCCCAGAACTGGACGCAGAATGGGGAGAGAATATGAAGAAGAGCAAGTGAAATTGTAGATCAAGATGAAGGCTATTTAATAGGCGGACAAAAGAAGTGATGGAAAGACAATCAGTCATCATCCCCCAAAACAGTTTGATACTCAGCCACTCTGAGCAACCTTGGAAGCTGAAACTGCTCCCATCCTTATTGTACTTCCACGTTTTGTTGGTGAGCACAGTGATGTATGGTACGGCACATCCCTTTGGAATGTTCAGTTCAGTTCTCCCATCTGTGTTCCCTCAGCCTTCTTACTGAGGGACTTAGTAATGTAGGAGAGGCCAGAGTGGGGAAAAGGACAGTCATGATGCTGTGCGAGCACTGTTCAGCAAAGCACAAAACAGTGGTGTGCTACCAACTCTGTTTTAACCAGAAACTCAAAATGCCTGATGTGAAAAATCATATGATAAAACGAGAAAAAAATACTCTGTAAGTACATCTGCCAAGTTGTTGCATGTAGTCTACTGGTCTGTAATTTATTCTTTTGACAATGATGACACTGACAGCTGCAGGGTCAACAGTTAAAATAAAATAAATAACAAAAAACAAACATAAGCAGAAACATGAAAAATAGCTTACGAGTGTTCTTCCTCAATAAAAGGTGTGTTGTTTCTATTGACAGTTCAACTTGCTTAACCCTCCTTGTCTGGACTAGATCCCCTAGTAATAGTCTTTGCTAGATGACGCTGAGAAAGAATAGCTGCTATCTAAAGAATAAGAACTGAAAACATTGCCACACTAGAATATTAAAATGTCCATCAAAGTGTTCTTATCAGAACTGCAGCAAAGTAGCTTGTACATTTAATAAAAATGACAAAATGGAGCATTATGAAATTCTAAAGGTAAAACTTCGTGCTAATACTTTTTGCTGGTGCTCTCAGAAAAGCAGCAAATCCACTCAAAATTAGCTAACAGAATAAAATCTCATAATCAGCACCACCAAGACAGAGAGTAGATATACATATTAATCTAATTCCTCACACAGAGAAGAGCACCTAGACAGGAAACCAATCAACATGAGTAAATAAAAGACTAAAGACCTCTAGCCTGACTTAATCACAGTTTCTTTATTTGAATAAAATGGAAGAATTAAAAATGTTAGGTAGCTGTGAAGAAGATTCTTGCAATTTCACTGACCTTTACAAGGCAGAACAAATAGGGCTTTGACTTTGGTGAAGGTCTCACAGCAACGTACAAAGACATAGTCAATATTAGAATATGTCCACGTGGTATTTGTGTTGTCTAAACACACAGCTTAGAATACACTCTATGCATTACTATCCATCTCTTTGTAATGCATTCAACTTCTGAAGGAATAAGTGATTTTCAGTGCTCTCAGTTATTGAGTTACTCCCTCTGAGAATTGATTTCCTGGAATAGAGGATCCTCAGCAGCCTGTTCAGTAGCATCCCTCTCATTTTGTACATGCTTATTCATTGCTTTCTCTAATAGTATCTTAAAGTGTGAAAAAATTCCATGTAAAGCTTGATTCTTTCAGTTGTTTTATTAGATAGTTTGCTTTACAACAATATGCAAGGCAGATCATCAGGAATGTTCAATTTAGTGAAAGGATAAAAAGTGACCATGGTTATGGTTCCTACTGTCAGGTAGAAAAAGCAAGGTCAGTGGTACCTGTAGGACAATCATTTTTCTGCTTCTGTTTGAACGAGTTAATTCGTATGAAATGAATGCAGAATCAATCCCAGTGTATACATAAGTACATTTGATCCTTTATTTCTTACTTCAGTTCTAAAATTATGAAAAGCATGTCATTTCATTTCAACAGCCATTCCTTTGTTCACACAATAATTAGTATTTTAGCTCTAGTCTTAGCCTTAGTATTTCAATTTAGTTTTTATTGCTTTCTAAGAATCAGAAATGATCTCTTATACAGAAGCCTAATATTTACATTTTGTTTCCTTTCATCAATTTTTATATTTGCTCACTGGTATTTAAACTATTCTATTTGCTAACTTCTGAGATCACAACTATAGCAGCATAGAATGCGAGGAGAATTATCTGTCTCTTAAACACACCATTCCAGCATTTTGTTTTTAGCATATTACTAAATTTGATAAGTGCTTAGTCATGTGAAGTCAGAGACTGTCCTATAATCTTCACATAATGCTTTCAGCATTTAATCATGTCCTAGTTTTCTTGAGTCAGAAGTAAAATATTCAAGTTATTTACTTGAATAATAATAATAATAATAAAAATCACTGATATTCATGCTGTTTCCATTTCCTTGCAGCTTGTCCCAGAGCAATAGCCAAATTCCTCAAATCAACTTAAAAAAAAATTGAAATTAAAAAAAGAAAATGCTGTATGTTATTCATTAGATTTACATATTGCTTGAATAGTAAGAACCCAAGAAAAGGAATGGGTATAATATAGATCAGAACAATGAAATACAAGGGGAATGGACACACAGGGGTAAGAAAGGGTAGTAAATGAATTAATAAACATTCTTTCCTCAGGGTTTTGGGTAACAGTGATAATAGCAGCATGACTTGGAACTTGGAACAGGAGAGGATTTCAGAGAAAAGATGTGGTATCTGCTTTTATTCATGTTATTTTCATGTTATGAGGACATATAGGAGAAAATGAGGGACAACATAAAATACAGGAATGTAGTTTCTTCATTCTGGAGTGAAATTCTATTTTAAGTGTAACCAAATTGGTATTACAGTTTTTACAGCTTCCTTTTATCTGAAAAAAAATTTTGTCCTAAAGAAAACTAAATTACCTCAGTTCTAATCCTGCTAGCAATAAAGTGAATCATTGCTTAATACAGCAGTATTTTTTTATTTTTTTTTTTCTGAACAGATGATTTAGGGAAGTAAATGCTGGGAGGTAGACTTGAAATTGTGAAATTTGGGAAACTTTCATAATAATATCTACTATTTGGTTTCTCCATTTTCATCTTTTTCCTCAGTTACCATTGAGATCACTGACGATAGAAGTTCTGTTACTACAGTAACTAAAAGAGTTTCCATCCATGCAAATGCCAGCACAAAAAAGTACAGTTTCCCTAACTATTAGTCCATCTAAATCCAGACATCTCCTCTCACTGCTATTTTAACATTTTAGTTCCTGTGTAATTGCTAACTACTGAAAATAAAGGTCAGAGAGGCCCACATGCAAACCTCCATTTAACTCCAGCTCAGTTTAGTGAAGGAGCTGGTGCTTCCACAAAAGATGGAGCAGCCACAGTGACTGAATTCTTTTTTTGCTGTTAACAATAGCCTTGAAGAAAGCATTAGGAAATCCTAAATAACGTCTATTGAATAGAGCTGCCTATTATTAGTTTTTAAACCAAGTGCTGGGTGTGTTTGAAGTTACTGACAGCCCTGTGCCTGCCCCCAGGGCCGTCCCACCTACCCAGGCCCAGATTCCTATGCCGGCCTTTCTTTCATCACTTTCTGCCCCAGCAAGGCCACAGCACTGCTGGGCTCCAGCTCCAAAATGCCCTGCCTGGCCTGGCCTTGAGCCCTATTGAGCTGGGCCCACAGCCCCATGGAGGTGCCCAGTGTCAGGGCTGGGGCTACCCTGCTCCCAGCTGGGTCAGGTCCCATAGGGTATTGTTCTTCAACTCCATTCCACCAGAGCTGCTGGCCCCTACAGCACAAGGGATGGGCTCCCACTGCTGCATAGCATGCTTCAGCTTTCCTTCCCACCGTACTTGTATCCATTCACAGTGCTGGGCTCTTATGCTGCAGGGGCTTCCCCTGGGAAATTAGTTTTAATCCAGGAAACAGTAAGCAGCAGGAGCAAAGGAAACTTTTTTTTTTTTTTTTTTTTTTTTTTTTTTTAAGCTGCTGCACCTTGTTTTAATAAAGGTCAAATGAAGTTCTCAGGTCCTTTCACTAACTTTTAATTATGACATTATTATATTTCACACTTGTTCTCTCTCTCTCTCTCTCTCTCTCTTTTTTAATAGATTATTAGAAGTTGCCAGTTCATTAATCATTCTGTGTGTGTGTGTGTGTGTGCGCGCTCTGGCAAGATATACAATAGTACCAAAGTATCAACTTGTCAATTGAAACAGTGAAGATAATAAATGTGGAATGTCAAAAGAGGCAAATTTCTAAAGAAACAATGACATTACTAAACGCAAAATATTTGTTATAACCATATAGTTTATACCCAACCCATAAACAAGCCTTTCTAGAATTTTCATTTGCCTGCAGAGACAGAATGACATATACTTTTATACTCTGTTTAGTGATTGAGGAGAAAAGTATTGCTGGTCTTACTCTGATATCTTGTCAGGGACTTCCAGAGTGAACAGAAACATTTCGCAAAGATGGTAGTTCTCTTAGTTAGATTCTCTTAAGCAAACAAATTGCCTAAAACACAGTGGAAAATAGCCATAAGAAGTCTAATTCCTGCAATTCATCATCCCAGGAATTATTTCAGAAACTTATTTAAATTCAGATTTCCATATGTAGCTCTTTAGAACATGCTTATTTTGATAACAGTGCTGAATAATGCAAATAAAGATCTTGTCTTATTTTAGCTAAGAGTACGAATAAATAAAATCCACTAGCAAATAACTAGCATCCAAACCAGTGACATTACTTAATTACAAAGTAATACATCAAATATGTGAACTATATACCTAACTTTCCTCTGTCCTGCAACTGATTCAGATTATAGTCTGTTTTGACAATCCTGACAATGACCAGAGCATCAGTTTGGAGTGCCATTAAGACACTATTTAATTTTGCTTTACTATAGCTTACAATACCTGAGTCTTCAGGTAATAGTTTTAACTAGACACAAACACAATAAATTGCTTCTTAGATCCTTGTTCCAAGCAGTGGTACAGAGTTTTTTTGTGCTTACTTTCTCCACTTTGGGCTGCTACTCAAGTATCTCTTGTGAAATTGTACTGCCTAAAATTGGAATAAATCTACTCAACCTTCCCTCTAGTTTCAAGCCAACTGAAACCCAGAAAGATTTCTGAGACTAGAGATGGAATGTTGAAATAGGGGAAAATGACTTCCTTCTGGCTAAAAAATTTTGCTGAGCCAAGCCCACTCTAAAGGAAGAAGTGAAGTTAAATGTAGCACTATTCCTTGCCTGGGACATTTAAATATACTAACATAAACAGTCTATTCACAATAATGTTGAATATTTCATGTTTAAATGTTTAAAAAGAATGTTTAAAGAATTTTTTTAGTGAAAAGAGTCATTTTACTTAAGCAACAAACACATGCATATTTTTTATAATGTTTTATACATTTTGTACAGACATTACACACTTAAAAGAGTTTCCAATAAAAAGATACCATCAACATTTCTTTCAGTTTACAAGTGTGACAGTCCAGCTCATAATTTCTTTGCAGCAAAAATCCGAAGAGTTCAGAGCCAGGAAAATACCAGAGCAGAGATGGAAAGTCTCAATCAGGCCTCTTTGACTCTAGGAAGGTGACAGATGTAAGGGCCCATTTATTAATGAGGGGAGGATTTGATGCCCCTGGAATAGTTGCCATCTGACATCTTATTGCCTGAGTTCTGAAGACTTTGTACTGGTAAGGTACTTAATGGCACCACCAGAAGCACCTTGACTATTAGCTAGTCTTTTATCTAGAAGTGGAGAAGTTAATATTTAAAGCTTTGTATGTGTTTTTGTTAGAAGAATCAGACATGCTTTGAAAGTAGAAGTGGGAGAGGCTAGAGATAGGAAGAAAAGATATAAGGAACTTCCTTGACAACCCACCTTCCCAGCTGTCCCTGGCTGATTGATTATTGCTCTAAGCTTCTCTGAGAAGGGCATACAGTGACAGCAGAACTGATCTCTGCTTCTCTGCGCCTGCTTTCACAAACACAGCTTTTGGAATGTTCATTCAGTGCAGTTTCTGTGATTGCCCATTCTTGGATAAAGACATGGGCTAGTGCACTTTGCATAAATGTACATAAAATAAACTGCAGCTCAGTCTTGTAGATTCTTCTTTCTGTTTTCAATAGCAAAGCAGGAACTCACGCTCTTCCAGAACTATCACTGAGACTAGATGCCTCTTTTTTGCATCAGAATGAGTTCTATCTTAGGGGAACAGCTAGAACTAAGAATGATATGTTACCATAAAAAGTCAATGCTATAAGGTCATAACTGGAAAAAAATAATTGCTTTCTTGACAATGAGTTCCTTTGCATTTTTCCAAAACTGTGAACTATGTACCTGCCAGTGTCTGTTACAAATAACGTGAATATTATGAAAATATATGAAAATATTGTGAAAAACATATGAATACAGGAATTTTATAGGTATTCTGTTCTGTAAGAAGTTTCAGTAATACCACTGTTTTCATACTGCAACATAATTTCAGAAATAATATCTAAAAAAGTGTCATTCACACAGTCAGTTGTAATATTACGCTCCCCCTCCCCCCCTCCAGATGAAAACCACAAAAAAAAGAAAACCAGCCAGCCAAAACAAACAGCAACTCCACAGTTTCCTTAGTATTAAGGAAAGATACTACTGTGAAAGTAAACATATGGCTGATATTATTGTAGGTACCAAGTGTGCATCACAGTAACAAAGTGGTTGGTTACCATAGAGCAGACTATAACTGGGTCCTGCATCTGCTGGTGTTTTAAAGAGAGGATGTAATACTTTCTGATGCTGCAGCTGTGAACACTGCTGGAACGTGTGTCTGTTGAATATTTATATCATATGCATTTGGCAGTTCACTTGTTTTTACAAGTTTTATGAAACTGTAGTAAAGTTGTCCTCTTCAGAGGCATACCCTGACAGTTTTGCCTGTTGATCACACCAAGCTGATCAATACTGGGATGCATATGCAAGTTCTTGACACACCATTGCTAGTTTAACAGGGTGGGCAGTAGCTCCACAGTTGGCTGAGGCACAGATACTAATCTATGACCTACTAACTCATAGCATGGACTAAACCTGGTGCATGTGCTTTCAATTCATGCTGCAATCACAGTGTAATGACCACTGCTGAAATGAAGCACACTATTCATATTTCGACAAAAGTGTTCCTAGGCCTTAAAAACTTGGAAACTCAATTCAAATAGCTGCAAGATATTTAATGTGTTGAATTCCATCCTTCTTTTTCTAAGAACTTTTGATAAGACAAATCTGTATTTTTAATTTTGCCTTTGAAAACAGAAATACAGGTAAGCCAACAAAATAGGAAAAATAGCTGCAGAGATTCTAAAGCATTTCTTTTATGAAATAAGTAAACACTTTCTTAAATACACAATTACAAAAAGTTTGAGGTCTAAATCAATTAATGTGTTGTTAAACAATAACATGTGGCTGATGAGGTGCTAGATTGCAAGTAGACGAAAACCAGAATAGCTGTAAGTTAAGTACTTCCAGAGTATACTAATGTTTGTGAATCTAAGCCTAAACAAAATAATAGTGAAATAAATAAATTGATCTTTTCAAAATCTGGGCTGGTGCTATCACACAATGTGGAGATGATCATAAACTCCACCAAACTTGGTTGGTTGGTTTTTTTTTTTTTTTTTTTTTTTTTTTGTTTGTTTGTTTGTTTTTTTTCCCCTTTTTTTCTCCTAGGAATGAAATCTTATTTATTTACTTTTTTTGAGTCCTCTCTTTGAACTTTCAAGCATCAGGAACGCCAGCTGAAATTCCAGGTAACTCTGAACACTTGAGACCTCACGCTGTCATTATCGTTTCTCAGAAACAGTGTTCTTCTTCACTCTTTCACTGTATTTGAGTTCCATTTTCATGGCAGCTCCATCCGAAATACCAAAACATATATCCATTTTACTACTGAAACTGGAACAGAGAGAATTCTCCATCTATTATCCATTTTAGAAAAGTAGAGAATTGACAATTTGAGACAAACTACTGATTTTTATATTCTGAAATATTATTTTCTTAATATTAGCATCAATCTAAATTTTGGTTCTTTGGAAAAAGATAAAAATAAAAATGCTAGTGGAGAGAAAGAGGACTTCTTTCCCACACCTGTAAATGATAAATACTAGAGTTTTGAAGTGATGGTCATGTACTTAACTGAAGATAAAGCAGTCCATTGCTTCAGCATTTTAGTAGAATATAATGCTTACAACGCAGAGTCCTAACACTCATAGAAATTTTTGGAAAAGTTCTCACTCAGATACATAGATTTGAATCTGTCTTTACATTTTTTCCTTCCTCAAACGAGAATTTATTAAAAAAAATGGATTATTTAATGGCTAAAAGTGGCTGATCTCAATGTAAAGCACGAATTGAGAAAATTAACAACAGTGGAATGGAATATAAATACTCTTTTCCCTTTAAAACTTGCATTTATTTTTTCCTCTCTCCTTCTTCATCTTCTCTACACTTATTTTGGCTATTTCCAACAGATCTGACTAATCAGATTTCTTCTTGAGGTCAAAACCAGAATCTTTGACAGCTTAATCTAGTTCTGAAAGAGAAACAGAGTCTCTGTGGAATAATACTGACATACAAGGCGATACCTGAGTGGACACTGCCTACCCACTTTATTCAGGCTAGATGCAAACCCAGTGGTTGATTGTGTGAAAAATTATTTTGCATAACTGTTTCTGTATTTCATTTTTTTCTTATGAACATTTTAGTCATTAACTGCACTGTTGGCTTTAGTACTGTGGATTTAACTTAATGCTTATAAACAAATATGACATAAGATTACCAGTTACTTATTGCGTAATTTGTAGATTCTGTGGATTGCATTTATGAACTACATTTTCAAAGATGTCACATGCAACACAGCTGCCCCTGTGAAATATGATTCATAAAAACATTCAGCAGCTTTTTTTTCACCCCGCTGAAACATACAGATGATGAGATTAGTTTTAAGGTCTTGTGGTTTGACTCCAGCAGACAGCTGAGCTCCGTACTGCTGCTCACTTACTGCCTGCCCTGGGCAGGATGGGAAAAAGAATCAGAGTGGTGAAAGTGTGAGAATTCATGGGTTGACACAAAGACTGTTTACTGGGTCAAGCAAGCAATCATAGGATTAGCAAATAACTAAAGCTATCTATCTTTCTTCTTCTCACAAAATGAGTTTTTCAATCACGTCATCTATTGTTAAAAGCATTTACTATTATTCCATTAATATTGGTATCCACTGTCCCTTCACATCCCGTGCGAAATATTTCCTAAACAGATTCATCTATATTTATGGAAAGACATTGCTGTATTTGATAGTTGCTCATTGGAGAATACACACTGTGGTGTTCCTACTCACACAGACAGTCCTATTGCTGTCAAGGTGAGACCATTAGAATAGATAAAGTGTACAAAATGAGTATAGTCAAAGGAAAAATAAATCTTGCTTGATGATGTAAACAACAAGATGTCTTTCAGCTTCAAAAATATCAAACTGACATTCTTATGTCAGGCTTTTGAAATAAGTCCAATCTCTGCGATACCTACCTGAGATTCCAGAATACTTCAACTGAGAATCAGCATTTGCAATTCCACCATGAAACTTACTTATCGAAAACCTTTTTCTCTTTCCCTTTTCCCGTCTTTATGAACAAATTAAAATTCTCTTTTGAGATTGATTCCATTAAACTAGTATTTCAAATGCATAGTTACATTATATTCCAGTACTCACATGCTTTTGAATGTTCTACCCAGACAACGGTGCATGAAGTTGTATGTGCAATTTCCCTAGGGAACAAATCCCCCAGCAGAATTTGATTTAGAACATTTTACTTGTGAAAAATTATGTAACAGTTCTGTGAAAATGTCTGAGAGTACACCAGTTCCCAGTGTTCACTGGGGCATGCACTACTGCAACTTGTAATTTTGACAGTTAACACTAGTTGCAAAAATAATGGAATCATAGCAAGGACAAGCTAACGAGGTGCAGGGCTTGATGGCAAATTCCTAATGTGTGGTCTCTGTAAACTAGTTTCAGCTGGTATATTTAAGCAAGATCTGTTCTTTCTTTGCCTTTCCATTCAACTTGAGACATCTATCTCTTGGATAACATGCCAGTCTTAATTTATTTATAAGGCTTTCCATTCTGCTTAATTCCTTCTCAAAGTTTCCCTTTGATGACTACCAGTCTTCCAGAAGCATATACTCTTCAGTGGAATTGGTTTGTCACTTTCTCCTCAGTAGTTACCTACTGTTCTGAAATATTCTTAAAGTCAGAGTACATTTTAACAACTGTAGTAGGTGAAGGCAATGCAACAAACAACTTAAAATTTTTGTGGGTCCACAGGTGTAAGCTGGATGCTTGGAACATGACACTGCTGAGTTCATCTAATACTATAATAAAGCTTGTAATTGGAAGTAAAATAATAGGACATTGAAGCAGACAGAGCCCCTGCCCCTTCAGAAGCTGCATCCAGCTCCTGCTCCTGCCCCTAGGCCTAGCCTAAGCTATGTTGGCAGTATCCCCTATACCCAGCACATCCAACTGACCAGACTGGCTGCAGCCAGCAGTGGCACTGTCACTGTGGGATAGTGGGTTGTTGGTGAGGACCTGCAGGCTGTCAATGGCTGCCATCCCTGCTCCTGGTTCTCCTGCCATCCCCCAAATAGTGCATCCCTCTGTCTGCTTCCCTGGCTGTGGGCTCCCTACAGCAAACACTGTTTCTCCCTGGCAAGACTGACCAAGACTCTCTTTCCATTGTGCCTATGAGTCTAGCAATGATGTATCCTTATTGTCTCTAAGCCTGGCTCGCTGTTCACTTTCTTTGAAAGGCCCTTTGTAAAAGTCTTTGTAAGGGCTTTCCTTACCTTTGTTATTCTTTTTCTTGCTACAGGTACACAGCCAGGTTACAAAGCCCCACTACTCATCCTGTGTTTTGAAGGTCAAACAGACAGCACCAGGGATGTTCTCTCTGAAGTTGATATCCAGGAGCTAAGGAGTTACTCAAATTGGCTGATCTAACAACTCCCGCTGTCACTTCTTTCCAGAGCAAACAAATATTTTAGACTTTCTGCTATTTGGAACATGGTTTTCCCCTCTCAGGCCACCCAACATTTCACAACCAAAACAAAAACACTAGAAGTTCGGGCATGTGTCATTATTAACTATACAAACCTGAACTACAATTGTAGTTCAAATGAAAATTGGTAATTGGACTAACAATTATTTCTGTTAAAACAATATTTGTTTTGCACTCAAGATGGTTCATATCAAATTAATGCGAATTCAAGCAAATGACTCTTAACTTATAATCCATAAACTGGTGACAGAATGAAGCACTACCTGATCCATGAAGATCTTAATGTACACTGTTGATAGTGTTATGTCTCCTGCCATTTTTTATGGGTATGTTGAATGTTGTATGTTCTTCTGATATAATTATTGATTCACTGTGAACTAGATGTGTTTTTTCACATCTTTGGTAACTTAGCTAAAATTGATTTGATAAAAATGAAAAATACACACTATTTTTTGATTACATATATTTTAAATAATCTGCAAATTCAATCTACTTCATCAGTAAGATATTCAGTGATATGCTGGAGCAGGAACTCGTTTTATTTACAGGTAAAAATATTTTAAACTCCAGTTCAGTGAGTTCGAGTTTTCATTTTCCTTTCCTTTTCTTTTCTTTTCTTTTCTTTTCTTTTCTTTTCTTTTCTTTTCT
>NW_024884767.1:18428061-18599329 GCF_019232065.1 Centrocercus urophasianus
GGAAGGAAGGAAGGGGGGAAGGAAGGAAGGAAGGAAGGAAGGAAGGAAGGGAGGAAGGGAGGGAAAATAAAAAGGAAGCAGCCATCATGGTAAGTCAAGCATTTAAAAGAGAAATGTCTTGGAGTGTCTGCTCTTCCTCTCCATATGCAGAATTTACATCATAAATCATTACTAACCGCTTGCCACTAGAGGTCATGTGTTTGCTGGCGGGGGGAAAAAAAAAGACTGATGAAATTTCACTCATTTTGTTCCAACAAGGAACCAGGAAAAACTGAACAAAAAAGACTACTCACCTCCAGGAAATAATGAAATGAATGTTAATGAAAATCAGAAATTATTACTTCTGCCTTTATCTGTTCATTAAATTCCAACAGCTGATAACAATCCATTGAACTCACTATGAAGAAATTAATGACTGATAAAATACTTTGTAATATTATCACTGAATGTACTTATAGGTCAAACAACATCAAGTTTGCAGAAAACAAACAAAGTTTGACAGAAATGGAAAAATCATGGCATCAAGATACAATCAGAAGATGCCTTGAGTTCTCATACTGTGGTGCATTCATTAGGCCATATAACAATAGGAATAAATGTAGAAATTAATTGTAACACACAACTTTAACCTCTTTACTATCACTAATCATGTTTAACAAAGCATTATATTGTTAGGTGTACTGGTGAATACATTTACATGTATATATATTTAAATGTATATTAATGTACATTTAAATGTATATAACAAGATAAATTGGATAGTCTTCCCAGGGATAAAATGTCACAGAATTGAGAACAGAAGACTTTCTCCTTTGGTATATATTAAAAATTAAAAAAAAAAAAAAAAAAA
Organism: Centrocercus urophasianus; assembly: GCF_019232065.1. Taxonomy (NCBI): domain Eukaryota; kingdom Metazoa; phylum Chordata; class Aves; order Galliformes; family Phasianidae; genus Centrocercus; species Centrocercus urophasianus. The sequence continues at coordinate 18,428,912 of NW_024884767.1, forward strand.
AAAAAAAAAAAAAGAAGACATTTCTGCTTTGGGCACATAGTATTGACAGAACTAGACATGGGGCAGAGTAAGAGCTGCATTACTTTAATTAGAATGGATACAACGTAGAAAGGATACAAGGCACTAAAGCTGTGAGAACTCCAAGGTTAATGTTGAGTCGGAGGAAGCACGTGACTGCCCTGAGGCATGATGTAATTTAGACTTACCTTGAGTTAGGAGTTATGAGAAGTGCTCATAGTTATCAATGTGCTTTGTTCATTTTGAAAAGAATAAATACGTTAAAGAAGAAAGAAAAAAAGATCATTTTTGCTTAATAATATATGTCTCTGGATTGAGCTTACATATCACTGTTCCAGCCCGTTATCAGTAGTAACTAATAGTAGTCTCCCTGTCCTTATCTTACTCTTTTTTTTTTTCAGAGTATTTTCTCTCCCTGCTGTCATGAAGATGAGGATTTTGAGACTAGTATGATGGTGCTTGGAAAACTACTACTGTTAAGCTGCCATGCAAACCGATCCATATACTTGGAGGAAGTGTTAACTGATTCTTTGAATATCGTAAAATAGATAAAAATTCAAGATCCAAGGTTTCTCTTCGCTGGAAAAAAATCCATGTGAAAGAAAGAAATATAGATCGCTACAAAAGTAATGCCTCCTATTTATTATCATGGATACAAAAGAGCACAATAACACTTCTTGATAGATCAAATTTCCCCTGGATGGGGAGCAGAATAAACATGATTCAGGAGGAAACTGTTATAGACCTACTACTCCACTAGATTGCTACAAGTCCATGGAGCCAGATGGAACCTGAAGGTGCTGAGGGAACTGGTGGAAGTAGCCAAACCACTTTCCATCATCTATCAGCATTCCTGTTCAATCGGAGAGGTCCTAGATGACTGGAGGCTTTCCAATGTGACCCCCATCTACAAGAAGAGTCATAAAGAGGATCTGGGGAACTACAGGCCAGAAAAGGTTATGGAGGAGATCATCTTGAGGAGAATGATACATTGTGCAAGACAACTGGGGGATCAGGTCCAGGCAGTATGAGTTCATGAAAGGCAGATGATGACCTGGATGAGTGCTTTAAGTGCACACTCAGTGAGGCTGCAGGTGACACCAAGTTGGGAGGAAGTGTTGAACTATATGGGGGTAGGAAAGCCCTTACAGAGGAATATGGACAGGCTGGATTGCTGGGCTGGGGCCTGGAATGAAGTTCAACAAGGCCAAATGCCGGGTCCTGCACTTTGGCTACAGCAACCCCAGGCAGTGTCACAGGCTTGGGGCAAAGTAGATAGAAGACTGTTTAGAAGAAATGGACCTGGAGGTAGTATCATAGAATCATAGAATCACAAGGCTGGAAACAATCTATAAGATCATCTAGTCCAACCATCTCCTCATCACCATTGGCACCACAAGCACTAAACCATATCACACAGCACGTCATCCAGACGCCTCTTGAACACTGCCAGAGACGGCGGCTCCACCACCTCTCTGGGCAGCCATTCCAGTGCCTGACCACTCTCTGAGAGAAAAAGTTCTTCCTTGTGTCTAAAATTGGTATTGGTTGATGCTTTGCTGAACATGAGCCATTAGTGTGCTCAGGTGGCCAAGAAAATATCAGAGTTTTATGACGATGACAGAAAACCAATGGTATCCTGTCTTGTATCACAAATAATGTTGCCAGGAGGAGCAGGGAGATGATGATCTCTGTGTACTTAGCTCTGGCAAGGCTGCATCTCAAGTACAGTGTTCAGTTTTGAGCCCATCACTGCAAGAAAGACATTGAGACCCTGGAGCATATTCAGAGAAGGGCAACAAAGCTGGTGAGGGGTTTGGAGCACAAGTCTTATGAGAAGCAACTGAGGGAGCTGGGATTGTTTAGTCTGGAGAAGAAGAAGCTCAGGGGTGACCTTATTGCTGTCTACAACTACCTAAAGGGAGGTTGTGACATGGGAGTTGGCCTCTTTTCCCATGTAACTAGCAATAGTACGAGAGGAAATGGCCTCAAGTTATGGCAGGAGACATTCTGGTTGGACGTTAGGAAACACTGCTTTGCTGAGAGGGTGGTCAGATGCTGGAATGGGCTGCCCAAGGAGGTGCTGGAGTCACCGTCCCTGAAGGTGTTCAAGAAACATTTAGATGTTGTACTGAGAAACATGGTTTAGTGGGAAATTCTGGTGATAAGTGGACAGTTGGACTGGATGATCTTGGAGGTCTTTTCCAACCTTGGTAATTCTATGATTCCCACTTAAAGAATACTATTTTTCATCATACTCACCAACATTAACTGTGCATTTTCACCAGCAATGAACAAGAGCCTGCATGCTGCACTCATAATAATTTGCACCATTGGAGTTGATCACTGTTCCTATTGCCACTGCTGAAACACACCACCCACTGCTTCACTGTGCTCATCCACTGTTTGGTCTCAAATATTCTGCAAGTATTGATGAATGTCAATGGGTACCATTTTTTCCACACTCAGTGACACCTTTTTTTTTTCATCCGCACTTCCATGTCAGAACCATTTTGTTAGACTGCCCTCTGTTGCTGTCTGTCAAACAGCAACAAAACATAATGCAGTATTGGTGGAAAGCTTCACCCTCCACTGCTGTACTATCAACATCTGTCTCAGAAGTCATAGGCTGAAGTAGTAAAATAGGAGGCATTCCTTTTGGAGCCCTCATACTTAATTGAAGAAAGGTAGCACTGTTATTAACTATTTTGAGAAAATTCCATCCTACACCAAATAACTGAAAATGATACGCTACCATAGTTGCTCACCACCATTATTATTGTAAGATTATCCATAGTGGAGAAAGATTGAATCTTGATTGCCTCTGTATCAGAGTTGAACTCGTAGGGGAACATGGCATCTGAAACACTCCATGAATTCTAAAAAGTGGCCTGGAAAATGTGTTGTAGGAATCCAGTATAATCTATATTGCATGTTATTTTATTGCTGGTAAAGTCAACGGAAGTATTGTAGTGATAAAATGTGTCATTTTTCTGGGAGATAAGCTTTTTACAAGGAGATAGTGGGTTTGTGTACCTCTTGACCTTTAAATGGGAGGGGAATATCGCATATCCATTCAGCTTCATACTTCTTTTACAGATGCGTCTTTCATTCCTATCCTTAGCTCCCAAATTATTCACAAGGAAGAAACTATGGTTTTATTTTCTTTATTTCTTTACACGTTCACAGATCTTATCTACCATTCCTATGTCCTATGTTCACGTCTGATCTACAACATGATGTACCATGAGACCATGCAGCAGGAGAACTCCAAGGACTTTTGAGACTACAGAAGCAGTAATAGATCATATACTAGGCTGTAAAGTTGGAAGAAGGTGGCAGATTATACTTGTTCCACAAATACAGAAAATTTATTTGATATAGCAAAGTTATTCTTCAATATACTTGTTTGCCTCTCTGCAGTGTATTCCAGTGTGATTTTTATGACAGTGTTTGGAGTTAACCATCATTTTCCTTTCTTCTAGACTGTAGTTTCCCATTCCCACTTCACAGGAACTTCATACCAGAAAAAGACCTTATGGATGAGTAATTGTTGTGTCCTTATTCCAGTCAAAATTTGATCAAGCTCCATCTAAAGAGCTTCGTTATCCACTTAACACGTTAGAAGTTCATTCCAAAACTTTAGATCTTTGCAGTCTAAAAGCCTTCTAACTTCCAAGAAAAAAATGATTTATCATCATCAGAGATGAAGTTTTATGGACTGACCACAGTCCCCATTCCCCATTCCCCATTCCCTGTAAACTGTATGATTGCATTTGCGTTTTGAAGAGCAAACTCCATCTAGTTCAACAGATCATTCATCTTAAAGCCTTCCACTATTTTTAACTTTCACTCTTCCTGTAAAACTGTTGTGGACTGACATTTTCAGGTGGGTTATGTATGTGCTCTTGAATGTCAGGAATTTAAACTTATTCCATGGTTCTGAATTGTTTCTCATATCAATATAGCGCTTTATAAAATAATTTATTTTATTTATCTTAAGTGGCTTGCTGAGGAGTAACAGTATCATTCAGGCAGTGTAACCAAGGTGTCATACTTTACTGCTTTCTCTCTGCCTCTCTATCTCTGCAGCTTTCTATTAAAATCTGTATTTTACTAGTATGGCATAAACCCTCTTGAGAGTTCATTCATTTAATTCTCTCGATCAGACAGTCTACACCTAGACCAGATAGCACAGTACTATCCCTCCTATATTTTCTTAAAAATGCATTCTTGACTTCAGCTACGAACATTATTTTCCTTAGTCAGCTCCACTTCTCTTTTTTCCCTTCCCTTCTGTCACTTTCCTGTGAGGTTAAAACCAAAACCATCAGCTGAGGGAGGGCTTAGGGGGACACGGTATGTGAAGTAATGAAAACCATGAGCAGATTGAGGGGATATACTGTCGTAATATATATATTACCAGTATAATTATTTAGTAGTTTATTGGATTATTCTTACTACTTCAGCACTCCACTGAAGATCAGGATTCTATTTCAAGTGACAGATCTTATATTGCAATTAAAGAAAAAAAAAATGAAATGCAAATCAGTGTGGTGCGGTTCACTTATTTATTTATTTACTTACTTGTTTTCAGAGGACCAGCTCCTTATAAGCTCATAATGAATGCCTGAAAATGCATGCTTCCCTCTGACAAGCTGCAACACCAGAAGAAAGAAGATGGGAATTCAGGAGGTGGGTTAGGGTTAGGGGTAGGGTGGCATAGCTACAGTCACTGCTGACATCTCCAGTTTCAGTCACATTTCACTTGTCTCTAAACTGCGTTGCACTCTTGAAGAGGAAGGACTTTGCAGGACAAACCGGTACAGCCCTGTTGCTGCCGGTGGCGGTAGCTCATTAATCCCTGAACTCCTTCCAGGCTGCTCTTGTACAGATTGGTGAATTAATTCCTGCTGTAGGCACAGACCAGCACTGCCTGATGCACCTGACAGAGCCCCACGGCCGTGCCTGCAGCACTACTGCTGGTTCTCAGACTGACAGCTCCCTCAGCTGGAAACTCTACCGTACATCAGGGGAATAATATTGTCTAAAGATGGCATTTGCCAACAGCAGGTCTTTTTGCAAATGTGTTTCCACATCCAGGATGTGTGCTAACGCTCTTACCTAATGCCGGAAAGTACCGTATCTGGAAAAACATCGTTTCCATTTTTCCCAGCTGTGTTTAAGAGCGCTTTGCAGAGCTCGGTCCCGGTGAAGCGCACTCACGAGACCTTTCTCCGGTTCACCGTCTCTTACTTCCACTCCCCCCAGCCCGACTGCCGACCTTCGTCCTACCTCGCTCCGGGGCAGGCAGCGGACGGAGCCTCGCGGGAGGAGCCGGGGCCGCCTCCCCGCGTGCCGCGGCTGGCAGCGGCCGTTGGGCAGATCCCGGGTGGGAGGCGGTAACGGCCGACGCGGGGCTCTGGGGGGCGGCAGTGAGTCCGGGGCACGGCCCGAAGCGGCCCGGGCAGGGCAGGGTAGGGCGCGGCCCTCTGCCTCGGGGGGAGGGGAAGGTGCCGCTACCTGCCCACGGCGGGGCGGGCCGCCCTGCCGGTATTTAGGGGAGCGTTGCCGCCCCGGGCGGGTGGCTGCGGTGCGATGAAGGCCGACGACGGTGTGGAGAACCCGGCGTTCGAGCCCCCTACCCCTGACTTCGGCGGTCGGCGCCGTGCGAGCCCCTCCGGGGCAGGTGCCGCTGCCGATGCTCCGACGGCGCAGGAGACTGAGGAGGGGCCCTGCGGCTGGGGCCGCTGCACCCCTAAGGCTCTGCAGTTCTGCAACACCCCGGAGGGCTACCTGGTTGCCTACAGCCTGCTGGCCATCTTTCAAGGTAACCTGTCCCGCCGAGCCTCCTGCTGCCCGCAGGTGTTTCCCTTCCCCGGATCTGCGGTAGAGGCGGTACATCACCATCAGCTCCCCGAGGTGCCGGGGTCCGATCGTGATGCTGAGCGGTGGGGAAGAGAACACCGAGGGCTGGATGGGGAAGCTGACCCTACAGTATTAGTCATCATACCTGACTCTATTCTTTTTCTTTCTTTCTGTTCTTTCTTTCTTTCTTTTTTTTTTTTTTCCTCCCTGGTGACCTCTGAGCACCACTGACTCCCTTCACTATCAGCTCTTGACTGCTGTATATCTTCCCAGTCATTCACAGGGAAGTGATGTTCTTAACAGGCTGAAAGGTAACAAATTACTTGCATACATTGATAGATAAAACTGGAGCGCGCTACCTGTGCACTTTGTTACCTGCCTTCTAATTAATAAAATCCCTTGGCATGGCAATGTGGGACTTTAGGTGATTAGGATGGCTTTCAAAAATCAGGTTTTGTTCTGTGGATCCCAGTCAGTCTGTCACCCAACCAGCAGCTCGGATTTTGGGGAAGGTGGAGTTCCAGGTATTCTTGTCCATCCTTTTTGTATTTGGTAACAAGACCTGTTGGGACCTCAGTGAGCCTTAGGCTTAGCAAGTTAGAATGATAGCTGAGGGAAAAGAGTAGTGTTGGCATACCAAATGTGTAAACCTGAGGATAGGAAGGCTGAGATCCTCATCTGGATCTTCACTGGATTCATATACCTTGAACTTTATTGGAATAGCTAGAAGAGAAGGCTGTGTCTCCCAGGGGGAAAAAAAAAAACAAACAAACCAAAAAGCCATAAACAACTGCCTTAAAATTCAACTGTGTTGCACATGTGTGCGCATCACAGAATCACAAGGTTGGAAACGACCTGCAAGATCATCTGGTCCAACCACCCTCCCATTCCTATTAGTACCACAAGCACTAAGCCATATCTCGTAGCTCCTCATCCAGGCACCTCTTGAACACCACCAGGGACAGCGACTCCACCACCTCCCTGGGCAGCCATTCCAGTGCCTGACCACCCTTTGAGAGAAAAAGTTTCTCCTAATGTCCAACCTAAACCTCCTCTGGTATAACTTCTGGCCATTTCCTCGGGTCCTACTATTTGCCTGGGAGAAGAGGCCAGACCCTTTTGCACCACAACCTTCAGGAAGTTGTAGAGTGCAATGAGGTCTCCCCTGAGCCTCCTCTTCTCCAGACTGAACAATCCCAGCGCCCTCAGCCTCTCCTCATAAGATTTGTGCTCCAGACCCCTCACCAGTTTCGTTGCCCTTCTCTGGAGATATTCCAGGGCCTCAATGTCTTTGTTGCAGTGAGGGTTCCAAAACTGAACACTCGAGGTGCGGCCTCACCAGTGCTGAGTAGAGGGGGATGATCACCTCCCTGCTCCTGCTGGCCACACTATTTCTAATGCAGGCCAGGATGCCGTTGGCCCTCTTGGCCACCTGGGCCATCCTTTGCCAAGACAGTGAGTAGCCTGTACTGAAGGCAAACAGGACCTGAATGTCAGTTTTCCTGTGTGGAACCAGGATGGTCTTGGTAGGGCTGGGCTAGAGACTCTTAAAGCTCTAGAGAGCTGCCTGTTGCTCATATATATATTGGAAAACTCTCAAGTGTCTCTCAGGGCTTTTTCAGGATTTGATTTCAGCCTGTTCTGAACCTGTTCTTTCCCTTAGCACACATGTTTTGAGTTAGGAAAAAAAAGCATCTAGAGGATTTGAGGCGGAAGCAGCTTTTCTTTGCCTGTATTTGAATGGCTGCACTATTGTTGGGAAGGCCAGGAGGTGGTTATTGTTACAGTTGTCTCTCCATAGCTCAATTTTTTTTCTCAAACAGTAAAGAGTAAGGGAGGGGTGGAATGATTTATTACAGAATGAATTGCTGTGGTAACTGAATTGCTAAAGATTTTAGAAAGAATAGGGGTAAGAAACTAAAAACATCCTGAAATTGTCTTTGAAAAGTTTTCAGAGTTTTATTATGTACTAAAGAGCATCTTGACTTCTTCCAGCACTTCAATTTGTGAAAACATTATTTCTTAAAATTAGCAAGCTGACTGCTTGCTTGCTTGGCTGAATGAAAAATTCAGTATCACTTGAATTTATCTCTTACTGCTAATAGGGTTTGTTCTCAGTCATAAAGCATATGTCTTAATCTCTTAAGATGCTGTGTGGTGTTCCTTAAGGCTTCTTAGTCTCGTTATCTAACTAGAGATTTGGCAGACCTCAGAGGAACACTTGTTTAATATAGTCTAGATTTTGAGACTTAATGAAAGTTCAGAGCTCACTTACTTTGAAAGCTGATGTAGGTTTGGTAACTATGGACTCTGTGGTATTCTTAAAGATGTTATCTGAACTTTTCTGAAAAAAAAAAAAAAAGCCAACAAGGGAATTGATTACTGGGGGCTCACACTGTCACTTCAGAAAGAGAGAATGAGAATTTGCTGACAAGACATTTAGTGTAATATGTGACACTTTGCAGAGGTGTTCTGGTCCTGCAGTTGAAGGATTTAGACAGCAACACAAACTATGTAGGATTTTGAAGTTAAAGTACTATCTTGCTTTGAATCTGAAGTATTTCTTTTATTCTCCAAATTATAGAAATAATCACTGAGAATGATAAAACAAATCTACAAGATTTCCTAGTGTTAATGTACCTCTAGTTTATTTGTTAGTGTGCTGAAGAATAGTGAACACTCTTCCATTTACAGAGGGAGTAAACACGGTAGGTAGTTTCCAGCAGTGCGTGCTTAACCAAAGAGATGTATTTGTAGGTTACTTTCTCCTAGTAGCAGCTGATTACCTGTGTTTCAGCTTCTTGGAAGATTTGAGCTGTGAAACTTAACTCTTCATTTCTGGAAGTTTTTGTTTCAAGTACAGGTAAAACCTGTATTTCCAGTATAGAAAACTCTTCTTTGCGCAGAACATGCTTACATGACTAATACCTGATTTCTGTATGGCACTTGAATTGCGTAAATGTATGACTGCATCATGTAATACTGTAACTGGATATGCTGCAGTTCGTATTTACAGTAGAAAACAAGGGAAAAATTATCTCACTTTTTTGAATGCCAGATAGTTTGTTTATTCCTTATGTCAGTAGTGTTTCTTTTCAACAAATCAATGGAACTGGTCTTTGAGACTGCTCCAGGCTAATCTGGTTGAACACTCCAGATAGCACTAGTACTTTGTACACTCATTAGTTTTGTCACTGGAAAGACCTTTTATTTTAATTTAACTTGATGTTTGCAAACCATCACCTTAAATATGTGATATGTAGAATACCTGTCAAGCACTTTTTGGTAAATGGATAAAGAAAAAATGAACTTTTCCTTCTTTTTTGTTGGGGCAAATGAAATTCATTTATAACTAATCTAGATTTTGTGGATCACTTCACACTGTACTCAAGCTTCTAACTTACGTGGGAAGACAGTAAAGTTTTGGATGAGATTAATTAAAACATAATTTCTGTACTACTACTTAAGTGTTAAGATATCTTCATTTTTCAGATAAAGTGGAGATCAAAAAGGTCTCTTCTTTCCTGAAGAGGCTTTAGTGGTTAATGACTAGATAATGGCATTGGAGAAGTTAAACTGCCATTCATCACATCTGCATTTTACAGATGACTCTAATTATCCAATAAAATTGCGTTGTAGGTTTTTTTTTTTTTTTAAATGGATGTAAATTTAAGATAACTGGTAAACTGCAAGCAACAGTGTCTTCTAATTCAGTAATCAACTTGTGGAGTAGCTCCCTTCATATGAATGTTTTAAAGCTGCAGCAAGTGTTCAAAGTGCTCTGCAAATAGGAGTATTTGTTTGTTCATTCCTTCATGCTTCTATTGTTCTTTGGTCACTGCTCCTCTGGAGAGAATGAATAAAGCTGCCGAAGAATTAAAAAATGACATTGAGTCACACCTAAACAGTGCTGTTCATCTCATATGAATTTAAGTATCGTGCCTGGAGTGATAGGTGAAATTATTATCCTTAATGAAGTGACAATAGTAAGATAATCAAGATAGTGCTAAAAGGTAAAGTGATGGCGGGGATTCTACTGATTAAAAAATCAGCTGGTTAATCAGTGTTTTTTTTTTTTTAATATGTTGTGGACTCTAAGAAGGTCTGTTGAAATTCAGCTTTGTGTAATTGCATCTCTTGATAGTGCAGTGCTTGTTGAAAACTGTCTTAAATCCACTGCTATCCCCATTGTTAGTCCTCCCGTGCTGTTCCTGGAATGGCAGCAGAGAATCATGTTTGAATTCTTAGAAATAGGAGGGATAAATGTAGGGCTTGTGCTGTAAGAGGTGCTCACAATGTTTTGATTTCATTTGCAACTGCGATTTGAAGACCTCCTAACATTTTCCTTCAGTGTTTTATTAAAGGCACAGTTTAGACTATGGTGTAGTTAGCTGACAATATTATGAAGCATAGTTGCTCATCTGATTAGTATCAGAATGTTATTTTGGGACTATTAAAGTAAAGGTATGGGCATTTAACTACTTTCTCATATGGAAGCAGAATGTGTGACAGGATAAGAAATTCAGGCTAGTACCTGTAACCAGCTTGCACTGCAAACTATGGCTAATATAACTTATACTTTTGGCTGGGTTTGTCTGTTTGTTTGTTTGTTTATTTCATTTTTGCCACTGCATAGGCATAGCAGCTTTTGTGAGGCCTTTGTTTTTCCAGGTCATCTCATACTTCTGCATGAGAGACATTTTTGTCAGTTAAATCACTTTGGTTGCTCTGAAACAGTTGCAGTGTCTTTAAATTGTTTTACATATTTTTAACTTTATAGATAAAGATATCTGTTCAAAGGCCTTGTATCTTCCTTTTGTGGTGATAGGGAGTAAATACTATTTATTTGATGTCCATATTTAAAAGATGTGTCTAGTATTAAGTAACTTGGTTCAGTCTTAGTTTGTGTCCTCGTGCCTTTGTGTCCTTAGAAACTTGACTAATTTTTAAAATTTTTTTTTCCTGAAACTGAAATACATTTTATTTGAAATTTGCAACTCAAACTGAATCTGGAACCTTAACAACATTAGCAGACCATGGGGTATGACATTTTGCTGTACTGAGTAGCTGAGTGTTAAATCTCTCCCCACAGGAGAGAACAAACTTGAATAGATTCCATGCAGCTTGGCTGTCTTAAGTTGACAGCATATGAATCCACTATATGATTGGATTTAAAAGTCAATAAGTACCTTAAAATGTAGCTCTGTAAATATATTGTTAGTCTTCCTCTGGTGGTGGAAGGTGATGGTAAGTTTGTCCTTGCAACCCCATCAAATTAAGAATTTTTTATTAATTACATTTCTGTTGTTGTTTCTTGTAGGTGTTGTGGTAAATGGCCTGATTAACGTCAGTATCACAACAATTGAGAAGCGCTATGAGTTGAACAGCTCCCTTACTGGCTTGATATCTGCAAGCTATGACATTGCATTTTGTGTATTGTCACTGTTTGTATCTTTCTTTGGAGAAAGAGGGCACAAACCACGATGGCTGGCTTTCTCAGCTTTTATGCTAGGATTGGGCTCACTTGTATTTTCCTTACCGCACTTCAGTAGCGGAAAATATCACCATGGAGCTAAACTTGAAGGTAAGCTTATTCTTATGTTCTGAAAACGTAGCTTTGTTTTTCATTATTCTTTGTAGCAACTTGGTGCAACTCTTACTTTGGGCAGCCTAGTTAATCTTTGTTGAAGTTGTAAAAATTGAGTAGTATTTCCTAGTAGTGAAAGTAAATCCATGAGTTCACGAGCTGTTTCGGTACACTGAACTTTCTTTTTCAGAACAGATCTGAGGTTGAGTAAAGTGCTTTTTTATTTGTATTGGTGAGTGTAATCAAAATTCACTTAGACTGAAAAACGATCTGGTATTTATTCATCAGTAAGAATGCAGGTTAGGTCAGTGATGTGGAATAAACGTCAAAGGAAAGCTGTCAGAATTACTGTCTGTTGAAAGGCCACTACACATTGCAGTTCTGCTAGATTTTGAACTATTATCAAAGGTATGCAAAGGCATGTTGAGTAATTCATTAAGAAGTTTTACTGGGTTTGTCCAAAATGCTGACTATACTTATGTTGTTGGTGTTTTTTTTTAAGTAAAGAAGAAACATGCAGTATCGAAATCATGGTAGTATCCAACTCTGATGTCTTACAGAGCTTTGCTTGTAACTCAAGACTTTGAGTGCTGTGTATTTAATGCCATCTGCTTGTATCACACTCTGTGTGGTGATACACCTGTAACCAACAGGGAAACATCCAGATATTTTAAAAGAAGGATGACTTAATTTTTCACGGTTATCTTAATTGTTATTGCATTGCTTAAGCAAATTTCTTTAGTGACTAAGTATATTAACATGCTAACTGAGAAACTCAGTAGCTATTAAGCAATCTGGTGGAATGTTCTCAGACTTCCAGCTGCTGGTACTCGTTTATATTTTTTCAAGTGTTAATCACAAGATGCCATGCACTTCCGTAAGCTGTCAAGATGTTGACTATTAGTTAAATAACTTTGGTAAATTACTGTTCCCCATTGAATAAATGAGGGCCTGAGGCAGAAGTTAATCTAGCTTTTAACTTAATAGAGCCAAATGAAAAAGTTTCAACAGATGATTACACATTAAGCTTGTTGCTGCTATAAGAGTTACTTGCTTCTGGCTATACCACATACTCATTTCTTTGCAATTACTATTTATTACTCTTATATCTCTCTAGTATGTAAGGGAAGCTGAACTTAATCTAAAGGAAGTTCTGACCTGTTTGTAGCTTTGTTTTCTATTGCAGTGAGATACTGGCAGCACAAGAGTGTTGAAGGTAGATAGCAAACTATTGCAACTGGTTTCTTTCCCTTACTAGCAATTTTGATAAGTATCTTTGTCTGTTCCTGTTTTGTCAGTACATCTGCCATTTCATCTGGCAGTGAAGATGCTGTAGGAGTTAATACTTTATTAGGGTTTGTGTTCCACACTGAGTTTTGAAATCCAGAATCTGTGCAGAAAGTTTCAAGTGGCACATGTGTTTTCTTCTTCATGGCCCTATAAAGCTAACTGAATTCATACTTAATTTTTTGACTATTGTAATGCAGATACTTGTGCTGTGACAGTGAACAGGTTTAAGGGTCTAAGCTGACTTAAACAAAACACTATCAAAAATAAATGGCTGCAGAATTCAGGAAATGTGTATTATGGCAGACTCAAAGCAAGTTTACAGGTACTGTACAACAGCGTCCTTTCACATTGAAGTTAACCAGAGTACATGTTTTCATTGGATGCCTGGTTTAGCTTGTTTTGATGATGAAGTATCTTAGCTGCATGTTTAGTTGTAAAACTTAATAGTACCAAACACAGTCCAAACCTTTCTTGTTGCTTATCATTTGGATGAGTATTTTAAAGACCACATACTGGGAGTGAACTCAATTTATGAGTGCAACTTAAAAGTTTTGCAGTCTATTTTTTGTTAACATCCGCTTGGTACTTTGCACCACCTCGTTTTTTGACTTGATTATTTTTGTTCATCTATTTGTAAATCCAGTGAGCTTCACCTATAGTATGACTTTAAAGTACAGTTCAGTATAACACTGATTGACTGCCAGGAAAATCATTACCTAATCTAGAAATTGAAGTCCTGTAGACTTCCTGGAAATTACTGTTTTACCACAAGGTATCTGTGTACTTCTTTGTAGCATAGCATGTTTACCTGCTCGGAACTGTTTCACTGGAAATATTATTGCAGTGTAAAAATATTTAAATCAATGTCTTACTTAATGAATAGCTAACCAGTGGACTGTCTCTTTATGAATAGAAAAACTCAAACGCTTCTGTCTTGTCTGATCTCCAAAAATTCTTGAAACTCAAAACTGTGATGTAGATATAATCTGTTTTGTTAAAGATCCTTGTTTAGGATCTTTAAATCATCATAGAATCTTCTGATCTAGCTCTGAAATTTGGAGTCAGGAGCTCCATCTAGTGGGTTTTTTATAATTCGGCAATTATTTGATTACTCTGACACAGTATGAGGGCTGTAAAAACCACAGTTGAAATGGTGTTATAAGCAATATATTTTTTATGTTTATCTCAATTCCTATTGAAATGACTTTCATGTCAAATGGAAAATTTAAATCCTCACTTTGAAAAAGGAAGAATCTCATTATGAGGATAATCAAGCATTGGAAGAGGTTACTGGACAGTCTTTCTTCCTAGGGCTTTTCAAAACCCATCTGAGCTGAGTTCTGAGCAGTTTCATCTGGTGTCGGTGTTGACACTAGATTGGGAGGCTGGACTAAACAACTTCCAGATGCCTCCAGCAGCCTGAATTATTCCACAAAACCCTTCATTTCTACTATTTAAGTTGAAATGCATGTGGTGTGATTTAACAAAAATGAAAATGACTTGAGCGCCTTTCCGCAGTTCTCTGTAGTGCTGGAAACTCTGAATGTAGACTAGTCAACTAGGGGCTGATAACTAGTGAATCTCTTCAGAATGGCAATAATTGATCTCTTTTCCTGGAACATATAGAGGACAAATTAAATAATGAAGGAGACTGTGGCACATCTAAAACATGTAAGAGGGCTATGGGGTGAGCAGAATATGTGAGATGCCAGCCTCTAATTTGACTGTTTTCTTTCTTCACCATTGGCATGCCTGTGGATTTCCTGTTGGTTTTTGTTTCTGAACAGACCACCAGATAAGTCAGATGATGGATAGAGCTGCTGTTCTTCACACTATCTGGTGTATTTCTCTATACCACTTATATATTACAGGGTTACAGAACATCCGTTCACAGAAACTAAGAATTTGTCCCAGAATTCTGAATCTCCCTTAAAACTCTCTTCCCCATTCAAAACCTACAGGACAGACAGGTATTTTTAAGCTTAAGAGGGAACAGAAATTAAGCTGTTCTTTTATTTCTCCACATCTCACTTTTTAATGTACTAAAAAAAAAAAATCCTACACAAACAAAACAGCCACATCCAGTGTAAGATATGAGTAAAGCTAGTCTTGATCTGTATTATTTCCAATTTATATAATTGCTAAAGCATGTTGCAGTTCTGCCTTCTTGGCTAGCATGTTGCACTAGCATTAAGTCTTTGGGAATACTTGCCCTTTACATAACTTGTATTCAGATAGGCATATTAAAGTAAAGAATGGAAGAAGATATATAATTACCATTTTAGATAATATTGTCATTAAAACAGTTCTGCCCTTCAAAATACTAATCCAATGGTTTTTAGAAAGAAGAGCAGTTTTATAGAGGAAAAGTTGGATAGAAGTGGTTAGTTACCCATCTAAACTTCTCCCACAGCTTGGCTTATCTCAGATTAGACTTTTTTGATTATGTAAAACCAGTGCTTTCTCTTCCACACCGATCATAAGATGGTGGAACTAATATAGGTTAGATTAACCTATGGCACATTACCAGGCTATTTGACTGTTCAAAACCTTATACTAGTAGAAGAGGGGGATTATTTGATTTTCTGAGGTAAAGACAGTGAGTTGTCATTTGATGACAATTTTGACCCTGAATTAAACTAATCTCATCACAGTTTGTTTCATTAGTGAATACTCTTTGGAGAATTTTCTTGAAATGAAATATGAAGTCTATGACTGCAATCAGTAAGTGCATGTACATTTGCTTAGCTAAAAATCAGTAAGTCTAGTGGATGATGCAAATACAAATATTATAATTGTATTAAAGTATACATTATTCTCATAATTTCATATAGATAGAGTTTTAATTGTATGATTTGAAAACAAAAAGTGTGATAAATTTTCATCTTTGCATGAGAATAATTATTATATATTAATAATATTAAAAATATTATAAAAATATAATAATTTATGACTGGCTGAAAAGCTAGAAAACGGACAGAGGCTATACTCAGTAACACAATGGCATAAGGCTTCTAAATTGATGTGGAAGAACACACTTGGTGTGGGGACAGGGATTCATGAAGAAGCAGTCTGTCAGAGTTTGGTGGCCATTAGCCTGTGGAATCTTATTTCATGAAGCTACCCCGCAGATCTCAAGCTAGACTAGTACCTTAATAAAATTCATGCAATTTTCTTAAACAGTTGATTACTTATTTTCAGATAAGTACAAATAAGTAGTAAGAGCAAGGTACTCTTATTTAAAGTACAAAACTTAAATAAGTTAATGCTGATTCAGACTTGCCTAATTGGCATTTAGAGTTAAAAGGTAACTGTAGGTGTTCTCTACATGCTGTACACAAACATGTATGTTAGCAGAAAACTGTAGGAAATGCTGTCTTGCAACAGATAACTTTAGATACTGTGCATATAAATAGTAAAAAGTTAACTGGATATAAGACCTCAGTATTGATCTTTTTGCAGAAAGATGTAAAGAAAATAGATTGACACTAAGTGGAAAACAAATTCTAGGAGCATGAGAGAAGTGCTTCATACTAAAACATACCATATGTGGTTTCAAAGAAACATTAAAATGAGGCTTGTTCCTGACTGGGAAAGATTTAAAATGCTAATAACTCCCCTTGAAGTGTTTAATCATTCAGAATTGGCCACTTTGTATACTACAGCACTAATGTACCTGTTATGTGGTACATGACTCTACTACAGGTATGGAGCTGCTGCTTCTTTAGGATGGAAACGATAAAAGCCAATGGTGCATTTATGACAATGTTGGTCAGCCTTTTTTTTTTTTTTTTTTTTTTTTTTTTTTTTTTTTATTAAACAAAACAAAACAAAAAACTGAGTGGCAGGATTTTTCTTGTTTTATGTCTTGTGAGCCCAAAGCATTCATCAGTGAGCTTACCTGATTCAGAGGTTGTTTTCATATTTTCTCAGGATGGTTTGTTTTCACCAAATTGACAGGTTTATTGTTTTCCTCGAGGTTGTATGTTCCTCTGTGGAGAAGCTTGGAAAGAAAGAAACATGCTTTTCTTTTGATCTTGTCAGTTGGGATTGTCTGTTACTGAAAGTGCAGTGATAGGAAGGGGAAGGGAAAGAAAAAACATACTGTCTTCATTTCTTTTTTTTTTTTTTTTTTTTTTTTCCTTTCTGCATAGAGGCATACAGGAGCACAGCAGATGCATTCTGCTCTACTTCCTTGCTGTGGTGATTTGTGTTGTGGGATTTCTGTGTGTGAGGGTGGGTTTGTTTATTTATTTATTTATAACTGACTGTGGCACTTTGTTCTCCAGCAGTCCAACTTTCCTCTTGCTGTTCAGGCCATTGTGTTTCTTTGCTTAAGAATGGAGGCTGTTGCTAGTGCTCCTCAGAACTACTGTAGGGCACAAAACCAAACTTAAATATCTGTTTCATAGCAGTGTTCCCTAAACTGTTGAATACCATTTGACTTTTTTTTTTTTTGTGTACACTTGGTCCTCAGGCCAAAGTGTTTTAATAAGGCTATTTCATCCATATTTTTGTATTGGTAAGGAAAAAAAACTGTTTTTGTTTGCTGTAATCATATTTCTTTAAGAGGATATAATGTAACTGAAGGTTAGTGTAGTCGTGCATAGGGTATAGTAGGTGTGAAAACTAGAATAGGAGTCTGGGTGCAACAGTGCAGAATATATGCACTGTCATATGTCATGTATAATATGTACATGTAGAATAAATACAAGTTCTTCAGTTGTAATGAGCTAGGTAGTATGCCTTTAAAATTTTGTTGTTTATGTCCTCAGATACATGTCAGATTTCAGGAACAAGCTCTGCTAATTTCACTTGCAGTACCAGGACAAAGTCTTCACTTTCCAATTATCTCTATGTCTTTATACTGGGACAGCTGCTGCTGGGAGTTGGAGGAACTCCTCTGTATACTTTGGGGACAGCTTTTATTGATGATAGTGTTCCAAAGCACAAATCTTCCCTTTATATAGGTAAGTTTTAAGTCCATTTATAAACATTGTCTGGAAAGATCGCAGATTACAATATCCAATGAATTGTTTTATGTATTGACCTAAGGCTCATCTTTCATCATTGTCTGCTAATGTGCATGAAGTAGTTTTATAACTTGTAGAGTACTGCTGTAAGTATGAAGTCTTTTCAGTAGTATTTTTGCAGGGTTACCAGGAGGTTGCTTTGTGTCCCTCTGTTGCTCTTCCGTCATCTCAGTAACTGAAAGGGCTTAATATAGCCTTCATATAAACAATATGTTCAGGTAAGATGTCTACTGCTAGTATCTGTCCTTTACCCATACCTATTAGCTCTCTACTGACAGTGGGCAGCCCTATGTATACAGGGACACTTATGAGCATCGTGTGATCAGTGCAGTCTTCTAGTCACATCCAAATATGGCACTTAAACATACTTCCGATATATATTCCTGCCTTACTTGAAAGTAAAGAGATTACCTAGTAATGCAGGTAATAGATTTATATTTACTATCAAGCTCTTAGAAAGCTAAAGAATAAAAACTCGTAGTGTTAATCTTTTCTCTTAGGGGGAAATCATTGAAGTCATCATCTACTTGCATACCCTTCTTGCTTAATTGTTCCAGACAAGCCACCTTATCTTCTGCCAACCAAGTGTCTAGTTACTTATGTTAAATATTTATGTTAAATCAAGGCAGCCCTTAATTTTGTTTGTCTTTACTATGAGTTAAGGCTTGTACATTTTCTGAGGATAGTGAAATAAATAGAGCAAAGTTAGTACTGTTGGTATGATTAAGGGATCAAGAAGCGTCTTGAAAACTCAAGAGATGTGATTAGCGTAGAGGCTTAAAATGTAATTGACAGTATAATAAACCTGATTCATTTGCAGTCTTTGGATACCTGCTGAATTTAGCAGAATAGTGTATTCTACTTCATAGAATAACAACTGGAGGGAATTACAGTGAGAGGACAGGTAGCTACATTAAGCCTATAATATATAGTCTTTTTTAACCTTAATAACATTGTATTGAAGATTAAAAATATATTGTGTTGCTTGATACAAGGCTTGTTCAAGGCAAGGAAAAAACAGACCACCCTAAAGTTGCTCTTACTGTCTACAAATAACTGCTAGCACCTTAGTCTGAAAGTTGGTAAATTCATAAGCTGTTGTTTTCTTCCTTCTTGAAAATAGGGATATTTTGTGAAGACTTCTTACCTTGCTCAGCAGAGACATATTTAAATCTAAAGCCAGGGAACTGTTAAGAAGTTCCAAATGATAATTTAGGTTGAATAGTTTGTAGGAGGAAATAAGGATCATGGAAATTTGAAGTTATGTAGGATGAATGTGAACGTAGAGTGTTTCTATTAGCTTATCATTATAACTAAAATAGAGGTAAACTTAGAACTCATCGACTGCATATTTATTCTAACTTTCTGGTGTGTCAGTGTTCTGTTTCACTCTCCCCTGCCACTACTTCTTGCTATCTTAAGAGAATGAAATCATATAATACTCATAAAACAGACAATCTGGAAACATCCTAGAAGTCTAGGTTCTTCAACATGGGGGGCAGGGGGGGAGGATGAAAATCACAGAGCTTTGGCAGCAGGAATGCATGTCTTATTTTGACAGCTCTAGTTTGCAGGCAGTCTTTCAACTAGTAGTAGAGTTCTTCTGCCAACAGTGTTAATATGCCACAGAAGTATCTGATAGGCCAGAAAGGCTGTGACATCAAGAAAATCTTGTACTAACACAAAAGCAATATAGACTTAAGACTGCTTTTCTGTAGCACATAGATACAGCTGCAGCTTTAGTGTTTTTCACCTAACTGCCAGGAGTAATTCAAATCCATGGCTTTATATTATTAGAATTACATCAGGAAATTGAAGCAAGTTCTCCACAAACTCGAGTGGCAGATATTTCTCCTGTCAGAAACTTTTAATGGAAGCCTGCACTGTAATCTTGTTGATTCTTTTTTTTTTTTTTAAAAAAAAAAAAAAATAAGATCTGCATTCAATTGAAGATCAAAGTATGTAGGTTTTTAAAGACAGCATGCATATGCTTCTAACAACTGATGCTTGTAATAATTGCAATTAAGAAACTTTTATGAGAGGTTGTTTATGATTGCAGGACAGGATGTGCTAAAGGTAATCTAACAATGTATGTAAACAGTGCAAGTGAAGTGTGTGTCTTGGTATGTTAAACCTCAGAGATGTAGCTTTAATGAGTGCTGCAAATTTCTGTGTTGAGGTAAAAGTACGAACTTTTTCTCCTGCATACTGTACCTGAAGCAATGATACTGAAAGAAGAGGTTGAATTAAGAAACCACTTGGTCTGAAGTTGACTTAAGGAATTTCCTGAAAAGGAAGCTTAAAAATATGATGTATTTTCTCTTCCAGGGATTGGCTATGCCATGTCATTGCTTGGGCCTGCTATTGGCTATGTCTTAGGAGGACAGCTACTTAATATTTATATTGATATCAAGATCCCAGAAAGGCAAGATGAGTCTTCTAGTTCCTATTTTCATTGCTAATAATACTTATTAAAATCTTTAAATCTTCTCTACATGAGGAAGAGAAATGGTTTGGTTTTTTTTTTTTTGTTTGAAAATACTGATCATGAGTGTACTTCGTATTTTAACGTGTAAACAACAATTTTTAATGCACATAAATAACAAAGTGACAGCATTCAAGGATCTTCTGTCTCATCTACTTTTAGAAATAATTTTCTATCTCACTGACATCTGAAATCAGTGACATGATTTCATCAGTTTTTCCCAAATTATTTTTCCAGTACACAGATGGACCAAGATGATCCACGCTGGCTTGGAGCATGGTGGATAGGATTCCTTGTATGCTTTTTTGCAATTTGGTTTCTGATAATACCATTTTCATGCTTTCCGAAATACTTGCCGGGTAATTTTTTTTTTTTTTTTTTTTTTTTTTTTCTTAAATGGGAATGAGAGCTGCTTTGTAAAGGAGATCTCTTTCTATCTCTAGAGTGCTGGACTCAGAGGCCGATTCCTCTGATTCTCAGTTAATTATGTAATAGCCCAAGCCTTATTGAAATAAAAAGGTATTTATTACTATTTAGCCTTTAAAACATGGGGAATTAGCCAGAGGAAGGATCTTCCAAGTACTAGTGGAAAGTAGAGCGGGACTGGAAACAGATAGAATATGGGAACTGACAGTCAGAATCTGAAAAATGCATTCAACTAGGTGCTCACAGGACTGCATTTAAGTAAAGGTGTTTGCTTATCACCAAAAATCATAAGGAAATCCTACCAGCTTAACTCTTGCATTGTTGTCTTTGACTACTGCATTATAGTTATGGGTAGAATATGAATTCAAGTATTGCAGAGGAGTCTTAAAAAGAAGGTTTTAATACATTTTCTGCTGAGGCAGGTAGTTGCTTGGAAGAGCATCTATCTAAAAGAAAGATCTAAAAGAAAGGAACAATGAAGTAGTGAACCAGGCAGAACATGAGGATTATGAAAACAGTGAGTGGACTAAGAATCTAAAATTCTTAAGATGTAATTGCTAATATCTTATTACAGCCAAGGTTATCAAAGGGAAGAATGATGCCTTTATTTAAAATTTTCCCACAGCAATAAATTATTGATATTCTCTGGCTCCAAGTCAATAGAAATACTCAATTAGTCTTATGGTAGAAAGGAAACGTTTCTTGTA
Organism: Centrocercus urophasianus; assembly: GCF_019232065.1. NCBI lineage: Eukaryota > Metazoa > Chordata > Aves > Galliformes > Phasianidae > Centrocercus > Centrocercus urophasianus. The sequence goes on from NW_024884767.1 coordinate 18,450,326, forward strand.
GTATTTCTTTCTACTTTAAGTCTTGAGCACTGTTATTCAACATCTTCTTTATTAATAAATATTCTTTTTTTGCTGTAGGAACAGCAAAAATACAGGCAGAAAAAGTCTCTGAAACCCATAATGATGGAAGTGAGGCACTTGTTGAAACAAAGAATATTGGAAAAAATTTTAAAGACTTTCCTATTGCTCTCCTGGTAAGAAAATATAGAACTTAATACAACTGGTATGTGCTGAGAATAAGACTCTTTTCAGGTGTTAAATGAATGTTTACTGAGGTAACTTCATCTTCAAAGTGCTGTGGCAGAATTTTTAAGAGTCACTGAGAAATAAAGCATATTATGTTTTGCTGATGTTTTTGACTGCTAACATGAGCAGCGTATTAGTGAAGTTCTGCATGAAAGTATCTGCTTGAAAATAAAGTGGCATCTAGTTTACATGGTGCAATGATGAAATAACACTCTGGAAATTACACAAACTTTTCTCCACAGATTTTGTTGAAGAATCCTGTGCTTATGAGTCTGATACTAGCCAGCACCTCAGAAGCTTTAGTTGCCACTGGCTTTGCCACATTCCTACCAAAGTTTATAGAAAATCAGTTTGGAATGACATCAAGTTTTTCAGCAACTCTTGGAGGTAATGAGGTTTTTTTTTTTTTTTTTTTTTTTTTTTTTTTTTTTTTTTTTTTTTTTGCTTTTTATTGTTTGTTTCTTTTTAAAATCTTTAACATATTTACTAGGTTACAGCTGGGAGCTAATATAGTCTGTCTTGTATTTTCTGAGATTATTGAGAAGTTATTTGTTTGAAAACAGCTAAAATTGGGTTCTTACAGCAGAAAATCTTTTAAGCTCTTTATGCCTATCTGAATTTAAACCCAAGTTTTTAATTTGCCAATGGTGAAAATCTGAGTTGTCTGTATGTTCAGTAAACTAATAGTAACTTTCAAAGTGGAATGAAAAATTTGTATGCTAGTGACACTTTAATTTATTCCTCTATTTTTGGTGAATGGCATTTAATTTTCTTTGTTTAAAATTGTCTAAAGGAGCATGAAGCTGTGGTCCCTCTTATTTTTGTTACCTGATAGGCAGAAGTAATAGGTAGAAAAAGAAGGGCTTTGAAAAGCTAGTATTGTAGAAATCAATGTGGTAAGTGATGGAAAAGCTGCACTAGTTAGGATCATGTGAGTAAGTCTGTAGTCATCTTTCAAGGATAGCAACAAGATCAAGGCAGGTAGGCCAAGAGATACTTGCATTATGGCCAGCTTTGTATTTCTGGAACATCTTGCTAAATTACTCCAGCTACTAGTGCAAGCATATGGTAGTTGAAGTGCTCTTTCTCCACTAAGTCTCAATGACTTAGTCCTCTGGGTAATACTAAATAGCTACTGCTATTATTATTTAGTCATCTTTGCTTCAGAGCAAAGTTATCTGTAAGTTTCCATCAGAAATGCATTGGAATATATGCTGAATTGTTAAACTGTTGTCAGCAGTGGGGGGAGAAAACTAATTTTTCCTCTTCTAGTCTATTTTACTTTGAGTTTGATATTTGTAGTGTTAATTAGATGTAGAATTTTGAAGAAATGTCCAAGGTCATGTTGAAAGCTAGACTTACCTGAACTAAGAGCTACCTAGTCTTGAGTGTTATACTTTGAGCCTTTCTCTATGTGCATATGTGCCTGTACAGCTCTGCAGCTGTATCTCAAGTCTCTAAATATCCCTTGTCAGTTCAAGTTGTGCCTTGGAACTCTGTTTTACTGGAGTTTAGCTATATTTAAGCTTTCAGTTATCTCTGAAGTTCCAATAGTGTGTAGGGATAAATCCATATAGATTATGAGAGCAAAACTGGCCAACTTTGGTCTCTGAGAACTTTAGTTTTTAGTTTCTGTAGATGCTTTGTTGTATCTTTTGCTGTCTTCTGTATAACTATGTTCTGTTGTTTAAAAAGTTCATAGCACGAATTTGGAACAAAGAATATAGATGAGAAAAAATACTGAGAAACCATGGAGTAGTATTTTCAAAAAGCAGATTGGTAGTGTTCAGAGTTTTCTGCCCAGAATTAAGTACCCTTAAGTAATCTTGGTTTGCTTTGTTGAGCTTCAATTTTGTATGTCTAAAGATTACACTGTGAATTTGATCTTCTGGAAAGACTACAGGTAATATAAAGACAGAATAAATTGCTTTCACAGAAACTATTACATTTCTTACTCTACACCTTAAGATGCAACCCATAACTGTTATGATTTTTTTTTCTTACATAACATGAAATTGCTCTCTGAATTACTTCACTTACTATGTGTTGCACTTCTGTGTAATTGCTTTCTTGTTTTCCTCTAGGGCTTGTATTAGTTCCGGCAGCAGCAATAGGCCAAGTCATAAGTGGCATCTTGGTATCCAAGTTCAAAATGGATTGCAAAAACATAATCAAGTTCATCATAGGCACTTGTTCAGTTGCCTTTCTGTTAAACACAGTCTTTTTAGTTGCTAAATGTGGGAATGAGCCTTTTGCTGGTGTTTCTGAAACATATAATGGGTAAATATATTTTGATGCATTTTTGGTGCTAGTGTTTGTTTAAACTAAGAAAACTACATTAGAGTACAGAATCTTAAAGTCATAATTTTACCTTGATGTATGAAAACAGAACTGTTTTATGAAACTCAAGATGTTGTTCTTGGTATCTGTGTAATAGATGAATAAGAAAACAATGATATGTATGCAACTTTTAAGTGCTCTGAGTAGACAAGTCTGCTTGTCTGGGGATGGTGGGAGGGTGCTGTTCTAGATGTAGTATTATGTTACTGAATTTTAATCTTGCTGCATTTTTTCTTGAAACTATAAATCAAAGAACTTCAAGTGTACATGTGTGTGGGAGGGAGAAAAGAAGAGGAACTGGGTTGAGATACAAATCTTTATCTCATCTTTCTTTGTTTCTAAATTGAAAAAATCTGTGGCAGTAATAACAAAAAAAAAAAAAAAAAAAAAAAAAAAAAAAAAAAAAAAAAAAAAAACAAACCAAAAACAAACTACTTACAACTCCAGAAGTAATTCTTTTTTATTCTATATCTACTAGAAATTGCTTTATTTTTGAGTATGAATTATTTACGAGCATGAATTAGTCTTTGGAATAATCGAGATTTGTTCTTTTATGAATAGTGTATTACTTATCTACATGTCTGCTGCTTATAATTAGTTTAAAACTATTATTATTTCAGAACAGGCACGCTACGTAACTTAACAGCACCATGCAATGCTAACTGCAGATGCTCCACTTCCAGATACTACCCTGTTTGTGGCAGAGATGAAGTCCAGTACTTTTCTCCGTGTTTTGCAGGATGTACATCGTCTAATCTTAGTAACAAGAAAAAGGTGCTTTATAGTATGCAAGTTGTTGACTTAGCCTGTTTGTTTTTCATACAAAATATGTTCTATGTGGCAAGTGTTCTACCATCAGTATGATAGCAAATAAGTATCACTAAAGTGATGGTTACTACGGGAAAATCTTACGTGAATTGGAAGCACATACGCTTGTAAGTAGGGTGAATGCTGATATGACTCATTTGCTTAGTGTCTCATTGCAGATGTTACTTCCACTAGGCCTTTTACTGCTGAAAATTCAAAGCAAATCCAGGTTTGATATATTGAGTTGATCACAATAGTAGAAATCAGCAGCTGCCTTGACATTAAGTTGCAATTCTTATCTAGTATCTTAAAGAATAATATAATGTTTATTATATGCATGGCAGTATGCTTCTGTGTGTTTGCAAACCTGGAAAGTCACATCCTGGAAAGTAATTTTCCTCTACCATGAATGTTAGGAAGTTATGAAAGTGGCTGATTAGTTCAGCAAGGGAGACTTTTTTCTCCTTGTTTCTGCTAGCATAACAAACACTTGAGCAGGGCTGTGGGAGTGTAGGAAGAAAAGCCTTAAAGGTAGGCAAGTTGAACAGATTGGCTGGGGACTTCTTATATCTGATTTGACTGTTTTGTTTTGTGTGTTTTTTGTTGTTGTTGTTATTGTTTTGTTTTTTTTTTCCAGTGGAAAGTTCAGACTTTATTATTTTTCTCTTGAAAACAAACTAGAGTGGATTTAAATGAAGAGCTTAAAACTATTCAGTTTGATCATATCCTTAAAAAAGCAGCCCAACATCACTTCTGTCCTGGTTAAGTCTTCAGGAGTAGTCTTGAAAAAGGGAAGCCTTCATTTCTTTTCCTGTCAAGTACAGCCTACTGTGAAAACCAGCTTGCTTATAGCAGAAAGCATAAAGCCATGTGATATGGGGCTTGCTGACAGCTCATGTAAAGTATGTGGGCTCCTGCGTTTATCTCAGTTGTTCTGCTGCGGTTGAAACTGAATTTGTATTCCCTAAGCTTGAAGATAAACTGGAGGAAATAATGACATAAGTAGCTTTGAATCTAAAGAATGAACCTCATTTAAGCAACAGCAATTTTGTAGTTAAAATTGCTTAGAGTAAGATTTTTGAGTTTTTGGAAATAATCAGCAGCTTTGGTTAATAAGCAAGGGAGCAACTACCAGTAGTTAATTTAGTGAAAACATCTTTTGAGAAACATGTTAGATATATTGTGCTGTAAGAGATCTGTAGCTTTTGGATATACTTTCTTCAGGCATGAAACTTTTGAAAGAACTAGTTGGAAAGAAAGGAGCATTTCACCCAGCCCCTGAAACCTTTAATGGTGTTGGTTTTTTGTTTCTTTGTTTTTTGTTTTTTTTTTTTTCTTTGTTTTTTGAAGAAATGATTTGTGTGAAACCAACTTATTTTCCAAATAATGTGTTTAAAAAAAAAAAATCTTCAAAGATTTGCAGTAGGATTTAAGTATGAAAGATAGCTTTCCAAGGTTTATTCTGCTGATGTCTGTTTATAATATAGTGTACTGAGTATCTGTGTCTCTGACTCTAGAACATCTTTACTTTAAGCTTTTTATGTTTGTACCTCGGAACTTTCTGCACACAAAATAGAGGTTGACTGTTTTGAGTACTGGTCAGGTGGTCACTGGATCAGTCAAATTGTGCTGAATCAATTTTAAAAAATTGGGGTTACGTGGTCATATGGTCAGAAGGAAGTAGACTACTTCCCACACTTGAAGTCAGGTTTTTTTTTTTAATTCACTTGGATGCAAATGCACGATACCTACCATATTAGAATGATGTCTACTTAATTTGTTTTATAAATTATTTTTAGACTTACTACAACTGTTCGTGTATTGGGAAGCTGAAGAGAGAAAACGTTTCAGAAGACTTTCTCTTTGAAGCTATATCTGGGAAATGTTCAACCCGATGCAAAAATTTACCTTTATTTCTGATCTATTTCTTTTTTGCTGTTGTTTTTACATTTATGGCTGTTACTCCGTCTACTGTAGCCGTTCTCAGGTATGCTTTTTGGGCATTAGAGAAAACATGTGAGAACTGAGATCAGTGAGACACTTTAATTCATTTTAGTCTGTAATATGGATTCAATCATATGTGCAAAGGATTTTCTTTTGTGGTATTTTGTGCACTTAGCAGGCAGTACTTGAAGGAGAGATAGTTGTTCATTGTAGTTAAGTAGATAATGTTTGAATCAGTAAAAATAATCTTTCCTACTTGCAGAAAAAGTAGAAGCAAAGCTCACTATTTCATGGGAGCATTCATTTGACCTCTGTGGTCAAAAAGCAAGGAATAAATTTGCTGTGTTTTTGGATGGGGAAAACATTCAACTACTCTGTGTATGGTTAGTTCCAGGACTTCAAGTCTTACTAAGAAAATAACAATCAGGCAATATCTATTTAATTCCTATTCCTCAATTCAATTTTGGCTGTAGGAACTGTAGACTACCTTTGCTATCATATTAATTTTGTTATATTGGGATTCCGAGGTAGTTAATATGAAATGTGGCAGCGTGTATGTGGCTGTTACTTGTTGTCTTGGCTGTCTTGCATAAAAACTTGATTTATTGTTCTTTCAATGTGTATATGTGAAGGTAGAGGTCTTTAACTTGATGTTGAAATTTGACTTGTACTTCAAATATTTCTGAGGGGAAAAAAAAAAGTATTTGTGGTGTAGATATATCTGCATTTTTACCCATGGTACTTGAGGAGAAGGCAAGGTGTGGTGGCTGTTAAATGTGTTGGGTTTTTTTTGCCAACTTTCTGGGTAGTGGAGATGGGCAATGATACTGCAGCTGTAGTTTGAAATAGTTTCTTTTCAGGGGTGGTGTCCACCTGGGCTTAAGAGTTTGCCATGTTAGTCTGTGGTCATATGAGTGTGAAATGCTACCCAATCTTCAGAACTGAACTGACAATTTTATTTAGGTGATTCTGAGTAATAACATTTTGAATTTGGAATCTTTAAACTCTTAAATTGAAACTGTTACTCAGTTCTTGAGTACTATAGAGCAGTTCCAATGATCAAGAACTAATTTGAAGTGCTCAATGTGAGTTAAATTACTGCAGAATATTTTGATATGTATCTCTCCAGCAAGCCTATTCTGTACACATTGAAATGGAAACCTGAGTGTTCGTGACAGTATTCTAGTGCTAGAAGTAAACACTTACACCATAGAAGACTGCTTGTTCTCCTACCTCCAATTGTCTTTGTGGGTAGGGGAATCCTAACAGATGGCTTTCACTGCTCATCTTGGATGAAGCACTTCAGTATACTTAGTACAGGTTGAGTAAAGAATACACTACAGAAACAAAATCACATAAATGACATAGAGTAGGTTGCACTTAATATTTATGTATTATCTTTAAAATGTGATGAAGATAAAATAATTTGCACCAAGGGAAATATCTGAAAGAAATGGGTAGGAGGTAATTTCTTCTAGTGTTGCATCAGTACACTAATTTGTGTGAGACAGGCCAAAACTGATTTACTGTAAGGCTGTACTGTGTTGTGAGTGTTGTGCTGAAGCTGTCTCTATTCATACATTGCTTTTTCAAGAATAGTTGCTCAGGATAGTATTCTAGCATTGTCCTTTAATTCTTGGTTGTTCTCTGGTGGAAAAAATGTTCAACAATATATCAAAGTGCTGCTAGTAAGTTAGATTTTTACTTATTGTTAAACATAGTTTAATATACAATTCCTTGATAACCCATAGGAGTTGCTTCTATTCTTTTGTGGAAACAGGTATTAAAGTTCTTTAGTTATTTGTTTTGTGCTGGATTTCTAAAATTGTGTGCAGTCAGCAGGCTAAAATAATACATTAAGATAAAGCATATCCAGTGAGGAAAAATAGCTGGGAAAAGAATCAGTTAAGAAGTTGTTTTCTTGTAATTTTATTTACAGATGTGTGCCAGATAAGCAGCGCTCATTTGCTCTTGGAGTGCAGTCAGTGTTTCTACGACTACTAGGTATAAAACTCTTGCTGAAACTCCTGTCTCTGAACAAGTTGCTTCTCTAAGACTGTTTTCTAAACTTAATGATGCATTAAGAAACTTCCAGAGGGTCTTGTAGTAGTATCTTGCTGGCTTAGGACATACACTTGTTAGAAGGCAAGTGCTATCAGAACTCAAATTCCTTGAATAGATTATGCACATTCATGTTAGCTCTTCCTGCTGTCACAGGCAGGAATAAAATGTAGGTAACTATCATTCTTCCTGCAAAAGGTACCCTCTGTCGCCTCCCCCAGTGCTGGAGGAAGTTGTATTCTTAAAGTTGAGATCCTGCTAAGCTATGCTATGAAAAACAGTATCATGTGTCTAGCACATGAAGTTTACAGTCACAGGAGGGTGACAGTCTTAACCAGTAACGTTACTGCTGCATATGCTGTTGTATTTTTAAAGGGGACAGATGAAATATTCCTTTCCCTTTCAAAAACTTTCGAATGTCTGAAATTGTAAAATTACACACAAATTGCTAATTATTCAGTCTTTATGTGGAAATTCACTAAAACTCTAAATAAAGATAGCTGGATAGGTGAATCAACTTCAGTTAAAAAAAAAATTACACTAAATGTAGATATTCTCTGAATTGCTAATTTTAAGGTCTTATTTTTGTCTTGGATGCTTTAAATGGCATACATAATACAAGGCTGAGTCAAGGCTTAGTTACTGGCTAGGTTTATATATAATTATGTAATTCTTTTACATAATTTACTTTTTGAGATCAGTTGTCTGTCAGTGTGAGTGTTACTTTGGTGAACATAATGAAACTCCAACAATCCAGGTCATTCTACTGATAAAGTGTAACAAAAATAAACATAATCACAGGTAGAAATTAAATAGGATGCTAAGTGTTGTAGAAACCCTTTAACAGTGTTAATATGTTGCCATGTTGTTGTTGTTGTTTTTTAGGTACTGTTCCTGGACCAATTTTGTTTGGCTTTGCAATAGATAAGAGTTGTTCTCTGTGGGATGTTGATGAATGTAAAACTAAAGGAGCCTGCTGGGTTTATGACAATGAAAAAATGGCGTATCTTTTGATGAGCATAAGTAAGTGACTTCATACTAAATACATGTACAAGGCAATTGATGTACTGACATTAGCTACCTTGACTACTAGGTGGGGTTTTTTTTAAAACAGCCTTGAACTGTTTTTTTTTTTTTTGTTTTGTTTTGTTTTTTTAATTAACAGTTAAAACAACAGTAGCAATAACAATAAACTTTGTTTTTCCCAAATAATAAAAAGCAAAATACTGGAGGAGAAGATGCAAGACTCCATTGAGTTACTCTTAAGAATAGCCTAGAAGAGAAAACAATAACACAATAATTTTGCTCTTCTGAATTCTGAGGGATTGGCACACATTTCAGTCTTATCTGTTGTGGTCTGCTGATAGATTAAGGTCTAAAGGACTTCTGTACTTCTGTCATACTCTGGTTTTTTTCACTCAGTTAACTTAAGAATTCAGTTAAGTGTCTCTGAATAGTAGCAAAAAATTTTCCCAAGTTCTTCAATGGGCTATTAGTTCTGTGTGTGTGAAATGCACATCTGGAGGAGGGAAGGCAGGCTGTGATTTTTTTAAAATGCAGTTGTAATACCTTCTAGTGGTTGTAATACTTATGGTGTATAAACTGAATTGCTAGTACTAATCTTCAAGCTGAAAAATGAAGAGTCACATCATCAAATTTTGGAATCTTTTGGATGTGGATGTATTTCAGTGGTAGAACATAATCATGTGTAAGACAGACACCACTCAGTACCTTTAGGTAAATTGAATGACTTTTTTCAAGGTAGCTGAGGGAGAGTACTTGTCATAGTCACTTCTAGTTTGTGGCAAAGAGTACTGATGCAATAAGGAACAGTAGTGAAGAAAGAAGTAAGGAAGACTTGCACTTCAGGCTAGAATGGGGTGAGGAAATATAGAACTGAAGTAATAATAATAGCTGCTGATGCAGGCAAGAACCAGAAGGCAGATAAGCTCTCTAAAGTCAGTTGGAAGTTTACTTGCCCTTTGAGTTAATCTAAAGCATATTTTTAATTGATATTATGAATTTCAATATGTTTAACATCTGACAGTGTGTTTCACTGTGTGAAACTGTGAATGGCTGAAACACTTGTCTCACCATCAAAGATGACTGCAACAAAGACTCTTCTTTTCTCCTCATTTAGGTGCTGCTTGCAAAATCATCACGATCATCTTTGTGATCATGGCAGTGTTTTTGTATAAACCTCCACGGCCAAGGCCAGTTCTGCCACAAAAGGATTCAGAAATGGTATCTGCTATACATGCATAAATTCTGAGCAAATCAGTGACTTTTGAAACAGATTAAGAGTAAGCTTCACTGTGTACATTTAAAAAAAGACCCTTAAATTTATAGTCTCATTTATAACTTGAATAAAATGTGGTAGAATATTCCAATCTCTGTTATCCCCCAGGCCCTCACCTTGTCTCCCTTCCCCCCTCTCCCCTCCCTCACCCACCCAATCAAAAAAAAAAAAAGGCAAAAGATAACATGAACTGGATTGGCTGACTGTGAGCCACGTATGTGGAACCTGGTTGATTGAAGGGAACTGTCATTGTTTAAAATGGGGATTATTTCATTGTGCACACTTTCTGAACTAGCATGTTAGATACAAGTTTTGAGTGTAGATATGCCAGGGTATGTGCAAGTAAGGACATGTTTTAAATAGTTTTACATGTTACCTTAATGGTGTACGCTCACTTGCTAGTATTTGTAGAAAACTGTAAATTGTTATAGGTAGATGCATTTGTGACAGCAAAATGTTATTTAAGTGCCTTAGTTTCTATTTGAAATCTGTACAGAAAGATGCTGTTAAGCTCCTTTCTTTAAGCATAGTTAACATTTTTTTCTATAAAACTGTGAAAATAAAATCTATTTTCTTACGAGTTCTCTGTATGCATCTTATTTCTATGTGACTGAGTCCTAGACTTCTGAACTCAAAGAAATGCTGAAAAATGGCAGAAAATGGGTATGCAAGTAGCAAAAGTAGAAAAACGTATCTTCAATTATTCCTCTTTGCTTACTGTGCACTATTATTACTGTGTTCTTGCTTAGTGCAAGACTGAGACTTAGCCACTGGTATCAAATATTAAATTTCATTGCCCACTACTGAAATTATTCAATATTTGCTGAAATTTTTCAATGAACAAGTTAATGTGCTTATTTTAGTTAATATAAGCCAACTTTCTTTTGTGCTGATGATGCAGTTTTATGTAGCTATGTATACCTGTTTTCTCTGGTTACATGGACACACTGAGTCTACTAAAAAAATTTCAAAGAAGCACTGAAGCAAAGTAATATTTAATCAGAGTATCTACATGCAGCTTTTGAAGCATGAAGATGGTAAATAAACAACTCAAGAAGACATTGTAGATTTTTTCCTTTTTTTTTTTTCTTTTTTTTTGAGCTAGAACTGTTCGGAAGAGTGGAACTAAAAACACGACAGTAGAATGCACAACCTTAAAGCACAAGGCTGCATGTTTTTTCAGACAGAGGAGTAAAGCAGTAGAATACATCTAAGCTTACTCTTTATCTAGTTGACAGTCTTCTGGTAACAGAGCTGCCTTATAAATGAGCTAATAGAGCTGGTTAACTTCCCTTGAAATGACTAAATACTGATCTTCTAGAAGTCTAAAAGTAACAGCCTAAGACTTAGAATTTGGTTTCTGGCTCTGAGTTGCTCTCTGTAGGGTGTAGCAAATCATAATTGTTTTAAAGGTGTGTGTTACAGTGGCTACATTGGCAAACTTGCTTCTCTCAGTCTGACTTAAGATGTGAAATCATTGTTTAATTTCTACTGCTTAACATGATTGAACATTTTACGAAATTGTGGAGCAGAGAAACAGGATATTCCTCCTCTTCTGAGGAAATTATTAGAACTTGTAGTTGCTATTGGAGTGGTTATTTGGGTGGAGAAGGAAGGAATTATTGCCATGGTGTAAAATTACAGTTAAATTAAAAGTTGCAACAGCCTTCATTTTTGACTTGCTAAAGATTACACTCACTAATTCAGGAGGAGCATGAGAATGATCAAAAAGGAACCAAATATTTAGAACTGCGAAGGCTTCCTTATTTCCTTTGTATTATAGCAATGTTCATTCTGCAAACAATAGTAGAAAATAGTGTGTTGAAGATTCTACTAAGTTGAGACAAACATCACAGACAAGCTGACGAAGTACAGCTTACGTAACTGAAGATGGATTAAAAACTGCCCAAATGTCTGAGCCTTGTGGATTGAAAGTCTAGTTGGCCCTAGTGATCTACCCGTAGGACCAGTCCAATTCAAGTTTAATGACCTGTATGATGGATTTTAAGTATACACTGAACAAAATCACGACCAAAAACCTGGGATGGGTGGCTGATGGATCACCAAAGATGAATGATGAGAAAGTAGTGAAATGGATGAAGTTTCATGAAGTTCAGTAGGAGGAAATGCAAGGTTTGGTGTATTTGAAAGAATGGCACCAGGTGGGAATATGCAGTCAGAAGGAAAAGAGTGAAGGATACTGGTTTTATGATGGGCAAGCTGACTGTGACACAGCATAGCCCATTCTGCACAAATGCCACTGGGATCCTTGGCTACATTAAGTACAGCATTGCTAGCAGTTTCAACTCTACGTAACACAGCTGTAGTGCTGTCTGGTTCTGATGTCTTCAATACAGGAGATTAGCAGATGTATTAAAACAAGGGAGGAGGCAAGGTTATAAAGATGACTGAGGCAGAGCATCTTTTATGCAGTTGGAGAGAGAGCTCACAATGTTCCATCAGCATGGAGAAAACACTTAAGAAATACATATAAAATCTCATGGCAGGGAATGAAAAGGAGCAAGCCAAACTCTTGTCAGTAGTGCCCAGCTGATTAGACAAGAATAAATGGTCACAAACTGAAACATTAAATTCTGTTGACACTTAGTAAGTTGTGTTTTTTAATTATTTTGTTTTAAACCCTCAGGGTTTAACATTAAGAACATCAAACATTAGAACAGGGTATAGGATCTCCATTCTTGGCAATGTTTAAAAACTGGATTGGCTCCTGTGCAGGGTTGTTGGGCTAGATAATAGCCAGAGGTTGTTTCCAAACTAAACAGATCTGTGATTCTGTGGAATACTTGTCATTATGGTGGCACTTGTTCCGCATTCTATGTGATGTGTAACTTCTGTATGGATTCTTGCAAAGGAAGAACTTTCTGTTATTGCACAGTGTCCATTTTTTTTTTTGTATGTGTAGTGTAATGCTTGTACATTACACTAAGCTGTGTTTAGCAGCTAATACAATGTGAATGTCTCACTTGGTGATACCAGTTCTGTTTATCAAGATAAGCAAAACAGTTCCAACAGCAATTGACAACCTTCTGGGATTTGTGTGTGCTTTGTGAAATACTGTTTAGATTGCTTGGAGCAAACTCAAGTGTTATCTAAAATAAAGGTAATTTAAAACTTTCTGAAATTTGCATCTTCCAGCTGACGTGATTATTTTTAGAAGCAATTCCTAGTTTAAATGAAGGCTGTCATCGTAGCTGAACACAGGGTTTTAATTAACCTCTGAGCCAGAAGGAAGCTTCTAACCCTGAATATAATGCCCTCTATTCCTAGCTGAAGTGAAGTCTCAAAAATCTTACTGAAGTCTCTTCTTGGGGTCTGTTACTTTCATGACTAATAGTGTTTTCATACATTTCTAAAAAATTTTTAAGTGTAGTCTGCTTATTCAAAGTAGCCAATTTTACTTCTGTTGTAGCTTTTTGATAATCTAAGATAACAGTAAAGTTTTGGGGTTATGTTTCTTTTTATGTTATAATGTGCTGCTTGCTTGTTATAGCATAGAACTCCACCATAATGTAATGCAGATACTAGCAGAGTACAATGAAGAAAATACAGATTTTAGGCGTTGACTTCAGAAGTGTATTTTTATATTTGACAGCTTACCTATAAATTTGGAAGAGTACTAAGATCTTCCAGGGTTATTTCTCCTTTCCTATGACAACAGGAAGCCTTTGTTAGAGAGTGCTACAAATTTGAAAATGTTTTGGCTACTATAACCAGGGCTGGAAAAAAAAAAAAAAGTATGCATGCAGTAGTTCACTTGACTAGACTGATCAGTAAAGAAGATGGAAAGAGCAGGCAAAACCAAAGGATTAACAGGACTTGTTCCACACAGAATATCCCATTTGAAAAAATGGTAAGTACTTCTGATATAGATTGTGTAAAGGATAAAACTTTAAAGAGACAGCTTGTTCTAGTGGTTGGTAACCCTACACATAGCAGGGGGTTGAAACTAGATGATCATGTGGTCCTTTTCAATCCAGGCCATTCTATGATTTATCCGTTGATATTGAACTGATCGTTGAGGACAAAAGTCCGTTCTCCCACAGAAAGTAGGTAATTTTCATTGTATCCTTGATGTTTTCACACTAAATACAACCACAGATAGTGTACATTTTCTGGAACATTAATTTAGGTCTTCAGGTCTCTTATTTGGTGAAAGCAAATGTTGCAGTATATTTAAATGGAAAAAAAAAAAAGCTTTCTGTCTCATTTTTTTTAAATATTAATTATAGTTCTTGTCTCGCCTGGTCCTCTGAGCAGGAGGGCCTTGACTATGGGAGCAGTAACTTCTCATGTGCGGCTACTGAAATTGTAAGGAAACCAGCTAAACATTCCTTAGCCAGTGCAGCCTGACAGGACTCACCTCACAGTGCTGAAGGAGTTAGCAAACGTTATAGCTGGGCAGCTCTCAACAATTTGCCAAATGTCTCGGGAGTCTGGGGATGTCTCTGCTGAATAGAAGCTGGCCAATGTTATATTCTTCTACATATGGCATGAGAGAAGACCAAACTACAGACCTATATCTGATCTTCATCTCTGGAAAAGTTATGGAAATGATTATTCTGCATGTTGAAAGCCATGCAGAGAAGAAAGCTGATATCATATACAAATCAGTGTGGGTTCATGAAGGGTAAGTCCTCTTAGTAATTTGATCTCAGTCTATGTTAAGGTCACATGCTTAGCAATGAAGGGAAGGCAGAGAATGTAATCTTTATGGATTTTAGTATGGCCTTTGACACTTTCTGTCACAGTATTCTTCTTGACAGATTATTCAACTGTGAGATGAGCAGATTCATGCTATGTTGAGTGATGAACTGGCTCAGCACTAGAGCTCAGAAGGTTGTAGTGAACAAGGCTACAGCTGGCTGGTGATCAGTTATTAGCTGTGTTTCCTAGTGCACAGTTCTAGAGCTAGTCCTGGATAGCTGGGACAGATCAGTGCCAAACACGGGCACTAAGTAGAAGATGAGTGGCTGGAGAGGAACTCAGCAGCAGCAGCTCAGCATAAGCCAGCAGTGTGTTCTGGATGCCAAGAAGGCAAAGTGCATTTTGGAATGCATTGAATACAGGCAATCAACTGCGAGAGATGGTTCTCCTGCTATATTTAGCATTGGTGCTGCTGCACCTTGAATACTGCATGCGGTTCAAGGTGTCCTCAATAGCTAAGGATGTTAAGGTACTTGAAAACATGTAGAGAATGGCAACAAAGCTGGTCTGGAAGGCATGTCCTGTGAGGAGTGGCTGAGGGCATTGGGCTGTCCATTCTGGAGAAGAGGACCTCGTTGCCCTTTGCAGCTCCCTCAGGAGCAGATGTTGATCTTTGCTGCCTGGTCAGCAATGACGACTCAAGGAAATGGCGGAGAGCTGAAACAGAGGAGATTCATACTGGGCATTAGGAGAAATTACCTTGCTGTGAGAATGGTCAAATGCAAGAATAGCTTCCTAGATTGGAGGTTCATGCCTCAAACCTGTCAGTGTTCTTATGGCATTTGGACACTTCATGCCTCAAACCTGTCAGTGTTCTTATGGCATTTGGACACTGTAACATGCTTTAACTTTCGGATACCCTGCAGTATTTAGGCAGCTAGGCTCAGTGTTCTTTGTATGTCCCTTTCAAGAGAACTATTCAGTTCCATGCTGTTCTCAACTACCTTTCTTTCATAGGTGATCTGGCATATGTCAGAAATACTCTGAAGAGTTGTTCTCAATGTATTTAGCTTCAAAGCCACCTGTTACTCTTCCTCACTTGAGAAAATGCACTGCATTTCTGAAAATAAATTTTTCAAAGCATGTGAATTGATCTTATAAAGTAGACTTATTCTCTGTGTGAGCATACTAAAGCTACAGCAAAATAGTCCCTATGATAGATATTCCCAACTGAAAATGTTTCTATAAACGTTTCTTTATTTATTTTCTTCTTGTAAATGCTCATGAAGCTCTTCCAAAGATGGAAAACAGCTGTATAGGAATTACTTGTAGACCTTACAGTAACAGGACAAACTTTTTTTTCTTTTTAAGGGTTTTTGACTTTTCTTTCACTGCTTTGCCACAGCATTCTAACAGACAGAATATTCCTCCAGTCAATCTAGCATTTTCATTCATTAGGAAAGTCATGACTTTTTTTTTTTTTTTTTTTTTTTTTTCCCCTTCAGAGAACCTTCAGCACTTTTTTTTTCCTTGAGAAATGAGAAATTGGGAGCATCTAAAACTCTAGAAAATTATTTTGGCTAAGTAAACAGGACAGATTTACAGTGTCTTACTGATTCATGCTGCGAAGAATCATAGAAGAATGTGAAGTTTTGTGATGTGCTGTATGGTTGGAATTGGCAGTTCTGCTAATTGGTTATCTACAAATTGTGTCACTTTAAAAATTTAAATGTTGCATCTTCAGTTTTCTCTTTGGCACTGTGACAAATAGCATGTTTGGTTTTGCATTAAGCTAGTTGTTTGTTTGCTTGTTTGTTTGTTGTTTCACAACCAAACATTGAGAAAGCATAACTAAACTTTCAGGAAAAAAAAGGGTTGTAAGCAGAAGTTGTTTTACTGTCCACTGTTGCATCATATCCTCTTTGCTTACAGTAGGTAGATACAACCATATGATTCAGTCATTCATATTTTCCTTAACCTGATTTGCTTGATCTGACAGCAGAGCTGTCATTGTGGTTAGGGCAACATATAAAGCAGCCTGGAGGATATGTACTTTTAACTTTTGTTTTTCAATAGTCTGTAAATTATTAATGGATCTCCTGGTCACAAGGGCATAACGAAGGCTAGTAATTACAGGAGTCCAGAGGACTTATAAGGGGGTGATGGTAGCTTGAGGCTGAACTTCTGATCCAAACTTTGCTGTTGCATTCCCTTTTATCAGAAAATTAAGACTCTCTATTCAGCAGGGAAAGGACAATGATAAGAGAATCACAGCCTATGATTGGAGAGTGGAAGCTGGAACTCTGTTCAACTGAGCTAATTCTTTGAATATGCACACTTCTACAGAGTGTGAAGGTATGTATACCTTCACACTGAATTTCACTGCAGTGGAAGAACATTCTTTCTGGATTTGTGAATGCTGACTGAGAAAACAGAAAATGTGAATATTATTTTCTATGTGACCGTCTTACATAGCATTATTTAAAACTAAATGTATAAAATACTTTCTACACACACCTGGCTTTCAGTGTCTATCTTCACATGACTATAGGGACTTGAAAAAAGAAATGAATTTGAATGAATTTGGGCTGCCTTTTCATGTGTATGCATTTCAAAATCTCTGTAAGATGTGTGCTGGAAACTGGCTGTACAACCTCTCCTCTGCAGCTCACAAAATAACTTAGTGCACAAAATAGAAGTACTGAGGCATATGTGAAGCTTTTCTAATTGTTATTAATATTTAAGCATTCATACTGAGCATGCACGGCTTGAAACCTCGCCTTGAATGGAGCTGAAATGTAAGCCAGGAAAAGAAAATTCAAGCTAAGTATGGAGATGGTCATTCCCTCCATTCTTCCCTTGATACTCCATTCAGGTACTTAATCATAGCTAGGCTAACTGCTGGCATGTTTCTCAATTCTCCTCTATTTTGTTATGATATTATCTTTCAAGAAACAAAGCAAGGGGAAGAACTTATTTGGAAATAAAGACAAAGCCATAAAACAGAAGCACTTGGTGTAAAAAAAAAAAAAAAAAAAAAAAAAAAAAGGGTAGGTTCTTGCTATTTATTTAAGGAGAATCCAGGTGGCCAGATAATTTGAAAGATTTGTTGTACTTGATGGAAGTTGGTGTAAGATTGAAAGGATGTGTTAACCTATAAAACTGTAAGATATGACTGAGCTATGACAGAAATTCAAACTGGGTTGAGAAAATAGGTTTTTCTCCTACCTAGCCACCTTATAAAAATGTTTTGGTTCTTATGTTTTAATCAGCTAGATTAGACATTCACCCTTAGAAAAGACCACCAATTAATGCAAATTCACATCTCCACCTTTGTGCTTTGTGCTTCTTGGGCATCTGTTGCCATTCCTTTGAATGGCAAACTGTCAGGCTGCAGATAATGAAGGCTCCAAAACACTGAGGTAATTACCTACAATAAGTGAACTGAAGCAGTTCCAGCAATATATTGCCAAATAAGCCCACTAAAACAGCTGTAACAAGAGATCTGAAATGAGACAAAAGCAATAAGGGCTGCAAATGAGACACACGGAAGGAAACTCATACAAGAGATAAAGAAGATTACATTGCTGTTGTATTTTGTTCTAGTCAAGGTGAATGACCTTCATTTGAAATGCTTTGTAAATGAGTAGTTGGTGCTTAAGGGAGTACAAGGACGTACAGTACTTGATTGCATAGGGGCATTATTTTCTGGAAACAAAGGATAGAAACAGATTTGACACTGTAGGAATGTTACAGTATGAAGTAAGATAACTAGAAGTAACAAGATTTAAAATTCTTAAAATTTCAAATTATTATCTTCCTGATGTAACTGTAATTTACACTATTGGAAGGCTGCGTTTTTCATGTACATATACTAATCTGACATTCTGGGGAGTTTTCAGTTAACTGGGTTTGCTTTTTTACAGCAGATACATTAAACTCACCGAAAAGTCGATCAGCTTTCATCAGAACTGATAGCTGTCTGCCATGAACAAAGCTGCAAGTCAGCTGTCTATCTATCTTGAAAGCTAGAGGCCAGCCTGACAATTGTACAGTAGATCTGGAGGAGGAATGGTGCTTGCAAATGCCCAGTGGGACAGTACTGAAGATGATGCTGAGGGTGTAGAGCAAGTCCATAGAAAAACTGGCTTAGTTTTAATACTTATGCTCATGGATCAGTTTGTTTCTGTTTGTAAATCCGGTATCACTTTTGTTTATTTTATTGTGTGGCCCTATACCTCTCTCTTCTTGTCTTACTCTGGTCTGGTTAAGGTTTTTGTTGCTGTCATTTTATTCCAGAAAATGAGAATTTTAAGAACCCTGTAAAGAGCAACTTCATTCTTCCAAGATGTTTCCTTAGGAACTGGAGGACAAAATGAAGTTTTCTAGTTTAAGGTTTAAGTAACTAATACTGAGAGTAATCAGGCAACTATAATTTCAAAATTTCCAAGGGAACACAAATTTCTGATACACTTAGTTTTAATTCACATAGATTTTTGATTTCACACAGGCATAATTTTTACCATTAATTACCACTCTCTGTTCAACTTTCATAGTTGAACAGAATGGTCTATTGCTCACCTTCTCCTTCCCTTCGCCTTCCTCCTCCCCTTCCCTTTCTCCATTTCCCATGCAATATTTGTATCAGGTAAGATGGCTTTTGCTAAAAACTGCATACATTGCTTGAGAAATAAATTTTGTTTTCATATCTCTCAGTTAAAATAAGAAACTACTTGGAACAGCATGAGAAATTCTGTAAATCTCAAAAACAGTAATAAGCAATTGTCATTTTCACTTGGAATATTTTTGAAGATATTAGCACTACCCAAGAAAATTTATCAGAATAAGATGATTTGATACGCGTGTTGAATCCCTTAAGCTACAGAGGAACAATGTGTTTACAGTAAAATATGATGGAAACAGATGTGAGTTGGATCAAAATTGATCAAATAGAACGTCTGTCCTGACTGTTAGAAGCAGGACACAGTGCCAGCTCATGTTGAATCTTTCATCAACCAACACTCCAAATCCTTCTCCTCAGGGCTGCTTTTAAGCCATTCTCCAACCCATTCCTATGCTTGGGGTTGCTCTGACCCAGGTGCAGGAATTTGTACTTGGGCTTTTTGAACTTAATAAGGCTGGCATGGGACACATCTCATGTCTGTCTAGGTCCCTCTGGATAGTATCCCTTCCCTCTAGTATGTCAACTTCACTACTCAGCTTGGTGTCATCTGCAAACTTGCTGAGAGTTCTCTTGATCCGACTGTCCATGTCACCTACAAAAATGTTAAATAGCATCGGTCCCAGCACCATTCTGTGTTGTTCAAGAACAGAATATGAGCAAATCAAGGCATATTCCTAGGATGATGCAGTTTAATACACAGGGAAAAAGACTGACACACAGTTAGCTGTTTTTATTTTTAACTAGCTTTTTGCTAGTGGAGTTTCCTACTCTGAAGGAAACCATTATTATATGTTATTTGTTAATAAAGATTATGATACAATGATATCAATTTCAGAAATCTTAGAAAGAAGACATGGAATTGCCGCAGGCATAAATGCAGAAGAAAATGTGCACTAGGCTGAATAGACAAAATGTATGGCATCTTGCGTATATATAGCTGTGAACAGGTATTATTTTTGGAGATTACTCTTCAATTTCAATGTTTGGTGAAACTTGTTTTTTTGGCATTCAATTCTAAAATAGGTGCATTTCAACCTGATTGATGTAGTTGATTATACTAAAGTGTAGCACAACATAAGCACAATGATGTTTGTGGTGTTTTTTTTTTTTGAAGAATTAACCAACTAAGCTAGATTAAAAGTGACCTAGTTAAATTCTTCCATTTTATGTTTTGTACAATTTTGTGCGTATGTATATACACAGTCTCCGCATATATAGATCTTTTGAAATCATACAGCTGACATACAGGCCTCCTTAGCATCATTATGTTCTCTGTGGAAAAAGTCTAAAATCTTTTTGTACACATAGTGAATGGACTACAGTGTTGCTGTTGTTTATTTGAAGACTGTGTTCTTTGGGTTACTTTAATTGGTATTTCATTGGCCTGTGATTCCAGCAGCAGTTTACAGGGATAGCTTAATTGCTTGATGCATTAATTATGTATCTCATTATCCTTCGCTTTCATATTGAAATGAATAAAGCAGAGAGTGATAGTTGCTAATTTTGTCTTATAACTTCATATTGTTTATGGCAGACAAAATATTTTCCTTTCATTTCCATTTTTAAATTTGATTTGCACACTAGCAATATCTATCACATTCCATATGGAATTAGAAATGGGTAACATTCATTACTTTTTGATGTGAGGAGGCAAAGCCATGATGACACATTAGAAAGCTATGCTGATGAAGTTTATTGGTATTAGGCTGAACAAGAATGTTACTTCAGCATACTGCATAACGTCAGTAGTAGCTGGTAAGAGAATGCTATCTTGCAGACCAGCATATTATATGTTTTAGCATGGACCTGCTTAGAAAGAACCAAGTGTTTCATTGTGCATGTCCTCAGAACATCCAGGGGAAGCTCTGCTGGAAGTCCTGTGCCTGCAGCAATTTGAAGAATCAAGCCACTTAATGAGATACCTGATGGGACCATTACCATGTCCAACTGCAGGGAAGCTTAGAGGTACCTGAACTTCATTTTAAATACTGAATATAGAAGCTCCTCATGGGCTACTTTATCCAACATTTCAGTTTTTTGCTGATTCAAGTAATTTTAGGTGAGCAGAATTCTTTAACACAGATGTCCTCAGAGGACTCTAAATTTCATTTTTGGTTAAAAAGCAAAGTCTTCTGTGATTTTTCTACCTGGTATTTAAAGTGTTTATTTGTTGTTCTCTCACGTATTTGTGCCTCATTCTACTTGGGTGAGTAATTTCTTTCCAGAAAGGATATTATGAGAGCAAGAGTAATTGAGATAAAATTGAGCACTAGAGACTTCTTTCCCCCTGAATGCTTCTAAATTATTAATTGCACAGTGGTGGCTGCATGATCTAACAATATGAGCATAAATAGTTTCTGGCCCCTTAAAATTATACTCCTTATGGGAGTTTATTTCTTCAAGCAGGAACTTCATTTGCTGAAATCAGCATATTGGTAGCAGAAAATTAAAATGAAAGCAAAATTGTAGCTGTCAGCATCTGATGCAGGGCAATACACCAGTAACTATTAAATCTTATTGTTCTCTTCACAGAGGAAAAGGGATGGCAACGGTATTTTTAATGGTCTAATTCAACCCTGTTGCAGAGCCTGTTTTTGAAAGAAATGTGTGCCAGTGTGTAAAATGTCTTTTCCTCTCTAAAGCATTAGCCTCAGAATCTTGGATTTAAATTTGCCTGCTGCTTCACAGAGAAGTTTTTCTTGCTTCACAGAGTATCCTAGCCTTATAAATCTTCTTACAAGCTTGGGTTTATTTTTTCTGTCACAAACTCAAATCTGAAAAATGCTGTGTCAGTGGCAGCGTGTTAGAAAGGCCTCCTGCCTTTTTTTTTCCTTGACAAGGTAAGTTGTTGTGGTAGTGGTGCACTGTTCAGAGGCCGGGGAGGTGTGGGGCTCTGTGCAGTACCTGTCTCCACCAGCCCAGCAGCAAGATGAGGCTCTACTGAACGCAACGTGTGTAGGCCCAAGCGGCTCTGTGGGAGCAGTGAAGGTGTCACACACCAGTGCCACATCCCTCACAGGCATTTGGAATGCTTGGGCTGCTGCATTGGCAGAGAAGATGAGGCTGAAATTTTCAAGGGCCTGCCTGTATAGAAATGTAACAAACAAGACTCATTTGCAATTTCTTTCTTTCTTTCTTCTTTTTTCTTTTTTCCTTGTTTTTTTTTTTTTTTTTTTTTTTTTCCAGATATTTTTACATAAGAATAAAGCTAATAAATATGCTTAGCCTGTCTGATCTCTTAGGACAGCAGACAGAAGTTTTCTATTTTTTCACTCCATAGCTCTTCAAAAATGTGTCACTGAACACTGGAGTTTTACGCTAAAAGTGAAAATAAATCTGCTGGTGACAGGCCACAAACAGGATAGGGTTTTATGAGGTCATATATCTTTCGGCTTTCAGAGCTGTATCCCATTAAAGTAATTTCTAAAGCGACAGTAGTAGGCTATTGAGTGACAAGAAAGTACAGCTCTATAGCAATTGGTGCTATGCTCAGAAACAGTGAGATGAGGCAGTTTACCTCATTTACGTACCTTACTTTATGTGCACGGGTTCATTTTGTCCCTTATTCAGTTCTTCCTTCTTATTTCTTTAACAATCCTCTGATTTAATCTTCAGGAACAGACTGTACTGCAAATGTAACCATCAGTGAATACTCTGAATGACCTCTGGGTCCTAAGAAGGCATTCTGATTTTACTTTATAATGGAACAGTATTACTAAAGAACTGTGTTAGAGAAATATGGTACAGTACGTTCTTGGTTATGATGCAATTTTTCTAAGTTTATTAATGTATAACGTCATTTCTGGGAGATTTAAGACATGAGGTTTTCTTTAACCCTGAAATTGTGGGTTAATTTTCTACTTTTGAATGCAGACCAGCTTTCAGTATCTGCATTTTACAATAAATAGCAATAGAATTTAGCTCACAAGAAAACAGTAGAGAAGAGATGTGCGGAATTCTTTCTATCATTTCTTTCCCTACCTGGACTTTCAGTACCTCTGGGAGCAGCCACGGGTCTGTCTTTGTCTTGGGTTATCGTGATAACTCCATTTTAACTGTCATACTTTCAAGACCATATCTTCAACTAGGCTGTTAAACTGAATCATTCCTGTTGAGTTTAGGAGAAACAACAAAAGAATAGTAAGTTTCCATATTGCCATAACAGCTTTAATTTGTGGTCCAGAATTTAGAGATACTTCAGTTTCTGTTTGCAGACTTCTCCGGATGCGTGGAGGTGTGCCTTTAGGTATGTCTTATTAACTGTATTTTAACTAACTCTATTTCTGTGTTAATTGGGGCTGGGATGCAGTCTCCTGCTTTCTAGCTAATTGTTCCAGTGAAGGCTTTTATGCGTGTATCTTCATAGTGTGTTGCAAGCAGCTGGGAACTAGTTCTACTCCTAGTCTGTTTTGACCAAAAGAGATGATTAATTAATGTGGTGCAAAACTAAGGGTAACAAGAGTTGCTGAAAGAAAGACATTGCAGCTCAGCTTCAGCACCGTACTGACATGACTGTATAAATCAGTTCATACTGAGCAGATTATGTTTAAGGTATTGGTACTTCTAAACTCTTTGAATAGCAAGTGGTACCATAAAGAAAAGCATATGCTGACTGGGAAAGGCTGAATATGCTGTATCTGCTAAAAGCTTTCTGCAGTTCCTTTTCTTTTTTATCCTTTTTTTTTTCTTCTTCTTCTTGATTATTCTATAAATAAATAAACATCTTTACTTTGAGGAGAAAACACAATAGAATACATTCAAAAACATGCAGTAAAACATGCAATTAAGAGAAGAAACAGTATGTCTTTAGAACAGCCATGTGAAGCATGGTTGGAAAAGTGTTTATGTGAAAATGACATCTTGATTCTCCTTATTTATTTTCTGTTGAAGCTTCCAGATCAGATGTGCTCAGTTAATAAGTCAAAGCAAGATTTTTCTAACATCCCACACAGCATGCCTAGTGATTTATCTGAAATTCAAGCTGTGTTCATTCCACTTCCTACTTCATCACTGATATAAACAGTCTGGAGTCTGCATTTCACTGGCAATCCTGTTGATGCATTTTGCAGATTAAACATCTCTCTTTTCCTCGGTTATTTTGGCTGTAAGACTTTGGCGGTATATATCATCATAAGTTTGAGTTCCAGGACATGGAAGGAAGTGTATCTCAGAAGAAAGAAAAGGAGAATATATGTGCAAATGATAAAGTTACTTTCTTTAAAATCATTTGATCAGAATTGTAAACTAAACAAACTGATTTAAAGATGATATATAAGAACCTCTTTGCGCAGACACCAAATACTTCAATGCTTGTATTAACTTTTGCTCTGTCTCTGTTCAAAATCAACCAGAACTTTTATTTTACGATGTAGAAAATTACCAAAATCTCAGAAATATGAAATTACTTCTAAATACTGCTTGGAAGTAATGAGAATATTTAGAAGAACGGTTGTCACTGTTGTGTGCCTGCCAGCTCCCTTGTTGGCTTGGAAAGCAGAAAAACTGAAATGTCTTTTGGGGCACTTCTTGGGCAAGTGGGAGGCTCCTCCTTCTGCTTTGAGTCGAGACAAGGGTCCAGTCTCTCTTATCTTACGTTTTTGTTGTCTGACTCCTCAAGGTTGGAAACTCGGTTTCTCTCCCAAGCAGGGAAAGCCTGCAGGGGAAGAAAAAGCTATCGGTCTGCCCACATCACTGTATGATGCTGCACATCAGTTTCTCTCTCCAGTTAAAGAGCATTACACTGCTTAGTGATTTCCTCATGCAATTGAACTGGCTCCAGATTGGTGGAGTTACAGCAAGGTCTTTACACTGTAGTGGTTATCCACCACTTCCCTTGATATTCACCCTGCCCTGGAGGATGAAGCACTAATCAAAAGCATGCCTTATCTGACTGCATCGAGATGCCAGCTTGTATCTTGTTCTTCTATTAGTTAAAACTGCTTAGCCTTACTATGTCTGTTTATTTACTTTTAAAATATGTTCTACTGAAACAGGAATAAAAGAGGATACAGAGCTCTTGGAATGGGTCCAGAGGAGGGCCACTAATATGATCAGAGGGCTGGAGCACCACTCCTATGAGGAAAGGTTAAGGGATCTTGAGCTTCTTTACCTTGGAGAAGAGAAGGCTCCAAGGGCCTTCCGGTACTTGAAGGGAGGGTAGAAACAGGAGGAGGAATGATATTTATGATGGTGAATAGTGGTAGAACAAGGGGAAATGGTTTTAAACTGACAGGGAGGTTTTGGTTAGACAGCAGGAGAAAGTTTTTCATAAAGAGGGTGGTGACACACTGGAACAGGTTGTCTGGAGATGCTGTGGATGCCCCATCCCTGGAGGCAATCAAGGCCAGGCTGGATGTGGCTCTGAGCTGCCTGGTCTGCTGGTTGGCAGCCCTGCACATAGCTGGGGAGTTGAAACTAGATGATCACTGTGGTCCTTCTCAGCCCAGGCCATTCTATGATTCAACAATTCTAAAATTCTATGATTCAATGATTCTATGATTCTTTGAAAGGGGGTTTTATGTTGTTTTATAAGGGGACAGTGGAGACATGTTATAAGACATAAAAGGAGCTTTATGGAGAGTGCAAGTCATAACTCGGAATAGATTTTTTTTTTCTCTTTTTGGAGGCTGTGAGCCCTTGAAAATTTTCAAAACTTGAATGCAGAAGGCTCTAAGCAAATAGACCTAGCTTTTGAACTTGTATTTAAACTGGGAATTGTACTAGAAAACTTTCAGAGTGCTTTCAAAACCACAGTCCTATAATGGTACCATGTCATGTCTCCACAGCTGTTTAAGGCTGTAGGAAAAATCCGAGGTTTTTTCCCCATACTCTCCCAGAGAGATCATGTCTTTCAGTTCAGCAGGAGACAGTCTCTCTGAAGCTCATTCGTTTTTCTTTAGTAAATGATCTGAACTTAATGTTTAGAAGTAATGTTTTTTCTCTCCTTTAAACGTCTTTGACAGTTCCTGGTTGGACATTTTTGGACTGGGCACATATAGTCTAACAGGCAGGAAATTTCTTCTAGTGGGCTGCAAATTTTGACAGCTTAATGATGATGATGATTTTTTTGTGGATGGTTATTGTCCTTTCATTCAACTTTGATTTTAACTGAAGAAACAGAAAAAAACGAATTCCTTGTGTTTTAATGTTTCATTACAGAGAAGGTAACTTAATACCCAAAGGGCTAAAAGAATGACTCTTAATCACAACTGAATTCTTATTCTTTTGCCACTTAATGACCAGTTGGGAGGAGTTAATTGTCCTCAACTTCATCTAGGACCATTAACTGCTGAGATTATTCCTTTGTAAGTGCCTGCTGTTAAGAATTCTGCTATTACAAGCTAAATGTATCCCGATGTCTTCTGAAGTGCTTGTGGGTTTTTCCATAACGTGTTTTATGTATGTGGTGTCATTGCTCAGATTTACCTTTTTATTTGATACTACTTAAAATGCCAACAAAGCAGACAAAAAATAAAAATAAAAATAAAAAAAAATCTCCTACTTTAAAAGTTCTCATTACTCAGAAGTATTGTGTCTTGAAATCCATTAGAAACGTTTTGTAAAAACTATTTCCATACTTCACAGTGTGCTTAGACTAAGTATAATTTGAAAAATGCTGGGTTTGTTGCTTTTTCAGATAGTGCACCTATCTACAATTAACTTGTTGGGATATACACTGTGTATACTTGCAAAGACTTCTTATAGTGCTTTTTTTTCTTTTTTTCTTTACATTCATTTTTGTTGTTATTATTTATGGCAGCACCTGTACAAGTAAGTTTGATATGCATGATTATGATATGCACTGTACTGTCTGAAATCAGCTTATACATCTAATATCAGAAAAGCAGGGTCTGAAATTGAAGCCCTGGATTGACTAGTGAGCCTATTGTGGATACTTTTCACATGTAGGAAGGATCTTTCACACAGTTAACATTTCTACATACTGACCCTGGAAATTACAGAAGTTCTAGAAACTATCAGTTATTACTATTACTATTATTATTATTACTATTATTATTTTATATATTACACCTTTAAACAGAAAGACCCTTCTAATTCTAGTAGTGTAAGATTTGGTGTTTCTACTTCATAATATTGCAGTACATAGCACATTCTACTCATAGCAGAATACACAATCAAACATCTTGCATATTTCAGATTTTCTTTATTGATTTTTAAGGTGTAATCCCTGCCATTCTTTACATTGACTTCATCTTCCCAGGGGACCCAACCAGCTGGTGGTCTTTGTCAAATAAAATACAGTAAGAGATGATGTTTCAGTTGTGCTGAACATGTTGTGTAAAAACGAAAAGTGTTTAAAAACCTCTTCTGACCTGGCTAGGAGGGAGATACAGTGCAATTTATTGTTCTTTTTTTTTACTGTAGTACTTAACTAAACTGAACAACAGAGTTTCTTCAAACTGGAGAAGTTGTGTTCAGTCTGCTCTACTTCTGCTCTGAAAACATTTAGCTTTGAAGAAACTTTGTTGTACTTGTTAGAGTTGAAGCAGAACACATTATGCTCAGTATTCAAGCAGTAAAGCACAGCCTAGAAAGAGGCAATCAAGAACTTTTCCAGTGAAATGTCACAATTACTTGTTTTGTTAAGCAAAATATTGATGAAAGAAGGCCATGAAGTCCTTTAGAGAAGCATATGGAATTTATTATTAGTGTCATATTCAGTTCTACTATCAGTGTTACCTGTTTAGATTTGCTTTGAATTTTTACTGTTTTAATGTTTTGTTTAATATTTTGCACATCTTATAAGGTTGACTAATTTCATATTTTTGCTGAATACACAACAGTGCTGCAGATAAGACTATAAAACCACAGTGCAAAATCCAGAAAGGACAGCTAACTCTCCAAAGCACTTTAGCTAAGTAGCATAGTGCAGCGTGTTCAATAGACCAGATGTTTAATTTAGGTACATATAACGAAATTTACTAAGTAGACACTGTGATGTTATTGCCAGCTATACCTCTGAAAAACATGATTTGTGTATTCTACGTGAGCTCAGGCTGTAATACCTTGGGGAATTTGGCTAATATATATTTTTTTCATTTTATGCAACGTAATAACATACAAAGCTCAAATACATGTGGAAATATTCACACAGCCTGCCTTTTAAAATATTTTCTATGTGAAGTTAATAGATGTGTTAACAGCATTGTACACCTTGAAATTCTAAGCATGCACCCTTTGCTATCAATGGTGATTTGTGGAACTACTTACAAGATTTCAGAATAAAATAGTAAAATACAAATGAGTTTGGTGTGTTTGAGAATTTCAGCCGCTAGATGGGGCAAGATATTAGGAAACGGGATTCCCTGTAATCAAGCTATCTGACGGACTTTGGGAGTGTTTCTGCTATATCGAGATGTAGCTTACAGCATTAAAATATAATTAAATTATGACTAAAAAACTCTGACAAAAGTATGTCCATTTCCCTGTGCTGCATCTCTGATCTGGAAAGAACCAGGCTGTCACCTGAGGTGCCAGTATCTGAAAAGTGAATTGTTAAAGTGAATTTCAAATGGTATTTAAAAAATCTTGTTATAATAGGCAACATTTTTGTCCTTGGAAATTTTGTTTATTCCCTTGGCAGTCTTAAAACCAAAATTTGTAGCTAGTGTCCACTTGATGGGAAAAATGTACCTTTTAGAGAAGATGGTTATGTTGAGAGAAACCCTCACAAAGTCACTTTGTAACTTGTAAGCCATGTAAGTCAGGGTCAACTAACAACTTTTTTGGGAGGGAAGGATGGAGAGGGTATTAAAGGTGATCATCTGCCTTTGTTGTTTAGTGAGAAGATTAGTTTCATTCTTGGACTGCTGCTGGTATGAGAATATTGAATATTAGAATATACTATATATATTTGCTTGCCATTTGTAAGCTAGCAATTTTTGCAGTAATAGTGATGGGATGGTAGGACCGCCTAATCAAAATGTGCATAGAAAGTGAAGATAAAATGTCCTCATTAATTCCTAAATAATTACAATTAAATTTTTACTAGCCAGCATGTAGGAAAAGGTTTGCAAGACAAAGCAGTCTGACCTTCCTCTCATCAGTCCACAACAGTAGCAGCCATTGCACATCTGCTCGGCAGGTAAAAGCTGTGCCACATTCCCACATTTGTTTTTTGATGTCTCTAATAAGGAAAATCTTATCATGAAATTTTCATACTCAGTCAAAACCAGTAAACTAATGGCTTGTGTTTAATTTGAATGCTGAAATTGAGATTATTGAGGGAGGCACATATAGAACTGCTATTTCTCTCTGAATGAGCCAAAAACAAACCTTCCAAGAAAAAATGCACAGAAGTAGATTCATTTTAAAAAATGTTGATTATGTATGATATGTGTACTTGTAATAACTGCATAGAAATAAGGTTTATGAACATGTTGCAACTCTTTTTTTTATCCACAAACAGCAGAATTGCCTAATGTCTCAAAGGAGGGCACATGGTCATCTATTTGCATGTACTAAAATATAATAATGATGTGCTATCAATAATTACTTATATATATGGAGGTAGGTAGGTTCCCATATACTCCTTCCCACAAACTGGTGACCAGCCATCTGCTTCTCTCTTCTAGTTGGATTTCCTGGAGATTCTCCAAATAAAGTAAAATGTTGAGCTACACAGTCAGCAGCATCTGTTGAAATAAATTCTGCAGAAATAATAATAGGTACAGTAAGATTATACTGATCTCACATTAATGTACAGTGATTCTCTTGAAAGCACTGCAAAACCTAACAAGCCGACACGTCAGTTATATCAAAGAATCACATAAATCATTGAATTAAAAGCTCTGAACAGCCTTGAGATTAATTGGTGCTGAAACATCTTCTGCTAAGCAAATAAGAGAGCTTAAACAAAGTCTAAGCAGGCTTTTGTTAGTAGCGGTTTCATTTGTCAACTGGAAATTATCCAAAGACTTTGTAATTAAAATGAGAAAGCATGTACTGGGAGAATATTAATACAGAACCACTGAAGCTTGGTCTTAATTTTTTTTTTTTCTTTTTTTTTTTTCCTTTTTTTTTTTTTTTTTTTTTTCATTAGCAGATGCCTATGGCTGTATGGATTTATGGCCACACCAAGTAAATTTTTAAGCAGCTAGTTAAAACACTCTGAAGCATTAGTTTAGAGCACAAGAGAACATCTAGTAAAGATAGATTGCAAATGTAATTGAACAAAAGAATGGATCTGTAATTTGTTTTGTGTTCTGTATCATAATGGTAAACAAGAAAAGCCATAATGGAGCTAACTCTGAAAGATATCAGTGAAAGATGCTGGCTCTGCTCCAAACAGTCCATTTAGGCTGCCTTAACATTACTGTGCTTCTTATGATTTTACTGAACTCCTCTATAAACTTATTTACAGCGTCAGTACATACAGCATTTTAGGAGCAGTTGGCTATAACCTATGTCCTGTAATCTATAACTTGTTAGGCTGTGGCACCAATAATTTATTCTTTGGATTTCAAAAATCCCACTGCTATCTAATAATAATTCTTTCAGTACTTCTGTTAAAAGTCTGAAGGTTACAGATGTTATGGTTTGCAAGTCACAGCTGTGAATATAGGATTCTTTTCTAAAATAGTAGCAGAACTCTAGCTAAACTTCTTCATGTGATTAAGCAAAAGATTAAGCCAGCAGGTCAAGGAAGGTGATCCCTCCCATCTACTCTGCCCTGGTGAAGCCTCACGTGGAGTACTATGTCCAGTTTTGGGCTTCCCAGTACAAAAAAGACAGGGATCTCCTGGAGGGAGTCCAGCAGAGGGTCACAAAGACTATAAAAGACCTGGAGCACCTCCCCTTTGTGGAAAGGCTGGGTGACCTGGATTCAGACTTGAGAAAAGAAGACTGAGAGGTGATGTAATTAATGTTTATAAATATCTTAAGTGTGGGGGTCAAAAGGGCATGGCCAACCTCTTTTCAGCCATCCATGGGGACAGAACAAGGCCATAAACTTGCGCTTGGGAAGTTCCACACCAATAAGCAAAGGAACTTCTTCACGGTAAGGGTGACAGCATTGGAACAGGCTGCCCAGGTAGGTTGTGGATTCTCCTTCTCTGGAGATATTCAAGATTCACCTGGACTCCTATCTGTGCAGCCTGCTGTAGAGGGCCTGTTTTGCAGGCTGCTTGACTATGCTTTATCTACAGAGGTCTCTTTCAGACTCCACAATTCTGTGATTCTGTGATTCTGTTATGTGTAAAGAAATCAATTTTACTACCTCAGTGTCAGCTTCTTTATTGTGCTGAATTCGGACCACTGGCTTAGCACCACTGCCGTGTGCCTTACCACTCCAACACTGTGTATCAGGAAATCAAGAGATCAGTGACAGGGATTAAAAAAGTAAAACAAAACAACATTCCCACCTCCCCCTACCGTGCCCTGCCAAACAGCACAGGCTTACCAAGATTTGCACTACTTGAGAAGAAACTACTGGAGAACCCACGTGAAGAACTTTTCTGAAAAAAATGTGATGATTAATGAAAAATATAATGTTTTATCTTATGTTTTTTGTTTGGATAAATTGTCTTCAAGTATCAAGGAATATTCTTGATTTCTGCTGAAAGGGAGATCTATACTTCTCCCTCAGGGGAAGCTCTGATGAATCCCTGACTATTTGGTGTCTCTTGAGCCTTGTCATGTTTCATGCCCTCTTCTCCATGTCTATATCAACTGATATAGACTGAGAATTTAGAGTTTGTAGTCCTGGACCTCAGGAACAGCTAGCATAATGTCCTCAAATTTGAGATATTGGTCTGGCAGAAATGGGTGTCAATGCTGCTAAAAAGTACCAGTTGGGCAAATAGGGTCCCATTATTTTTAGTTTTTGCATGGACTTTCAGGACTGGTATTTTGCAAGATGAGATGGAATTATGGCACAGAGTGAAACACTTATCCACAAAGTTCTACTCTGAACAATTGCAACATCAACAAGGCTGAAAGAATTAAATAACAATGAATGTAGATCAATATAGAAGAAGAAAGAGTGGAAGTATGCCAAAATTTATGGCCTTGAAATTAGAGAAATTACTAGCTGGTAAACATTCTTTCTTAAAATTCAACACTGATGAAATTTGTTTTTTAATGTAATGAACTTGGAGAGAAGATAATATCCTTTATGCACAAAATTACAGCAGATACAAGGACTGCTCTGAATGCAGTGCCTCCTATTTTATTACGTTGGCCCATGATGTCAGAGGTGGATGTTGGTGGTACAACAGTAGAGGTTGAACCTTCCCGTCAGTATTCCATTACATTTTGTTGCCGCATGACAGATGACAGAAGAGGGGCAATCTGAGAAAATGATGTCTGACGTGTGGATGAAAAAAAGGTGTGCTACTGAATTTCTCCATGCAAAACGAATAACACCCGTGACATTAATCGATGTTTCCTCAATGTTTGTGGTGGCCAAACAGTGGATGTGTTCACAGTGAAGTGGTTGCAAAAGACAAGCCATGTTCTGGAAAAGCTTGTATAACTGTCCCACCCTGAAGGGAAAAGCATCTCAATCAGCTCATCTGTGTTAGCCAACTAATGGTGATAACTGTGTTGAAAAATACATTGCTGTAGTTGTGGATTTGCTCAATCAAATAGTGTTGCTGTGCTCTTTGTATCCATTGTGGTTTCCATGGAAAACAGGAGGCATTACTTTCAGATCAACCTACACAGGTGATCAAAAGTGAGAGTATAGTTGCACCAAAACAGTTGGCAATGATAAAAAGAGGTGCTTTAAATAATTTAAGTAAAAATCTTTATATTTTTTCATCAGGGTCTATTAACCTTGGAAAGAATTGATGCACTGTGAAAACAAGTATTCTTTCCTTTCTCAGTAACAGAACTGAGCTTTGGGATAATGCTTTATGATCTGTTTCCAAAAAGTTCATTTGCAAACATTGTTCTTGAATAAACCTGAGGAAGGCGAGTAGAAAAAAGGTAATGATCAGCACACTTCTAACAACTTAAGTTTAAGAAATATTTTCCTGCTTTAACTTTAAAAAATAGCATGTCAGCCCATCATTTTTCTGCTTGTTTCCTCACAGCCAGCTAACATACCAATTCAGTACATAAATCAGCCACAAAATTAATGTGAAATGTGGTATTAAATTGTCACACTTCAGAGTCTCTGAAACCTTCATTAACCTCTTGATAACACTGTTTATTAGATTCAGAGTGTAAACTTGTCCTTTTTGACTTTCACATGCGCTCAGTGCTTCACCAGCTGTAGCACATATAAACTGCGTAAGCTATATGGTTTAAGGTTCAGATTCCACAGAATCTGTTGCTGTACAACTATTGCAAAAATTAGGTTATGAAATTAAACATTTTGATGTAAACTTCATTAAATTGATTTTGATCATGTTCAGGATAACTTAGTGTGGGTCTCGGACAGTTCATAGCCCTGCTGTGCCTCGCACCACTTTCGGAAAGAGTTTAGGAGTATGAAAATGTGTGCTCATGTATGACAACATATAAAAAATTAACTAGAATTATGAAACATCAGTGATTAATTAAATACTGATTATATGATATCCAACTACTAAATTTCTTATTTAAATATTGAAAAGTCTTTAACTAGAAGTATTGCTTCTCAGTGTGTAAGCAACAATTACAAAATTAATATGTCAAGTGTTTCAAAGTTGTTTAGATCCTTGAAGCTGATGTTATTCTGTCTAATTTCTTACACTTATAGAAGACAATGTTAAAAATATCTTCACAAAACAAGAAATTCTGAATCCAAATATCATTGAATATGGGGCTTATGGTCTGAAAAACAGCAGAAGGAATTCCTGTTATTTTGGTACTTGCACCTTTAGTAGAACCTCAAATACATGGGTGCATAGCCTCCCTTTACAGTATACTTTTATGTTTGGAAACGTATATTAAATATTTGGGGTGAATAACAAGAAGGTCCATGAAGTGAAAGCAGTTATTTAAAGCAAGTCAAGAGAAAGTGCCATAGGTACTGGGTTGAAGTTTATTCCTCTGACACTGGTTCCGGTGACTTTTCATTTTATTTGGTCCACAATAAATAGTACAAAATTAGTACAAATAAATTAGTACAAATAAGTTAATCCAGAACAAATAGTACTATTTATATGTAACAATTGATAGTACATAAAATAGTAAACAATTATTTTGTATTCACCTTATACATGCCATTCATGATTTTATGTCAGTATTTTTCTCACCAATCTCTTCACATGGCTAATATGGAGTATTTTGCTTACTTTTTCCTCTTAATAGATGTAGTAATCCTCTAAACTTTCCCTGTTCAGGGGGCTACCAACAGTAAAGCCTAAAAAAATATAGAAATCTTTATGGTTTATCACAAACATGAGTATCACAAAAAAGAGTTGCGAGTGCTTTACGAGACAGAGATGACTTTATATGGCAGAATCTATTTCGAATTCTATTTCTTCTCTGAAAGTGTGGTCAGGCACTGGAATGGGCTGCCCAGGGAAGTGATTGAGTCACTGTCCCTGGAAGTGTTAAAAAAACATTTAGATATGGTACTAAGGAACATGCTTTAGTGGGGAAATTATGGTGGTAGGTGGACTGTCAGACAAGATGATCTTGGAGGTCTTTTCCAATACTGCTCACTCTATTATTCAGTGATTCTATGCCTACTGCTAAGAAATTCGATGAAATGTACTCCACTGACTTTTTGGATAAATAGAATTTAATTTATTTCATAAAATATTTCATAAAATCACCAAGGGCAGGCCTTGTCTGACAAAACTGTCACTTTTATGATGCTGTAACTGTGTCAGCAGACAAAGAAAGCTCCACTAATGTAATCTATCAGAACTTCATCCTTGAAATGATCACCCAAAACATCCTTTTCTTCACATTGAAAAGATACTGATTTGATGGGTGGACAGTTGAATGGTTGAGGAGCTGTTTGTGGGATTACACCTAAAGAGTGGTGATCAATTGCTCGATGTCCAGATGGAGACTGATGGCAAATGGTGTCCTTCAGGAGTCAGTACTTGGAGCAGTGCTCTTTAACATCTTCATCATACTGACAGTGGGATTGAGTGCACTCAGCAAGTTTGCTGATGACACCAAGCTGTGTGGTGTTGTCAATATGCCCAAGGGATGAGATTCCATCCAGAGAGTCATAGACAGGCTCAGGTAGTGGGCCCAGGAGAACCTCGTGAGGTTCAACAAATCAAAGTGCAAGGTCTTGAATTTGGGTCACAGCAGTCCCCACTATCAGGACAAGCTGGTGGATGTAAGGAAAGAGCACAGCCCTGCTGAAAAGGACCTGAGGATATGGGTGCATGGCAAGCTGGACATAAGCCAGCAACGTGTCCTCATAGACCACAGAGCCAATAATATCCTGGGCTGCATCAAAAGAAGCATGGTCAAGAGGGTGAGGGAGGTGATCCTGTTTTTCTGCTGTGTACTAGTGAGACCTCACTTGGAAATACCGTGTCCAGATGTGGAGTGCTCAGCACAGGAGATGTGAATCTGTTGGACTGCGTCCAGAGGACACATTACAGAGGTAGCAGAGAATGACACTTTCAAAGTATCTTGAGAGTAGCTTTTTGGTGTTGGTAAGAACAAAATAATGGTGTTCATGATGTTCATATTATTTTATCATGATTTTTTTTCTACAGCCATTAGAATTTGTTGTGATGCCTGAAATTTTTATGCAATTTGAAACAAACATTTTAAACTGAAATATTCAAGTTTTTTTTTTCCTATTTTGTATAAAAAAATTCTTACAGATGTGTAAAGGCTTTATTTACTATGCAAAAACAGTAAACAGGATCTAGATCATCATATGATGTGGATACATTTCAATATAAATCTGCATAAACATAACAAAAGAAATCTGAAGTGTCATCTACACTCATGAAAGCAGGTCTCTGATCACAACTATGTTGGTTTTACAGATTTGTGTTTGTGTGGACCTTACTGAGGACTGACATTGTAGTCCTTATTGCTTCACGGAAATACCTCAGCTGAAAGGGCTGCTGAGTACTCACTTTACCAACTTTTTTACTCCAGTCAAAATATGTCAAAGGGAATCTTGCTGGGTGTGGACTCTGAGGTTATGAAGAAATTTGTATTAGATCAATTGCATGTGAAGTCTGAAATATAATTATTAGGACTTCCAAAGAACAACAAGGCTTGTGGATAAGTCCTACAAGGAGAGACTGAAGGAACTGGGGCTGTTTAGTACGGGGAAAAGGAGGCTGAGGGAAGACCTCATTGCTCTCTTCCAACATCTGAAATATATGTTACAGTGGGGCTGTTCTCTTTTCATTGGTGACAGATGGCAGGATGAGGGGAAATAGCCTCAAGTTGTGCCAGGATGAGTTTAGGTTGGATATCAGGAAACACTTCTTTACTGAAAAGGTTGTTAAGCACTGGAATAAGGCTCCACAGGGAGGTGGTTGGGTCCCTGAATGTGTTTAGAAACCATCTGGATGTGGTGCTCAGGGACGTGGTTTAGCGGAGGGTTATTTATTTATTATGGGTTATGTTTATTTATTTATTTATTTATTTATTAATATAATATTTATTTATTATGGGGTTTATTTATATTAGGGTTATGTTATTTAGGGTAGTATGGTTAGCTTGTGTTGGACTTGATGATTTTTAAGGTCTTTTCCAACCTGAGCGATTCTATGATTCTACGACTTTCATTTTGAGGGAAACTTTATCAAAGTATTCAGTCTAAGATACATACATGATAAACAAGAAATACAAATTTGAGTCTTTGGGCAGCGATTATGAAATCAAAAGAATGTGTCCATTGACTGGATTAAATGATTAAATTAAAGATTAAATGTTGATATGGTTGAAAACAGTGTGCATCTTGCATTCATTCTTTGGATATTGACTTAAGTAACTCTGTTGCTACATTGCCTTGGATTCACTTTGCTGAGTAAATATTGATGGATACAGAGATTAGTCTTGCTATGGAAGTCACTGAGTGAAAATCTATTGTCTGTTTTGCAGTTTAACATTTGAAGGAGCTATCATGGAACCCCTATTAGTTTTTAAAGCTATGGTCTGTTGAACAAAACTGGAATAGATCTATGGATTTCAAAGTATACGTTATTTTTCAGTGCAATTTAGAAATCATTATATTGTTTCATGGTTTTTTGAAAAATTATTTAAAACCCCATCGTATTCCTGATTCCTTACTCAAGTTTGCCCCCAGCTGACACTTTTAGCATATGTTCAACTGTGAAAGAAAAAAAAAAAAAAAAAGAGACTTTTGTCTTTTCTTAATAAAAATAGGTTTGTCTGAGATTCTCTATGATAGAAAGAAAAGATTCTAGCTCTTGTGTTTTAAACCTGTGGTACATACTCCTCTAGAATTGCTTTGTGAGACCTTCCTACTTTTAGTCTCTGAATTGATAACTGACCTGTAGTAATAGATTTGGGAAAGATCTCTAAATACCTCTGCCTTGATGTAAAGATGGCTGAGGAGTTTACCGGAGTGCAATCGTAAGGGAAAATACTTAATAATTGTGTTAGAATCTTCACCGTTGGAATCATGTATTATTCCAAGCATGATATGCATTTCTAGCCCGTACAGAATTTATTCCTTCAAGATATGATAGTGATGTAAAAGTTGTAATTAATTTTGTGCTTTCACAGTCCTAATCTTTAAACACATAGGGAGCAATTCAAGGAGATCCAAGCAGCTGGCTGGTCCACTACTGATGAAAATGATTAAACTAAATAAATGTTTGAGTAAGTTTTCCCTATGATATCTGCCCACTAGAAAAATGATCCCAGTTCATGGTATTACAAAAGACATGATTTTTTCCTGAGCTTTTTCCCTATGCTGCTCTATTTTTTCCTATAGTAGTAACATTTTTTTATC
Organism: Centrocercus urophasianus; assembly: GCF_019232065.1. NCBI lineage: Eukaryota > Metazoa > Chordata > Aves > Galliformes > Phasianidae > Centrocercus > Centrocercus urophasianus. The sequence goes on from NW_024884767.1 coordinate 18,488,240, forward strand.
TTTCATTATTACTTGGCATTGATTCAAATGAAGGATAAATTCAAGCTGACTTCAAATATAATCATTATAGTGGGCTCACAATGACAAACGTGTGTGGAATACACTTCTTACCCCACGGCATTGTTCGAAATGTAATTTGCAAGTGACCGCTAGGTGACACCATTGCTGCTCACAACTGGGAGCTGTTCCACCACGGGTGAAAAAGAAAGGCCCGAGGATAAATTTGAGGATAAATGGGGCACACATCGGTTCCAAGATCTGCATTTATTTTATTTTGTTTTATTTTATTTTATTTTGTTTTGTTTTATTTTATTATTTTATTTTATTTATTTTGACAACGTGGAGAAGAACAAGACAGAAATTCAGGCAACAGTAACTGATATCAGTAAAGGAAGAGAGCCACAACAGCTGATATGTGGTTTCCATAGATATTCTGCAAGGTGCAGAGTTAAATACAATTATTCTGAGATGATATTGACAAAATTATGATACATTTTTCCATTATGAAGAGAATTTCTACTTAAGTTAAATCAAATGCCGACTTGATTCTTAAGGGAATAAAAATTTATGCTGTCATGTTGTATGTCTTAAAATAATGACAGAGTTTGGGGAAAAAAAAAAAAAGGAAACAGTGAAAATCTTGAAACTATAAATCAGCCACAAAAATAAACTTATAACTCTTCAGGTAATCATTAATGAATTAGTGCCTTAAATCTCCAACAAGCACAACAGATGGCCTTGAAAGGTTGATATATTTCATCGTCCTGTCAGAATCAATTGTGGTTTCTTCTTGGGTTAAAAATAAGGCTCTGATGCTGTAACATATGCATGTGTGATTCACATCATTACCTTTAGGCTCTTCTGTACTGGCAGGCTCTGCACCTGCTCTGAGGTACACTGACTTACAAGACTCATTTATATGGAAATGCCCCAGGTTAAAAATACTTACTGTAGATAGGGAGAAATATATTGTTTCACCGCCCTTTGTATATGAGAGATCAAGTCAGCTGTATGCACTATAAAGATCAATAATATATATATATAAAGTATTTCTAAAAATGAATGTGGTAAAACTGTATTTAATTTATATCATGTTTATGTGTTTTTTTCATACTGTTCAGAATTTTGTCAGCTTTTTTTCTTCTGATTAAACTATTACCAAACAAGATCAGCGTTATAAGTTTATCATGTTCTTTAGATCAAAGATACAAAGTTTGAGTTTAGCTTCGTTATTACCAATTTACAAGATCTTAGATTTCAGTGAAATGGCTCTTTCTTGAAATTTTATTTGTTTAGCATTTTTCTCTTCTGTTCATGAAGTCATGACTGTTTATCTATGAATATTTCTTGGATGGGTAATACTATAGTTAAATCAGCACAATATGCTTGGTAAAACTTTTTTGGTGGCTTCATGGTGTATTGTGGGTCAAGACAGTACTACAGTCCTCTCCAATTGCAGAATTTAAAAAAAATCACCAGAGGCCTTTTGTGTAATAGCATACAATGTTTTAAGAGGAGCAAGGGATTAACCCTAACACTACAGAGCCTAATGTTTTTCAACTGGCTATCCCCATTGGTTACAGGGGATTAGTTTAACTAACTAGTTAGTTAAAAGCTTGAGAAAAATATGCCACATGGAATCTTTTTTTGAAAAGATCTTTTTAACTTTGGCAATATAAAACTATTGCAGTCTCCTGGAGTAAATTAGACCTCTGTTCTCTGGTTTGACCTCTAATCTGGCTGTGAAAGCTATAATACATTTTACTGGACCATGTCTATTTGATTTTTAAGCATTTATAGGAACAGAATTACCACAGCTTCTCTGTGCTACATGTCCCAGTATCTGATCACTGTCACTGTAATAAATTTATCACTTACCTTTGATGCTGCTGAGCACAGAGGCACAAAATGCCTTGAGAAGTTGCATGATGGGAGATACATGGGATCTGGATAGGTGGAGCTTCATGGAGCTTCTGGATATGTGGAGCTTCATCTCCATGGTGCTGTGTTTTAGATTCATGGCAAAGACAGTGTTGATAACACACCACTTTTTACTTTATTGCTGAGCAGATCTTGTACAACATCAGGGCCTTCTTTGTTTCACCCTCTATCCTTACAATGAACAGTTTGGGAGTATGCAAGAGGCTAAGAGGGGCACAAGCAGGCTGATGATCTAACCAATGGCATATTCCGTGCCATAGAATGCCATACTCAGCAGTAAAACAGAGCGAAGAGGTTTGAGGCAAATCAAATTTCTCAGAATTTGGCTGGGTATCAGTCTGATCCTCAGAGGTCATGAGCAATTGCCTTTGCTGTACTTGCTTTTCATTGTATTCTTTCTCTCTTCTTCCATTTCTTTTTCTGTTATTAAACAATTTCTATCTTAATCCATTTTTCTTTTTTTTTGCTTTAACTTTTCCTTTCTCCTTCCCCTGTCCCAGTAGTGGAGTGGGAGTTGAGGGGGTGAGCAAGTGCTGCTTAATGGAGTTAACCCACATGGGAGGCGAATCTCAAATTGAGAATGAATTAGGTTTCTGTCACATCTCCAGGAAGAAATGTAACAGGAGGGCAAAAAAAAAAATAAAAATATAGCAATGTGTACTGTTATTTCTCATGTAGTAACTCAAGAGAAAAACACATGACATTCAGAGCTATAGTAGCAATCCAAGACAGTAGGTTGTATTTTGTTGATGATATCCTTTAACAGGTACAGCTCTTGTACAAAAATTAAAGTCATACTCCACTAAATCTTAGAATGGTACAAATTCTTCCTGACAGAATAGCATAATCTTATGGCAATCGAATAAATCAAGCATAGCATGAAATCACTTGCAGGATTCTTCCATGGCATACAGCATTAATTCTGTTTGAATCTGCATTTTATAGAAAAACTAGCTGTCCACTACTTTCTACATTTTAAGGTCAGATTTCAGGTTTTCTTTAAAGCCAAGTCTCTCTTTTGGGATGACATGGAAGTGAATGACGTACAGAGAAATTATAATAGAGCTAATTCATTCTTTTGAGGAATGCTCTTCTAATATCCAGAAGATTCACTTCTGAATATAGGAACCATACTGTTCTAATCCTAGCAGTGATTTGGTTCCTCCTCTGCCACTGTATTGAGGAGAGCAAGATGTGCTCTTTTCACTGAAAGGAAATTTGAAATATTGTCACAGATTTAATGAAAATGCAAAGTGAAATTTTTCTGAAACAATATTTGAAATCCTCTACTTACTCCCTGTTAGCTTACATAAGTAATGGGGTTGTATTGCACTGCTTGTGTCTATTTTTAAGAGTACCTTAACTAGCTGCAATGTATTAGTAATACAGTGATAATAAAACACCTATACAAAATGCAATATATATTTGATGAATATTAAAAAAAATATTTCTAAGACAGAAGCAAGAGGATAAATGACAACATAGTTTTCCCAGGAAAGCACAGAAATAATTTTTAAACTGAAAATTCTAGAAAAGTTTCAATTATATCAGGTCATGATTGAGCAAAATACCACAACACATATTTGAGACCAGAAGTGTCAAGGATCTTATTGAATGTTTATGTCACTAAAATAGAACCTATGCATATAAAGTACATATGCAAGTTACAAAGTGATGCACATAATTTTCTTGCATTTTTTATAGGATAAAACAAATATATTCTTATGTATTATGCAGTTACCTTCATAGTACAGCTACCATCTTGACAATCTTATTATGCCTTTCATGAACATGTTTTTAAAAATAATATTTCCACTTGACTCTAACTTTTTCTGATAGTTTTCTGGTACTATGATCTTTTTTCTTTTGTACTAGTGCAGTGTAAGTTCTCTATAACATGTACATGATCATCTGAAAGAAAAGAATATCCAAAGTATACCAAAATTCTTAGTACAAAATATACCAGGAGCAATATTTAACTTTTGTGACACTTACCTTCATTTTCAGCCTGAGGGGTTACTGCCCAGTAACTGGAGGTCTCAATATCATGCTTTGTTTTGAATGAAAGGCCTTGCGTTTGCACCAGGTTTAGGTCTTCTTCATGTCTTTCTTCTTGTGTAATTCACACAGTCAGCTGTATGCTCCAGTTACTACCAAACGGCTTATATTTTGGTGTCTTTTATACAAGAGAAACTTTTACATTGTTGAAGGAAACAGAATAAATCAAGATTGTTTTTACGCTGTACACAGTGTAGGCTGTGAGGCTTTGTCTGAAAAACAAACACTCAGAATATTGATTAGTGTATTTCATTAGCACTGCATTCAGGAAAAAGGAAAAAAAGACAAAACAGTGCTTGAGATGTTGTATTTTCCATATTTGTAAACAGTGATTATATTGGGCAGTTTTGACCAGACATCTGCCAGCTGTGAAGTAAATGGTAAACAACAACAAAATGATTAAGTGTGAGGGAAGGACGAAAACAGAAGAGAATGCTCATGCTAAATTGGATGAATAAGAGAGGGAGTGGGAGAGCAGTGCTTGGCAGCCTACCAGGATCAAACCTCAACATATCTTTGTAAGGTGAATGAAAGTGATATGTAAGAAGATCTTGTAGTAATAAATGATAAGGTAGTGAAATGGCAGATCAACTTCGGTGATTACGTATATTTTAAAGTATATATGGAATTACTTACCTAGTATAAAAACAAGCCTTAAAATCATGGACAACGGTGAACTGTTCTCAGATTCTCAAAAGAGCTTATATCAATCTTGCTTTTTCCATTACTGAACTCTGGAATGTATTGTCCTAGGAAGTCCTGAAAACCAACCAATCTTGAGACAGTTCAGATACCTTCAATATGATGTCTGTGTAGGTATTTTTCTGTTTTAAAGATACTCCTGAACAAGTGCTTTGCAAAAGAACTCATTACTATGGGGAAATTTATACGTATTAAAACTTCATTCATTATTTAACTTTGATTACCCTGAATGGAGGTTTTCATTAATCTATCTCCAGATATGTTTGTACTTTTTATACACTGGTGGTGGTGGAAGTTTTGTTGATAAAAATTTTCAGATTTCTGATTTTTTTCCATCTGATTTTTAGTTGGAAAATGAAACTGTAATGGAATGATGATAAAGACTAAAAATGAATTGCTTGAGCTGTCTTCTTCCAATCTTACTAAAGGAAGGGACTTACTAGAGAAAGCTGGCTACAATGAATTAATCTTGTATTTTCTGGAGTAATTCAAAAGAGGTATTGAATTAAAATGAGGAAAAGCAAGGTTCATTTGTATGAAGCAGAGCAGGAGAGCAGGAGCATGAACTCTTCTCTAGAAATTTCTTAAAATACTGGTGGTGCAAGAGCACCTTCCAGAAAAGAAGCTCTGATGACACAGCAGGCCAGGACAGATATGATAGGCAATGGTTTCTCTCTGAAGATCCACTGGAATTTGTATGCTACCAAGGAAGATTCATATTCTACCAAAACAGCATTATGTGAGAGGATTATTCCTTAGAAGTATTTTAGCAAGCTTTTATTCAGAGATTTCTGCAATAATAATAATAATGATAATGATAATAATAATAATAATAATAAAGATGGTGATTCCAGCTCCAATCCAATGTGCTGTTGTGAACTCTCCTGCTGATTCACAATTCACTGAAGACATATTTTTGACTTGCAGTTGTGTATGAGGTGGTTATGGAGGAACAAATGTCCTCATTTCCCACAGAAAACTGAGTGAATGTAGCAATTCAAGGTAGCACCTAGTGCTTTGAGATGTACAGGAGTCCACTCATACGGGCTGACTGCATTAACTGTCTGAACAAAATGGAAAAGTTTAATAAATGTAATGCTGAGGAGACATTTAAAAATGCAGCAAATCTCAGAAGCTTTAACAATAGAAAATATATATATTTTTTAATAAAAATTTTGTTTCTGAACTGTGACTGCTGCTTCGTTGAAATTAATGCTTCTCACAGAGGGCTTCCAGAGGGCTTCCAACTTGCATTGTTTTCCAACTTTAGGTCATGATAATCAAATTACTGTCACTTAAAGCTAGGACCATCAGAAAGTTGAGTTAATTTGTACTTTCTTTTCAGTTTGGCCTCTCATATCTCACAGACTTTTTAATTTCCAGGTTCTTACTGTATCACCTTCCCATGAGATTGTGAAGTAAATTCCTGCTGCATCCAGGGAGGTTTGAAAGATGACAGGGGTTTATTGCTAATTCCAGTACACCTGATAGATAGATAGCAGTGATTACACTCTATGATCCTATGGATATGTAGAAGCTAAACTGATGACTAAAAAATCTGTGTATACTGAAGGGGTATTTAACGAATTCACTGACATAGAACTTGCTGGATTTAAAGGATATGACATAAAGCATGTGATGTAAATGTTTCTAAAACCACAATTTGTCCTACTTTGCTTACGTTAGAAAAATCCATGTTTAAAGAGTTCTCTGGCCTGATCTTGTTAAAGAAACCCAGTAATAACTCACAGTCTTCTTATTACTAAGTTCTTTGCCCTCGTGTCGGCAAAATCTAGTAATAACCAAAATCTCTTTGCATTTTCATGGGTATTGTGAAGAAGGTCTACACTCCAGGCTGATACAGTATTTCCATAAAAGTGTAATGAATCTGCAGCCTATATTACAGTGCTCACAAGATGACAAGTTATGATCAGTGTCTCTTCATATGAAATAGGCTATAGAAATCTCAAATTTATTAATGCTAGTGAGGGGGGAGGGAGTATGTTATCCTACTGCTGCATTAACAATTTTGCTTCAGACATATTGCAGTTTTTAATTTAACTATGGAAAGGTCTTTTTTTTTTCACTTACCATTCAGTATGGGGCCTACTGATATATGGTGCTACATCCAAAAACTACAGGATTACTTCCCATATGCAAAATGTATTCACACTGATCTCTTGAAGACAGGAGGTGTACCACCCGAAGTCTTCACAGATTTTGGTACCTGTGCTGCTTATGATTTCAGTTGAGTGGCATTACACTCCTTTTTCCCTTCTAGCTCGTTACCAACTGATGTTGGAAAAGGTTTGCTTTTGCTACTATGCTGAATGTTTTTCTATGCTATTTATTCAAACAAAAGCTACTATGCCATGTTTTCAAGGAATCAGTTTCAACAATGATCTGTTAAGAAAAAGATTTTCATCATTCTCTAAATTAATTTCTTTCCACCTTCTTCTCTCACTTCAAACTGTTCTGTTTCACGTCTTATTTCACTCCTTATTTCACAGTCAGGAAGAAAAGCCATTTTATTCTCTCATCTGCTTTTTGCATAACAGGACATGTATTCCAGATAATAAAAATAATGCTTACATAGGCTGCTGTTGCATGGTTGAGAAAAAGACTAGTTTCAGAATTGGCCACTTGTAATGGTCTGTTTATCTATTTCAGCCTCACAAGTTCCTTTTCTTCAAAAATTCCACAAATAGAGGGAAAAATAAGCATCATCAGGAGATAAGTTAAAGCCAAGGAACATCAATGTGAAAATGCAAGGAAGAGAGAAGCTCTTAGTGGAAAGTTGATAAACAACGAAAATTTAAGGCAGACAGAAGACAGCAAAGAGTGGACAGTAATTTCAGTGAAGAAAAGGAGAAGATATTATCCTGAAAGAAGGTGCACACTCTGGAGATGGATCAATGTGAAGAAATTATAGAAATGACATTACAATATAAAGGAGCAGTACAATGCAGTAAAAGAGACTTTTTGAAATCTCATGCTTACAAATATTGAAGTCTGTGCTAATCCTGGAGTCAGCTAATCTTGGTGTGTATATATATGTATATATGTATAAAAATTGTATATTTTACGTATATAAATCTATGTAGATTTTAAAGGTCCCATTATAACGAAAACATTTTAATAGGAAGAAATGCTGCAGCCTTGTTAAAAGTTAAGACTAACTATTTATGCTGAATTAAAAAATTATAATGTTATTAGAATCCAATTAAATGGATTTTTAAACTAAATAGTAGGTTTAGGCTTTTATGATTTAACCATATCTAAAATCTTCAGTCCATTAAGTGGTATTGGGTGCTTTAAGAAGTTTCTCCCAATGTTCATTAGGCCCAAACTTAGCACTGTGGCATAAGTCATATTGGTGGACCTGCACCAATAGCTATTTCAATCCATGTTTTTACTTTTTCACATATATAAAGGTCTGTAGTATTCTTGTCACTGAATCTTTGCAAAGTGCAGCTGGCACTCTTCTCTCCCTTGATAACAGAGGCAACCATAAGAAGTGCTAGTTTATGCTCCTCGCCTTTTGGGTGGGGAAATAAAGATTCGTAAGGTAATTTAGTGAATTACGCTATTCAGCTCTCATTTGGCAATTATTTCCATTGAAATAGTTGGACTAGGTGATTTTAGAGGTCTCTTCCAACCTTAATGATTCTGTAATACTATGATTCAATGAAAATAATTCAGTAAAAATTCTGTAGTGTATTGTTAGATGTAGTATCTTGCAAGACACTTTATAGCTTTTTAGCAGAGCCATTTCTTGTAGCATACTATTATGGCTTACTTGGCCTCTGTTCACAGAACTACAGAGTCACAGAACAGTTCAGGTTGGAAGGGAAATCTGGACTTCATCTGGTCCACGTCATCTGGAGGACATCTGGCTTTTGAGCATCCCCAGAGAGGAGGACTGACCAATCAATCTGGGTTACCTGTTCCAGTGGTCTATCACTTGTACAATAAAAGGGCTTCACGATGTTTAGACAAAACCTCCTGTGTTCCAGTTTGCACTTAGTGCCTCTATTGCCTATTTACTGCTCTGATGCAGTTATATTTGATGACTTATAGGGCAGAATTAAAACGTAATCTGTAAAAAAATCTTCTTTTTCTTTAAACTCAGCATGAGTGGTTGATTTATACTATTTGTGCGGTTTTAGGTACAACATTTAAATATATTTTTCTTTCTTCCATGCTTAAAATAGGTGCATTATTAATATGTAATACTTTGCAGGAGTTTGTACATCTCATAACTTCACTTATTAGCAACTGCTATGTCACATGTCTAATGAAAATAAAACTTTGTATGCTTGAGTTTTACAAGGGTAACTATATATTTCTTCAGTCAATTAAAATATGTATACAGAGGACACTACTGAGTACTTAAATGGCATAATGGAAAAAATTGTAATGTAGAATTGGAATTTAAAGCCTTATTTTAATGATAAAACATAGAAAATAGCTCTTGAGTTTTGATATTTTTAAGTATTTGTTAAGCTATTCATTTTAAAATGTTCAGATGAAATGCAGTTTTTCAGGTGTTATGTGCAACAACACAGACGATAATCAAACAGCAAATGTTTTCATTTGGCAATTCAATCACAAATGTATGTAAGTGCAATTATGTCTAATTATACATAGTGGGAAGCAAATGGAGACATATGATGATTGCAACCATTATAACAGACACTTACTAGGTACAGTTTTCAGCCTCTGTTTTGAATGTCTTAAGAAGTTTTTTTCCTCTTCCTCTTGTTTTTGTTTTGTTTTGTTTTGTTTTGTTTTTGTTTTTTACTTTTGAGGCAGCCATCACACAAACTTGGATTTAGAATTCTTTTCTACCTAATAAAATGAATTCAGTAACCTCTTTTGGAGGTGACAATGAAAAAGATGACAAAGTCAAACTGCATCAGCTGTACAACCATAGAAAATATGAGGTCTGCTCCAAAAATAGTATGTTCTGTTTTATGATATCAGCCCACAACATCGGAAGCAGATGTTGGTGGTATGGCAGTAGAGGCCAAACCTTCCCACCAATATCCTATTACACTTTGTTGCCATATGACAGATGGCAGCAGAGAGGCAGTCTGACAGAATGATATCTGACATGGAAGAGCGTATGAAGCAAAGGTGTGTCACTGAATTCCTCCGTGAGGAAAAACAGTGGAGTGAGCACAGTGAGGCAGTGGGTGGTGGATTTCAGCAGCAGTGACAGTGACAGTGGTCGCCTCCACTGGTGCAGATTTTTATGAGAGCAGCATGTAGACTGTTGTTCATTGCTGGTGAAAATGCACAGCTAATGGTGGTGGCTGTGTTGAAAAAGAGCGTTTTATCGCTGAGAATTTGCTCTATGACGTAGTATTATTGTGCTCTTTATATCCATTGTATTCATTATGGAAATAAATGTAGGCACTGCTTTCAGAGCAAATTACGTAAATATAAATACTTAAAGGTAGAGTAATGTTTTTTGATTCTCCATTTATGACTCTAACCATTGACAAATGCATTTATGACTCACAGGCTTCAAGGCTACTTGGTATGATACACAGATAAAGCTATCCTGAGAGTATGAATCTGTAAATACTAGTTGTATTACTACTAGTAAGTAATATGTAACATTCTTCATGTAGTAAGATCTAATGAAGATTTAAATAATTTCAGTACCAGTTATTCAAATGATGTGTAATAAGCACATTTGGAATTAAACATAAACTGAAACCACTGGCAAGTGAAATGCAGAAATAGATCCACTATTCCAAAGAAGTCTCCTCTTGATACAGATTTGTACTGTCATTTGGAGTCAGGAATTTTTATTCATTGCTCCTGTCAAAAAAAGAATAAAACCTATACCTGTTCTGGTTAGGTAACTTCTTCAGGGTATCCAACGAGTTTCAGCTGAGTCCATTTCTGCAGCCTTCCAAATCTTGGAATGGCAGTCCTACTCACTGCTTTGTGCATTCCATAAGCTGGCTGGGAATATACTCCATTCCATCTTCCAGTTAATTCATGAGGATGTTAAATCAGTTACTAGTAAGGAAGATACCTTTCTAGACATTGTATGTGGTTATCAGAATAGTATCTGCAACCCCCACAAGAAGGAGACTCCTACAATAGTACAATGATCTTTCTCCTTCCTACATATATCAATTTCAGGCTCAGCTAGTCCTGATGAATTTCCTGGAAGTTTTTCCGTTTGTCTCTGACAGTAACCAGGAGAGCACTGCACTTATGCTGAAGCTGTAGATGGGCAAGGGGCATTCCATCCATTGATGGAATCTACAGGCTTTTGGCCCTTGCTGCCTCAGTGGCCACTCTTTGCCATCTGTACTGACATGGCCTCCTGCTGTCCTTGTTTAGTGTGAGTCTGGTCTTTGCAGATGCTCTGCCATAACGCCATCAGTTCCTGGCAGAAACTACACTCACCTCCACCTTCAGGCTCCTTCTCAGTTGACCAGTGCCCTGTGCTGTGCTGCCCATGGTGACAACATCTGGGCTGACAGCCTTATCATCAACAGCTGCGCCACTTTCACTCCCTAGGCTACGGACCATGGCTGAAGGCACCGGACTTAGTACTGGGAAGGACTAGGAGCACAGATGGGGTCTAGTGAACATGCTGACAATGCTCGCTGCCCACCTGATGAGCCCCAAGGCAAATGCCACAACATCCTGGTGCCCACCAAGGTTGCCACTATCTGGGTCCAAGTATGCACTTCTTTGAAGCACATTTCACAATATCAAAATGTATCTTGATTTTGCTTCCTCTGAAGTTAAAAATATTGTGCTTACACATGCACCATCTCTGATGTGAGCTTTTATTCTGTCTGCTGTCTCAGTGAGGCAGAGCACATTATTTCCTCATGCTGACAAGGTGACAAACATTTTTTTCCAAGAAAGAAGAGGCAATGAATGGCTTGCAATGAATTCTAAGCTAGCAACAGTTAACATTTTCCTGATGTTGCTCTGACAAGAGACTGTGTGACAGCTGGCAGTGTCATCCTAATAAACAAATTTTACATGCTTTTATAATTGAGGACAATGTCAAATCTCAGACAGTGATTTGCTGAAGTCTCTATGACCCTTCTATATGCAGAGTTGCTCTTACTTCCCTTACCTTCTGCCTGATATCTTTATTCTCCCTGTGACCCTCCTCTTTGATTTCCCCAGACCATTGCCCATGACACTTCAAGCAGGGGCTGGGGTGAAGCTTATCTGCTGGGAGACTGCATGCGGAGGGCCAAGCGGTGCTCCTGGTACTTTCCACTCAAAAAGAAAAACAACTGGACAAGAGTTTTTTTAGAAATTCTCCATAACAAAGGATAAAGTTGATATTTTGTGTCTGTGCATTATTTCCCATATATTTTGAATCTGATAACTCTTATGAGAAAATGTTTATTTTCTGAAGCAGACCATCCAGAGAACTGAAGGAGATACCAAGGCAATTGCCAGGAAAATGGAATTTGATTCTTCAGGTAGTCAACTGTGGTAAAAATGACACAAAATCAGCAAGATGGGAGTTAATCAAAACAAAGGGAGCTCCTGGAGGATAAATGTAATGAAATTGTTTGGAAACTATGCTGAATAAGGACTTAAAAAGGGATGAAAACATGCAAGGAGGAGATGAAGGACAATGGGAGTCACACTATTAATAGCAGTATGTCTCTGGCGGAATTAATGAAAGAGTTGTATGCCATCTTTTGAACCTGGCTATAAAAGAACTAAAAGAAATATATATCAGGATAATACTTTTGGTAAAACCATAGCTTTTCTACTGAAGTCAGAGATGTGATGTTTATGGTGCAATAAATTGCAAAAAAAGATGCATGAATAGAGTAAAACAAAATAGTGTTTTTTTTCCTAACAAAATTACTTCAAGAAGTATATGGTAAGAAAGACTCCTCAAAGAAAACTGTTGAGTCGGTTCAGATTTGTATATTGATCACACCTCTGTAATGATACTATTGTTTGTATGTTTTTCTAATTAAATTATAATGGAATGGTGGGAAAATTCAACTTCTGAATTGATGTTCAGAAAATGAATGTACTGCCAGGTGTCCCCATATACTTTCAGATGTTACAGTCAACAGATTTTTTCAAATAAATTTAACGACTGGTGATGATATTTTCATATTTAACGTTGATAAATAATAAGGATGATCTTGAGGAATTGGCTATGGAAAGTATTCCAATTATCATAGTTGGAGACTGATTCAGTATAATGAAGAACAACTACTGTATCTACAATAACACAACAAACTCAAAATTAGAGTTTAGCTTTGTGTAGTCAAATTAATTTAATGATTTTAAGCACAGTGGAAAGTAGATAAATCAGAGAGGCAAAATGCTTGACGATTGAATTTTATCAAAATTCTAAAAGCTTTCAGTAGTTCCTGCAGCAATGTTAGGCATTATCAAAAGGTAATGTTTGGATTAATAGAAATGGGAAAAGATTTTCTAACCTTTCTTAGCTTTCTTCTTAATCTTAGATATTAAGAAGTTTAGGAATGAAGTAAGAATTTCTGAAAGCCATCGTTGGCTTTACAAAACCAGCAAAACAAAAAGCTCTGTGTTTTTCTACTTTTCCAACAAAAACAGTAAGGAGAAGATGCAGGCTCAGTACCTGGGGATCTGGAGTAGTTTAGGCAAAGCCCTAGAACAATTGGAACTTTGTTGTCAACTATAGAATCATAAAACCATTAAGGTTGGAAAAGATCTCCAAGATCTTCTTGTGCAAATGTCCACCAAACACCAATACCACCCACTAAACTGTGTCCCTAAGTAATACATCTACACTTTCCTGAAACGTCTCCAGGAACAATAACTCCACCACTCTCCTGGGCAGCCTGTTTCAATTCCTCACCACTCTCTCATAGAATCTTTTCCAAACATTTAACCTGAACTTCCCCTGGTGCAACTTGAGGCCATTCCCTCTTGTACTATCCCTTTTAACTGGGAGGACAACCCCCACCTCACTAAAACTTCCTTTCAGGCAGCTGTGGAAAGCAGTAAGCCCTCCTGTCTGCTTCCTCTTTTCCAGAATAAACTGCTCCCTCAGCTGCTCCCTGTAAGACTTATGCTCCAGATCCCTTGCCAGTTTTGTTGCCCTTCTCTGAACATGCCCTGGGAACTTGATATCTTTCCTGTAGTATGGAGCCCAACACTGAACACAATTTTGTGGCCTTAGTGGTAGGGAGAAGTACTAAAATATGAAAATCACTACTTCAAGTATTGAAGTAAAACTCAGCTGAATGTTTTCAAATCAGGACTCTTGGCTACAGAAGTGTCCTATGTTTCACCAGTTGTGTATCAAGCTTCACTGGAAGTGGTAGTATTTCATGAGAATAGCATACAGAAGGTTCTGAAAACATTTCTAGCATTTTTCTTTTCTTTAAGAAATTCAAAATTTCCAGGTGCTTTTATAGTTTTCATGAAATGAAGTTCAATGTCTACTGTACACTACAAGGGCTACAAACAAAAAGAGCAACAAAAACATTATGCTGTTTTTAGTTTTACTGTGAGTTTAAACCTTTTAAAGAGAGACAAAATATAGGCATAGAATAATGAGCAATGAAAAATAAATCTCCTCAAGGACTAACCAAAGGTAACACATTTGGAAATAAACCAAATCATTTATTTGTAAAGATACTTCTGAGATAAAAATGTGCAGGATATCTGATGTACCTGACCTTTGAAAATATTTCTGTACTGACATATTGGAAAATATTAAATAAAATACTAACTTCTACAAAGACTTTACAGTGGTTAAAGAGGAAATTACATTGGATTAATTTTAAAAGGAATCTGTCAGATTGGAGTAAAGTTAGAGGTAGAGTTGTTCAAGAATCAGTATTCAGACCTACAGCATTTAATATTTTAATTACAATCTTTTGCAGTAGAGCGCTAATCAGACTTACTATGGAACTAAGTTAGCATAATCAGAAAGAAGGTAGAAAAACTGGGTCACCTTGAGGAGTAGTCAGTGAGTTCTGAGATGAAATTTAATAGTACAAGTGTTTAGTCATATCCTTAGGGAATAATAATAAGAAGCTTCATTGTTAACTGAAATCTGTTTGGTTAGAAATGACAAAAAATGGGAGAAATCTACTTTAACAATCAATCAATTTCATGAACCAAAAGTCATGAAAAAATTCATGAAGGGTAGGGATTTTACTTTGTAAGTGATAGCTCGGCTTTCAAAATAATCTGTGACATGTGCAAGTCAGTAGGAACCTGGGGTTATTTATTTATTTATTTATTTACCAAAGTATATGTCATCCAGTGCTGTCAAAATAGACAGGTTCTTTTGGAGATCCTTGGCAGAATGAGTCACATGGTTCTGGATATAATCAGACTATTGATATAACACAAAAAATTATACAATTTTTTACAATTTTACAATACAATACAGTCAGTATAGTCTGTTTTTATCTACAATTTCTAGCAGTTAGTGCAACTTGTTGTTATAAAGAATTTCTAATAATTAGCATATTTTTCTTATTACCTAGAATTCTTGGTTAAATTGAGTTTTCAGTCACCTGGACTTTCTGCAGATCAGACTGAATCCTTAATAATCACAGAATCACAGAATCACAGAATCACCTGGGTTGAAAGGGACCTCAAGGATCATGTAGATCCAACCCCCCTGCCTAGCAGGGCCACCAAACACACACATTCAGATCAGGTTGCCCAGGACCCCGTCCAACCTGGCCTTGAACACGTCCAAGGACGGGGCATCCACAACCTCCCTGGGCAGCCCGTTCCAGGGCCTAACCACTCTCCTTGTAAAGAACTTTCCCCTAACATCCAACCTAAATCTTCCCTCCCTCAACTTGGATCCATTTCCCCTAATCCTGCTGTTGTCAGCCCTTTTGAAGAGTTTACTCCCCTCCTGGGTGTAGGTTCCCTTCAGGTATGGATAGGCTGCAATGAGGTCACCCCGCAGCCTTCTCTTCTCCAGGCTGAACAAGCCCAACTCCCTCAGCCTGTCCTCATAGGGGAGGTGCTCCAGCCCCCTGATCATCTTAGTCGCCCTCCTCTGGACCCTTTCCAAAATCTCAATGTCTTTCTTGTACTGAGGGCTCCACACCTGGACACAGTACTCAAGATGGGGCCTCACAAGAGCCGAGTAGAGAGGGACAATCACCTCCCTGTCCCTGCTGACCACCCCTCTCCTGATGGAGCCCAGGATCCCATTTGCCTTTCGAGCTGCCAGAGCGCACTGCTGGCTCATGTTCAGTCTCTCGTCCATCAGGACCCCCAGGTCCTTCTCTGCCGAGCTGCTCTCAAGGACCACTCCTCCCAGCATGTACGGGTGCCTGGGGTTCTTCCGGCCCAAATGCAAAACCTTGCACTTTGCCGTGTTGAACCTCATTAGGTTCACCCGAGCCCAGCCCTCCAGCCTGTCGAGGTCCCTCTGAATGGCATCCCTTCCTTCCACCGTATCAACTGCACCACTCAGCTTGGTGTCGTCAGCAAACTTGCTGAGGGTGCACTCAATTCCCTCATCGATGTCATTAATAAAGATGTTAAAGAGCACCGGTCCCAAGACAGACCCTTGGGGGACACCACTTGTTACCGGCCTCCACCTGGACATAGAGCCATTGACCACCACCCTATCAGAGCACAATACAAACATCATACTTGGTATCATAGAATCATAGAATGATAGAATGGCTTGGGTTGGAAGAGACCTCAAGGATCATCAAGCTCCAACCCCTCAACACATGCAGGGCTGCCAGTCTGCATATCTAGTACTAGACCAGGCTGCCCAGGGCCCCATCCAACCTGGCCTTGAACACCTCCAGGGACGGGGCACCCAGAACCTCTCTGGTCAGCCTGTGCCAGCACCTTACCTGTTTCTTGGTGAAGATCTTTCCCCTGATATCCAATCTAAATCTTTCCTTCTTCAACTTAAAACCCCTTCCCCTTTTCCAGCCATTACCTACCTTTGTAAACAGTTGACTTCCCTCCTGTCTACAGGCTTCCTTTAGGTGTTGGAAGGCCACAATTAGGTCACCCTGCAGTCTTCTCCAGGCTGAACAAGCCCAACTCTCTCAGCCTGTCAACTGGTACTGCCTAGACATAACCTTACCTAACAAGTCAGTAACTCAAAGAAGGTTGACAAGCTTTGCCATGCAGTAGCAGGTCAAGCATAAAAGCCGTTTATGATTCTGCGTTGTTTGATTTCAAAGAAGATGTCTTGTGTGCTGCTTCCCTCTTCCGTGATGGGTATCACAACAGCTGGGTGACCCAGCACCTAGGATTTTATATTGCTGATGGGCTTAATCACAGTGGCAGTAGGAGATCTGGCTGTTAATGCCTTTTTCCATACCATGGTGCCAGAAACACACAGAGAGAAGGATTAACAGGGACGTGCTACATTAACAGCTCACTTGCATATTATGACTGTTTGGCTTATCATTGGTTATGGTAATCATACTAGCAGGGGACAGCAGCAGAAGGTCACAGTACCACATAAATTTTTTTGATTACATTCCATGAGAGGTGGGATCCTGACCCTCCTGTAAACGGCATCTTGAACCTGAAGAGTTTTAAATTGGTGACCACTTTACTGCATTAACAGTCTCTACAAAGATCCCAAAGATCTCATGAAGGCAATCTTACAGTCTCTTTTAGACTGATCACGACTCTTTGCTTGTGGTTTTTGTTTTTTTTTTTTTGTTTTTTTTTTTTTTGTTTTTTTTTTTTTAGGTTTTCATCCAAAAATAAAATGCGCTCTTTCAGATACTGAACAGCATACATTTTTGGTTGAGAGAGATAGCGTTGAGCTGATTGACAAGAATTATGTTTGAGCAGTACTGTCTGTCCACTTTGAAAAGCTGAGCTAATAAAAAAAATGGAACTAAAGATTAAAGCAAACTAAATTGTTCATCCCATGTGAAAGGATATTAAGAAATTATGCTGGTCATGAACAACCATTTATTTTGGAGGATGGCACTTAATTTTCATTCAGAAAGACTAAAATATCTCTTAAAAAATGCGGTTCTCCCAGTTTTTCTCAGCAACATGAAGCAATAAACCTGCTGAGGCTTGGTACCAAACATGGTGATTTAGGGAAACAATCAGCATTTAGAAAGATAAAATTGGGAAATAAAATAACTCATGCTGTCCCATAATTTTATTTTATGATATACTACTGTAGTTCTAATATTCATGGGCATGATCTCATTTAAATTTGTGTTTTTAGCATATTGTTTATTCCTTTAGCAATATGTAGGTTGTTGGTTGTTCTTATTTTCTGTTTGCTTGTTTTTCCCTAGGAAATATAACAGTTTTGCATTTTCCATAAGCACTTCCAGTGGAAATTTTTAGTAATAAAACATCAACATAAAGATTGTAAGAGTGACTGTAAATCTTTGCTAAATCATCTTTCTAAATTCTATGAATCCACGGCCTCTAAGCAATGAATTTGTTACTAAGAGTAATGCTGAATGACTGCACCCGCAGTGTAATTCAGAATTTTGAATCAAGTTATTATGTTGATACATGCTTAGTATGTTGAATAATTCAGTATTCTGGTTGTATACTCTATTAACTCAGATGTTCTAAAATTATAGTTCCTATGAATCTCACTTTCTGACTTCATATGTTTCAGAACAGATCAAGGATGCATCTTCAGATTGAGATTTGCAAGGCTTCTTCCTGTTCCATGTCTGTCTATATGGACTGAAGCTCTGATTTTCATTTGATGTTAATCAAATCATTGGTTTGAATCTGGATAGGGAAGAAAATTTTCTAGAAATGTGTCATTGTGGTGCTGTTATCCTACTGCTCTTTAATTAATTAGAAGCAGCTTTTCCAGAGCTCACTTCCTGCAAACAGGTCTTTTGTGAAGAACAGGATCTAAATATAGTTTTCTTTTGTGTTTATAGCAGTGTGCTCAGCCTCAGTAATACAATCTCATCCATAGACACTTTGGGTAAAATTTTACTTAAGGTGAAGTTGATGGGGAGCTTTTCATATTTATTAAAATAAATGGTTAAATAGCATTGAATTGCATATTTTTTGCTGTTAGTGATGACACAGGGATAGGTAACTTGCTGTTTAGGAAATAAAAATCAATTATTGTTTTCTAGAAAACATATTTCAACTGAAAATAAATAATAAGTATAAATATTAAAAAAAACCATAAATTATTTTTCTCATTTTGCCCTGCTCTGTAGTCAAGATTCACAAAATTTTTGAAAATACACTGTTTAAATTGTTCAGGTTGCAAAAATAACCACTCATAGTTTTTTTTACAGTGTTTCTCCTTTGTGTCTAAACAAAGATGTTGTAGTTTCAGTATAAACCAGACAAGACCTATTCTTCAATTTCAAGTGCTATTTTCCTCAAAAGCTATTGACAACCTCGTTAGCTTATTGCAGTCTCTATTATGTTACTTGGAGAGGGACGTCGCATTTCATTAGACTGATTTAAATCCCATCTGCTGAACATCATAGAACACTTCAAAAGGTAGTGATATCTGCAGATGTTCAAATGAAAACAAACTGCTTTGGTTTTCTCTTATTATTACATAGTCCTTAGAAAATGAACTCAAAAATACACCTTGAACAATTAGTGAAAAAAGAAACAGATGACAAATATTTCAAATTAAGGATTGGTGCATCCAATCTAAAACTGCATTTGGACAAAGATGACATAATAAAGTAACAGACATGTTGTTCTTATTCTGATTTCACCGATTTGGATGACCAGTAAATAAGCCTAGGAAATGCTTCTTCAATCCTTTGTCTTCTAAGACTCTTGAAAGGTATTTTTTACAGTTCCTTATGGGGAGGAAATGAAAGAAAAAAAAACACAAAGATTTGATATTTTTTTTTTGAAGTTTCCTTACTCAAGGAGAAGTAATTGAATAATGATGGTTGGTAATGTGACCTCAGATATTGCATGTCTACTTTTGCAGGTTTGGAAAGTATTATGCACCGACCAAAATTTTATTATATGTATCATAGAATCACAGAACTGCAGGTGTTGGAAGAGACCTCAAGAGATTATCGAGTCCCCTGCTAAAGCAGATTTCCTACAATAGGTTGCACATGTAGGCATCCAGACAGGTCTTGAATATCTCCATAGCAGGACACACCACCACCTCTCTGGGCAGCCTGTTTCAGTGTTTTGTCACCCTCACTGTAAAGAAGTTCTTCAGCATGTTTGCATGGAACCTCTTATGTTCACATTTTAGGCCAGTACTCCCCTTGTCCTACCACTACACAGCACCAAAGAGAGCCTGGCCTCATCCATTTGCCTCTCACGCCCCTTATTTATAAACATCTATAAAGGATACTTGTAAATATTAATCAGGTATCATCTCAGTGTTCTTTACTCCAAGCTGAATGGATCCAGGTTACTCAGCCTTTCCTTACATGAGAGATGCTCCAGGCCCTTAATCATATTTGTAGCCCTCTGCTGGACTCCTTTTAGGAGTTGGCTCTCTTTATGTGCCCACATTTTATTGATTTTATATTGCCTTGTTTGGTGATGAAGTTAGAGAATGTCCTCAGTCAGTAAGCATTATTTTTCAGTCAAGAATTAACTTCCTATGAGAGAAAGAAATAAGGTGACTGTGTTTTGACCTTTTAGGATCATATTCTGTGAATTGTTCTTCATATTTACAACCCATTGCAGGTTTTTCTTATAGTTATTTCTCCAATCTTTAACAAGACCAAGCAGCCACAGATTATTTTTGTAGTTTTCCTTGTTCCTGTTTAGGAGAAGATGATAGTAAACACCACCCATCAAGCGTAGGGACTGACATGACTTTTAGGATATAATTCCAGAGAAACAGAGTAATACTTGTTTTCGCATTGAAGATTAATGGCACTCTAATTATGAAGTTAGTAGCCAAATAAAAGCAATTTCTAATGCAGATATCAGAATGACTGTAAATCAGAAAATACTGAGTGGAGCAGAGTCTTAATGTTTTATAATCCAATTCTTTGAAAGGTTTTCAACGTTCAGTTTGATAGCACACTGTATAAGAATAAAGCTCTAAAAGGGTTTTTGTCGTCGTTTTTTTTTTTTTTTAATAAATCTGGAAAAAGGTTGTGGCTTTTCCTCACTTGGTCACATAATAAATAAATCTCTTTACGTCCATATTTCCTTTCTGGAATGTTGATGTGAAGGAAAATATCGGGTTATCTCCTCTGATGCCCACATTTCCATGACAACCATTTTGCTGCTGCAGGAAAATTAATAATATTCAGAATTACATACTTGCATCTTCTCAGAAATATTAATAACCAGTGGAATCAAATTCTATCCTTCAGGAAGAAAATAATCAAAGTACAGGCTGAGTAGAGCATGGGAAGCTTAAAGGAGAATATATGTCTTACATTTGCCTACAAATTGCTAGTTGTTTTGTACTGAGACATTTATATAAATCCACACTTGAGTTTCTTATTCAATCCTAGAAAATTCTGTGAAGATACCTTTAATCTAGATATTCTTGAAATAATTTTGTAGGTCCAAATCAAGCCATGTCTGAATTCAGAGGTTTGATGTAAATTCTTTCACGATCACTGTAACTACGTCTCTAAGCACACAGAAAATAAATTCCATGTGAATAATCCAGTAAAACTGTCATTACAAGACTTAATTCGATTGTCATTCGTTTAATTATTTTAACTTCCAAAATGCTCTACATGCTTTTTTATTTTGAGCAAGCTTCGTCACTAGATTGTATAATTCTGGTATTTCATTGTGCCCTTGCTTTATTTATCTTTCAGTAAAATGTCAAGTTGGTTGATTGAGGAAAAATGTAACTCTGCTGGAGGACTAAGGTTTCTCTACATATATAATCTTGATAATCACTAGTGTACTAATTACTAATTTATGTGCAAATGGCAGATGATTATCTTACTCCTGGTAATGGCAAACAAAAATCCTCAGAAGTTGAGGAGAGAAAGTGTCATCTTGTTAACAACTCTTTTAGCTACTTGCATGTAGATGAATAGCCATAAAATGAAACTGCAATAGAAGAACATGAGAGTATACCATGTTAAGCAAATCAGTAAACACCGTCTCCACAACAGGCACTATAAAGAAAAAAGGATAAGGAACATATTGATAATAGGAGAAATTTGCTTTCATAATTAGAATAAATCATGCTTTGGTCAGTTCATGCTTCTGACTGACACTGTGTGCATTCCATGTTACTGCACTGGATCTGGATGTGATAAGTTCACTTTGCCCAGAGCAGCTCATATGGTGCTATGCTCTGAAACTGTAGCTAGAACAGTGTTGTAATCATACTGATGTCTTCTCTGCTGTGGACTGGTGCTGGTACAGCATCAGGGCTCACTCCAGCCACCTTAGAAGGTGGCCAATAGGATCAAGATGGGTAAGAAGTGGGGAGGGGACACAGCCAGGGCAGCTGGCCTAAACTGACTAAAGCAATGTTCCATACCATGTGATATCACACTTAGCAATAAAATCTGAGGAATGGGAAGGAGAAGGGAGGGCTCTTGTTATTAAGACATTTGTTCTTCTGAACAACAGTAATGAGTCCCTACTTCGTGACGCATGGCTGAACATCATTTGCTGATGGCAAGTGGGGAATGTTCTCACTGATTTTGAACACATTTTTTCTTGTTTTTCTCTCTCTTTTCCCATTTTTAATTAAATTGTTTTTATCTCAACCCAAGAGCTTTCTATTTCATTATATTTATTATGTTTCCTCTTCCTTTTAGGAGGAGAAAATTGGATAAAAATGGATTTGATGGATGGGCCATTCGGTGGATAAAGAATTGGCTGGATGGTTGCACTCAGAGAATTGCGGTCAACAGCTCATTGTCCATGTAGAGATCAGTGAGGAATGGTATTTCTCAGGAATCAGTGCTGGGACCAGTGTTAACATCTCTGCAGGAGATATGAACAGTGGGATTGTGTGCATCCTCTGTTTGCAAATTTGCAAACAACAGCAAGTTGAGTGGAGCAGTTGAGATGCTAGAGGGAAGAGATGCTATTCAGAGAGACATAGAGAGGTGGGCCCATGTCAACCTCATGAAGTTCAAAAAGGTCAAGTCCAAGGTCCTGTACATTAGTAAGGGCATCCCAAGCACAAATACAGGTTGGGCAGAGAATGGCTTGAGAATTGGCATAAATCGTTATGGGTATTGGCTGATGAAAGATTAATTATCAGCTGGCAGTGTGCACATGCAGCCCAGAAGGCCAACTGTATCCTGGGTCATATCAAGAAAAGTGCGACAAGCAGGTTGGGAGGGGATTCTGTCCCTTTACTCTGCTCTCATGAGACCCCCATCTGGAGTGCTGTGCCTAACACAAGAAGGACGTGAAGTTGTTGGAGCAGGTCTAGAGGAGTGCCACAAAGATGATCAGAAGGCTAAAGCACCTTCCCTACAAGGACAGGGTGAGAGAGCTGGGGCTCCTCAGCCTGGAAAAGAGGAGGATCTCAAACAACTTTATAGAGACCTTCCAGTACCTGACAGGAGTCTACAAGAAAGCTGGGAAGAAACTTTTTATGAGGGTAGATTTAGAATAGATACTAAGAAGAAATTCCTTACTGTGAGGGTGGTGAGACAATGGAATAGGTTGCCCAGCGAAGTCATGCACGTTTCCTCCCTGGAAGCATTCAAGAATGGTCTGGATGGGCATTTTGAGCAACCTGCTCTAGAAGAAGGTGTCCCTGTCTACAGCAGGGGGGTTGGAACTAGATGATCTTAAAAGTTTCTTCCAACCCAAAACATTCTACATTTCTACTATTCTAGGTAGTGTGGGAAAGTAGTGTGGTAGACTTCAGAACAGTTTACTTGTGATTAAACCTCTACACCTATTTATCTCATAATACTTTCAGAGAACATAAAGTGTTTACCCCAGATTCAGGATTTATCATATTCAACACTGTAATCAAGACATTCATTTTTCACTTTTCAGTGAATAGAATTAATTAGTTACTGATAAACTGATAAAGCAGATAGGACTCAGGCCGAGCCTTACTGGCCATTCAACATTTGATAGCAATTGTTAAATTTCAACAAAGAATTTCTGAGCATAACTGACAGTTTATGTTGTGAAAACATTTATTTAAGTGATTTCTATAGAACGGGGGGAAAAAAAAAGGCCCATGGACCACACAGCCTTTCGGACTGGTTTGTCAAATGAAATAGCTTATTGTTACTTAATAAACCTTATTCATTCATTTAGAAAATCTACACCTACTGGAAAACCAGCCTACTGATTCATGACAGTTAAATAACCAGTACAATTATCAATAATTAGTCGCTAAAGTTTCAATTCATGACTGGCAGGCAATATACTTCCTTCAATTTCCAGTTCTATATTGCAGTGTTCCACAAACAGAAATGAAGTAAAATTAGAAATAGAAAAGCAATTTGATAGCTTGAAACTCCAGAGGAAAGAGGTATTCACTACTGTTCTACATTTGCTCATTGAAAGTGTTGTTATGGTGCTCTAGGAAGATGTTAATATTTTGGGATATTTTTTAAATTCTTCATATTTTGTTTGTAAATTATCATTGCACCCTCAGGGGTGTAATTCACATCTCAGTAAAAGACCTGTTTCACTTTGTCACACTTACACTTTGTTCTGCATGGCTTATAAACTTTGTGCTGACTTACTGCACAGGCACATTTCATTGTATTTAAGAGAAGGAAGCATGTGCTAGAGAACTGTGTGTAAAATAAGCAAACTGCTTATTTGTCAGTTCTTTGACTCAAAATTTTGATAACAAGAAGCTTAATATATGCTTTGGTTATCCTCTCACCATTCATTTTTTATGTCAGTTCAAGATACCAGCCCTAAGTGCTTACACTTCTGTATGAGAAATGTGACCTATTTCAGAAATCCTCTTTTGAACAAGACGCTGTGTTTTCAGTCCCCAGGGCTAGAAAGAAAAAATGGAAAATGCAACCAAATGCATGGAAAGCAGTATCAAGTAAAGAGTGCCTGAAGGACTGCTGTTGTATAACGTGGCTGCATTTCAGGAGGCCTTAGCACCTTTATGATAAAGCTGTCTGTCTCAAGGAGAAAGAAGTAAAGCAGGAGTGAAAGACAAATTTTTCACTTCTTCTATTGTAAATAGACTGTTACAGGGCATGTTCTGCAAAATAACCAGTGGTATGCTAATTAGACTTCTGAAAAATTTCTTAATCAATCACAGTAAATCCTGTTCAGTAGCAGTCTCAGAACTCTATTAATTTCAAACTCCGTGATTCTTTTATAGCAGCTGTCTGGATCTGTATTGTTGATAAAAGTCATGGCTGGAAATGTTTATCTCGCAGTGATATCAGTGAAACTGTTTTGTGCTCTCGATTTGAAGTATAGTTAAGAGAAAAAAAGAGTGTGAATTTCAGCTTTGTCATCTTTGGAAAGATGTATCTGGTCAGATAAATTTAGCTAAGCTGTTGTAGCTAGACTCCTGTGGCATGAACTCTGGTAAATATATTACTACAGGTTACTATCGGTAGGCATATAATTTTTTCCAAAACAGAGATAATAAACATTTCATTCCCTTGAGAAGTTGTTGTAATGAGTTTGTCAGTGATTTTTAAGAAGGTTTTTTTTTTTTTTTTTTTTTTTTTAATTCTGATTTTAAGAGCTCCTATATCTCATTGAATATCTTCTATTGTTGGTGTCTAAGAAAGTAAAAGTATCTACAGGTAAAACCTCCAAAATTTTTGATACTGTATTGTTTAACCAGGAATTACCATGGTTACCATATGAGAAGAAAGTAATGAAAAACATGCTATTTTCTGTAGTGAATTGTTTTCAGAATGCTTCCTTCATTTCTGTAAGTCAATATTTGTGAAGGCACAGAGATGCTCAGTGTGTTGACATCACTGAAAATATAATTCTCTTGCATACCCACAAAGTACAGCTTAATGCCCTAAGCAGTGGCACGCTCATTTACTTGAAATTGTCATTGTTTATATAAATGTTGGTGATTTTTTTTATGAAGAATAATATAGCAAACATGATAAATCAGTCTCAGAGAGGGAACATCATGTCTGGAAGTTAAAAGGAGTCTCAGGAATATGATCTCATTGCTTTTGGTTAGAAGCATTAAGTCAGTAAGCTGAAAAAAAAACCCACAGCAATTCTCAGATGAGTATCCATTTATTTGTACCAAGAAAATGGAAAGCAATTTCTGATAGTGCTACTTTTAAAAATAGTCTGTAATAACTGCAAAATGCTAAAGGTAAAGCTGGGAAAAGCATCAGCTGTGAAGACGTTATCAGTGGCTGTCTTGATCATGTTCTTGTTAAGTTCTGCTGTGAATTTGTTTTAAATACTATGAGCAGGCCTGAACTTTACAGCTGTAAAGAACTTAATAAAAAAAAAAAAAAAAAAAAAAAAAAAAAAAAAAAAAAAGTGGATTCCTCAAATTTAAAGCTTCCTACAAGAAAATTGTATATATTTTTTTAAATGGGAAAGAGGGAAAGAAACAGGAGAACAAATGTTAATGATGAAGTATTTAGTTTAAGCACTTAAAAATTACATATTATTTCCTCATTTTGAAATTTTATTACTATGTATCAAAATTGATAAAAACTTGACAGCCAATAATTTCATACTGAAATTTACGAAACTGAATTTTTTTCTATTCTTACTAAAATTAAAACACTAAATCCATCCATGTCATTCTCTCAAAAGTACTTTTTAAAAAAACATGTTTAGATGAATGATGAATCTGTTTCCTTATCAGATCCAGCAATTTCTCATCTATTCCTTTTGATATTAACATGCAGGCACTAATACAGAGCTCTCAAAACTTAGTGTCATTTGAATTTTTATAACTCTTATGCACTACATCTAATCATCGCAGTATGGATGTGGAATGAGAAGCCTGAGATCTCAGTCTTAAAAACTGAAACTGAACCTTTTTAATTATTACGACAGACTGGTACCGTTAGCATGTCTTTCACTCTAATATAGGTCCATAAGTTGGAAGTTACTTTTAAACTGTATAGCTTCTGATTAAATCTATTTGCTTAATGTGTGCAGTGATCCTTTCATAGATGGATATGGCACTGTTTCATGATTCAAACACAAAAGCATCAGTACAGTTGCAGTATACAGCACAGGAACCAGTATGCACAGAATGCTTCTTAGAGGTAATACACAAGTTGAGATTATGTACATAGTATTCTTTCTGTGTTGGTGGCTTGGCTAATGCTTTGGCTGCAGCCAGCAGAAGCCCATTTCCAACGCTTCACAGGTCCCTCTCTAACTGCCGAATTTCTTTGCTGACTCAGTATGTTCTGCAGCAGTCCTCAGTATACTTTTACACCCACTAACACCATGTGAATCACTAGGAAAATTGTAATTCATGATATATATATATATATGTATACAGGCAGGAACTCTTCATAAAGAGATATTTTTATAGTTTAAGGAACACTCCAGTTCCTTCCACCTCTTTCCCTAGAAACTCTGAGAAAACTCCCCGTTTGGGTTACTTACCTGTTGTATCAACTTGTTTCATGCATGCCTACTACATGGCATGTGAGTTTTCAGCTGTTGAACCAACCTATCCATAGCCAAAAGGCAGCTGCAGAAATGTACCTGGGAAGGCCTGTTGTCATGTCTCCTGCGGAGAGCAGCACCACCAATCTGATTTTTGTATCAGCATGAGTGCTGAGAGTAAAGTTTCCTGCTCTCTTTGGGACAGTGAAGGTTTTATCCACTTCCCATGAAGCTGAAGGAGGAGAGCAGCTGCCCAAGGAGAGCTGCCTGAAGATTACCCTCAGCTCTGCTATTACGGGTAGCATAATCAAGGGGCCACTTTTGTACTGCACATTTAGAGATAATCTGTCATACTGAAGCACTCTTGGAGAATGGTGCACAGCAGAAAAGAACCTGCTGTATCGTTTCAGGATATTGCCCATCCCAGAGGACAGATTTGATCCTTACCAGAAAGACAAGCTTTTGTCATTTTGTTTTTGCTGGACAAATGATCCTCAGTTTGGGAGTAGCGGTGATTGTTTCCAGTGTTTAATGTAGTGGTTTTATGTAGAAAACAAATAAAACTGAAATACTGTACAAGAAAAATCTAATGAAAGGACCACAGTGTACCTTTAGGAAAGCTGCTTGAAGTCTTAGCTGCTCATCAACATGACATGGAGAGGTCAATGCTGTCACAGGTCAAAGCACTTCGCAAACAAACGTTTGTAGTTTCATATCATTCATGTCACTGTTGCAGAAATATGGAGATGAATATCTTGCTGTGAGTACAATACCTTGCTAAGACTTACACATTTTGCATCTTTGGAGCTTTATGGGCTATCATTTATGGCATGTTATTGCTCCAACTGACTGCATATAATGTGATTTTTTTTTTTATAAGAATGAAAGCAAATAAAGGAAATATTTGCTTTCAACCCGTAAAGATTCAATGTCCTATTACTGACATATTTACATATTGATATGGATATTATTGATATATTCATCGTTCAACATCTTAACACCGGGAGAATAGTGTTTCAGGGCTATTCATTATAAAGGAAAATGATTTTGCACTCCAGTTATGTAAATCATATATAGGGAGCTATGAGAGTTACAGGATCTTTTGAATTTCTGGCTGCTACTGACAGCATCCTTGGTTCACTTATTTAATATGGTTCAGTAAATTTTATGAAAAACTAAATCAGGTTCATTTTCTAAACTGAATAAATAACTTGGTGAAACTCTTTTCTGAAATTAGAATTCTGAAATTAGCTTCTAAAACAGGTATAGCATTTGTCTATAATGGTATAATGATATTAAACGCCGTGAATGAGACTGAGTTGTAGCTGAGAATGTAATTGTCCCTCTTCTGACATCAACAAGAGACGGCTGGTTTTAGAGCAAGCAGATTTTTCTAAAACGTGTACAATGAACTGTAAATTGATATTGAAGAATTTTGGAGCATATTTCAGAACTATCTCTCATTGACTTAGACCACTGATGGGGGGAAGCAAAGTTGATGAAAACATATTCATGTTTGCTTATACATTAACCAAAAACGAATGGTGAAACCTTGAGTTTTAGTTATGAAATGAAATTTTGAAATATTGCACTTTAGAAATATCAGAATTCAAAGTATATTACCTGGTCAAGCATTGAATCCATTTCACACTTTTACAATATACTAATACATAATTTAAAATGTAATGTCATATAATTCAATATACAGAGTACAAGAGACAATAAAAAAGGAAAAGCAGGCAAGACAGAATTTTTCTAGTCAGCATTTGTCCATGGCTTTTTTTTTTTTTTTTAAACACGCTTTCAGGTACATCTAGTATTCAAGTTTGCCATGTTGAGACTAAAGAAGAAAAGATTTCTGTTTTTTTTTGGAAAATGGGTTGCTTTCTAAACAAAAATTTAAACCTAAATAATACTTTCATGCTTCATTTGTAGGGCTTTGTCTTGCTCCAATTTGTAGGAGGGAGAAGAGGCTCTTTTAATATCTATCTACCTGGTGTGAGATTAAGAAACAACGGTTCAAACGTTGGTCCAACCAGTTTATTATAACTCCTAATCAGGGAGACAGGGAAGGGAAGGAGAGCGATAGAAAAGATAGGAAAGAAGCAAGAGTTGGGTAAAGCGGGGATGGTCACCACCAGGATCCAGCAGCAGTCCTGTTGCACGACGCTTCGAAGGTCTGAGGCAAAAGCAGCAGGGAGGGGAGCAGCAGCGTGGTCGGCCATGGGAAGCAAGCAGGTAGCAGGAGGCAGTCGCGGAGCCAATGCGGGAGGAAGCAGCAGCGCTCAGACAGCAGGCCCAGGAGAGATCGTCAGCATGCAGGAATTCCGTAGTGAGGAATCTGACAGCAGACACCTTTGTTCTCCTTCAGCATGCTGGTAGAGCACAGAGCAAGTCCAGGAGGGAGAGAGGCAGGTTGTGAGGCATCTCATGTCAGAAAAATCTTCATGTTGCCAGAATCTGTTGCCAGAAAACCTCAACCTCATGTTTGTAGGACCCCTTTTTATCCTTCTTCTTCTGCCAATGTGGCATTCCTGGGCGCTTGGGTAGGAGTCCTGTCCAGCACCTCCTGAGATGGCCATCTTCCTCGAGATAAGCCCACTTCCCAGCCATTAATCTCTCTCTTGTTGCCCCTGGCCTTGTCTGTGTCTGTGTCCCTCAGACAAAGGATTTCTCAGCTCTTGCCCAGGACTTGTCCATCAAAGTTCTATAGACAAAGGATTTCTCAATCCTTGCCCAGGACTTGCTTGGACTTGTTCATCTGTGTCTCCAATAAGCTTTGAGACATTAATGTAAAAGAATAATCTCTTACAGGCCTGCATACTGCAGTGAATGCTTTGCAAAAGGTTACCATTTCCATGAAAAGATCAAGCCAATTAATATGAATCATAATATATTATGACACATATACTAATATTGATATATATTATGATTATATACACTAATATACATTATGATGTTATATTAATACATATGTATAAAATTGCAATCGTTTTTAAAATTTTGTGCAGAGCTTTCATCAAAAGTTAGAAAGCAAATGGAAGCTAGTTATGTAATTTGAAAGTGAGGAGTGTTCATTAACATCATACTGCCATGCTGCATAAGCTATTTCTGTTTAAGATTTCAGCTGTAACGTTGCAATAATCAACAGGGATTTCAGAATTAACCTTCATATAGCAGAGCAGAAGAGGAAATAGATAAGATTCGCTTTCAAAAATCTAAGTATATATACATTACAAAGAAAAAAAAGGTGAATATATTATTAAGTTGTTCTTGGTGCTGGTGCCTGCTGCTTCCACTTATCAGCTCTTTCAGAAAAATCAGTTTCTGAGATCAGAGGAATGGAAGCAATTAGAGGATTTTGCAATACATAGAGAGACAAAGCAGCAATCAGTATCTGCTGGACAGCAGCTTAAACTTTCATTTTCATTGAAGTGACTGATAAGTAAAGATTTGTGATGTTGGAAAAACTTTTATTTTTTTTGGCATTTCTTTTTTGTTTGTTTGTTTGTTCCTTTCGTTCTCTCTTTTCAGATAGGTAAGGGAGTGATTTTTCAATTTTTTTTTTTTTTTCTTGGAAAGTCAAGACAGCATCTGGGAAATAGCAAAATAACAGCTGCAGGAAGTCTTGCGTGTCATCTTGTTGTCCAGGCAGCTATGCTTATCATGAGAGCTTAAGATACATTTGTATTTCCCTGTTCTCTGAAGTGATCAAAGGAAAGCTACAAATTTCATAAATTATCTTCAGTGTAGGAATAAGGAAGATCTCTCTGCTTCCTATCAGTGAGTGTTCACTGTGAGTCAGTGAACTAAGTCAGGATTGCAGGGCTGCATGTGCTGGTATTATCAAAGAATCTTTAGACATCCTTCCAATCAGTGATTTGTGGATGCTAGAGAAACCAATGGGTTTCAGACCAGCTTTAAGTTGCTTTGAGCTGTAAGTGTTCTCCTCCTCTATGTGCACGCCCCTGGCACTCTGCAGCTCTCAGCTGGTTACAGCAAAATAATTTGCAGATCCAAAGGTAGCTTAGTAATGTTAGTGGCTTTCTGCTCTAAAGATAATTCACTCAGTAGAGGATATAGTTTAGCTGTGAGTTGTTAGCTCTGCAAGGCTGTTTTCATGACTGCATTCTGTTAGCCAGAAATGAGTCTTAGTTGTGTTGAAAAAGAAAAAAAAAAAAAAAAATCTTTTACCAATCAAAGTCAGAATGTGTGTTTTCTGCACTATCATCATAATGTTTAAGATAAAATTACCACCAGGAAGTACATGAATTGTGCTCATGCTCTTTTTGAAAGCTGCAAGACCAGGGAATTTAAACAGCTCATTAGCTTTTGACTTGCCCGCTCCTCCTTCTGCAATTGATTTTTAGCTGTGAGATTATTTCAGACTGCAGAACTGCTGCTTCTTGCTGCTGCAGTTTTGCTTTGCATTTTTTTTTCCTTTTTCATTTATTATTTTACTGACATATAATTAACTGACAGTCAGTCAATTGTACATTCAGTATCCACATCAGAAATACTATGTGTGAGTTGCAATAATTAGCTATTACAAATCTGAATGTTTCGTTCACAGATTTTTAAAGTCTGTCTGAAATTCCTCAGTTACTGCATCATCTAGGTGATGGACTTCTTCCTCTTTGACATAATCAGTTAACATAATCAAGTTTTGGCAAGTGAAGTCAGTTTTTGTGCATTTAATACATGTGTATCATTTATACTCCCATTTCTAACTTAACAGCCATTGGTGTCCAGCTTAGGGTAGGCAAACCAGACTTTTCCATAAAGCCAATAAATAAAAAGACCAATGAGATATGAACTGGATTTAAACAAGAATTTCTAGTAGTTTTGGGGCTAGTTCTGTAGACAACAACAAAAAAAAAGCAACAGTTATTGCATTAGTAAAAGATGAACATTTTGTTGAGAACTGTGCACATACACGAGGGAGTTCAACAACATGGGCCCACGTTAATGTTAAAAAAGCTATATATGACTTGTGCTTTGCACACTGCCAGGGAGTTGTGGATAACTCACAAGGTTCTGGTCATATCTGTCTTATTTTGAGCTAGGGACTTTTGGGCAAACAGAAGTAGATGAGAAGTGTTGTATCCTTGGCACTTGTGTGCTGTACTGCTGCAGTTTGAATTGGAAGTCACAGAGGAATTGCTTTGACAGTTCGATGGAAAGGTTTCTTCCTCCTGAGAGCCTGAATTGCCTCTTCTCCTTTGCTACTCACCTTCAACAGCTTTATGCTTCCCCTTCCTCTCCGGACTCTGTGACAGCTTGTTCCAGATGATCTGACACGTCAGAAAAACTCTCCTTTCCCATTCTGACATTGTGAACAGCAGTAGCCTTCTCTCTGTAGGCCACTAAGACCTCACTCCTAATTTTGTAAATTAGACACACACTTTTTGGCAGCTGGTCTCTGAGATCCATGGCTAAATTGTTTTCTAGGAGGTTATCAGTGCTGAGGAAGCTGTTATAATGCCTGCAGCTAGACCCAGCATTCAGCTTGACCCTTGTTAAAGATGTTTTTTTGGGAGAAATGCCTTCTTGTTTTAAGAATGGAAAATCACTCCTGCTGCTCCTGCTGACTAGTTTCATTTCTGTAGGCTGTGTTTGGTGCCAGGCTACAGCAGAGCTGTCATTTTGCTTAGGGACTGTGTCCTTTCTAAAACTGCATATTGAATAATTGTCATATTAATGCCTGCAATTCTAGGCATGAGGAAGGAAAGCTGATCCTATTTATACTAAAATAGGGGGAAAGAATTCTGTTCATAAACCTAAGAGTTGCTATTATCTGAGATTTTAAGCACAGAAAAAAACCCAGCATATTTCATTCTTAAAATTATCAGCATGTATCAGAGAAACTGAATTAATACTAAGGAAATAGCAGAGTCAGATCCCAAACATTGACTCAGCACATGAACAAAATAAGATGTGAACAAGGAGAGATCATCTTCTCTCAGAAATAATGTTAATTATGGTAATTTCTTGGCAGGGGGGATTAAATGGGTGAAGAAATCAAAGATATAGCACATGCATCAGATCATTTGACTTGCTCAAATGACCTGTGAAATTTAAATTTAATTTTTCTTTATCTTCTAATTCTTTTTTCCCCACCAAATCTACATTTTGAAATCAAAAGCACTTTGTATGTGGGAATCTGTACTTAACAATGTAAAAAATCAATCTAATGTATTTGGAGTGCTGTTAAATTTCAGAAGCCTAATGAGCCTGTAAAGCAGTCTTGAGAGAAAAACGCACAGAGAAGTATTTGAATTCTAATGATGCTAAAAAATAGAGTGATAAAGCTGTCTACAGAAATGACGTGTAGTCATGCTTACCACTATATGATGAGGTAGAAGTATAGACAGAGTAAGATTAAGTAGATTAAGTATTGCTGAGACAAAGCTATGAAAAAATTGTGCATATATTTATTTTATTCTTATTTTTCTACATTTATGTGAGTAGGAGAATATTCTAGATTCAAAAGAAAATAAGTGTACACACCCATACAATCTAGAACTGCAGGAGAAGCTTCACACAAACCTTTTCAAAGAGATGGCGCTGAATAAACTGTCCTGTGATCAAAAAAATCAAAATTCCACCAATGGCACCAGGCTCTTAGCCATGCGTTGATCAGGAAGCATTTCCTGTTCCTTTCAGTAATTCTCCCTGCTGTGGAAGGGATTGAGTTAACTGGCTACCAAATCTCAGTTTGAAATAAACTTTGTTATTCAAATATCTTATGAGACTGAACAATTTAGTAGATTGTTATATAGTATGCAACAGCTTATTTCAATGCAGTGTGATAAGAACTCCCATTTAAGTGGTACACTTAGTAAGATAATTCTTGAACATCTAAGCTCAGAAATTCACAGTGATGTGTTCTCTTTGATTACAGGCCTAAAAACTGATGTGTATAATTAGGTGAACAAACTCTTCACAAGCATTTAAATCTACGGACACTTCCATGATTAGTACCATTGACATGCTGTGTTTAAAAAATTGATTATATGATTGTGAATTTACAGGGCTAGGTTTACACTGACTGTGTCTATTGTTTTTTTTGTTTTGTTTTGTTTTGTATTTTCTTTTTAAAGCAAAATCAAGAAGAAGACAATAGTGTTTCACATCCAAGATTACCTAAAGTTAGTTATTTGTGCAGTTCCCCCTGCTGTAAGTTATATTTAAAATGTGAAGGATGGAACTATTTGAAATAGTTTTAGCTAAAACATAAATCAGGTGTCTGATGGAAGCTTTGTTTCTTGAAGGAAGCATTCAGATGCCTTGGAAATTATGTCTGTATTGTCAGTGTCACAGTTGTATCTGTGCCCCAAGAAAACATTAATCTTCCTCATTTTTATTTTTTTTTTTCAGACTGGATTTTACAGTTGTGACTGTTGAGTGTACTTCTCCTACTCCAGTCCTTCCCTCTGCCTATTCTGGCTTGCCAAGTCAAGGGCTAAACATACAGAAAAGCTAGCAAATGCACTTTTTAAAAAGTATCCTGTGCTAGCTTCAGAACATATGAATCAACCTCCCATCACATAGATTTGTGTCACTGGCTTCAACATCATGTTCATGAAGAGTCAGGGACAGCAATGTAGCAGTTAAAAAAAAAATCATGAGTCCTGAAGCCTTCAGAATTCTTGAAACATACCTTATCTGTACACAGAGTCTTTGAGCCACCAGTAATTCTGTTATCTGTCATTTATCTGTCAGCCACAGACTAACTTCAGATATAAACTTTATGCCTGGCCATCACCATTTCCATCAGAATAGGTGAGCTTATTTCTGCATGGCAATTATGTCTTCTTATTTCCTATCTTTTTAGGAGAAGTAAGTGGAAGAATGGATTAGAGGCAATGATAAAATATCACTCCAGTAAGGAAGGTGATGTATTTGAAATTGCATCCCAGTCAATACAGCTTACAGAAATTGGAACAGTTTGGAGGAAAAAGTAGTCTGGTTTATGGTTTTGTCTGTGGTCATGTAAAATGATTTGTGACCAAGACACTGAGACACTGTGTTGTGAATTTCCAAGAGTAAGACACTTAAATTCATTATTGAGTAGTTCACACCAGCCCTTTTTCTCAGCAACAAAGCTGGTTGGACTGGAAGGACTGGAAGGCATGACCTATGAATGCCTTCGTATGACACTTGGGCCGTCTATTCTGGAGGAGATGGAGAGGCGACTTCTGAGTTGCTCTCTGAATCTCACTGAGAAGCAGATGTAGACAGGGAGATGCTGTGCTCTTCATCCTGATTGCTGATGGCATGTAGGAATGGCACAAAGCAGTGCTGGGGGAAGTTCAGACTGGACTTTAGGAAAAATATTCCTCACTTTCAGTGTGGTTAAATACACTTGACACAATCTAGAGTGAACTGAAAGGAAGGGTTCTATACAACTTTCACAAGTATATGTAGATTACTGAAAATAAATTTGTTCAGATGTCTTTTTATAATAGTTGTTTCATATTGCTTACTTGAATTTTAATCTTCCTTTGCTGTAAACACACTATTTGCATGAGTGGATGTATGGAAATGCTTACTTTAAGAATGTCAAGCTTAATGCATTTATACAAGACACACTATAAAGAATGTGCAGTTGCTACAGAAAAACATTCTACAGGGCTGCACAAGGTGCCAATAGGGCTTTCAGCGTGGTTTCAGATATCTTACCCAGCAAAATTCTTAAAAGTTATAGAAAAAACTTAGAAACATATTCATGAAACCAAAATAGAAACTGATTCTTTGTTGAAGAGAACAGGAAATTTTGCAAGGAACACAGTATACACAAACATTTTTTCTGTGTCTTGTGAAATGTCTCAAA
This sequence comes from Centrocercus urophasianus, assembly GCF_019232065.1. Lineage (NCBI taxonomy): Eukaryota > Metazoa > Chordata > Aves > Galliformes > Phasianidae > Centrocercus > Centrocercus urophasianus. The sequence continues at coordinate 18,524,250 of NW_024884767.1, forward strand.
AAGTCTTTTTTTTCCCTACTAGATTTAGGTCTGAAAAAAAAAAAAAAAGCGTACAATGTTAAAGTTACTCTGTATTAATTTTCCTCATTCTAACATGAACATTCCTACTCATGTATCTTAGTCATTCCTGGCCTCTCCTACTTGGAATTACTCTAATCTCTGCATGCATGTTGTCAGTCAGATTAGCCATGTAAAACTGTAATCCTTAAGAACACGTGATGTTAGAGTTCTAAACTGCATTGTGCAATAATATCTAAGGAACGAAAATCTTGCAGCTAAAATCAGAATACAGCTAGCTGGTATACTAAGCTTTAAGAAGATGATTAAGCAAATCAGATCTATGTTCAGGAGATGTAGTGAAGTGGAAATAATCTTTGATAAAATCATGAACATGATATCTATATTCTATAATTAACTGCAAAGGGGTATACTGTGCATAGCTTATACAAGTTTTCTCCCTAATATCTGTTAAAATAATTACATGGACCTATAAAGTTGTAACTGATAGATATGAACACACACCTCTGCCTTTACTGAGATTACATGCTATTTGGTGACTTAAAGAATCTGTGGATACAGCCTCTTTGCTTAGAAGAATTTCATCTTCCATTTGCCTTTTTTTGCTGATCAGTAGTTCCATAATTTACAACTTAACTGGCATGAAAATGGGAATCTTACTTCAGCAAAGTGGTTGATTTTTTTATTTATAATCTTGAGCAGCTATAATTGTGTTCTTCATTCATTATAACAAGTCCTTAACTCATTTCCAAATATCGTGAAAAGGACTTCAAAGAGTCTTAGAAATAACTTTCTGACTGTCTGTCAGTTTTAGCACTGGCTTCAGTGTACACAGTATAGTTACGGCTTCTGGGTTTGAAGATCCTCTAAGCAACAAAATGCTGCAGTTAGTTTATCTTGGAAATAAAAATTAAGCACTGATACTTATGCCAGCTTTTCTTATTCTCCCTAAGCTTCTGCATCATTGCTTTGTTTTTTTTTTGTTCATTTTGTTAGTTTGTTTTCATTTTCTTTTTGAGCTCTGGTGAATGCCAAAGATGTTACTTCTTTTGTTGCCTTTTATCAGTTATGGATAGCACAACTAACACATGTATTTTGTGAAGACATTTGTAAATCATAAAGACACAAATGTTTTTTTACTAAAATAAGCAGAATACACACATGCAAAAAAAAAATCAGAGAAAAATAATGAAATACCAGTAGTGATGAAGTACAACTGGTCAGGTAGTTTTACAATCAGTCAAAAGATTGATACTTTGGAAAAAAAATGATGCACTGAAACACAATTTTCTTTCAAGATATGTATAGTTTTAAAAATCTTGTAGAAGTAATTAGGATGACTTTTTTTTTTTTTTTTTTTGGCCAAACTAAAGAGCAGTGGATTAATGTCTTGATATCTCATTGGGAATAGAAGGCCTATGTTTAAGTTTTTGTTCTATTTGATTTAGAGCAGGGACTTGTTTCTACTCACACTATTGCTCCAAGTTGTCAAGGGTCTGTTATCTCACTTGTGGTGAGGATTCCTTTGTGCTCCCATAGTTTCCATAGCTTTTGTTTCTGTAAGGAACATAAGTGCTTTTGACGCAATGAATATATTCTCATGATAAGGCAATTCTTTCTTGCTCTGCTCTGAAGTACACATATATAGATGAATATCTTCTGCAAGGTTGTGTACTGATATGAGACTGAATTGTTGTATTTGATAAGTAAGATAGAAAAAAAATAAAGACTTACCTAAGCTTTTTCTGGGATGGATAAAGCTGTGTGGATCTTAGGAAAGGATTACTGAGAACTGAATGTTAGAAATACAAAGGTATCCTTGTCCTTTTGAGGAAACTGTGTGTTCACTGTAATGCATACATTGGACTTAAGGACATTTGGATTTTGGCTCCAGCAAATAAACTGCTCCTGCCCATCTCATCAGTGAGCTACTTGATTTAACAGTGTATCTAATTTAATCTGTTGGGACTGCTGTTCTGTCTCCTCCATAAATTCAAGATTTGGAATGGTTGTTCTGTTTTTCCGGCTATTCTATGATCCTGCACTAAGAATAACAACCTGCAAATATTATGCCTGACTTATTCCCTGTTCATCTTGAATAATGTGCCAGACACCATACACCAGAATGAAAACATTATAAACTAAATCATACAACAAAAGAGTTTTATTACCTCATGAGTGACCAGCAGTATGCCCTATAAGTGCTCAAATGTGTCTATGCACTAAAAAAACATGTGAAAGGACTAAATCTCCTCCTGCAGGAGAAGCAATGAATGCACTCCTTCGCAAAAATAAAGACCCTTGTTCAAATTAATGCACAAATTTATCACAGAGTCATAGAATGTCTTGGTCTGGAAGGTAAATTAAAGACCATCCAGTTACAAACACCCTGTCCTGGACACGGTTTCCACCAACTACACCAGGCTGCCATGGCCTCGTACCATCTGGCAATGAACACCTCCATGAATGCAGCATCCACAGTGTCCCTGGGCAGCCTGTGCCAGTGCCTCATTACTCTCTGAGTAAAGAATTTCCTACTAACATCTAACCTAAAATTTCCCTATGTTAGTCTAAAGCCGTTCTCTCTTGTCCTATTGCTTTTAGACCATGTAAAAAGTCAGTCTTCCTCCTGTTCATAAGCTCCCTTTTAAGTACTAGAAGGCCTCAAGCAGGTCTTCCCCGAACCTTCTATTCTTCAGGATGAACAAGTCCAGTACTTTCTTTATAGACGAGGTGCTTCAGCCCTCTGATTATCTTTGTGGCCCTACTCTGGACTTGTTCCAAGAGCTCGACAACTTTCTTGTACTGAGAGCCCAAGACCTGAATGCAATACTCCAAGTGGAACCTCACAAGGACTAAGCAGTGAGAAACAATCACCTCCCTCATGCTGCTGGCCACCCTTCTTTTGATGCATCCCAGGATACAAGAGCTCACTGCTGGCTCATGCCAGCTTTCTGTCCACCATTAGTTCTCCACAGGGCTGCTCTCAATGAGTTCCTCTTCCAGTCTGTACATGTGTCTGGGATTGCCCCAACCAAAAGGCAACACCTTGCACTTCGCCTAGTTGAATCTCATTAGGTTCATGGGGGCCCACTTCTCAAGCCTGTCCACATCCCTTTGGATGGCATCCTTTCCTTCTACCGTATCAACTTCACCACTCAGATAAGTGTCATCAGCAAATTGTCTGAGTGTGCAGTTAATCTCACTTTTTAGAACATGGATGTCCAATATTTTGGCTTGCCTGGACTGCATTGAGTGAAGAAAAATTGTTTTCGGACAATGTTTTGGTTGTCGCTGAGGAATGACTGCATTCCTGGAATGGATCTATCCTCTCAGTGGGAAGAGTCATTAGTATAATGTGGCAGTGGCAGAGGGCAGAGTTATTTACTAGCTGTCCTGGGTCACATGCAGCTCTCAGGCATTGGATTGGACATGCCTGTTCTAGGTATTTGATAAAAATGCTGAAGATTATTGGTCCAAAGATAGAACCCTAGTGGACACCACTAATCTGTGGTCTACACATGGACGTACAGCAGTTGACCTTAACCCTCTGGTTTCTTTTGTGAGACCATAGGTTTGAAAAAATGTTATACTTACTGCATAGCAACTAACCTACTAGCAAGATTTTCCTTGAATGTAGTCTTCATATCAGTATCAGCTCCTGAATATTTTGCTTTGCGTAGCTCATGAGCTCTTCAAAGAGCTCACTGTTGTGGTTTGCTTGATGTTATCATGAGTGACAGGGGCTTTCCTGGCCTTTTTTTTTCTTTCCCTACTCCCCTTTTTCGGAAAAAGAAGTGGAAACATCTGGTTGCAGTAGCAATTAGTACTTGCTATTCTTCTGCTTGTAATAGACTCACAATGGAAGGATCCTCTGAAAGGCCATATATGGCAGACAGCTGCTTAATGCTCTCTGTTTCTACAGCACTGTTCCAAAAGCCCATCGATATTCCTTTGGATCCTTAAAATACTCTCTCCTAACATAGTCTGTACCAAGGACACATGGAGCTCCAGGGCCAGTCACAATAGGCTTTTGCCAGTTTTTTCTGGTAAGGCTCACTTTAGCCTCCAGTGCAGTCAGTTCTTGTGAACCTGCACCTCAGGAATGTAGATTTTGTTCCTTTATAACTCAATGGCATTAGGATGTTCTGTGCACCAGTGTCCAACATAACCTTATATTTTTGTGGTTTTTATGTGCCAGGCCATGTCCTCATCACCATCGTGTACATAGATAAAGCCATAAGGTAGTACAGGGTGTGAGTTCACTGCTACTCCTTGCTTGGGTAGGAGGGTGTCTGCTGCTAGTGGTTGAGACATTGGTGGGTACACATGGGAAGTGAGATGAACTGTTTTTTGACATAAAAATATGTGGTTAATACAGAGTGGTTGTTCTGGGTCTGTTAGCTAAAGCTGTTAAATTCCCTAGTTATTAGAGAATTTACAAGGAATTGTTATGGCTTAGCTAACATGAAAAAATTCAACCTACTACCAGCAATCTTATCCTACAGTCATAAGTCTAATGATTTCTCCAGAAGAAGTCAGAAACTTGTCTTGTGCTGTATATATATGCAGATAATGCAATTTAGACAGTGATACATACAAAAGATTTGAAGCGAGTGTCAGGGTGTCTATTTGCTAAATTAGGCTGCTAAATCAAAGTAGGCATAAAGCAGTGAGCAGCAAGCCTAACATCATGAATATGCATCTTTCTCAAATAATGACTGTAATTGTGAATTCTACATTTTACTGCAGCAATACGCACAAGAAAAATCCTACTTTCAACTACAGTGACTGATGTGAGGCAGTTAAGTTCAATTCTATAATTCGGGCATCCACTGTCTCAAGCCTTTGCCATCCTAAGCTAGTGATAAACACACACATCTGAAATTCCTTAAACATATTTTGTTCCTAAAAATGCAAGTGGCAAGTAATAAATATTAGAGCTTTGCCACATCAGAAAGTATAGTGTTGCAGAGAAAATATTTTCTCACAGAAACGGAAAGCCAGCTCTATCCAAACTAGCTAAAAGTGTGAGCTTATAGCCAAAGGAGAAAAGTATGAGCATCTCTCTTTCAAATGACCAATAGAAGTGTTGAAAATAGGGCCAAAGCTCTAGCATCTTTCTTCTGTATAGCGAAGTGTCAATTTCTAACCCTGTCTTACATTTCATTAAGTTATGCCAAGGAAGTACTGACATTCATTGCATTTTTCATTGTGAAATTAGAAAGTATTTTCTTTCTTCCATATTATTTATAAAATTCCTCAGGATGACTCTTACTCATACAGAAAATGAAATTAAATAAAACAAAGCAAAATAAAATGAAATCAGTAAAATAAAATGAAATAAAATTGAATTAAAATAAAAAAGTTAAAATTCCTTGCTATATGCAGGCAACATATTTACATGCATTTTCTATTTCCTTCCTTGCTCATACATAAAAAACTTTCTAAGATGTGTTTTAGATGTGGAATGTTTTTAGTTGTTGCATGTTGATTAGCTTTATGTGTTAGGCTGAAGCCAATGAAAAATCATTTTTCCATGCTTCTGTTTCTGCAGTCACTTTTCTGTGAAGTTTTCCATCCTTGATTGGATCTTCCAGCTACTGGAGGGGAGAGTAAGTAATAAAAAAAATACAAGTAAAGAAAATGCAGTGTTAAGAGTGTTGAAAGTTTAACTACTTTAGAGAATAATAAAATATGAAACAAAGTCAGTTCACATGACATTTTCTGAAATAATTCATCCTGAGATTAATATTTTGTTTGCTTTCCCAAGCTCTGATGTCCACTACAAGGTACCTTATGTTTATGTAAACTCAAATATATTTTTCTGAATTTTATACGACTACTTTTTGGAAATTTTATATGTTCATAAATATACATTTATTTGCATGCTGTCTATGTCCTTTTTAAAACTGTAGATCTACATTGCGTTGTACTTTCTGCTGAAACAATTATCAATAAAAATTAATTGCCAGCAGGACCTCTGGAGACAACATGAAAGATAAAGTTTCAGAGCTTAATTGTCCAGAGCAATGTAAACTTATATAACTCTGTTTCTCTGTTCTCATGACAAAACAGAACAAAACACAACTGAAGAAAAAACAAAACCAAACCCTAAGATGGGAGGGATGAAAGATTAGACAGAAATCCTGATTTATTTGCCTGTTGATTGAAAGAAAATTGGTCATTAAGTACTCAGTTGTCCACTGTAAATGTACCAAATAATAAAGAATCTGTAGACAAAATCAGAGGGTTCAAAGCTAGAATTGTTTTAAATACTCACAGCACACAATCTCAAAGAATGTTGGGCCATTTGTGATTATTAAATCCCTTTGTGGGCTAGCAGTCCTGCTGTGCATAAGTGCTTATTTTTAAAAATAGGCACTTGTGTGACACAGATGGACATTGATGGGAAAAAAAAGACTTTCAAGTCCTAAGCAACTGAAATTTTTTCCTTGCAGCTTAATGAACATTTATTTTTTCTGTTTGATGGATTTGCTGTGATTTTTGACACAGTTCCATTGCTTAAAAAACTGCAGCACAAATGCGCTTTGCATAATAACTTGGTATTATTTTCTCCCACTGATGGGTCTAGAAATATTTTATGAAAGAAAAACGGTTGCAACTGATTAAAGTGTGTTAGTGATTGTACTGAAAGTAGGAAGGACGTATTTACTATCAATTTCCAGACGCTTCTCTGATTTTATTCTGTAAAGGATAAATAGTGTTCAGCACCTGGATGATGAAATGTTTACTTTATATGAAGCTTTTCACTGTGCCCCAGGATCTGACAGGCTTTTGAACATCTACATTATCCCTTTGAGGCTAATATTAGATATTGGTGCACTACTTTTTTGTTTGTCAGGAGAAAAATCCCACCTACTGCAAGCAAAGAGCAAGTCAAAGACTACCTGATGAAACTAAGCATGTACATGTCTAAATAAGTTCTTCCTGCCACTGATTGCTCTTAATAATTCAGCCACGTAATACATTTTTATTTTTCATCTCTTGTGTGACTACTCAGCATGTCATATGTCACTGTGCAACAAATGACAGCTTAAGTAGTCCTATTAAGGCACAAATACATCTGTAATTATGTGAACTGCATTATGCACACTTATTTTAGAAAATATGCAGAATATCCCATTTTCATACATAACCCCTCTATAATTGCCCAGATATGTTGTCATTCATGGTTTTATGATTTTTTTTATCAGTATTCCACATCATGACATCATGTAGTGCACACAGAGTTAAAAAGTTAATGCTTCAGTTTGTTAGTAGGATTGTTAGTCATTCTGGATACCTGTCTCAGAAGAGTATGCTCTTTCTATATCAGACATCGAGACAGTATCAGGAGAGGATCACTCACTCCAACTTTAACAAATGCCAGTTTAATATAATCATAAATTTTAGGCCAGTGAACAAAGGAAGAGAAACTGGAAAGTAAACATACAGCATAATTTTTGATGTTGAAGGAAAAAAAGGGCTGTTTGGAACTTCTGCTGGAAAAATTGGCACCTTGTTAGAAAGTGGATACATGAATAGGGAGTATATCTCTATAATATAAAAAAGCTGAAATTTCCTGTAAATTTCCTAAACATTTCAGTGGAAAATAAAGATAGTGTTAATTGAAGAAGTTGGAGAATTAGAGCAGGGACTGTTGATCAGAGGCTTAGAAACTTTTCTAGTCTAACTTAAGAAAATTTCCAGTTTCACAGAACCATTGAAACCAGAAATTGAAAAGCACTCTTAAGCCATTTAGTTGCCTCCTGTTGGTATTCTCTACTTTATTCCTGATTTTGACTGCTTTCTCACATCTGATTGAAAAGATTCAAGTGACAGAACTCTCATTGCTTCCCATGGAATGACGGAGTTTAATTGATCTCATGGTGAGAAAATTACTTCTTAGGTTGCAGGAAGTGTTTCTTAGGAACATGGCCTGGTTACTGCTAGAGATTTGCAACAACAACAAAATAGTAATAATAGTAATAACAATAAATAGAGAAGGCAAAGCTGATTAATATACTTCTTGCAAATTCACATTAGAAATTCACATAGAAGTCACATAACCTCCATGCTTATTCACCAGTAGCTGAAACCTTGAGTTAAACTGAACTATTATCCTGTGTGGCCTTTCTTCAGCAATCATAGCACTTGCTTTTGCAGTGGGGCAGAGGCAACATGTTATCAAGATGCAGAGGTATATGTCTTTCCAGTGCATTTCTGCCAGGGATTAGACAGCCACATGCTGCTAGATTTAGAATTTAACTACACTCATGTAAGAGTCTATAAATAAAAAGCTGCATCCCGCTGCCAGTCAGATTCAGTCCTTCAAATAAAACTCCCACAGAATTAAATGAGGATGAATCGGTGGTGGGAAAAAATTGTGTGAACATCTTCAACTTTGTTGAAAGTAAAGAATTGTAGTTTATCAACATAAACTTGTTCTTTGATTCAAATACTGATAAAAAGAAAACAGCAAAGCATACAACTTAACAAAGGAGACATCTTTCCTCCATCTTTCCCAGGCTTGTCTTCAGTTAGACATTTCCTTTCTCCCCTTCCTGCTCTCACACACTCCTCTGTTTTCACTGAATTATACGCTCACCCCATCCCAACCCCTTACTCCCTTCTCATTTTCCTGTGCTCACCATGGGCTGCCCTTTGGCTGCGAGTGTGCCTTCCCTGGCAGGGCTTTTCTACGAGCTGCAGTCCCTCAAGGACGTTCCCGCCTCAGCATATGACACTAATGGACTGTAGTCACTCAGAGTTATATCTCTGCTAACCTGGATCACCATCTTCAATGAGTGCATCTACATTTGTGCCACCAGTAATGTCTGCTTCCCTTGCAGTGACTCTTTATTAAGCACGCATGAGCTATGCTGCAGGGGCTCCCCTGGCTGGCTGCAGTTTTCTGTGAGTGTGGGCAATGGCTTATTTACAGCAGCTTCAGAGTCATCAGCTCCTGGCTACCCCCCAGGCACAACGTTGCCTGCAGACCTTGCTGCCTAGGGTGCCCATACAGTATCCAACAGTCCTATAGAAGTTATGAGAAGGCTGGTGTAGTGTCTTTTTTGGAGATTTTACTAACTTTGATTAGTTTGAAAATTGTTTAAAAAAATTGTGGCTTTTTTTTCTTTATTTTTCTTTCTTTCGTTCCTGTTAAAGATCCTAGTCATCCAGTGCCTGCTTACTCTAGCTTTTGGGTACAAATGAAGGCATATGCCCATGCATGAAGTGGCCAAGAGAATTCGAATAACATTGCTTCTATTTTTCCTCCTCTTCCTCTGCAGATCTATGTCCAGGTTCGAGGACGCAGTTCTCGAGTGAAGTATTGGGTTTACCATGCCATTTTCCTCCATTTTAGAGCATTCCTGCTTCTAGGATAGTCATTGCTATGTGAAATTGAAAACACAAAAAAGATGATACTCAAATATATGGAAGGGACAACTGTTGCACTGGAAACAGAGGCCATATGTATTGAATTACTAAACAATGCATATACCCTCCTGTACCTTTATCACAAGGTGATACACAACTGTATTACTTACTTTCAGTATGAAGAGACATGGAATTTCAGTCCACATTTGTATTTGAATTGTTCTTAGATGGCCAAAGTTTTTTGGTGCGCATAAAATCATTTACATAAATTAGATATACTTATGTTACTCAGCTCTGAAGCTTGATCACTCTTTCGATTTCAGGCATTCTATCTTCCTTTTTAGGTGATGGATTCAAAGACTAACTAGGCAGTTTATAGATAGCATAGTTTTAGATAGAGCTTTCCTCTTAAAATTGTGCCTGTGGCAAAAAAGATTCCTAAAGCTGCTTTTTGCCTGTTTCTTAGAGGCTCAATCATGACTAGTGACTTATCTATAGCTGGAATTCAATCTGCTAGTTGAAGACTGATCATTATGATTTTCATTTCTTTTGGTTGGCATTAAGAACAATTTTAAGAAGAATTTCAATTAAAAACAAAGATCTCTTTCTAATAAAAGTAATGGCCAGGATTTTACAGTTAAAACACAAAAACTTGGGTAGTTTAGCTCTCCCAAGAAAGACACTGAACATTATAGACGTATGAAAAGGGTTAGTGAGAATCAGTTTATATGAACTTCAAATATCTTGCAGCAGTGAAGATATAGAGGATAAACGTGACAATTCTGCTGAGATAATAATAAAAAGAACTGCATTGTCCTCTCAGCCGGCTGATAACCAGCTAATTTGTATTATTTAGATGATTGTAGGACTTCATACAATTTAGTCTGTTTTCTCTGGGGAAATGCATTTCATACAATGCAGTGCCAGATATATATGAGTAACTGCCTAACTGAAAATGATGAAGTGATGAAAATGAAGAGCTGCAGAATATTTATAGAAGGATAACACACAAACATGGTGAATCTTTAGGGATTTCAGTAAAAGATAGTAGGTTGTACTTCAAGAATTTCAAAAGCAGACAAAAAAATCACCTTGCTATGTATATTTCTATACAAATTGATGGAATGTCATATTGTAAAAAAAAAAAAATAATTTTAAAAAAATTCTGGTTCTGCAATATCATGCTTTGAATATAAATGTCTGGTGAGGTAGTCTTTACCCATTATGTCATGGGTATCTTGGCCTTTTGGCTTGAGTAGGCCATACTGAATGAAGAGGAATTATCTTGGTCTGTATTTATGTATGTCACTCTAAAAGTAATGCCTGCTATTTATTTCCATGGAAGCTACAACAGTTATGGTAAACAGTAACTCTGCTTGATACAAGACACTCTTTTTCAGCATAGTCACCACAATTAGCTGTACATTTTCACCAACAATGAACAAAAGCCTGCATGACAAGCTCATAAAAATCTGCATTGGTGGAGGTGACCACATTCATTGCTCACATTCGTTGTTTGGTCTGTATAAATGTTTAGCAAGCATTGATGAATGTCAGCATCTGACTCTGATATCATGGGCTGACATGATAAAATAGGAGGCGTTACCTTTGGAGCAGACCTCATAAAATGAATAATAGAGTTAATGTATATAAGTAACAAAACTTATTTTAATTTCTAATGTTTTGATTAAAACATAAAATAGAGAGCAACAAAATAAACAAACGAACAACAACAACAAAAAAACAACAAAGCAACACACACAAAAAAAATTGGATAATTGATCTTGTTTTTGTGAAACCTGTGCATTGGTCTGGTTCAATGACAGTGATTGCCATTCTTCATGAGTTCTCAAGGGGTTCAGTAGTAGAGATGTTTGATGAAATTTTGTTTTTTCTCTGCTTCATCCTTGAAAATTACACAAATGTATGTTCTGCCAAAAAGTGATGACATGAATAAGGTGTGATTGTGAAGCGAGGGGTATTTCTCCTCGGTAAGAGAGCTCTTATAGAAGTCTGGAAAAGAGTCATGATCAGATTTTTGACTGGAACTCTACACATTCCATTTGAAAATTTGCAGGTAATGAATTTGACTGAAAGTGCAGTTGCAAATAAACAAAAAAATGGATGACTTTTTTTGGGCATTCTTGAAACTTATTCTCAAATTTCTTTACCAAAATGGGAGGCACAGCTGCATATTTGTTTCTGTTTATAGTACCGTGCTTAGCCGGTGTATCAAAGCGCATGGACTTATTTGCCATAACTTGAACTACTCTAAAGCATCCTCTCCATGCTCTGATTTCAGCTCAGACACAGTAAAACACTGATGTTTCATTGTTGCTGAGTGACTGTTGTTCTCAGGGCAGGGCCAGGCTGCTTGGGGAGGCAGAGTTACTGCCATGGTGATATGGGGCAGGGCAGCCGCAATGTGGGCTGTGCTGGGCCTCATGTGGTGATGTGCTGTGGGTTGAACTTGTAAGCATTAAGTGATGTCTGGCTCTTAGAAGTTCACTATGATAACACTAAGTGCAACAGAAGTATTCCGATCAGTAGAATGCTAATCTGATATTTCATTTATCCTGGGCATTTTTTAACTGGTATCAGCTGCAAGTATCAAGGAGCCTTATTGGATCCACTTCAGTTTCAAGACAGAACTGTGGCCAGCATTATTAACTGGGTGAAAGCCCAACCTTAAAGAATGCTAATGTGCTTTGACTCCCTTCTAAGCGTTGACAGTCCTGTTATCAGTTTCTCTTGGTGTAGCCACATGTCATGTTTGACAGTTTCTTGGGAAGACAAACAGGGTCACTTAAAATACCTGTCCTTCTTCCTTCATTACCCTGTTTTATATCATTGAGCATGATACAATATGGCATGGGACATTCCTTTGGTCAGTATGGATCAGCTGTCCTGGTGCTGTCACCTCCCATCTTCTTGTGCACACTCAGCTTGTTGGCAAGGCAGCAGGAGAAGAAAAGTCCTTGGCTCTGTGTAAGTGCAACTCAGCAGCAACTAAACCATCAATGTATTATCAGCCTTGATTTTATCACAGCTCCAAAGCACAGCACCAAGACAGCCACTGTTATGAAAATTAACTCTATCACAACCAAATCTAAGGTACTTTGTTGTATTAAAACCAACAAAAAATAGTAATGTCTTCAATATGTTATAGTTTTTATGCTCTTGTTCAGAGCTCCATAACAAACAAACAAAAAAACCGCCACCAACAATAAACAACAACAGAAACAACAAGAAATATATTAAAAAAAAATAGATGAAAATTTGAATCTTCAGCATTTTCTGAAATTTCTGCCTTTTGAGACAACTGGTAAGATACTAAGACGTCTCTGAAGTTTTCAGTCTTGAGCATTTGATATGTCTTGTTTTGCTGTTTTAGGCTAACACAATAACAAGGGCAGTCTTCAACATCTATTCTTTTTTCAGCCTGTTTTCTTTACCCAACTATTTAGCTAATACGAATGAAATTAGAAAGGGAATCTGGGGAGTAAGAGCTGTGAGAGCAAGTGGTAGAAATAGATCTATTCAGAATGAAAAAAAAGGAGAAAGGCAGGAGGAGAAAGAAAGTAGCAAACATCTGAAGCACCTGAAAAATGAGTAGGTACTTTTAACAGAGAACTCATTGTAAAGAAGACAATTTAATTTCTCATTTTCTTTTGATTGGTCACTGCCTGCAGTTGGGAGCATTTGACTGTTCTGGCATCAAGTGGAATCACACTACAGTTTTCCTGTCAAGGCAATGAATTTATTTAAGCAAGGAATATGGACAATAATGACTCTAGTCTCCTAAGGGATTAATTTATAGTTCTGTCAGACCTACATGTCTGTCCTTGGGTAACTTGGAATTAGGAACTTCTTGCATTTCTCTTATTTTTCTCCAGTTTATAAACAGCTATTAGTTTGTTGCACTTTGTGCTGTTCAACTCAACACGTGCTTTGTTACATATCCCTTTAATTGCTTTCTTGATGATCTGTCAGACACTTTTGATTTCCTTAAAAGCATCACCTCTCAAAAGCTGTAACAATCCAACCAAGGAGACTAAATTGATAAACTTCATTTCCTTTTTCCACACTAAAAGGTGACAAAAATACTTTGTACCATGTCCTCATTATATACACATGAGGAGAGTTTTGTAAGCTTTCCAAAACAACAGGAATCCCCTCTGGCCATTGCAGCAATTTGTAAAGTTTGGCTTATCATTTACTGCAAAAGAAAAATAGGGCACAATGTTCATGTTCATATTTCATTAAAAATATAATATAGGCAGATGAAGTCCTTTCTGTTGGTCTCAGGAGAGTCCCCAGTAAGTAGGTGGAATTATGCGAGGAGCTGACAGCTGACAGTACCAAGGGAGTGATCATACTCAGCTGGTGGTATGTAGAACAACCCCAAGTACAGTACTGAGAGAATCTGTGATGTAAGGGATTGTGAAGATGAAAAGAATGAAAGGAATTCTTTTTTTTTCAATTACCATATTGGAAATGTCTGCAATGCCAGCTCTCATATTCAGGGTTCTTGTTTCCATTTTAAGAATAAAAATACAGCAGGTGATTAAAACATCAGCAATGATTATGATCTCTTTCTCTCTCTCTCTCTCTTTTTTTTTTTTTTTCTTGAGTTTTACTGATGGACAATGATTATTTTTTCTTCTCTGTGAATACTGTAAGTGAAAAAAAAATCCTTACCTGCAATGAATACCAGTAAGAACATGCAGTGCTACTGGAAGGTCTGTTGCTTGGTATCAGTTAAATTAGACTGCATTTAAAGCATAAGATTGTCCTCTAAGTGGTGATCATCTCAGGAGGTGCAGTCATTACTGAGGCTTCACTGACATGATTCAGATTAAAAGTAATCCTTTTTTTTTTATGTTTTTTATTTTTCCCTGTGTTTTATGGTGCATTTTTTGTCTAGATATTGTTAAAGACACAGTTGAATATTTCATTTTACAGCCCAAGCATGGGATTTGTGAACTGAAACCCTGATTTGAGAAGCAATTTCTTGAACAGGCTTTGCTGTTAAAACCAGCATCCCATGAAAATACTATCTTGCTAACTTTTAATTTATAGTCTCAGCCCTGTCAAAGGCATGTTATGTGCAGCCATGCCATCCCTCACCCTTCACTCAGAGCTCTCTCCTGTCTAGCTGCTGGAGCCCTGCCCAGCACACTCCACATGATCCCATACGCAAGGAGCAGAGCCAGCAGGCCCTGCCACAGGCTCACACACCACGTCCCCAGGACATCACCAGCACTTGCACACCCACCATCTCCAGAACTGTGCTGCACAGCCCCTCTATAGGTCGTTTAGGTCGTTTATAGGTCTATAGGTCGTCTATAGGTCGTTTCCAACCTTGTGATTCTTGTGATTCTTGTGATTCTCTGCCTGCCCTGCCCCCCTGCCTGTATTCTGAGCCTCTCACCCACCCAAGGGCCCTTGCTCACTGTTTGCTCCCAACCTGAGCTTGGTATGAGTTACACATGCACTCCACACAAGCACGGGGTGTAGAGAAGCAGGTGCTGACACTGTGACCCCCGGTCTTGGAGCCCTACACTCACCCTGGTTCCTCAGTTGGCACTCAGTATCTGCTGCTCCCACAGACACAGGACAGTGACTGAGATTACACAGAGATAGCTGAGAGAGGATTAATAGGGAATAGGACAGGTTGAGACCATCAGGTGCGGCTTCATCAGACAAATGCACTCAATGGCTACTGTTCACACACAACTGGTCCCTTTCCTGCTCCTTCTGTGTTCCTCAGTTTGCTGACTCATGGCCCATAGCCTTGCACATATCCTTATCAGCTGGCATATCTTCTAAGATATTCCAAATCCTCATGTTCTTTTTGTTATTATCCTCATTAGCCATTGCAAAGAGCAGATGGCTTTCTATGGAGCTGTGCCTTGGATTCTTAATTGCCAATTGATTAGTGACCTGAGACTTGTTTGTTGTTTTTTTTTTTTCTTTTTCTTTTTCTTTTTGGTGGTCTCTGCTATCCTGTGTCTTGTCTACCATGTTAGTCTACATGTTAGTATGTCCTTGTGTATGGCTTCCTCCTTTTGCACTGAAAATGTCCTTGAGCTGATAATCATAATGAAGCAGAAAATCTCATCTTTCACGCAGTCTTTGTGAAAGCCCTATACAGCAAAAATGTTGTCAGTTCTGTGTTTTGGCATGATGAAACAGAGTAGGACTGACAACATAGCTTCCTTAATGTGCGAAAGGTCACTCCTATTTACATAAATTAATCTTGTGGTGGACAAATTCACAAGCTTGATCCATCACTATAAGAATAAGATAAACAAAGTGAAGATGTAATCTGGTCTTTTTACTTCAGTCATATTTATAGGAGCTTAACCCTTTGTAAGACCTAGGATATATTCATAGGGAAGATTTTCTTTTCATTGTGAATTTTTTCACAGGGAGGGGAACAAATAGCATTTGACCCTTTTTGTAATATATTTTGGTCATAGAATATACTTTCTTACACATAGTCTGGCCCAAATAATCAGTTTTTGAAAAGATGCTACATAGTTTTCTAACACTGCAGGGTATGCATTATCAGACTGAAAACATGGATATGATCTGTACCTGCAAGCTACACACATGTAAATAGCATTCCTCCACATGCACTGTGCATGCATAAGTCATCTTCTGAAGGATGACTGGGGTCCATTTACAAAATTATTGAGGATTCCCAATCCCTACATATCTGCCACCAGCAATTTATGGGACAATTACAAGTTGAATTTAGACCAAGGCCCTTAGACAGCTCAATCAGAAAACACAAAACATAAGATTCTTATATTCTCTTTGTGTTCATTTCAGAAAGTTTTGAGCAAAATTCATTTCTGATGGAGTTGCATGGTAACATGAAGATCTCTAATCTAAGATATATTGGAGAATATCTTGGACTACAATCAATTTTATTTTTCCTCTGACAGGAAATAAGCAACAGTACTTACCTCCCTGTTTATCATTTCAGGATATACTTTAATCTTTCCTTGGTTTACCAATTATTATAGTGGCTAAGAACAAGTCTAAATATGTTTTCTTGAACAGTTAAGTTACACAAGTAAACAGGAGCTTGGATGTGGAGATTCGTGGAATAGATTGACTCTCTTACACGGATATGACTATGTTATTGGCCATGTGTACTGATCATAAATAATTTTCAAAGGAGGCAAATTTAGAAAAAAATAAAAGGAATCATTAAAACTGTGTGTAAATGTAAATTTTACGTTTGTAAAAGGATATCATGGTATGGTTATATGTGATTGAGTGTTGAAGTGACAGGATATTCTGTCCATTTTTATTCTCTTGGTAGTTGGAGCTTGGTATTTGAATTATCCTTTTTTTTGAGTGGTGTTTAACAGTTATCAAGCTACATAAGATTTATTTTATTTCTAAAATTCTCTAAAGTTGATCTTTACTTATATTATAAGAGTAAATACTGCACATCTAGGTTTAATGGTAAAAGTATGTCTCTCTTTACTTTCTACCTGATGACGAAAGTGGGAGTCGCAAATATTTTCTGAATTATCTTTGGGAATTGCTGTTAACCACAGTGGAGTGAGTCCTGCATAGGCTTTATTTCCTGATTTGTGTGAGCTGCCTTTTCAAGAACATTTTCTTCATTGTTTGGGATTCTTTCTCTCTTTGAAGAGTAAGATCAGATAATTTGAAGATATCTATATATGTTTTTCACTCTTTTTTTTTTTTTTTTTTCTTCCTTTTTTGGAGTATTACTATTTTTAAAAAAGTTCATGATTAGTGTTTTACAATAAGGTTAAATAACTTTTATCCAAAGTTTCAGGTGAGGTTGAGTGGGAGACTTGTGCTTGACTTGTCATTAAGATACCCTAAATGCATGGCTATTGCATGAAATCTAACTGACTGAGATCCAAAGCTCTTAGTAAAAATTAACCTTTTGAACTTCCTCCAGTCCTGCCTAAGGCAAAGGGGTTGTAACTAGATGATACTTAAGGTTCCCTCCAACTGAAGACATTCTACAATTCTTTTAATCCTGAAGCTAAATTGCTGAGTTTTCTTTACGGTCACTTGTTGTTTCCTCATTTATAGTATCATACAGTCAGAATCCATGCCAAGTGCTTAGAAAACACTTAACAGATGGAACTGTGTAAATGTTGTATGAACTTCTGCTTAGTGACATCAAAATCTGCTTCTGCTATTTTTTTTTTTTTTTATACCAATTGTTAATTGTAAGAAATGGACACAAGTGGGTTTAGCTTCTGAAAAGAAAATAAGGATTTTTTGAGAATCATTAGTGTACTCACATACAACCGTCTACATCCTGATGTCAGAAAAGAAGGCAAGTGAATTTTTACGGGACTTCTATTTCCTGGTCAAATTGCAAGAAAATTATGGCAGAAGGCTTAGTGTCTACAGAATGACACTATCTCTTCATCTCATACTCTGATACAGCAGTATTAGCCACTATCTTCAGATATCTCCGAAAACATCTGACTATACAAGTGACTGTAGAAGTCAAAATGCAAGTGAAAATGAGCTTTTTCAGTACTGGTGACAAAATTCAACCTAGATATCCAAATCAGAAAGATCTCAGTGGAATAATTTCCTGCAATAAGTAACATTAGACAGCTTTGAAGAGAAGACAGATGACCGCTCTCTTTTCTAAGCAATTTTATTCTGTGTGTAAAGCATCAGGAAGGAGGAGAAGAATTCTTTCTCTACTGAACATATTCTATATGTGATGGTCATGTTTATTTTTTCCATCTCTGAAGTCTGGAATTATTCAATATAAGGAAAATGAACTTTGCTAGTTGTGGTAAGTGGATGCCTGCAATAAAGCTGAATATGAATAACTGAAAATTTCAAGATTTGAATATACAATACAAATAACTCTAATTTAATCCTTGATTGGCAGAACCAGTATGAATGTGTGTTAATTCCTCTATAAAAAACTCCTATAATATGCAGCACTGACCATGTGCTGATAGATCTCTGAGTTTTCAGCTGAAGAGGCTCACAGTGAGTTTTGCAGGTTATTTTAGAGATAACTAATTTGCCTCTTCAGCAGAAAGATGAAACCCAACTATGCATGTCTTCTGCAGCTGTGTAGATGCTACACAGCTAAACTGTTGTAAAAAGCAGGGGGAGAATAGGGAGAAAAAAAGCAAATTGCTTGCATTATCTCCTCACATTTTAGGCACATTTCAAAGCTTAAGTAAACAGTAAACACCTTATTGATGTTAATGAAATTTGTATCCAGCCTGAGCACTATAGTATTACAGATATTAATGGGAAGTTGTCAAAAGCCAGGGCTATCTAATTCACTGAAGACTGCTTTGTGGTTCATTAAAGAAAAATCAAAAGTCAAATATTAATTCCTCGTTGAATAGATTAATCTTTGTGCTGGTGGTAGGTAATATGAAGGAAGATTACTTATTAAATTTATAAATTATATAAATTGTTAATTTTAGATGATGTGCAAAATAACACAAGATAAACATTTCTATAAATAGACAATTTTAAATAAAAATTCTAAGTGACATGGTTGAATGCTAAGGCAAAAAAGTTGATATGCCTACAGTTTTACACCTTCAAAAATGTAACTAAAACATTTTCATGCTGTGAAATGCAGCACAAGAGGCACACTTATGAATGAAATGACAAAATAAATATCTCAGTGTTCAGATGTTATAAAAATGAACTTATAAAAATGTCTTTATGTCTCTATATATTAAAATACTAGTAGCAATACATAGCTGCCTTCATTTTATTATTCGTCCTCTTTTTGAAAGAGAAATATGTGTCTAGTTGTTTACATGAAATTTCTGTGGATGGCTAATGAACATTCTATATGTCATTAGCTTTACTGAATCTGGAAGAGTATCTCCTGTGTATGTGATCTGTTGAATACCCCAGTTGGACCAATTCAGCAAAATGTTTTCCAACAATTAAAGTAGTGCCTTGAGTGCTCTTTAGACTGGCATCACAATGTAAGCACAAACTGGGAAGAAGAATGAGTTTACTGTGCCTCTAAGAGGTCAACACTAAGAGTGCAGGGAAGCAAGGTTCCTTTTCAGTATGTTAAAGAAATCACAGAATCACAGAATCACAGAATGGCCAGGGTTGGAAGAGACCTCAAGGATCATGAATCTTCAACCTCCCTGCCACATGCAAGGCCACCAACCTCCCCACTGAATACTAGACTAGGCAGCCCAGAGCCCCATCCAATCTGGCCTTGAACACCTCCAAGGATGGGGCATCCACAACTTCTCTGGGCAGCCTCTTCCAGTACCTCACCACTCCCTCTGTAAAGAATTTCCCCCTGACATCCAACCTAAATCTCCCCTCCCTCCACTTAAAACCATTTCCCCTTGTCCAGCAGTTATCTACCCTTTCAAAGAGTTGATTCCCCTCCTGCTTGTAGGCTCCCTTTAGGTACTGAAATGCTGCACTGAGGTCACCCCACAGCCTTCTTTTCTCTAGGCAGAAAAAGCCCAGCTCCATCAGCCTGTCTTCATAGGGGAGGTGCTCCAGTCCCCTGATCATCTTTGTGGCTCCCCGCTGGACCCTCTCCAACAGCTCCCTGTCTTTTTTGTACTGGGGCTCCACACTTGGACACAGTATTCCAGATGGGGCCTCACAAGAGCAGAGTAGAAGGGGATAATCACCTGCCTGTCCTTGCTGGCCCCCCCTCTTTTGATGGAACCCAGGATACCATTTGCCTTTTGAGCCGCAAGAGCACACTGCTGGCTCATGTTAAGCTTTTCATTTATCTAGACCTGTAGGTTATTCTCCACAGCGCTGCTCTCAAGGACCGCTCCTTCCAGTCTGTATGGATGCCTCTGGCTCAAGTGCAAAACTCTGCATTTTGCTGTATTGAACCTCATCAGGTTCACCTGGGCCCACCTTTCCAGCCTGTCAAGATCCCTCTGAATGGCATCCCTTCCTTCTACCGTATCAACTGCACCACTCATCTTGGTGTCATCAGCCAACTTGCTGAGGGTGCATTCAATTCTGTCATCGATGTCATTGATAAAGATGTTAAAGAGCACCGGTCCCAAGACAGACCCCTGGGGGACGCCGCTCATTACCGGCCTCCACCTGAACATAGAGCCATTGATGACCACCCTCTGTCTGCGGCCTTTTGACCAGTTTCTTATCCATCGAATGGTCCACCCATCAAATCCACATCACTCCAATTTGGAGATAAGGATGTGGTGGGGGACCATGTCAAAGGCCTTGCTCAAGTCCGGGTAAATGACATCGGTCACCTTTCCCTTGTCCATCAATGCCGTCACTCCATCATAGAAAACCACCAGATTGGTCAAGCATGACCTTCCCCTGGTGAAGCTGTGATGGTTGTCTCAGATCACATGCTCATTTTTCATGTGATCAAGCATGTCATCCAGGACGATCTGCTCCGTGATCTTCCCAGGCGCACAGGTGAGACTCATTGGCCTGTAGTTCCCAAGGTCCTCCTTGCTCCCTTTCTTGTCAATAGGAATGAAGTGACCCTTCCTCCAGTCATCCAGGACTTCACCTGACAGCCATGACTTTTAAAATATGATGGAGAGCATATCGGCAATCACCTCAGCCAGCTCCTTCAGAACCCTGGGATGCATGCCATCTGTCCTCACAGACTTGTACACATTCAGTCTCATGAGGCGGTCTTGGACCTGCTCTGTCCTCACAGTGGGCGGGGGGGATTTACCACCCCGGTCCCCACCTAGAGGTTTAGGGATGCAGAGCTCAGGGACATGAGAAATACTGGAATCCTGGCCACCAGTGAAGACTGAGGCAAAGAATTCATTCAGTAACTCAGCCTTCTCTTCATCTATTGAAGCAAGTTCTCCTTTTACATTTACCAAAGGAGGTACACTCGCTTTGGCCTGTCTCTTCTGGCCAATGTACCTGTAGAATGTCTTCCTACTGTTTTTCATGTCTCTCTCCAAGTTCAGTTCCACCTGCGCCTTGGCTTTCCTGATCCCACGTCTGCACGTCCGGATGACATCCGTGTATTCTTCCCAGGTGACACACCCTTGTTTCCAGAGCTCGTACGCACCTTTCTTTGTTCTCAGCACACCCAACAGGTCCTTACCGAGCCATGCTGGCTTCCTACTTCCTCTGCCCTTTTTCTTACTCAGAGGGATGGAGAGTTCTTGTGCTCTCAGAAAGGCATCCTTGAAGAGTAGCCAGCTCTCCTCAACATCTTTGTTTTTAAAGACAGCATCCCAGGGGATTTTGGCCATTGAACAGCTTAAAGTTCACTCTTCCAAAGTTCAGGCTCCTGATGCCACTCTTCACCAGGCCCACATCTCTCAAGATCATGAACTCAACCAGGGTGTGATTACTGCAGCCCAGGCTGCCTCCAACCTTAACACCTTTAATGATTTTCTCTGCATTGGTGAGCAGCAGGTCCAGCAACGCTTCACCTCTGGTCAGTCTGTCCAACACCTGGACCAGAAAGTTATCATCAACACAGTCCAGGAGCCTCCTAGATTTCTTGCATCTTGCTGTGTGGTCTTTCCAAGAGATCCGGATGGTTGAAGTCCCCCATCAGGACAAGAGCCCTTGAGCACGAAGCTTCTCACATCTGAAGCAAGAAGGCTTCGTCAACAGTCTCCCCTTGATCAGGTGGCCTGTAGTATACTCCTATCACCAGTTTTATTAGACCTTTGTTAGACCCATCCCTAATTTTAACCCACATGCTCTCAACCTGTTCCTGACCATTTCTCTGAGGGAGCTCCTCACAGTCTATCCACTCTTTGACATTGAGGGCAACTCCCCCATTCTTCCTACCTAGCCTGTCTCTTCTAAAGAGCCAATAGCCCTCAGTAGTGGTATTCCAGTTATGGGAGTCATCCCACCATGTTTCTGTGACAGCAACAAGGTCATAACTTTCCAAGTGCAACACCATTTCCAACTCCTTATTTCTTGCTGTGTGTCCTGCTTATTTTCCAGGCTGTTTGCATTGGTATAAAGGCACTTCAGCTGGGCTTTCCATCTCACCACCTTTATAGAAGTTCTAGGTTCCCCTAGAACAGCAGCGTCCCCAACAGGCCCATGCCCCGGTCCATCCCTTTGTACTTCACCGTCATCGCCCATCAAGTTTGGTACAAGCCCTAGGACGACCTGCTCAACCCCAGTGGCCCTGATATTATCCCCTTCCCCCTTCATACCTAGTTTAAAGACCTTTCAATGAGTCCTGCTAGTTCCTCAGCTAAGATCCTCTTCCCCCTCAGAGACAGGCTACTTCCATTTGCAGCCATCATGCTAGGTGCCGAGTAATTTGCCCAGTGGTCAAAAAAACCAAAATTCCTGTGTATGCACCAACTTTTAAGCCATTTATTTATGAGGTGGGTTTTTTGGTACCTCTCAGTATCCTGCCCTGCCACTGAAGGCATAGAAGAAAACACCACCTGCATGCCTGCTCTATCGACTACCCGCCCCAGTCCCCTGAAGTCTTTCTTGATAGCCCTGAGACTTTTTCAGTAACTTCATCTCTGCCAGCCTGGACTACCAATAAGGGTGAATCAGTCCAGGAAGTTTCCTAGAAATGTCCCTGACCCATGCCCCAGGAAGGAAGAACATCTCCCTATGGGTAGGGTTAGGCCGACATATAGGGCCTTCTGCTCCTCTCAGCAGGGAGTTGCCTACAACACAGAGGCACCTGGAGAGCAGGGATGGTCAGGATGTTAAGGATCACTAAGTACCACTGGAAGTTTGTTGCTGAGTAATAGGACAGAATTCTGAACCAACAAGCAACAGCAGCAGCCCTCCGAAAAAAAACCATCTGAGAGGAATGTTATGATGAAGTTTCAAACTCACCAGAATATCATGATATATTAAGAAGAAAGACCTGTGGGAGCAGAATAACTGAACAAAGGAAATACACATTTTAAAGGTTTTAAAGTTTCAGATGAATTTGTTTTAAGACAATTTAGGGACAGAGCAGCATGTTTTATTCATTATTTAGCTCACATTAAACCATTCTAAATATCACTTGGAGAATATGTTAGCATGAAGAATCTTGAAGAAAAGAGTGAGCACTAGAAGATATCCAAAACAACTAATAGCTGTTTCATAGAAGAAATGTGATGTAAACAGTAAAAGCTTTCCCAAATGGCTATAAAATTAAAATAAAACAAATTTCTGACCTATATATTGGAAAAACAAATGACAGCCATGTGCAAACAGCATAGTGTCTTCAAAATGTGTCATGATACTGTACAAGGGAGATTCTCTATTGCTCTACTTTGTTAGCTTTTGTGTCTATTTCCTTGGAAATGCATTCCATCTGCTTGCTACATTTTCTCCCTGAAGAATTCCCCCTCCATTTCTATCAAAAACCTTTAAAGATATCTCTCTTCAGTATTGCCCTGTTGATTAATTCACTGAGTGTTTATGAAGGGGAAGATAACAGTTTCATTTCTGATTGTTAGGTGTATTAAAAGGAAAGATATCTGATGGAGAGTTTCAAGTTTTTTTAGGTGCTGTTTATGTTTATGTTCAACAGTTTTTGTTGATTTTATACTTGTAGCCTATATACTGCAGATTTGCAAGACTTTAGAATAAATACCATGGTATAAGTAATTCAGCTGATAATTTTTCTACATAATGAAGATTAAAATTGTCATGCATATTGTTGCTCAGTAAATCTTCTCTATCAACAGATATGGTGAAAACTTAAGAAGTTTCACGAAATTTAAAGAGCAATACTTATCTACTTACTTCCTTTAAGTAGATAATTCAGTTAAGGAACAAAAACCAGGGCAATTTATTCATAACAAATAAAATGCAGATTATTGTGTTTTTGAAGATAAAAACAGAAAAAAAGAACACTGTAATTTTTCACTTCATTCCTGCTACACCTCCAAGTCTGACCTTCAAATAAGGGTCTGATTTATGGAAGTCAACCAGTAACATTTAATAGAGTGGGAAACACATATTGAGACTTTTATCTTAAGCACTCTTTTTGCCTTGCAAAGGGCAGCATCTGTCTGCATATGTTCATGTTTGCATTGCAAATTATATTTTAGGGACATTTCACTGGAATTAATCATTCCACGCACAAGGGTAAACATCCACATAGGGCTTTGAGAATTTTGTGCACAAATCTCATTAACATTAAGAATGGCATCTTCAGCATGCCCTAGTTTACTTTGAAATGCGTCTACAGTGTCATCTTGTGTCACTGATTTTTCTCAGTCTGACGGACCATCTTTTTCAAACAGGAATTCTAAAGATAAAGGTAGAAGAAGACACTATTTTGGTATACTTGCTCATTGCCAAATACTCAAAAAATTTTCAAGAGATTTGACTATGCTAAATCTGAGGAAAGACAAGCTTTGAGAATGTGAAATGACTCCAAACTGACATGAGTCCAAAAAAAAAATAGTGCAGAGAGAGCTAGATAAATGTACTTTGTAAAGTCTGCGGATGGGAGTGTACTTAAATTTTTGAAGACAGTTTTTCATTTATATGCAGTTTCCTTAAGGGTTCATTTTTAGTGGTGGGTGATTCTTAAATCCTTAAATCTTACAAACACTTCTGGTTTCTTGTTGTCAGTGCCTGTATCAAGTAATCAAATGCAAATGCCTGTAACATTCTCAAAGAAGTCTCTACAGTGCAAGTGGATAACACCTCTTTTTTTTTTTTTTTTTTTTTTTTTAACGACCTTGGTACTTTGTATATCCCAGAAAAAGTCAGCTTCTTTTTTTTCTCTGAAATGTTACTCTTAGACCTGTGGCTCGGGAGGGACAGATTCTACTGACATTGACATTGATATTTTCTTCCTTTTTATGGCATTCTGTCAAATCCTGGCTCCCCTTTGTATTTGGGGAAAAACAACAACAACAACAAAAACCTTTGCTTTTAAGACTGGATTGAAATTGTGTTAGAGCTTCAGAGCACACAATACTACAACAGTTTCTTTTCTGGCATCTGTGTTTATGCACCAGTCATAAAGAAATACTTTGCTGAAGACATGTCTGCAGTGAGTTAATTTCACTGAAATCATAGCCAAGCCTTTGAATGAAGTGTTTGATTACCAGCAAATATTCTTTTTCCCAAACTCAGTCCATAGATATAAATTAAATGTGTTGTGAATGAATGCCTTTAAAAATAGAGACTAAAATATTTTCCTGTATCTAAACAAGTTTTTTCAAAAGGTACCAGCTTGTTGCCTTGTTGTGCACTCACTCTGGCTTGTTCAGAATTCTCAGTTCTTGTTTAGTAGCATTAAGGAGAAGAGAAAGTTTGTTCATTAACATGAAGGAAAAACATCATGTTTGCTTGGTTATGCCAACAACTGTAGTACATTTATTGTTCAGTAATGGCTGTTGATAACTGCACTGCAGAGACAACTGATGAATACTTGCAAATGCATAGCAGTATTTTCCTTGTGGCTGTATAGATTACGGTGCGGAGGTGGAGAGTTATGACACCATAATCCATCCCAGGCATAAGCAGAGTGGAAATGAAGCAAGCTGGGATCTCTCAAAGGAACACTCTAATACTGTAGTACTTAATGTTGCTATAAGTAACCTGTACAAAAGTGATCTCCTGATTTCCCTCAGCTTAGAATTACAGCTTCCAGTCATTCTCCCTAGTCTCAGTAGACAGTTTTCCAGAACAGAGTAGTACTATATATAGGAACATGGGGAAGCTGTGAGAAAAGGTTTAAGAATGCCTTTAAAAAAAATTCCATTCTTAGATAAGGTATGGGCTGTTCTTTGGAAACTGGGAATTATTTATTGTTGTATATGCAAAACAAAACCCACTGCACTATCATGTCCTTGGACATTCATGGTCAGACTGAAGCAGGCTCTGAGCGGCCTGGTCTAGACATAGATGATCCTGTTCATTGTAGAAAACTGTGACCAGATGACCTTTAAAGGTCCCTTTCAACTCAAAAAAAATCTATGATACTACAATTATAACATCCTGACCAAACTTTTCAGAGAAATGAAGTTTCACACTGATGTTCACTTTTTTCAACATAAACCAAAATGACTTTTAAAGTAAGATTGTTGTGCTCTGCCTGACTTTTATTTCTAATGCTGTTGCTAAATAGTAGGACTAGTATTTTGCATCATGGATTCAAGTGTATGCTGTCACATAAATCAACAGTAGTGATACTCAGCATAGCTGGGGAAGTGTTTGGTGGAAGGTGAAAGAAATTAGCAGGTAATAAGAACTTTCTTTCACCATGTCCATCCTTTTAATCCAATTTTATAGTCTTCAAATATCACATTAGAAAAAATAACAAAATACAACGAAAAAACAAAGACCAATGATAGCATGCATAAAAGTGACATCTAAAATTAGTTACTGAATGAACATGGCAATGTTATTTTCATTAATGTACATATTTTTGAACATGATATGTTCATAATTGTACATGTGCAAATGTAATCACATCTGGTAGTAGCAGTTATACAAAATATAACTGAGGTAAAAAAACATTTACTTAGTGATAACTTCAGCTTCATTATACTCCTTCATAATTAGATGAACAGTGAGACTGAGTATGCATGAAATGATCTTCCAGGTGGAATAGCTGTAGATTGTAGCCCATCAGTTTTTGATGGGTGTCTTATTTTGTGATTAAAAGAGATGACCACGAGTGACTCTAAAATGCTTAAAATTAATTATTTACTAGATAAGTGAACTCCTGCTGTAGTGGCCATGCCTGGGAATGTTAGTACATGGGCGTTCTCTGGCACTGCTGATCAAATGGGCATTTCCTTCTCAGCATAAATTATATAATATATGTATATATTATATATATATATATATATTTATGCGCAGGATTAATGGAAACTGTCATGTCTACATTTCTTTAAAAACGATAGACATTTTACTGACTGTGAAACATGGGTTTATACAAGTCTTTCCCCTCCAGTTGTTACTTTTGATATTTCTGTTATTTCTACTGTGGCTTGGGGCTGTGCTTCCTAAACTCTTAAAATCTCGTCCCAACAAACACAAAACAGGAAAAAAAAAAAAGTACAGCTTTGTGTATTCTTCAGCTATTGAACCAGACAACTCTTCAGCAAGCAGCTGATATCTGCATTATCTTCAGGGCTGCTTCAAATATCAAAGGCTGGTCATTTTCTATTTGTACTATCCATGATTTTAATTCAAGATACATGTCTTGTCAGAAGGCTCTAATTTTATTCAGTCTGGTCAGGATGCTCTATATTAGAAGTAGCACCTTACTTTCTCGCACCAAAAATCTTACTGTTTAAAACAGTTACTAAATTGGAAATGACAGAGTCAAAGCTGCCTGTTTAGCCTTATGGTACTGCAGTCCTTGAACATACTTTATTTGAAGCAACAGAAAACACAAATTAACAGTATTAGTGAGCAGATAAACACTGATTCAGCCTCCCTGCTGAAATGCATGGTGTCATGCTTTCTTTGACATGTTTTCTGTTTCTCTTTAAGCTGTGTTTAAACAATGCACACTTCTAACATTTCAGCAAGCTCACCTGCCAGTGGGATTCATAGATATGAGTTGTCTGTTAGATGTAGAATCACAGCATCATAGAATGTCTGGGGTAGGAAGGGAGCTTAAAGATTATTTAGCTCCAGCCCCCCTGATGTGGGTGGGGATATTATTGCCAGTTATTAATCTAACATATTGACAGGGACATTGCCCCCTTCCTAGTTTTAAGATTAGATATGGAGGTGAAGAGATTAAGATTTGCAGTATGTGCTAAATATGAGTGTTGAAATTTGGACCAGCATCATTAAGTCCTTCCCATACTTGTATCATAGTTTATATTGTTTTCAACATCTCAGCACTTCAGAAATTCAGCTTCTGCATCCCGGATCAGGCATTCAGAAAAAGAAAACTGAAACCACTGAAAACCTGAGCAGAATTTCATGGAGATGATTTGCTTAAACTGATCATTTTTCAACTCTTGAGAACTTCTGTCTTGTTCATTGCACATCTTTCAATTTCTCCACGAAATGAAGTATGCTTTAATACACATGTTGGATTATTTCCAAACTGAGCTTGTCTTGTGTATTTGAATGAATTGAAATCCTGCTCTCCTGTATCTTGTATATTATGATGTAGCTTATAATGCAATTACAGTATCAGCATATCTCCTGCTCAGCTTCAGACAGCAAACTGAAAATCCAAATGACCATTCTGCACATAAAGATTAATGATCCTATGCAGATGAATATTTTTATTGCTGATCTTGAAAATCAAGTGAGGAAACTTCTGCACAGCAAATGATAACTGCAGATCTCTTTTTGTATAGATTATCTTGGTGATTTCAGCGTAGACAAATTCCAAACATGTCCTTCTCTTAATTTCATTGGATTGAAGAAGTGAACTTCAAGCTATCGTGAATATATCTCTCATTATTGTGCCGTCATAGTGTGCACACATAATGAAAGATGGCTGATAAAAAATACATCTGTACAGCAAAGAAATTTGAAGTCTTACCATAAATTAAAAATAGAAAATTTATGTGACTGATCCTATTTCTCCAGATACTTTGGATGATACCTTAAAGAAGACATGCTCAATCTATGGTTTGTGAGCCACATGTGGCTCAGCTCAACTCACACTGTGTGGCTGCACCCTGCCCCCACTGAGCGGCCTGGCCCTGCCCTGGGAGCACAATGGTCACTCAGATACAACAACCAAACATCAGCATGCTATTAACATAGTCTGAGTGGAAACCAGGGCATGTGGAGTGTGCTGTGCTGTGGTTAGCTCAAGTTATGGCAAGTAAGTCTATGCATTTTGATATGTGGGGTAAACACAGTCCTGTGAACAGCAGCAAATATGCAGCCATACTTTCCGTTTTGATAAAGGAATTTCAGAGTTCCTTTAGTGTCAAAAAATAAGCAATTTTTTTTGTTTTTTTTTTTTTTTTTTTTTTTTTTTTTTCAACTCCATTTTCATTCAACATGAATACATTTTCAAATGTAAGGTGTAGAGCTGCAATAATATATTCAACTCAAAAATCTGTTTGCGTCTCTTTACTAGTCTTTCATAAGAAATATTCCTCGTTTCACAATCCTTACCCATGTCATCAGTTTTTGGCAGTATGTACACTTGTGAACAGCTGTTTTCAAGGATGAAGCACAGAAAGAGAAACATTTCATCAAAAATATCTGCTACTGAAACCCCTGAGAACTCATGAAGAGTTGCAACAAGACTGATGCACTATTTTCACAAAAACAAGGTTAAATATCCCCCTAGTTTTGTTTTTGTTGATGTTATTTTTTTTTAACTGTTTTAATAAAAATATTAAAAAATAAAATGTTTTTTTACTTACATACAATAACTATATATTTTATGAGAGCTGCTCCAAATGTAATGCCTCCTCTTTTATTATTTGACACACAACATCAGAGGTGGATGTTGGTAGTACAGCAGTGGAGTTTGAATCTTCCCACTAACATTCTATTGTTGCTGTGTGACAGATGGCAGCACAGTGGCAAAATGGTGTCTGACATCCAAGTGTGCAAGAAGCAAAGGGGTTCCATTGAATTCTTCCATGCAGAAAAAATTGTGCACATTGACACTGCTTGACTGTTGAAGAATGTTCATAGAGATAACGGATGTGGCACACTGAAGTGGTGGGCAGTTGTGTTTCAGCGGTGGTGACAGTGAAATGAAAGACAAGCCACATTCTGGACAGTCATGAAGATTGTTACAAGTGCAGCATGCAGGCTGTTGTTCACTGCTGATGTAAATGCACAGCTAATGATGAAGAAAATGTTGAAAAGCAGTGTTTTGTGGCTATTTGCTCAATCAAGTAGAGTTACTGTGCTCCTAGTGATACCTATATAGTGATACCTATATAAAGCCCAAGATAATTTCTCTTTATTCAGTGCTTCCCAGGCAAGCCAGAAAATTGGACAGTCCTGCTTTAGAGAATTTCAAAATAACTCTCAGTTTAATCCATAGATCCTAGACATTCTGTCAGTGTTTGCATGGACACAGTGTAACATTTACTCACTTTTCTATTTAGGAAGCTATCTTTTTAGAAGGATTTTTTAGTATGTTCTCTGAATCATATCTGTAGCCTGCAAAGATGATGCTTTTTTACAGTTTTGATAATATACTGAGGAATAAGAAGTTACATTAAAAATACTGGCTGGGGGCTAAAGGCTGAGCTACTGCAGAACTTCCAAGCAGGTAAAATTTACTCCTCTTCTGAGTAGAAGGAACTATAGTCATAGACAAAACTGAGAAGGGAATCTTGTGTCTCAATTTTGGCTGCTGCTAGAAGAGGTTAGATTGATAACTGAGAAATTCAGACATACACTGACTCAGATGCAATAACAAAACAGCAACAGGATTAAAGGCGGAGTGTAAAGACACATTATTTCACTGACCTCCTTCATTCTGCTTCCCTAATTATGATCAGGTCCACTCTGAGTTGCTGCTTCCAACACAGAAAGTAGACTGAATTTGTATAAATCAGTGATTAATGAGCTGGCTTTTAAAATTTGCTCAGTTACAAATTTGCTTGCTTTTCTGTTTTCAAGAGGCTAACTGCTCTTTGTTGGCATGAATGTATATACAATGCTTGTGTGTGTTCTAAGTGCATATTCAGACAATCATGAATAATAAGACAATTTTTTGTTGTTGTTGTTCTGAGAGTACATCTTTAATATGTAATGACTGCATTTTCCTTCTAGTCTGCACACTCACTATATACATCTAAGATTATTAAATGGAATTTACTGGGTTTTAAATACTATTTCAGACATCATGTCTGAATCCTGGATTGACACCCATCACTTTCAGATTTAGTGAATACATACCTGATAAGAATCCACTTGTATAGACAGATAGTGATAATGACAGTACAAAATCAAGTACTCTTTATGTAAGACTCTGCTTGATAGTGATGATCCATTTGTAGTAGTACATGCCACATACTGATT
Source organism: Centrocercus urophasianus (assembly GCF_019232065.1). Taxonomy (NCBI): domain Eukaryota; kingdom Metazoa; phylum Chordata; class Aves; order Galliformes; family Phasianidae; genus Centrocercus; species Centrocercus urophasianus. The sequence goes on from NW_024884767.1 coordinate 18,555,585, forward strand.
CACTTACAATGAGTTGAAAGGAAAGCTACAGGACTCACCATTAAAAAAAAAAGCTACAGCCTTGCTAAATAGTAATCTTTTTCTCCTCCCTCATATATCTCCTAAAATGTTATTCTACCTCTCTTTTGTTCTTATAATATGGGCTTTACTGATTGCTGTTAACTAAATATGTATCCCATCTGTAGATGGAATACCTAGACTAGAAACTGACCATTGGTTATGAATATAAGGTATTAGCTGATGGATCAGATATAACTGATTCTTTTGTACGTAACTGATAATAACTGTGGAGGTATTAAGATTAAACCTTGGTATTTTACTGGGGTCATTGCAGGGGGATGTTTGTAACAGGAAAGAATCTAAAAAACAACACAACTTTTCTCTGAAACAGCACAGGGAGATAGTAGCTAAAATTGGAGAGGTGTATTTAATGAATAGCCAACGACAAATATTCTGTAATTTTTATCAAATGCCATTATCAGCTAAGGCAGCTTTCCAGTAATTCCAAGATGTAAAAATAAATGCATTTTCTAAAAAGCATTCATTTACTAAATTTACATAAGCTTTTCTTGAAGTCAGTGTTTATATGCTTTTCTAAGCTTATTATGTCAGCGATTTTACTTATTTAAGAGAAGATTTCAAACATTTGTGTGTTCAAATGTTTCACATCCATTCCTTATCTACTATCTATAGACTAACTAGGTCCTCTCTTTCTCAGAAATGTTTTGAAGAACAACATGCTTTACAACCAGAAGTTAAATGGTTTCCTAGGTGACTTAAATTGTGAAACCGTTGGGTGACTAAATGGAGGGCAACATACCTGAAAGTACTAGAAATCTTGTTCTTTAAAGAATGATTTGTGTTAAAATATTCAGATCTCACCTAGCATTACTCATCAATTTACATTTTTTATATTAAACTCATTTAGACTCAAGTGAAAAACTGGTGCTGTAAAAACATCCATATCAAACTTTGTAAACAAGTGGCAGAACTCCCTCTGCTCAGGTGAAACAGATAGAAGGGCTTGGTAGGTGATCTGAGCATTTGCTTCTTCATCAGGCTCTCTTGCCTGCTGCTCAACCAGACTGCGTTTCTCACCTCAGTGTTATGGTGAGGCCTATCCACCTTTTGGACATTCTCATTATATTTGATTTATTAGCTTCTGTTCTAATTGTATTGTATTGCATTGTGTTATCTCGCATTCCGATGCCATATTTAGTAAATTAGTTTGTTTCTCCTCAGATCACTGCTGCTGTTTTTAAATATTTTGGGGTCCCCTGTTTCCCTTTTCCAGAGGTGTGGATTTTGCAAAATCCCTCCACCCTGCTAGTCATGGAACTGGGCCGAATCAGCCCGTAATAAACCGTTGACATTCTTGGTGGAGAATGCAGGCAAAAGCTGCTTTTTAGCTTTTTAGAACTAATCTCTCTCTGCTCTAAGAGAGCTTTGTTGGGAAGGTTTATCTCTTTCACAGGTGCTCACTGAAAACTTGACCTTGAAAGTCCAGGCAGACTGCCAATATTCTGGGATATCTGTAAACTTTGAGTACTGCTATCTTGCTTCTGTAAAGAGAAAAAAAAATAATGAATCTACTTTCTCTTTTAAACCTCTTTGCAGAGGGAGCTGCTAATTTTACAGAACTTGAGATTTTTAAACGGGTTCCCAGTCTCTCCTTTGAATCCTTTATGCAGTTTTTGAATGCTCATCTGATCACACTGTTGATCTCCCTTAATGTACTGTTCATTATCCTACTTGTTTTACTCAGTATCTGGATTTACACTGAGTGGCAGCGAGTGTGGAGAGGGTTGGAAGAGACTTTAGACAGATGGACATCTTCGGTGTCATGGAATTTTACTCCTGAACACTGAAAGATGCTGGGAGCCTAAACAGATATTTGAGACAGGGATGTTGTGTCTCAGGCAGATCTGAGGAGACACAAAAGATTTGGGGCCTTGCTAATGCTTATCAGACGTTATTCAATATTATCCCAGAGCGGGTGAGAGTTTCTGAAATTGAGAAAGTCTCTGTGCTGAAAGAATGTCTCAGAGCTGAAAGGGAAAAGTCTCAGGGAGACAAATGAGCAAGAGAATCTCTACTGAGTCTCTAACTCAGTTAGAACAGAAAAAAGAATAGGAGGGGAAAGAGGAAGCAGGCACTATAAGAGAAGAGGAGGAAAGAGGTCCAGAGGAGTGGCTCTGAATTCCAGGGTAAGCGCCCCTATGTCCAGAGGAGTGTCCCTCAATAAGATCACGGTCAGCAATGCCCAGAAGGACAACAGGAAGTCCTGAAAGAGTAGGAGGTGAGCAAGACATCATTACCATTGTTGATCAATCTCTGAAAATGAATAAAATTTGAAGTCTGAGAAAGACTTCACACCACCCAAATGAGCCTATTGTTACCTGCTTTGATGCTGGGACAGTGGGGCCAACAGTGTGTGGCTAGATAGTAGAGAAGCTCGCCAACTGGGTGGCATTGCTAGGGACTCAGCCATTGACAGAGGTATTAGTACATGCCAGAATAGTTCCTTCATGCTCTGGAAGTGGATGTTCTTAGCTGTAAAAGAAAGATACCCCTTCAAAGACTATCAGATGCCTGAGAAAATAAATGGACTGATATGGAAAAAGGCATCCATTATTTGAGAAAATATGCTGTGGTGGAAATTGTTTCATAGCCCCACTTTCATTCTTGACGAGCCAGACTAAGAGCATGATCCTGAGAGAGATGTGTCTACACCAAACACGTGGTGTGTATTCACAAAGAATGTAACCAGAAAGATATGGCAATACATTTGCAACAATGTATGCCAGAGGGGAAAGAAGACCCCTTATAAATTAATTGATTAATAAACTTCAAGACTTTGAGTTACATTTAACCACTCTATGAGCTTGTGTTTCAGCTGTTACAAAAGTATCTGAAAAACTGGACAATGGAGAGCAAACAAGAAGATATAATAGATGAGCTGTCTAACGTGCATTACGTGATGAATCCATGGTAGTGTCAGATAAATCTGATGGGGATCAGAATTCCCAAAACAACCTACTGGAGGGGCTGATCAACTTGGTTTCCTCCCAGCCTGCATCATCCAACGTCTCAGCTATCAAAGGAAGACATCCTCCTGCTCGAGGAAGTGACAACAGTAAGACTATGTTACATATGGCCTTGTGGCTTTACCTACGTGACCATGGAGAAGATATGAAGAAGTGGCACAATAAAAAAAAAACACTCCTGCACTTCATAGAATCATAGAATCATAGAATCATAGAATCGCTCAGGTTGGAAAAGACCTTAAAGATCATCGAGTCCAACCATGACCTAACCATACTACCCTAACAACCCCCTGCTAAATCACATCCCTGAAAGTCACCATGCTTCTAAACCTGAATAAAATGGTAGATAGAAGCAAACAAAGCTCAAGAGAACACAGTTATACTCACTCCATACACTGAGACAAACTGAGCCCTTCCAACAAGAGGGGGAAAACTCTGAGGAGCACATAAAAATGCTCCAATTACTGAGGAATAGCTGAAATCCAAGTAACTGTCAGTGCATAATGGCATTGGGAAGGGGGGGTCAAGATTCCTTGAGAAATCAAATGAGACTGAAGTTTGGAACTACACAAAGGAATGCATGCCACAAACCCATAAGTGAATCTGCTTCCAGTTACTGTGATGACTGAATTTCACTTATGTAAGAATGAGGGACACACAGGGTCAAAATTCCTGACTTCTGCATCTCACAGCACATCGTTAGCAAACAACAAGGTTCACTAACAGCTGAGAGATAGCACCCAAATGCGAGCACGGCAAGAAAGGACCCTAACACATGCTGAAATCAACGTGTGCTACATCTGCAATCCAAGCCTTCCCATCAAGGGACAGGACAGGACATTTGCACATTAACAGACAAATTTAGTGCCCTATTCAGGAGATTATGAATTCTACTTTTTACATAACATTTATATGTACACAGATATATGGATAACATGGATTTATCAGATGATATGTATTTTTTCAATCTATTTTTAATTTGAATGCACTTTTCTGTGAAAGTATGGAAAGAGGTATGCAGAGGCACTGGAAAACACTGTGCCTGCATTTCTCTGTCTTTTGAAAAAATCACTTTTTAATTGTCTTCTATGTAATCAGTTTTGTGCTATTTGAGTCTCAGGGTAGATAAACACATAATAGTTGTTGGGATGAGTAAACTGTTTGGCTTAAAACCAGACCAAGGGATATTTTATCGTGAAGATTTAAGGCTCAATGATTCTGCCTTGCCTTGAAGACAATACGTAAAAATGCTGAATATTATTACTCCAAAATAACTTACTCTAAGTGTTAGGGATAGGGAAGAAAAGGGACCATGTTATTCTTCCAGAAAGACTATCTTCAGAAAAGCAAGTTCTTAATTCAGAAAATTAGGAAGAGATATGATTTTAGAAGATTTAATCTTGAATCAGTTTTCTAGTAAGTACAGAAAAGAATGAAGAGATTTTTAAGCAGTTTGTCTGACTCATAAACCAGAGAGCTCTGAATGACTGTGCTAATGTTGAACTGTCAACTCAAGTGCACTTCCAGAGCTCAACCGTAACTTAAGGCAAATTTGGAAATTATCAGAGCTATGTAGTCAAGGCATTCTTTTCCTCATGTTGATCAGCTCTGTGACTAGACTATGGAGTTACAAATAATAAACAACAAAGACTTCTGGGGTAAAATTCTCCCAGCTCTGAAGAATTATACAGGAAGAACACATGGCAGTCCAACTTTTTAGCTTGCTTGTGCCACACTGAGTGAAGAGGTCACTCCAAAGTAACACCTCCTATTTCATCAAAAACAAGCATTATTTTGATTCATGATCAAGTTACATTCATAGACTTCTTAAAAGTAGAAATGAATGAATGTTTTCAAATATCCTTCTGAGTTAAAAATATGATTTTTAAAATATCAAAATGAAGTACTTATACTACAGCTTCTTTTTTTTTCCCCCTGTATCTTTTTTATATAAACAAGTCAATGAAATTAAGAAATCCAAAATTTTAATGTCATTAAATAAGCACATCCCAAATACTGACGTGCAAATTTTTGACAGAAATGATCACTGATTCTGACTTTGATCTCCTGTAGCTCTCAAGAGAAACTACAGACTGTGATCATATCATATTTGCTCATAAGATCTCAGCTTAGTGGTCCATTAGTGGTGATTACATCTTCATGGTCTGGTCAAGGTCTGTGTAAGTGAAAAAGCTGAGTACTTATGTAGCACAGTTTTGTATAGATCCTTTACATTCATCTGGTGTTCTCTTGTTTAGAACCAGAAGCATTTATATCTCAGTCCTGGTCAGTTGCATCCTATCCAATATTAACATGCCTGCTTTCTCAAAATTGCATCCAAGATCATAGTACCCTGAATCCTGAGAATGGCACCATCCATTCAGCTGTTCATTCAACAGATCTGTTATCCTCCTTGTGCCCAGCTCCCAGTCTCCACCTGGGAGGACTGAAGGGAACACTACCTGTGCTCCCAATCCCTTCAACACCTTCCCATGGGACATAAGACTTTTAAAATATTTTGTAATTTCCTACTTACAGCCTCTAGGGACCCAGCTTGAAAGAATGAGAGCAGATGGTACTCCTCTGGCTTTATCAGACCTGGAAGCCTCTTCTTGATTTCTCCAACGTGCACACATGGCAGGCAGAAAACTCTCTGGAGAGATTAACTGAACAGCAAATGAGTACCTTAGTGCCCCTCCCCAATTACTAAGAATCTTTGCTTTTTTTGGTGGCACTGTTTCCAACTTGGGCCCTTGGTTGGACCAGCATGATAGGGTTGCCTGTTTCCAGGTCTGAATCACTATCTACAACCTCTTCTCTTTCCATCCCCAGAGCTTCATATCTGTTGGTTAGGGAGACTTCAGGGTCAAAGAGGAGGATCCTGCTTCTGCTCTGAGTAGAGGTGAAGGTCCAGTCTCCTTCATCTTGCATGTTTTCGTGGTCTGTCTCTTCAGGGCTGGAAGCTAGCTTAGCTTCTTCCCCTTGCTGAGACTTAAGTCAGGGCTGTCATCTTGCCCATGTCACTGCACAATGCCACAGATCAATCTCTCTCTGATTTCTGGATATTTCTCAGCCTGGTGATTTTCATTCATAGCCTGACCACCTGCTCAAAAAGTTTATGAAGCTGGAAACACCTGCACTCTTAACAGCTCCCTCTTTCCTCCGGCTCTTGGGAGATATTCAAGCACAAGTAAAAGAATTACAAGACTGATCAACCACTAAGGTGAACTTCTCCACAAAGGGGATTGCTCCAGTTGCTGCGGGACACAGCAGTAGTCATAAGAACAACAGAGGTAACAAATAGAGGGGCCCTGCTCCCAGCCAAGGGGGAAAAAGATTAATAGAGTGTATTGGACTGCATGGATTAGATGGCCTGGCACATCAGAACCACAGAAATGTAAGGTCCTGGTGGACACTGATGCACAGTGCACTCTAATGCCCTCGAGTCACCAAGGGACAGAATCAATTTATATTCATGGGGTGACTGGGGGTTCCCAAGAGCTGACTATGTTGGAGGTTAAAATCGGCCTCACTGGTAAAGACTGGCAAAAGCACCCTATTGTGACTGGCCCAGGGGCTCCATATATACTTGGTATTGATTACTTCAGAAGGGGATACTTTTAGGATCCGAAAGGGTATTGATGGGCCTTTGAAATAGCTGCTGTAGACACAGAAGGTGTTAAGCAGTTGTCTGTTTTGCCTGGCCTATCAGAATATCCATCTCTTGTGGGGTTGCTGCGAGTGAAAGAGCAACTGGTACCGATTGCTACAAAAATGGTGCACAGATGGCAGTACCTCACCAACAGGGATTCCTTGCTCCCCATTCATAAATTGATTCATCAACTAGGGAGCCAGGGAGTGATCAGCAAAATTCACCTTTTAGCAGCCCCATATGGCCATTGCATAAAGCCAGTGCAGAATGGAGGCTGGTGGTAAACTATTGTGGCCTGAATGAAGTCACACCCCCATTGAGTGCTGCTGTGCCAGACATGTTAGAACTCCAGTATGAATCAGAGAAACCAGCCAAGAGGTATGCCACCACTAACATTGCTAGTGCAGTCTTTTCCATTCCTTTGGCCACAGAATGCAGGTCATTTGCCCCAGTGTGGAAACACAGTTCAACCATTTGCCATGGGTTGATCCAAGCCGCACTGGAACAGGGGAGTTCTCCCGAGCACTCACAGCACACTGATGACACTATTGTGTGGGACAACATATCACGGGAAGTTTTTGAGAAAGGAGAGCAAATAATCCAGATGCTTTTGCTTGCTGGTTTTGCCATAAGCAATGCAAAGCCACGTAATGGGGGTTTGGGCTGCTTCTGAAATAGTCAATACCAAAATGCAGCTCCTTCTGGCACCTCGAGCTGCCAAAATTAAAGTGGCTCAAATAGACTTGGATTGGCAACACAAAAGTGAAGTATTTCTTGCTTGGTGGGCCCATGAGATTTCAGACCATCAAGGAAGAAATGCAACATACAAGTGGGCTAGACACCGAGGGTTGGACTTAACTATGGACGCTACTGCATAGATTATTCATGACTCTGAAACATGTGCCATAATTAAACAAGCCAGGAGGATGAAACCTCTCTGGGCGATGGCAAAAGTACAAATGTGGAGAGGCATGGCAGATTGATTACATCACCTTGCCACGATCTCACAGTGATAACTGTTATGTGCTTACCATAGTGGAGGCAACAACTGGATGGCTTGAAACATATGCAGCACCCCATTCTACTGCCCAAAATACAAAGTTAGGTCTTGAGAAACAATTGCTGATAACACACTAAGGGCAGTTGTTGGTACAATATTTACAAAACACAATCTCCCTTGAATGTATAACTTCATAATGCTGACAGAAAACATGGACAAAATGGAAAAAGATTAAGGAAGTTCAGGAAAAAAAAAGAAACGCTTCTGATTTTAGCGAGTACCATCCACAGTTTTATTGAAGTTCTTTCAATTTCTTCAAACTAACACAAAAGCATGGTATTAAGTGCTTAGACAGCTATTCCAAAAGCTCAGAGAGACAGATTTGATTTCTTTTTGATACAGATTACTTTTTGTGACCTTCAGCAAGTCTTCAAAGGGTAGATTCACAAGGTACCTTACTGCTGAAATGAGTTTCTCAAAATCTTAGATCAACTACAGCTTGCTTCTGCCAAGACTCAATCAATAAATGTTTTCACTTCAAAATACTTATGTGAGTTTACAGAAGTGTCAGTAGTAGATTTATTGGTCTGTATTTATTTATTTTTTGTCAGACTTGCCTGCAGTCAGACATAAATTTAGTGTTTCCTGTTTATGGTGGTTGTGGGAATTGGAAAGGGCAAAATAATTGACATTTTACACTGAAGATGACCTTAAACACTTGACTATTATCCACAGTAGAAGTCTTAATTTTTTTATTGTTTTTTGTTTTGATATTATTCTTAGAATAGAGGACTGAACAAGATCTTCTGGAGTATAAGCCTGAAATGTTCCTATGAGATATGAAATCAATATATTTCTGACTCACTTTATCTTGAGAAAAGGATCTACTGATGGAGCCCAAGTGGAAAGATAGGGGATAAGGTACTTTTCTCTGTGGTTTTCACCAGCACTACATACTGTGTTGCATTGCCTCCTACGCTACTAACCCAAACCAGGTCAGGGCCAAATAACTGCACGTATACACCAATATGATGAACAGCAAAATGGTGTTTATTACACGTGAACCCTAGCTTATATACCCTATGTGCTTCGTCTACGCCCCTAAAGCATGTGCCATACATCAATCATAGAGCTGGGGAGGTCCTGCCACGTCACATCCTGAGGGGTGTCTCGCAGTTGCCTACTACAATTCTGCCCACTGTGTAAGCATGTGTTGATTATTGTACAGAGAGTCATATGGCTGTGCCAAATTTGTGCACTTAGTATGAAGAAGAATGGTTGCAATGCTGAACCACAAAGGAAATGTAAAGTCTACAAACAAGTCCCCTTGGAGCCTCCACTCTATATTAATAAGGTTATATTTCCTTACTTTATGGTACAAATAGTGCAAATGCAAAAGCAGTATACAGAATCCATGTGTTTTCTATGTATGGACATGTAAATGTACATGCGTACATATAAATTGCGATATGCTGGAAAATCTGTGATAATATAATGATTTCAAAATAAGTACCTAAAATCAATAACGTATGGCTATTTTAGTAGCATTGTAATATTGAATAAAGCTTACAGAAATTATCGTTATATTTCTTACAATAGAGCCTAGAATCACCTGAGGGAGACAGCCAGAACAAGCCTGCTGCGAATAATGCCGTGAGTGGGAACAAATATAACATAATAATCTGCTCTCACAGCAGTTAGGTAGAGGACTAACTGTCACACAGAGTGCCATTGTAAAAGAACCTAACACCGTGAGTTCACTAAGAGGTAGAGGATTTATGAATGAATACCTTCCATATTCTGCAGTACAAATTCCAAGAATAAGGTAATAAAGTGTTCTTTGTTACACTGCAATTATGTAGGTCCACTTAAAACTTTCTGAAGACATTTATTATAATTTATAATTCTTTTTGAGAAACAGTATTCAAAATAACTTTGGAACTGATGGTGCTAAAAATTGAAGAGGAAGGGGAGATTGTTAATTATTAGTTGAGATTTGTGTTGATTTCACTCACAGAACATACATCCTCTCTAGTTGAAGAATATCCTGGTAAATTATTTTATTTAAATTAAAAAAAATATACTAACCAACAGAATAGAACAAATAATTTCTTCAGAATTTGAAGGAAATTAACATTTATCTATCCAAATACTTAGGTTAGAATTTATGCACTTGTTTGCTTTCCACTTTGAGAGTTAATTCAGTTCACTGTAAAGTGCATGTTAAAATTACAATGTAAACTGCCCCCTGAATTTTGGTCTTAATGCGGATCACTGCATGTGAAAAGGGAATGTGCTTACACAGCGTGTGTTATATATCTCACCACAGTACAGTCTGAATTATAATGATAATGAAGGGCATCCCTTACAGTTGGCACAGCTGGAACAATCATCATGGTGAAAATGGGAGAAGAAACAAACAGGAGAGGAATGCTCACCTCTAACCAAAGATCTAGGCTTGTAGGAGAGACTCCACAGAGCAGAGACCTACAGAAAGAGATCCTTCACCAGCAGCAGTCAGCCCTTAAATGGGGTCTTCTAGTCACACAGGTGAATTGCCCTCACCTGTGCTCCCAAACTTGACTCAGTCCTTTCCACAGGTGATCAATTTAGCATCCTAAATAGCAGAACTGCATAAATTACTATATTACCTGTAACATTTTGTTTTCCTTCACCAAAAAACAAGCACCTGCTCATAAAAGCAAACCAAGACCAAGGCAAGGAAACAGAATTCACATACACACATATTGCAGGTGAAGAACACACAATAGCATTCTTAGATAAAAACACCAAATTTAACAGCATTATCTTCAAAAAAGTAATTCAGTAAAGATGAAATATTTAAATAAATCTTTCCATTACTAAAATGTACAATTTCAATAGTTCTTTTCATAATTTCTGAGTGCAAGTAGTTCTTATTAACTGTCTGAAATGTAGTTCTCCCCAGGTTGGCTCTTTCGCATCATGAAAATCAACTATTATTGTATGTGCAAAATCCAGAGACCTAACTGAAAATATTAACCAACATTAAACATAAGCTAAAACATAATCCAGGGCTACGTACCTGAGTTGTACTATAGTGTGGTATCATTTGGTGTTACAAAACACAAATGATTATTTTAGCAACAGAAGACTTTACTGCTCCGTGGTGTATTAGGAAGATACTAACAGATAAAAGGAGCATTAGTATTCATACATAAGAACAAGAAATTAAAAATGCTTCAATTTTAGGAGGAGACAAAAAACAGACTCTCCTCTTGACCAGTTCTAATTTTCACATACTTGTTTAAAAAATAAAATAAAATAAAATAAAATAAAATAAAATAAAATAAAATGAAATGACAAAAAAAACCCAACAATATTTTGGTATCTGTTCTATTGTGTTAAGGGGAGTTTTATCATGGTAGAATGGGAAGTCTCAGTACAATTGAGCTCAATGTGAACTACTGAATTCAGGAAGCTTGATTGTGAATAATCGTATCAGAACTGAACTTTCAGTTTTTCTGTAGAATGACTAGACTAATAAGAACAGTGAAACAGTGAAAACACAACATAAATTTTCAACTCACAGTTTGAAAAAATGGCTTAAGAGTATTGCTAACTTTGACAGAAATTGCAGTTTCATAGGATTATTGGACCATTGTGTGAGTCCTTGTAGTTATTGCAAATCTTGTGATGATAACTTATTTAAATGTGAAATATGGGTTATGGCTTTGCGTAAATTTCATGCTAATTTAAACAGAAAATCCACCCTTTATATAATTTAAGATGTGCTTTCTCTGTATAAAAAGAATACTTAGTGTATTAGCATTATTTTCAAATGAATGACAAATATAATTACTATTATATTTTGAATTGTGGAAAAGAGAGATTAGAACTCCATATGAAGCCATTGAAAACTGAAAAGTCAGGTCCCAGTTGTAAAATATTTTTTTATTTTTCTCAGACTTTTATAAATCTGTGGAATATTTGGTCAAAAAAGAGTTTCAGACCTGTGCCAATGGTGTGAATCAAAGAAGAATGTTAAGAATCATAATAGATGAATGAATACATGCCAGTGAGTAGGTTTTTTAAGGTGGAATTTTTGCCAGTGTGATATTGTGCCCACGTTTTTCATTTATGAAGAATTTGGAGTATCACTTTTAACCATGTTCAAATTATAACACAAAATCTTTCAGGCACAAAAAAATCATACATGTGCCTCAGTGCTTTCTGTGGGTTGCATTAACACTGCTGAAATCAGAGTTTTTCCAGTTGAAGATACATTTCTATTTATATTAAAACCCTTTGTGAACTTGGAATAGCACTCAGTAGCCAGTCAAGCATAAACCAAGCTGTCAGTTTGGTATACCTACTCACTGTCTTTCTCTAGAAAATTATAGCATATAGCTTATAACATTAGAAATAGAAGTAACTCCATCAAGAATGACACTGTAATTACAATGAATACCTTATTAGGAAGCCACAATTAACTTCCATCCATAGGGTCCATTCTCTCCACAGCATCATTTGTCAAACCAGCAACTGTGAAGTACCTCCATGAATTTTGATATTCAGCTTGCACTGAATGAATAGAATCCTGATCCCACTCTTACTGCAATGTGGCACTGCAGTCTGAGAGGCTGAATCCTCTGGGCACAGATGTCCCTAGGTCTGATTTGGCAAAATATTGTGCAACTTATATCAAGACTAGGTAAGAGAGAGGAAGAATTTGACAAAGAGATACTATTTTTTATTTTAAATATTTATTATACACTTAGCTTGTACTTGGATGCACTTTTGAGAAAGAAAACAAAGAGAAAATAAAACTGGCATGTTGAGAATAAGGTAAATGAAGTAATAATGAAAAGCTCTGGTTATGTTTACAGCTGGACTTGCATAGAGTCCAGCTTGCATAGACTCTGCTCTGTGCTCCCATTCTTCTGATTACCCATGCTATGTGAGTCCTAGACTAGCTCTGATTCAATGGATTTAAGAGTCAGTGTTTGCGCTGAAGCACAAGCACAAGAAGTCTGCAACTAGGTGAGAGTGTAGCCCTGATGCACATTGGTGTTGCTGGGTAAGTGACTCGGTTCCTCTATTGTGACAACATATGTCTTTGTGTATGTAAGCCTTTATACTATCTACGGCTGGCTAAAAGTTGTAAGCATTACTGTGGCTTATATTGCATTGCCGCTAAGGAACAGTAAGCAAGAATTTCTTTTTAAAATGCTGAAATATGTTGGCCTGCTATTCTCTGTGGGAAAGGCAGATATATACATTTGGCATATCTGATTCAAACATCTAAAGCTTATCACATGCCTTGACATTAACAGTAGCACAATGCATTTTATTCTTTAAATAATGAGAAAGTCTTTGTGCAATGAATGCAGTGTAAAATGAGAATATAAAATGTACAATATTATTTCATGAAAGAGCTACCTCTGAAAGGTCATTAAGTGTAAACTGTCTTTAATAAATTATAGTGTAATACTTATGCTACACAGGATTGTCTTATACAATATACATGCTACAGCAACTCCTTTCACTATTGATCTGAAGTTTCATGTAAGAAATCATACAGATGAAACCAGCATTAATAGACTTGAGAAAGCCATTCTGCTAATATGTACTGATCACATGCACATTTTGGTGAATGAGAAGTCATCACTCCTGTATTTATTCAGAAGCAAACTGCTCCATTTTTTTTTTTTGAGAGGATAGTGATGGAAGTGATGGTAGTATGCATGCATGCCCCAAACCTCTGCACTTCCCTGGATGTGTGGGAACTACTGAGTCATGGCCTGAACCTCTGATTGATCACCTGAGGTGAGCAATGATTCAGACAGAGGAGCACAGGTGAAGGCAATTCACCCGTGCTGCCAGAAGAGGTGGAGACAGGCTCCACCCCTTTTAGACCTATTTAAGAGCTGGCTACCAGTGGGGAAGAATCTCTTCTGGAGATCTGCTCTGCTGGAGTTTTGTAAGTGAGCCCAGGATATGGGTAAGCTTTCTATCTATTCTCTTTGTTATCATAATTTGCTTTGCCAAACTCTCTTGTTTATTTTGTAATTATAGCATCTTAATATTCGTTGTCTGTACACTGGAGCAGGTGCTTGGAATAGGAAGCACTAGATAGCAAGATCTCTGACTTCAGAATCATGGAAGGAAAGAGATAAGTCACGAGTATTCAGCCTTTTGGTTTTCATGGACTGTTGGGTTTGTTATTAGGTGACTAACCGGGGATTTGGGCTGTCATGGTGCAGGCAGCTGGACTGTCTCATGATAAGCACATATGGGAGTTATTCAGCATTGTGGTAGGTGCTTGGAACAGTGCGTCCATTGGCCTTGAGGAAGAAATTAAGTGAAGAAGAAAGAGCTGAGGGATGAAGATAAGGAACAAGAAGATGGACACCACCTGGAGATGACCACCATGGAACAATGTAACAATGAAGGGCCAATGGTAGGACTGGTGTTGGGCAGCCTGGACTGATACCCACCAATAAGATTCTGACAAGTGACTCTGGAGGGTATAAAAGATACTATTGAATTTCAATAAATGCTATTTTGCAGCATCCCCCATATTGGTGTCTGTGGTGCAATGGCCCTAGCGAGGAGAGATTGCGGATGGAGCAAGGAGAGATCGCTAGCCCCTGCAGTGAAGGATCCTGTAATGGTGGTGTGTCTGCAGCAATGGGCTGCATTAAGAAAAGACAAATTGTCTTGGGCCACATATAACATACAATTGAGTTAACGTATATAAGTAACAAAACTTAATTTTTATATACTTTTTATTAAAACTTAAAAAAAAAAAAACAAAAAACAAACCAACAATAAAAACATAGAAGTAGTGGCGTACTTGACCTTGTTTTTCTGAACATGAGCTGACAGTGTGCCCAGGTGGCCAAGAAGGCCAATGGCATCCTGGCTTGCATCAGAAACAGCGTTACAAGCAGGAGCAGAGAGGTGATTGTTCCCCTGTACTCAGCTCTGGTGAGGCTGCACCTCGAGTACTGTGTCCAGTTTTGGGCCCCTCACTGCAAGAAAGATATTGAGGCCCTGGAATGTGTTCAAAGGAGGGCAACAAAGCTGGTGAGGGGCCTGGAACACAGGACATATGAGGAGAGGCTGAAGGAGCTGGGAATGTTCAGCCTGGAGAAGAGGAGGCTCAGGGGAGACCTCATTGCTCTCTATAACTTCCTGAAGGGAGGTTGTAGTGAGCTGGGGGTCGGCCTCTTCTCTCGTGTCATTAGTGATAGGACCAGGGGGAATGGCTTCAAGCTACGGCAGGGGAGATTCAGGCTGGACATGAGGAAGTATTACTTTTCAGAAAGGGTGGTCAGGCACTGGAACGGACTGCCCAGGGAGGTGATGGAGTCACCGACCCTGGGGGTGTTCAAGGAAAGGCTGAATGTTGTGTTGAGGGACATGGTTTAGTAGGAGCTATTGGGAATAGGTGAACGGTTGGACTGGGTGATCTTTTAGGTCTTTTTCCAACCTTGGTGATTCTGTGATTCTGTGATTCTATGAAAATAATACGTCAGTGTCTGTTTCAGTGAAAGGGTTGCAATTCTCAGTGAGTTCTCATGGTGTTTGAGATTTTTGATGAAATTTTACTCTTTCTGTGATTCATCCTTGAAAGCAGTTGTTCACGAATGTACGTAATGCCAAAAAGCAATGACATGAATAAGGTGTGGTTATTAAACACAAGATTTTTTTTCTGTTAAGATAGTCTAGTAAAGAGACGTGTTCAATTTTTTCTTTGAATTGAATGTCTGATTGCAGCTCTATACATAACATTTGAAAAAGTGCAGATAATTTATTTACATCAACTGAAAATGCAGCTGTGAGTATACAAAGGATTTTTTTTTTTTTAAATCTTGAACCCTATTCTCAAATTTCTTTATCAAATCCGAATGCTTGGATGTGTATTTTCGGTTTTCAGAGGATAGTGTTTCACCAACATAGCAAAATGCATGGCACTATTTGCCATAACTTGAGCTTACTATAATTTAAGTTTCACTTTGAATGCTGTTGCAGTTTGAAACATAGCACAGATAAGTAGATTTTCACCTTGAAGATGTGTACTTAACTCATTTAAATGAGTGATCAAATCCACTAAGAATTCTAAATCTGTGAGCCATTTTTCATCTTCAAGTCCTGGCGCAAATTTTCCCTTTGATTCCATAAATGATTTGATTTCATTTTGTAAATCACAAAATCCTTCTAGCACTTGACTCTGACTTTAGAGAACCAAACAATGTCCTCACAATCAGCATCCATGTTTTTAAGGAACTTCTGGAACTGGTGGTGATTCAGTCTGTTGGACATAATGAAATTCACAGATTTGTTGATGATTTGCATGACAGTATCTACTTTTAAGCCTTCCACCCATAGATTTTCTTGATGTGTGATGCAGTGATATTTCATCAAACATGAGTTGCCTGTGGCAATTGCGTAATTTTCTATTGATTTCGTAAGCCTCTCTTTTTTTATCAACCATTGCTGAGACATCATCAGTAGCTATAGTGGATATGTTGATGTGGGTTAAAGAAAATTGCTTTAATGTAATTTTTACTGCTTCATACATATAAAGAGATTTAAATGTGTCCTTCAGTGGCACCAAAGAAGCCATTTCTTCAGTGACATTATATTCATCTTCAGTGTCTCTAATGCAAATGACAAGTTGAGTCACATCTGTAGCATCAGTACTTTCATCTACTGCTAAAGCATAATAGCAGCTCTGCTCTCTAAATTTCTTTCAACAGTTTTTCCTATTTCTTCAGTTCCCCTTGCTACAGTCTAGTGAGACAAACTTAGTTTAGAAAAATCTGCTTGTAAGGACACATATCTGCCATATTTTCCAAACACTTGTTTAATAAACTCACCACTGGTAAATGTTTTTTTTTTTTTCTTTGCAATCAGACAACTATCTTTTTTGACAGTCTGTTTGAATTTTAACTTTTTTTTTAAGGTTTTATTGTGGTTACTTTTTTTTCAGTTCCACTATTTTGTCTTTATGAAGCATTCCTTGATGCATCAAATTTGGCAGCGCGTTTCTGCTGATAATGCCTTTTAAAATTGTAATCTTTTAAAACAGACACTCTTTTCTTACAAATTAAGCATAGTGCCATATTATTTGTCTCAACAAAAAAGTACTCATCTGTCCATTTTTTCCTGAACGCTCTTCCTTCGTCTGTGATTTTTCTTTTTCTGGATTCTGTTTTCTTCTGAGATGCCATGAGGCAGGTTAAAATACTAGTATTAGCAATCACTGTGTTTTTCTCAACAAGCGGCTCAAGTGTGCACCATGCTCACAGGGCACGATGCATCTGTGTGTATACAAATGTCACAACATGCAGAGCCAGCACTGCTCTGCACCCTTTCCCTCCCCAGGTTCTAGCCCAGGCAGTCCCTATGCCAGTCCCAACAGAGCGATGGTCTGACTGCTGAGTGATACGAGACCACCTGGGGCAGAGCCCTTGCCATGATGGTGTGGGGTAGGGGTCGAGCCATGCTGCAAGCTGTACTGGGCCACATGTGGCTTGTGGGCCACTGTTTAGACATGCCTGAAATAAGTCATCTACTCTGGTCTGCAGAAAGAAAGTTCTGATACACATCAAGCTACCACAAGAGCGATAAGGGTAAAGAACAAGGATAGGGGAAAGTTTAAAGAGGCAGTCTAAAGTTTACTGCAGTTCTGGTATAGCTGTGAGTGCACCAGATGGAGCACAGGCTGACCTGCTCATTCAAGACTCAATAGAAATTGATGATAGAAATTTTAGAGATTTTCACAAGAAGGACCTTGAAACTGCAGAAATAAAGCTATGTGTTAAATAATATTTTTTATCAATTTATGGAAGATTACATTTCAATTGCTGATATTCAAAGTGTCCTGAGTATTTGATACAAGTCTGCAAATGGGCTAACAATCTCTGAGACTGAAGACGTGATATCAGAAATTATTTAATTCTCCAAATTTAGGTTGCAGTTACCTTTATGACTTTATGACTCAACAACTTGCGCATTAGTTATTTTGCCTGCTATAACATAAGTCCTGAGTATATTGACTGTTCAAAAACAGAAGCATTAGCCTGACAGGAAAACTGATGTTTAGACATTCCCGTCAACAAATAATACTGTTAATTTGCACGTGCTGCTGTAGTTGAGCTTCATACTGAAGTCTGTTTTGCTGGAGACCTAAAAATATAGAAAACAGTGCACCTGAATGAAAAATGTAGGGTTTTTCATATTTTTGGTTTCATGGATTGATTCAGTGTGTTAGAATTAAGAAGAGTGAATTAAGAGAATTAAGAATAGAATAGAATTCTATTAATAGCATTAAGAGAAGCAGCAGCAGCATCCACTGCACCATAGTAGCACCTACCACAACTCTCTAAAGTCAAAGAGACTTCTCTTCCCAGAATATGACATTATTCCAAGAGAAAAAAATCTGGTCGTAGATACTGATGATATGCTTCTATCAGTATAGCATAGCACTGTGAATTGCTATCAGTCATGAATATGGACTGAATGCATGATATACATGAGTGCTTGAAGGTGAAACACAAATGTTTTACGTAAATACTTTATCTCACTGAATTCTGACAGTATTCCACAAACTCAAGCTCAGATTTCACTATTTGGCTCACTGAATTGTACTTTGATATTAAGTTATCCTATTTTATTTATTTATTTTGAAATAAAAAAAAATACTAGGAAGAGAATCTAATTTTTCTGTATGTGACTTCAGTTTCAGAGACATCTATAAGATGAAGCTTCCTGAAATCTGCAAGATTTATCTCTTATAAGGTTTATCTTTTGCAAGGGAAATGTCTTAGGAGAAAAGATAAGCAGACCTTACTTCTAAAACCTGGCACAATGTCTTGTGGTGCTAAATGCTGCATTTAACTCTTGAAGTCTTTTGGAGTGTATCCTGAGAAATTACAGCAGCTCCAGTATTTTTAGCCGACAAATTGGCTGAAATGATAACTGTAATTTGGTCTTTGCAGAAACCCTCATTTTAGTTATATCCTGTTACATAGTGATCTTAATGGAGTTTTATTTTTATCTGCTGTGTATGTGCTACACAGTACTTTTATCATTGCATAAAGAGTGAAGAAGGCAGAAAATATGCTTGAGAACATACATTCTTTTTGCTAAAGTAGTTAATGATCTACATATATAGCTATATCCATATGTATAACCAGTGCACTTGGAGCAATAATTCAGTTACTAACTGCTAGAATTATTTGCTCTTAAACATTAGAAAAAGCTTCTTTTTTTGAGTGGTTTGCCTAACACAAAATTTTATTTCAGTATGCATGTGTTCTTAATGACTGCAGAGTTCTTGAACAGGACTCATTTTGATGTTATACATAAGTTAGTCACTTAGGTCAGTTATTTTGGCAGAAAACAGCAAATCTGCAATGCTGGGGCATCAGAAGCTTGGAAGAATTATACAGTGCATTATGACACAACTCATTTTTATAGAATCATAGAGTCACAGAATGGCCTGAAAAGGACCACAGTGATCATCTAGTTTCAACCCACCTGCTATGCGCAGGGTTGCCAACCACCACACCAGGCTGCCCACAGCCACATCCAGCCTGGCCTTGAATGCCTCCAGGGATGGGGCATCCACAACCTCTCTGGGCAACCTGTTCCAGTGTGTCACCACCCTCTGTGTGAAAAACTTTCTCCTAATATCTAATCTAAACCTCCCCTGTCTTAGTCTAAAACCATTCATCCTTGTCCTATCACTATCCGCCCATTAAACAGTCATACCCCTCCCTGTTTATAAGCTCCCTTCAAGTACTGGAAGGCTGCAATGAGGACTCCCTGGAGCCTTCTTTTCTCCAAGCTAAAGCAGCCCAGTTCCCTCAGCCTTTCTTCATAGTAGAAGTGTTCCTGCCTTGTGATCATCTTTGTGACCCTCCTCTGGGCCCACTCCAAATACTCTGTGTTTTTCTTGTGCTGAGGGCCCCAGGCCTGGACACAGAATTCCAGATGGGGCCTCACAAGAGCCAAGTAGAGGGGGACAATCACTTCCCTCTCCCTGCTGGCCACCCCTTTTTTAATGCAGCCCAGAACACAATAGGCCTTCTGGGCTGCAAACGCACATTGCTTTCATCAAATTATTCTGTTTAATAACTTGTATGACATTTGTTGTTTTGTATTCATATTCTGTCCTATCACTGTAAAAACATTAGCTGCTTTGCTGGTTGATATGGCCTGAGACACTATATAAGGCTTCCACTGCTTCTCACAGAAACACCAAGGTTTGAAAAGTCCTACAAGATCATCCAGCCCAACCATCCACCTATCACCAATAATTCTCACTAAACCATATCCCTCAATACAAAATCCAAATGTTCCTTGAACACTCCCAGGGTCACTGACTCCACCACCTCCCTGGGCAGTCCATTCCAGTGCTCAGCCAGTCTTTCAGAAAAATAGTATTTCCTAACATCCAGCCTAAATCTCCCCTGGCACAGCTTGAAGCCATTCCCTCTAGTTCTATCACCAGCTACACAGGAGAAGAAGCCGACTCCCAGCTCACTACAACCTCCCTTCAGGTAGTTAGAGAGAGCAATAATGTTTCCCCTGAGCCTCTTCTTCTCCAGACTGAACAATCCCAGCTTCTTCAGCGGCTCCCCTTGAGGCCTGTGCTCCCTGCACCAGCTTTGTTGCCCTACTTTGAACCTGCTCCAGGGCTTCAATGTCTTTCTTGCAGTGTGGGGCCTAAAACTGGACACAGTACTCAAGGTGCGGCCTCACCAGAGGAAAATCAGGAAAAACAGGAGGAAAATCATCTCCCTGTTCCTGCTGGCAAGACCGTTCCTGATGCAAGCCAGGATGCCACTGGCCTTTTTGACACACTGCTGGCTCACACTGAGCTGAGCACCAATCAATACCCCCAGATCCATTTCCTCTACGCAGTCTTTCAGCCACTCTGCCCCAAGCCTGTAGCATTCCCTGGGGCTGTTGTGGTCAAGGTGCAGGACCTGGAATTTGGCCTTGTTGAACCTCATCCCATTGGCTTCAGCCCAGCTATCTAGTCTGTCCAGATCCCTCTGTAGGGCCTCGC
This sequence comes from Centrocercus urophasianus, assembly GCF_019232065.1. NCBI lineage: Eukaryota > Metazoa > Chordata > Aves > Galliformes > Phasianidae > Centrocercus > Centrocercus urophasianus. The sequence continues at coordinate 18,576,353 of NW_024884767.1, forward strand.
TACCCCCAGGCAGATTGATACTTCCAGCCAACTTGGTGTCGTCTGTAAACTTACTGAGGGTGTACTCAATGCCCTCATCCAGGTTGTCAATAAAGATATTGAAGAGGACAAGCCCAAGTACCAACACCTGGGGAACACCACTCATTACAGGTCGCCAGCTGGATTTATCTCCATTCACTACTACTCTCTGGGCCCAGCCTTCCAGCCTGTTCCTTATCCAGCCAAGAGTGTACCTGGTGTATCTGTCCAAGCCACAGGCTGCCAGCTTCTGCAGGAGAATTCTGTTGGAGACAGTGTCAAAGGCTTTGCTGAAGTCTAGGTAGACTACATCAATATCCTTTTCCTCATCTACCAGATGGGTCACTAGATCATAAAAGGAGATCAGATTGGTCAAGCAAGACCTGCCCTTCACGAACCCATGCTGGCTAGGCCTTATCCCCCTGTTGTCCTGCACATGCCACATGATCTCCCTTGAGACAATCTGCTCCATAATCTTCCCTGGCACCAAGGTCACGCTAAAAGGCTTGTAGTTCCCTGGATCCTTCTTACAAGCTTTCTTGTAGATGGGAGTCACATTGCAAGTTTTCCGTCTTCTGGGACCTCACCAGTCAACAAGAAGTACTGATAGATAATGGCAAGCGCCTTGGCTATCACCTCCACCAGTTGCTCAGCACTCTCGGGTGAATCTCATCTGGCCCATGGACTTACAACAGTGCAGCTGGAGTAGTAGGTCTCTGACTGCGTACTCCTAAATCGTGGGGGGTTCAGTTTGCACCCCAGCCACGACTACCAGAGAGTCAAGTACCCTGAAGATAACTGGTCTGACATTAAAGACAGATGTAAAGAAGGCATTCAGAACCTCTGCCTTTTCCTTATCCTAATTGGTCATATTCCCAGCATCATCTCTTAAAGAATGGAGATTCTTCTTAGTCCTCCTTTTACTATTGATATATTTGTAAAAGAGTTTCTTCTTCCTTTTTACCCCATCAGCCAAGTTGAGTTCAAGCTGGGCTTTTGCCTTTCTGATTTTCTCTCTACATATCTTAACAACTTCTCTGTACTCTTTCTGAGTCGCCTGTTCCTTCTTTCACAGGAGTTAGATTCTGTTTTTCTCCCGTAGCCTCAAGAATACAGTTCCCTACTCATCCACACTGGTCTTCTTCCCTGCCAGCTCATTTTGTGGCTCAGAGGGACAGCCAGCTCCTGCGCCTTTAAGACTTTCTTGAAAGGTGACCAGCCATCTTGGACCCTTTTACTTTCTCAGACTGAAACCCAGGGGATTCCCCCTGCTAATCTTCTGAACAATTCAGTCTGCCCTCTGAAAGTCCAAGGTAGCAGTTTTGCTATTCCCCCTTCTGGCTCCACCAAGAATCAAAAACTCTACCATTTCATGGTCACTCTGTCCAAGACAGCCCCCGACCTGCACATCTCCCACCAGATCTTCTCTGTGAACAACAAGTCTAGTGGGACAGCTGCTTTTGTAGGCTCGCTTGCCAGCTGCTTCAGAAAGTTATCCTCCATATACTCAAGAAACCTGGACTGCTTTTTCTGTGCTACATTGTATTCCCAGCATATGTTGTGGAAGTTGAAGTCCCCCATGAGGACAAAGGCTGGTGATCGCGCAGCTTCTACCAGCTGCTCATAGAACTCCTCATCTATCTCTTCATCCTGGTTTGGCAGTCTGTAGCAGACGCCCATCAGGATGTCTGCCTTGTCAGCCCTTACCTGATCTTTACCCATAGGTATTCAATCTTATCATCTCCAGCCACAAGGTCAGTAACATCAAAGCACTCTCTAATGTATGCCACCCCTCCTTCATTGCCTATCCTTCCTGAAGAGTTTGTAGCCATCCATTGCAGCACTCCAGACATGGGAGCAATCCCAGCATATTTCCATAATGGCAACTAGGTCATAGCCTGGCTTCCAACTCTTCTTGTTTGTTGTCCATGCTGCATGCTCTTGTGTGGATGCACTTCAGCTGAGCCCCTCTCCTCACCTCTAATCCCATTACTGCTCCCTCAGGCTCATTTCTGGTAGGTTTGGTTTTATCCCCTTCCCCCTTCATATCTAGTTTAAAGCCCTCTCTACAAGTCCCAGCAGCTCCTGTGCAAGAATCCGTTTCCCCCTTTAAGATAGGTGATACCCCTCGACAGACCTCATGCCAGGCACCGAGTAGACCACCCCATAATCAAAGAACCCAAAATTCTTGCGTTTGCACCAGCCTCTCAACCATGTGTTTATAAGATGGGTTTTCCTGCTCCTCTCAGTGTCCTTCCCTGTCACTATAGGGATACAGCAAATACTACTTGTATGCCTGCTCCATCAACTAACTTCCCCAGTCCCCTAAAATCATTTTGACATAGCTGTAGAGAGTGATGAGGTCTCCCTTGAGCCTCCTCTTCTCCAGGATGAGTAACTCAATTTCTCTCAACCACACCTCGTAAGACTTATTCTCTAGAACATTAATCATCTTCACTGTCCTTATTGGGACAGGCTCCAGCATTTTAATATCTTTCTCGTAGTGAGAGGCCCACAACCGAGCATGTTATTTGAGGTGTGGGCTCAACATTGCCAAGTACAAGGGAATAATTTCTCCCTGGTCCTGCTAGCCACATTATTTCTTATACTGCCTCTTGTCCACTCGAGCACACTGCTAGCTCACATTCAGCTGACTATCAGCAAGTACTCCCAGGTCCTTTTCTGACAGCTTTCCAGCTTTCAGCTACCCTTCTCCCAGGGTGCAGTAAAGCATTGAGTTGTTGTGATCTAAACAGAGTTCCTAGCACTTAGCCTTTCTGAACCATGAGAATGTCTCAACCCATCAATCTAGCCTATTCAGGTATTATTGCTAAGAACTACTTAACAATTAAACCATATGTCTGAGAGCACTGTCCAAAACTTTATTGAACTCCAGCATGGGTGGTGCTGTGACCACTGTCCCAGGGAGGTTCCAGAACCTGATCAATCTTTTCTCAATATCCAACCTGACCCTGCCCTATCAACATTCCAAGTCCTATCACTGTCACCAGAGAGAAAGGATCAAAAGATCAGCTCCTGCCCCTCTGCCCCCCCTTGTGAGGAGCTGTAGGTTGCCATGAGGCCTCCCCTCAGTCTGATCTTCTCTGGACTGAATGAAACAAGGGACCCCAGACACTTCACATACGTCTTCATCTCTAGACCCTTCACCATCCTCAGAACCTTCCTTTGGATGCTCTCTACTAGTTTTTGTCCTTCTTATGTTGTGATGCTCAAAACTGCATGCAGTACTAGGGGAAAGACCAGTACAGAGCAGAGTGGAACAGTTCCCTGCTCTTGCTAAACTTCATGTGGTTGATGATTTCCCAGCTCTCTAATTTGTAAAGATCTCTCTATAAAGCTTCTCCACCCTCAAGGAATTTAACAACTCCTCTTCAATTTGTACCATTTCCAATTTTTTTTAACATAGTTTATAAAAAAACATAGAAGAGAACTGAAACTAAAATGGAGCCCTGTAGATTCTCTTTAGCGAATGGCCTCCAGCATGATGTAATCCCATTTACTATTATTCTTTGAGTCCAACTTATGAGCCAATTATTCATAACTGTGTTATGCTTTTGTCTATGTGTTTGCTGGACATTTAATCCAGAAGGATACTGTGAGAAAGAGTATAAAAGCTTTGCTAAATTTCAAAAAGAAAACTTTTTTTATCAACCAGGTGGGTAACTAAACTACATTATTTAAACAGGACTCTCCCTTCATCAACCTGTGCTGGTTATGACCTATGACTGTGTTGTCTTTTAATTATTTTTATGTGGAGAATCTTCTCCATGAATTTGCCAGGCACTGAAGTGAAACTGACAGTCCTGTAATTACCAGGGTTTCTTTTTTATTTTGTTTGAAAACTGGAACATTTTTCAGCTTCCATTTGACAGACATCTCTCAGATTCCCAAGTCAACTGAAAAGTGATTGAGAGATGATATCAGTCTTATCTCTGAGCACTTTGGAATGAATCCCATTGGGTCTCACAGACTTATGTGAATCCATCCAGAGCAGCAAATCCTGCACAAGTTTGGAGATAGCTAGGAGTTCATTGTTACCACAGCCAAGGTCCTTAGAGTTCTGGTGGTCCCATGGCCCATTATCAGTGTTAAAGGTAGAGATGAAAAAAGCTTTGTCTGCTTCCCTGTTTGTGAGGTGACAGTTCTTATCAAGAAACAGATTAATGTTATCTCTGGTCCTTCTTTATCTGTTAACATATTTAAAAAGCCCTTTCAGTTGTCCCTCCAGGACTAATCAGCTTCAACTTGCAGCTTTGGCTGTGAGAATTATCACCTCACAATGATGAACAGCTTCTCTGTGGTCCTCTCATGTGGCCTGACCTTGCTTCAAGTGACTATATACCCTCTTTTCTCACCTGAAATCTGGAGCCTCAGCAAGCTGCACTTCTGCCTCACTTCAAGCACTTTGAAATCACCTGCTCCTCATCTCTACAAGGTGATTTAAAAAGTGACCAGCAGCATTTAATACTAAGGAAGGTTAGCTTTTGTTTGAAGTAAGAGCTTCTTTGCAATGAAGCTGGGAATTCCAGGGCTGTGCCATTTAATTTTTTTTCTGTGGAATGCAGTGATGCAGCGGGGAATGAACTGAGCAGCTCATAAGTTAGTCATTTTTATCTGTTCAGCTCACAGCTCTTTTATTGAATTTGTGAATGAGTGGAGGCTAGGTGAGTTGCTTTATTCAGCCTATCCCAGCCTATCGAAGTGCTGTGTGTTGCTTTATAGTACTTACAGTAGGTACTCTGTGGTATTTTAATAATGATATTTTATCAGGAAACTCCCCATTTCAATTTTTTATTTTGGTTAGATATGGTTTCTCAAGCACTGTGTTTCTGCAGTGTTCCTGGCTGACAACATTTAATATAATTAATGATATTTTAAGAAGGAACTACTCTTACTTGGAAGATAAATACACATTTTAATAGTACTCATATTTTTATATTCTTAGCCATATTATTTGTTGACTATTTTTAGGTTTATTTCTTTTTCTTTTTTTTTTTTTTACAACTATGAAATTTTCTGTTTTTCACAATAAATGCAACCCAGCTTTGAGTGAGTCCACATATGAGCAGCTCAGATATTACATTTGAAGGTAGAATGCTCTAAATGTTTACATTGTTGCCATATGCTAGATATTTCTACACCCAATATTTGTTTTCTGCTACAGGGAAAAAACAAAGCCTTTAGACTCTGGTACTTAGCCGTTCTCCCAGTGGATCTCCTATGTAGGTTTTGAACTGTATGTTCAAAGGTTTGTAAAATATCTAAAGTCTTTTTTACTAGCTGTAACCTGAATGTTCAGAGAAGGGTTTGTGTATACGGGGAAGGTTAAATGTGAGCCAAATGTGGATAGAGTACCTGGTGCAAAACCAAACATCTGCTGTGATATCTTATCTGACAAATACCAGGTTCAAATACAACTCACATGTGATTACTTTCCTTTCAGTTGTCTGAGAGAGAAAAAGTGCTGTATCACTAACTCGAGGGAAATTTTTCATTTTTAATGTTCTTCAATTTTTTTTGCCAAGAGACATTAGTGTTTAGGATTTGTTTAAAAAACAGAGCAAAACAAACAACAACAACAACAGAAAAGGAAACAATCAAATTCATGTGCTTGCCTTGAGAGGTTTACAGAGTAGGAGAAAATCCCACAATGTTTGTAATGCATTTCCTCAGCCTATGTTTAACATGTATAAAATACTAGCAGCCAATGGGCATTCTCTACGCTTCACAGCTTCTGTTAATCGCTTTCTTCTAAAGCTAAGCTGCTGAAATGCCATCAGTGCAGGAAACATGAAATACAGTAATTCCTGGTCAAAACTTAAATGGAGTCCTTAATAATGTAGTTGGAGTTAGTTATTATTTAATATTGCATTATCTGTGATAAAACCTCATTTTCAAATTAAGTCTTCTATCTATGAGTAGCTGGTTTTTGAAATGGAATTTAGTGCTTATGGGGAATTCTGTCTGGACAACACGGAGTCCAAAATGGCAAAGTCTGTCTGTCTGCCTGCCAAGGGCAAAACCATAGGCATTGTTACTGCCGAACTGCTATTAGCCTTGTATTTATACTTGCAATCTCTGTTGTATACTCAGTTGTGTGTGATTGGCTCTTAAAACACTCGAACGTGCTGTTAAATCTTTATGAATGTTTTGTTGTGAAAGTTCTCACGTAAGGATCTGCCCTAAAAAAATATACATGTAATTCTTCACGTTTCCAGTGTTACAGAACAATGTAATGCACTCCTGATGTATTAATTTGTGTTTGGAACACAATGAATGAAGAATAAATTAAGTTTATGATGACCAGGGATTTGAACAGCTATGATGGAGAAGAATGGAGACTGCAGATTCTCTGCAATCAGTTCCTGATTCCATCAATGCAATGGAATATGCAAAATGGCACTATATATTTTTGTGGGTAGGACTGTAATTTTAGAAATAAATTTTCATTTGTCTTATTTGCGTTTCCATTAACTTCTGAATTCTAAGGGTATTTGAAGGGGTACCGCTCACAGTTCAGACTACACAGAGCCCCATCCAACTTGACCATGAACACCTCCAGGAATGGGGCATCCACAGCTTCTCTGGGTAGCCTGTGCCAATGGCTCACCACTGTCTAAGTAAAGAATGTCTTCCTAACATCTAACCTTATGCCAGCGCTGTGAAGAAATTGGCTATTGTAGTTGCCAAGGCAGTCTCCATAATACTTAAAAAGCTGTGACTGTCAGACAAAGCTTCTAGTGTAGGGAAGAAGTGAAATATCACTTATCACTTCTATTTTTAAAAAAGGGAGAGAGAAATTAGGAGCCGGGGAACTATAGGTTTCTATAGGAGTCTATACCTGTGCCCGGGAAGACTATGAAGCAGATTCATATGGAAGCTGTGTTAAGACACGTGTGAGATGAGGCGATCTGAGACAGCCAGTGCATCTTCACCAAGGACAGATGGTGATCCAAATGAACCTAAAGAGATTCAACAGTACCAGGTGCAAGGTGTTGCACTTGTGTTGGGCAATCCCAGATACGTGCACAGAGTGGGAGAACTCCTTGAGGACATCCCTGTGGAGAGAGACCTGAGATCTTAGTGGATGAAAAGCTGGACATGAGCTAGCAGTGTGCTCTTGCAGCCTGGAAGGGCAATGTATTCTGGGCTGCATCAAAAGATGTGTGGTCAGCAGGGCTAGGAAGGTGATTGTTACTCTCTACTCTGCCCTTGTAAGGCCCTGTCTGGAATGCTGCATACAGGCGTGGGATCCCCAGTACGAGAAAGAAGCAGAGCTTTTGGTATGCCACCAGAATTGGGCCATGAATATGATCAGAGGCCTTATAAAGAAAGGTTGAGGGAGGTAGCCTTGAGCCTCGATAGCCTTCATTGCAGCCACTACTTGAAGGAAGCTTACAAGCCATTTTTTACACTGTCTGATAATGAGAGGACAAGTGTAAATGTTTTTAAAGTAATGGACTTGGCAGCGTTGGTTGATGTTCAGCTGACCATGAACCAGCAGTGTGCCCAGGTATCCAAGAAGACCAATGGAATCCTGACTTGTTTAACAAATAGTGCACCAGTAGGACCAGAGAGGTGATAGTGAGGATACACCTCAAGTACTGTGTTCACTTTTGGGCCCCACACTACAAGAAAGACAATGAGGCCCTGGCATGTGTCCAGGGAAATGCAACAAAGCTAGTGAGTCTGGAGAACAGATTTTACAGAGACTGACTAAAGGTAATGGGATTGTTTTGTCTGGAGAAGAGGAAGCTCAAGGGGAGAACTTATAAATCCCTACAATCTAGCTGAATGGAGGTTTTAGTGATGTGGATGTTGGTCTCTTCTCCCTCATAATCAGGGGTAGGAGTAGAGGGATTGGACTCAAGTTGTGCCAGAGGATGTTCAGGTTGGATATCAAGAAAATTTTTTTCTCTGAAAGAGTGGTCAGGTGCTGAAATGCCCAGGGAGATGGTGGAGTAACACTCCCTGGAGGTTTCCAAGAAATGTTTAGATGTTCTACTAAGGAAAATATTGTTGGTAGGTGAATGGTTGGACTAGATGATCTTGGAGATCTGTTGCAAGCTTGGTGATTCTATGATTCTATGACTAATTGGGCAGCAGTGGTCCATCTTAGTGGCCACACTCTCCAGCTGTGGTGGGCAGGAAAATGCAGGGGATGAGGGGCTGCTCCTCACCGCGCTGCTGCAGCTGCAGGGCTCACGCTAGGAAAGGAAGAGAGGCCACGGTCACTCGCTGACCCCGTCAGCGGAGGAACGAGTGCCTGGGTCCCTCAGGAAGGAAACCCTCCCAGTGGGCTGCCCAGGCTGAGGCGTCCCCTTACCGGTTCCCTTTGCTGCTGCGGCCTCCTGGGTGCCCCTGCTGCCTGAGCCAGGCAGGGCGGGGAAGAAGCTGTGGTGGCTCTGGGGACGAGCACTGAGAGCGGCTGTCGGCAGCTCCCAGAGCACGAGACCAGCACCAAGGCTATCCTTGCTGCTCGCTCCAAGCCTCACGGACATGCTTAACTGGAGCACAGGCATAAGCCAGCAGAGTGGGACTCCGTGCCCAGCTACAGGCAGTGAGGGCCAAGATATCAAAATCTACTGCTGTGTATCTCACTATTCCTCATGTAGGCACGTCACTGTCACGGACATCACAATGGGTGATCGTCACCTGCAGCACTCTGACCCCAGCAGTGGCATCTGGTTTTTCATAGTGCATCTGTCCGTTCCATTCCTCACATTGTGTATAGTCAGTGTTTCACAGCAGTGACCAAAATTTTGACTGAGTCTCCCCAGGACCCTATCAGGTCACCCCAGCCTTGACACATCCCCAGATCCATACTGCATCCAAGAGAACTATCATACCCCAACCAAAATATTAAAACAACAGAATAAGGAAAGTAAATACTTTCTACAGTTCTCATGCTTACGATATGTAAGTTAAATATTCATTTTGTATAGAAGGGAGATGCTAAAAAGCAAACTGACAGAAGATTGCGAGAAGTCCATTGGTTGAATTGTTCTTAGATGTATTACCTTAATTTTTTGTTCTAAAGGATTCCCATATTGATGCCTTACTTGTGAGCATAAATTTTGACAAGTAGAGGTGAGTCACTTCTATGCTTATACTACATTCTACCTTGTCTGCAAGATACAGTTAATAACAAAAGATACTTCTACACATTTTATACATTGCTTTCATGTCAGCAACTCTTGTGTCATAGCTAAGTTAACTTTATTGTCATAAGAAATAATCAAACAGGTAGAAAAAGCTTTCTGCTCATTTGATAAAAGCTTTCTTGTTTTCTCTGGTGGTGTTTCAGAAGATATAGCTGTTGATGACATATTTTGTACTGCTTAATGTTTTTCTGTGTTGAGCCAAAGTTAAACAAAATACGTCATTCAGTATTCTGGTAGGTTATGCAGTCCCAGAGAATCCTCTATTTTTTAATAGTAATATTGCTACAATCTGTTTCTTTTTCCATTGCATACTTACAAGAAAATCAGGATCATTTCAAGGAAATACAAGCAGAATCTGTAGAAAAAATGAATGTATTGCATCATTTTTAAAGAGTATGACATGAGCAAAGGTATTATATAAAGGCTCAGATTCTCTAGAAGGTGAAGATTTAAAAATACAGACTCATTTGATGGTATAAAGTCAGAAGAAGGTAGATGGTTCCCTTCAGAGTGGTTTTCTGTCTGCTTACTTCATATTTGCATTCATTTTCTTTAGGAGAAATGTGGAGGTTTTGCTTTATCTCAGCAGCTCTATTGTATTACTTCTTGGTATTTGAATCAAGTCTTTATTACAGAAAAACAATTTTGACCATTGAAAATAGAATCATAGAATTCATAGAATAACAAAACCATAGAATGGCCTGAGTTGAAAAGGACCACAGTGATCATCTAGTTTCAACCCACCTGCTATGCGCAGGGTTGCCAACCACCACACCAGGTTGCCCAGAGCCACATCCAGCCTGGCCTTGATTGCCTCCAGGGATGGGGCATCCACAACCTCTCTGGGCAACCTGTTCCAGTGTGTCACCACCCTCTGTGTGAAAAACTTCCCCTTAATATCTACCTTGTCTTAGTCTAAAACCATTCACCCTTGCGCTACCACTATCCACTCATGTGAACAGTTCCTGTTTATAAGCTCCCTTCAAGTACTGGAAGGCTGCAATGAGGCCTCCCTGGAGCCTTCTTTTCTCCAAGCTAAACCAGCCCAGTTCCCTCAGCCTTTCTTCATAGTAGGTCATCTTTGTGACCCTCCTCTGGGCTCACTCCAGAAGCTGTTTTTCTTGTGCTGGGGACCCAGGCCTGGACACAGAATTCCAAATGGAGTCTCACAAGAGCTGAGTAGAGGGGGACAATCACTTCCCTCTCCCTGCTGGCCACCTCTTTTTTAATGTAGCCCAGAACACAATTGGCCTTCTGGGCTGCAAACACACACTGCTGGCTCATGTCCAGCTTCTCATCTACCAGGACCCCTAAGTCCTCCTCAGGGCTCAATGGAAAAGATCTCAGTGAGATCTTCCCCCAGTTTGTATAAATTCCTGCGATTGCTCTGACTCAAGTGCAGCACCCTGAACTTTGCTTTAATGAACCTCATCAGGTTCGTGTGGGCCCACTTCTCCAGCCTGTCCAGGGCCCTCTGGATGGCTTCCCTTCCTTCTGATGTATCGACTGCAGCGCTCAGCTTGGTGTCATCTGCAAACCTGCTGAGGGTGCAATTGATGGTGAAGATATTGAAGAGCACCAGTACCAAGACCGACCCTTGAGGGACACTGCTTGTGACCAGCCTCCACCCTGGCACAGAACCATTGATCACAACACTGGCTGCCTGCAGCCAGACAATTCCTAATCCACTGAACAGTTCATCCTTCAAATCCATACCTCTCCAATTTAGAGAGAAGGATGTGTTGAGAGACCATGTGAAAAGCCTTGCAGAAGTCCAGGTAGATGACATCCACTGCCCTTTCCGTTCACCAAAGCTGTCACTCAATTGTACCAGATTGGTTGGGCAAGATCTGCCCTTGGTGAAACTATGTCTCAAATGGCTCTTTGCCTTGTGGCTGTCTCAAATCACTTATTTGTCTCATATGTGCCTTAACATAGCTTCTAGGAAGATCTGCTCCATGATCTTCCCAGGCACAGAGGTGAGGGTTACTGTAGTTCCCTGAGTTTTCCTTTCTCCCTTTCTTAAAAATGGGAGCAATATTTCCTTTTTTCCAGTTTAGTTGATGTAAGTGCTCAGCTAATTATGAGTATTCTGTAGTTATCTAAAAATTAAAAAAAAAATTAAAAAAAAAGTTGTCTTTTTAGAATAACACACACAAATGTCTTTTTTTTCACATATTTTTAGTAGGAGTCTTTTACAAGAAATAAGAGGATTTCATCTGTAAAAGAAAAAGCCAAAAGCAAATACAGAAATTATCTGGCTTCCAATAATGTATGCACACCAAATGTACACAAGCACAAAGAATCACAGCAATGAGACCCCCTCTCAGTCTTCTCCAGGCTGAACAGCCCCAGGTCTCTCAGCCTTTCCTCATACAGGAGATACTCTAGGCCCTTTCTCATCTTTGTGGCCTCCAAACTTTCTAGAAGTTCACCGTCTTTCTTGAACTGGAGAGCCCAGAAATGCACACAGTACTCCAGATATGGCCTCATTAGGGCAGAGTAGAGGGGAAGGATCACGTCCCTTGAAGTGCTGGCCATGCTCCTTTTTAGGGATGCCAGGATACCATTGGCCTTCTTGGCCACAAGGGCACACTGCTGTCTCATCACCAGTCTGCTGTGCACCAGCACACCCAGATCCTTTTCTGCAGAGCTTCTTTCTTTCTAGCAGGCCAGCCCATAACCTGTACTGATGTGCACAGTTTTTCCTCCCCAGGTACAAACAAGTCACATTTCTTTTGGGTTGTGAATGTTATCTGCAATGTTAATCCTGGTGTTAGATGAAGCACATAGACTCTGTGCTCAGATACATAAAGGACAAAACTGTGATGAGTCCTGCTGCTTTATGCTAATATCTGTTGTCTCTGAACACACAGTTTCATGTGGTTTGATGCAGAATTATCTCCATTAATCCATGCATTTGTTAGCTTCTTCAAAATCTACTCAGAGACAAGATTTTAAAGCAGAAATGCATTATTTGTTGGGCTTAAAAAAATGTAGATATTCTTCATAGGAAATAAAATTCCACTGTGATTCTTGAACTACCATTTCTTGATCTGTAGGAAAGAGGATGTTCCACAAACAAAGAGTTTAATGTTGTAAGGTATTTTTAAATAGCATGTTGTGAAGATAATTTTCTTTGGACAACAGATCCTTGCCTGTCCTTTTTGTATAGTAAAATTAATTACTTATTTTCAGGATATAATATTCACAATTTGTGAACTCAAATAGTTAATTTCAAATTTTCACACTAAATCTTGTAAGAATTCCTTAAAAGAAATACTATGCAGATGTCAAAACACTTCTGAAGTAGTAATATATCATTAGGTAAGAAAGCATCTTGTGATATTTTTAACTACGTACTCCATAAACACAGCAGAAAACTGCTATAACATTGACTTCAAAAGCAAGCCTTAAAAGCCAATTTAATAACAATTTATAAACACCTGTCACTTGACATTTGAAAAACGGGCATATTTATAGGTGGCATTTAATAGCTGTAGTGTTTTGTTTGTTATGGACTGGAGAAGAGCAAAACGAAATCAATTTTAATACTTGTGCCTGCTATTCTCCTTTGTGCCTTCTTTGACACAAAAGGTTTCACAAGGTTTATTCTGATAGCTGCTGAGTTAAAGAAAAAAACAAGCTACTAGCAAACAGACACAAAAACTTATCCCAGCAAGACAGGAATAAGTATTAGCAGCAACTAGTATCCTGAAAAAGTGCAGAATTTAAACTGACATCCCAACTATGTTTGTTTAATGCAAGTAAAAACCTGCAATCGTAGGACAGGAGAGAAATTCCTGTTTCAATTATATGTTTTTGTGGAGATCTGTACAATTTGCTCCGTAGAGAAATAGCTCAGCATTTATTTTAATATAGCTGAAGGGAACTGTAATGAAATAGCACAAGTTTTCATTGTTTCATCTGACAAACAGAGCCATGCCAATTAGAAACTTGCTTAAACCTGTCTTCGAAAGCTTTACCTCACTGAGTCTCAGAGCAAAACAGCACAATAACAAACACACACACAAAAAATCAACAGAGGAAGAGCTGCACAGAGGGACATCTTTGTATCTTGGAACTGAAATATACTAGTGACAGAATTACAAGCAAAGGACAAAAAAATTCCTCATAAGAAAAGCAGAATGGGTCTGAATAGAAACATTATGTAAGCAGGTAGATGAGAAACTGAAGTGTGACTTGAGTGTCTCCACTACAGGAGTCTGTGAGGTATGCTATTTTACCAGCACTGTGGTTCCCTTCTCAAGATCATCTGTGCTCTTAAGTTGCTTAGAGCAGATTCTAAGCTGATTGAAGAACTGAGAGTTCTTCAATCAGTGATGTCTGTTGTTTCTTAAAGTTGGCAAAGTCCGAAAAATTAAAGTGACCATTTTGAACTCTACCAAAATGTAAAATGTTAAGAAATTCACTGGAAAGTGATTTTTGTGGGAAGGTAGCTTACTACAATGATAGTTTTTATTTTTTTAAGATGACATTCTTCTATTTCAGGAACTAAAAAACTAGCCATAATTCCTCCCCCTAGGATAAGAAAATAGTGGAGATTGTCAAGCACACACTGAGCGTTATCTAACATTTACCATGTCACTAGGCAATGGACTTGTTGCTTTATTTTGCATTTTAGTCATGTCCATTTCTGGAAATGGGTTTATATTCCTGTGGATTTTTATTTGTCTTTATGTTTTGATTAAATTATTTTCATTGCCATCAGAGGAAATTATTGCTTAACTTTTACCTGTGGGAAACAGAGGCATGCAGGTTTAGACTAGAAATATCCAGAGTTTAGGGAGAGACAATACCTCACCTTTCTGATTAAATTTCATTTCATTGCATTGAGTGAACAAGGATTTGTGAATTAATAATTAAAACTGGAAAATTAAACATAGCATTTTTTAACTAAACATCAACTCTACATTTTTCATATTGAAAGCATAAAATTGACCAGATCCTAAAAAAAAAGGATTTCTAAATTGACTTTTTTTTCCTAAGAGGTAGACATCATTTTTCCATAAGTTTTATAAATTTCCATTAATTAGGTAATGACTAAAGGATGATTGTATAGGCCTTTCCATTCAGCTACTTTGTGTAAAATTTTCGAAGATTTCTGTAAAAAGTGCTGTCATCTGCTGCTTCACAGACTGTCTCAATTTTTTCAAGCAATATCCTGTGTTAGTTTCTACATGTTTTAAAGTGGAATAGAGAAGAGAGAAACTGCTTCCAGTGGAAGCGTAACAGTTTATTCCTACATTGTGACTACAGAGCAGAGACGACAAGTTCTGGTTTTAAACCTGTTTTATGTTTGTGCTTAGATATTTGCATACATTGTAAGCATGGAAATTCAATGTCTTATGGTTTTTCTAACATATCTTCTTAAATAAATAGGATTTAATGGAATCTTACAGTAATATTGAGCCTGTGCAGGTCCAGAAGTAGGTCTGATATGATTTGAGCATGGTGATTATTTTGACTTTTGCTGTGAGAGTTAGGTGAAGATAAATGGATAAGTTCTACAACTCTTTTACAAAATTGAGCAGAATCTTTTAAACTTTCAAAGATGGAAGAGTTTGGAAAGGTTTTGTCAAAACAGAGTATCCAGATTTGGACACAAAATGAAGAACAGTTGAGACTTCAGTTCACTTGGGCAGAAGTCATTTTATATGTTCAGGTTGTTTAATCAGCCACGTTTAGTTCAGCTCCTTTAAAACCAGATAAGTAACCCCAAGATTCTTTTAATAGAATAATTTTTTCATACGTGTAGTTCCAGTCTATGATAAAACCCAAACTCAGAATTTGATTTTATAATTTGAGATTTCAATGATTCTAGTTGATGTATAATGCAACGTGATTTCCGTATAATATTATTCTATAATATGCTGATGGATGTCCTGTTTTATATAGTACTTGACATGCTTACATTTTAACAAAAATTTACAAGCTGACACAGAGTTCTGTTCCTATTTTCTCTTTTCCTCTTATGTTCCATCATGCTACTGAAAATGCATCCTGAAATTCAGACACTAATGTCTTACTCCAGATATCAAGAAAATCAGGACATGTAGTTTCCAGCAGTAAATGCTTCATTTAGAATTTAGTTTCATGAGGAAACCGAGGACATGGAAATAGTCTGTAGCCAATAGAGGGGAGAACCTGCTCCGTATACCTTGATGCTTAATCTCAAGGTTTATTCTTTGCGTTGAGTCAAGTCAGCAATTTCCCTTAATATAGACATTCATACTCACTGATACAAAGAGAGCTCACTAAATCAGCAGAAAGCTAACCTACCCAGAGAAAATGCATATTGCTTGTGATGGGTTTACCTTGTGACTATGGTGGGGAAAAAAAAACAACATTAAATGTGTGGATCAGGAAGAAAATCAGCAGAGGCAGAAGCAGGACATGCAAGGAATGGAGAAAGAAATATGGCCCTGTTATGTAATAACAAACTTTTAATGTAGTTCAAACCGTCTCATGAAACCATACACAGATATGCATTGTTCCATATAGCATTCAAATACAGGAAGAAAGCCAAGCAGAATCTGGCCTGTGAAGATGTTTGGAAAGAAATTCTATACAAGTGAGACTGTCTATTCTGTTCCAATAAACTTGTTTTTTAAACAATGGTTTTGAAAGTTTTCAGAACTTCAGGCTGGATTTCCTCAGCCATGAGCCTTATAGCAAACCTATATACCTTTCAGATAGGTTCATATTTTGTGCTGAGGGAAAAATAGATAATATAAACCTTACTAAACTAAATTATTAAAGCCACTTGTTTTAGAAATAATGTAAAAACCTAAAGGCCTAGAGACCCTTTCATTTGAGCTAATCTAGTGACAATAATATGTGGAGTAATTAATCATGAAGGATATCAAGAGCTTTGTTAGCAGTAGTGATAGTACAGCTAAGATAACTCAGGTATTTTGAGTTTCATTTTAGACTGTTTATCTCCAAACTCCAAAAATGACAGAAAAAAACAGCCTCCTTTTTCCCAGAGTTGGAGTCTGAGCAACACTTTTTCAAATGAATCAGTATTCTAATGGCTGAGCGGGGCAAGGGCAAGCAAAACAAGGAAAAATACGGTAGTGAAATTTTACCTGTAGATATCTTGTAGGTAATGTAAATATAAATAATCTCATAATGAGAGAAGAAAGGTTGCTAATGAGCAAAATAATGTTTTGGAAAGTGTTTTATTTGAAGTGTACATTTCATAAAGATTTTCTCATTCTTAGTGACATTTAAGCACCATTAAGTGTTTGCATCTAACTGTGTTATCTTTTAGTTTTTCTATTCTTTGATGTCAGTCTACTTTTACTTCTCCCTGTTTTGATGAGAAATAATCCCTGCACTGATATTGATAGATGGCCAGTAATAAGGATTTCTGACATTTCACTCTGGGAGAAAAGAAACAAAAGAAGAGTTATTGCCTAGAGTCTGAATCAAGTGACATGCACCTCATTTTTTTCCAAGTATAAGGAATGTGCTTTCCTTAGGCTGTTTCTCTAGAGAACCTGGTTCTCACGAATCTTGTTCAACAACATTGTGCAGCTTGAGCAAAGAATTCAAAGATTTTTTTAACAGAAAAATTACTTCTGATAAAATTTACCATTAGACAGAGTTTTTGGGACTGAGGTCTTGTTCTGTGAGGATAGGTATGTTTAAATAGTGTTACTTGCTAAAGGAAGTTACAAATGGTTTTGTACAATCATATTTTTCACTGAATGCTGATGCATTATGCAGACTGCTCCAAAAGTAATGCTTCTTATTTTATTATGTTGGCCCATGACATCAAAGATGTTAGTGGTGTAGCAGTAGAAGTTGAACCTTCCTGCCAGTACTCTTACATTTTGTTGACATGAGACAGATGTCAGCAGAGAGACAGTGTGACAAAATGGCATCTGATGTGGAAGTGTAGATGAAGAAAAAATGTGTAACTGAATTTCTCCATGTGGAAGATATTGCAACCATTGATACACTAGGGGGAAGGGATGCTATCCAGAGTGACATAGACAGGCTCGAGCAGTGGGCACATGCAAGATCATAAGTTCAAGAAGGCCAAGTGCAAGGTGCTGCATCTTGGCTGTGGCATCCTCAAGCACAAATACAGCTTCTGCAGGGGTTGGCTCTGTAAACAGCTCTGAGGAGGAGGATTTGGGAGTATTGATTGATGAGAAATTCAACATGAGCTGGCAAAGTGTGCTAGCAGCCCATCAGGTTGAGGGAGGTGGTTCTTCCTCTCTTCTCTCGTGGGACAAATATGAAGTATTGTGCCCAGTTCTGGAGCCCCCAACATAGGAAGGACATGAAGTTGTTGGCTCAGTTCCAAAGGAGAACCACAAGGGTGATCAAAGGGCTAGAGCACCTCTCCTACAAGGACAGACAGAGGGATCTGGGGCTTTTCAGCCTGGAGAAGAGTAGGTCCCAAGGAGACCTTATATCAGCCTTCCAGTACCTGAAAGAAGCCTACAGAAAGGCTGGAGAGGAACTGTTTATGAGGGCAGGTAGCTACAGGATGATGAGAAATGATTTTTAAACTGGAAGAGAGTAGATATAGGCTGGATATAAGGAAGAAATTCTTTGCTGTGAGGATAGTGAGACAATGGAAAAGGTTGCCCAAGGATGTTGTGAATGCCCCCTCCAAGGCCAGGCAGGATGGGGCTTTGAGTAACCTGGTCTAGAGAAGTGTATCCCTGCCTGTAGCAGGGGGGCTGGAAATAGATGATCTTAAAGTTCCCTTCCAACCCAAACCATTCTATGACTTTGTTTTGATTCATGGAGATAATGGATGTCAGCACAGAGAGGCAGAGTGGTATGTTTCAGCAGCAGTGATTGCAATATGAAAGATAAACAATGTTTTGAACAGCCATGAATATTGTTACAAGCAAGGCATGCAGGCTGTTGCTCATTGCTGATGAAAATGCACAGCTAATGGTGAAGGAAATGTTGATAAATAGTGTTTTGTATCTGAGGATTTGCTCTATCAGGCAGAGTTACCATGCTCGTTGTATCTCTTGTATTTTTCATGGAAATAAATAGAAGGCATTATTTTTGGAGCAACTCCCATAGTACAACTTGGAATATTGAAGAATTTTAGAAAGAGCAAATATTCTTATTTGATAATGGAAAATTGTTTCTTCCTCTTTGGAAATTAAGAGCAGTTAGTATTTGTATTGTTGCTTGGAACCAAATCAAGTTTTACTGGAGAATATATGAAATTTTCTTTTTTTTTTTTTTTCCGATCTAGAGAAGCTTGTTAACATTTAAAGGGAACTGTGGATTCCAAATTAGAAGTAATGGTTGTTGAGTACTGCATTTCATAGTTAGGACTGTTTGGTTGCTAAACCAAACTATTGATGTTTAAGGGGACTTTATACACCACTAATGTCTGCCTGATGGGCACCTTCATTGTGTCTAGAGTTTAAGATACTGCTAAAAAGAGTTTAAGGCATCATCTAGAAAAAGAACAAAACAAAACAACAGACACATTTATACATTTTTATATATATACTTATATATTTCTTTATAAAGATATATACTATCCTTAGTTCACCTAAAAATGAACAGGTTTCGCTTCTTTCATGGAAAAAGCAGAGAAGAAATATCAATAATTCATACGGAAATGAAATGTGATCTGTAGACTATGTGCTATGATTTGATAATGTCACAGCCAATTTATGTGTGCCTAAGAAACTCACATTAATTAAAGTCCTGTAGTTACATCTCTTTAGAGAGTATTCAGCCTCTGTTTGCTGACTTTTTAGATTACGTATATGCAGATATTATTTCCATACCTCTCTTTTACTTATTCATGGAAAATCGAGAGGCTGAAGCTTTTGCCCAGAACTAAGCTCCAAAGTTGCTTTTTAATTAGACAGGTTAGACAAATTTCTGAAATAATCAAGAAAAATTACCTTTACAGCATCATGGAATGGTGACAAGCAAGCTTTTTTTGTTTGTTTGTTTCTGTTTTTTAAATAAGTATTTTGCTAACTTGCTGAAAAAATTCAAAACTACATTTTCATTTTTATTTTTGTTAATTTTTAAATATAACACTATAATATTTAAAAAAATATCTGAATACTTAACCCAAAACATTCTTCTTCTTCTGATAAACTTAGTGTTTACCAGCAGGTATAGGGTGAGCATATTAATGTTTCACTGCCCTGTTACTCAGTTCTACTCAAGCAAACCTCTTCTGAGGCAAAGAAAGTCAAATAACGATGCTGGCTTTTAATGGAAGAAGAGAATAAGAAAAATGAATCATGATATGTCCTCAGTTTCTACTACAGAGATTTACATGCAATGAGAACGGAAGAAAGAATATGGCCTTTCATAGGCACAAAAATAAATTAGTCTACCATCAGGTTTTACTCCAAATTTCTGGGCAAAGTACTGTGTCGAAAAATATGTGAAGTTCAGCTAAAATTATCAATTCAGAGAATGGGTTTGTAGACAAGAAAAACAATTAATTCTCCACAATTACTTAGTAATTATAGTAATTTGTTCAACAAAATTAACACAGTGATTTTTATCTTTAATCTGTATACAAATAGACAAACAATTTAAAACTTTAGATTTTTAGACATATACTACTTAGTTTTCTTTGATGTATTGAGTTTCTCACATGATAAATTGTAGAAATCTATACCTAATTATATCTTAAAAGCATCAGCTTCTTCCTTTTTAGTCTGTGCTAGAAAATTCCCCCGTTTGTATCCCTAGTGAACATGTGGGTTTGCTAATTACTTACATAAAATTTCAAGAGGATATTGTAGAATACATTGATTCTAGCTACTGGATCAGATTACTGTTTCTGAGACCACAGGGTACAGAGGTCTTCTGTCATTTATATGCAGGGTGTATTTATGGAACACTGTAAAGCCATTACAACATTACAAACCATTGCAACACTGTGTGTGCAAAAGAGTAAATGTAAATGGTGAGTCAGGCCTGCAGTACGATAGGCATGTTTCAGTTTTGTTGTTCAACCTTGACAGTTCATTTGCTAGAGGGGATGATGTAGCCAAACCAGAGCCCACTGTCAAGTCTCCTCAGGATTTCTTCTTGTCTTTCACAATGTGAAACATCAAGACAGAAGGGAATTTTGTCGTAAATCAGTTTTTATGACTGCAGGTATTTCCTGTGATGTGAATTTCAGAGAAGTAAGCTAGAGGAATTGATGTGTAGGGAATTTTTCAAGCTATCTATTAGCCTAGATGGAAACAGAGAGATAAAGGAGGAGGTTTTGAAGGTGGACTTTTATCTTTAATTTGCATTTCCGTAGGGATATATTGTTCCCTGGAATGCAAGCTTACTTCACAGTTTTACGCACGTATTCATATGATAATATGTCTAAAATGAATTATTGGTTACTACTTCTTTTTTTTTCTCCCCTAAAATAACTGCATTGTATGAGCTTGTCCACTGAGATATTCTTTACATGACATGGTAATGGAGATGTCTGCCTTGTGGCATCCACACCAGAAAAAGCATGAAAACATAAAGTCATTTTAGAGTCATCTGGAGTTGAAACCGAGGAGTAGATCCAAGACTAAAACATATATATTTATTACTTAGAATCAGATAAAGTCCTTTATGTAACATAAGTGCAAATAAGCAAGAAATTCATTTACAATCCCTTGTATGTTTTTCTGCTGAATTATCTTCTGTATGTGTATATACCTGACTTTTGTGGTTCAACCCAGCAGGTGGCCCAGCACAGTCATGCTGTGTGGTTCCAGTGGGATGGGGGAGAGAATCAGGGGAAAATAAAGCAGGACTTGTGGATTGAGATGTAACTATTTACTATGATACAGAAAAGGAAAAGCATAATAGTTGTCACTATATGTGTATATATAAGAATACATATAACAAGTGATGGACAAGCAATTGCCCACCATCTTCTAACTGATGCCCAGCTAGCTCCCTGAGCAACAGAGGAAAGATCTAACTCATACTCCCTTCAAAACTCCTTCCACCTGATGCAATATGGCATGGAATATCCCGTTGGCCAGTTTAAGTCAGCTGTCCGAATTTTGTTCTCTCCCAGCCCCTTGGGATCTTTGCTGAGAGTGGCCTTGGCTTTGTACAACGCTGTTTAGCAGAAACTATAAACATCAGCATGTTATCAACGTTGTTTGTTCTCCTAAAACCAAAAACATAGCATCACACCTGACATTCTGAAGAAAAAATCCATCCCAACTGAAACAAAGACACTAATCTACATTTTTTATAAGACCAAAACTTTTCAAGCATAAATATATTTAAAATTAAAATGAATGAAAACTTACTGAGTTATATCGAATAAAACTAGAGTCTGGCAGTTCTAAGAAGAAAAGATTTCACCAGATAATCTTAAATATATCAATCTTGACCTTTAAAGAAAAACACAGCAAAAAATTTCCCAAGCAACCCTGATTTTTTTTTTTGTTTTGTTTTGTAATTATTTCCATACAAATAGCCTCAGTGATGATTCAGGTAAGTATTCAAATATGATGATTGACGATCATGCACAATCTGCACTAGTCTTCTCAAAGCTGAAAGTAGAACACTTCATTTTTTCTTGTCCTTCAAAAACATGCTTTTAAGTTTAAGCCAGGAAGAAGCTGAGAGTGAGTTTTGGCAATGTCTCAGTCCTAATGATATATTCAATAATTCATGATTAATGCCAAGTAAGCAAAATTCATGATAGATTTTTCAAAGTGACAGTTGTTTCAATATGGAATAGAAGCAAGATAGGGAACTTGTGTTTGGAATATAAACTGATGCAATGCAATAGTCACCAAAACAGAGTGAACAACCCTGTTAGCTAGTCTGATTCTGATTTGTGTCTGTGTAGTAAATACAGGCAATTAGATTTTCTACTATCACTTCACTGTGCATTTAGAATGAGGAAGTATTGGGTGAACGCTCATCCATGGAAGGTTATTAGCTCAAGATTATTTGATTTAATCAAATTACTTACAGCACTAATAGTAAAATATGTGGAGGTTATAAAACAGAAGAAATGTGCCTTCAGATTACTATAAAATGTATTGGAGCCTGTCAATCAAAATGTACATTGACAACTTTCAAATTGAGTTTGGTCTGTGATGCACCAAATCTCAGAGTTTGAGACATGAAGGTTGTTGTGAACCTCCATGCAAATCATTCTGTCAAAACATGGATTCTAGTAATTAGTCAAATTCCAAGTCACCTTTGATGATGGATACCATGGCAGATTGCTGTAGTGCTACCCAAATAATTACAACTTACATGACCTTAGAATTAAAAAAAGAACTATTGTATCCATTCATTAGATGAAGAAGTTTAGGTACTGACAGTTTAGTACTTCCTGGGTCACATGGCACAACGGGACCAAGGTGAACAACTCATCAATTCACCTACTTATTCCATCTTATGCATTTTTGAGTGAGCCTCATGTTATTCATTTATTCTGCTAAAAATTAACATCCTTTTACATACTCCTGTGAAAAACAGAAATAGCCAGCAATATAGGGTTTAATCCTATAAAGTGCTTGACAATCTCAGCTCAGGTGAAACCCAGAAGTCCTCCTTCTGATATAACTATCTTTGTGCAATTCTTCCTTTTTTCTTTCCACCTTTTCTTCTTCCCTTCTTTCTCTCTTTCTTTTTCTTTCTCTCTTTCTCCTTCCCTTCTCCTTCCCTTCCCTTCCCTTCCCTTCCCTTCCCTTCCCTTCCCTTCCCTTCCCTTCCCTTCCCTTCCCTTCCCTTCCCTTCCCTTCCCTCCCTTCCCTTC
>NW_024884767.1:18599352-18774530 GCF_019232065.1 Centrocercus urophasianus
CTTCCCTTCCCTTCCCTTCCCTTCCCTTCCCCCTTATATAACAAAGTTGTCTACATTTTATGATAAACTATATCATTGCCTCAGTAGAAATGCTCATTAAATGAGGGGGAAAATCATTAAATAACTTGCATGATGAGCTACATCAGCTCCACATTTAATGAGAACAATTAAAATTCAGATTAATTTAGTGACATTCAAGGAAGGTGTTTCCCCTCATTTCATTCACCAATGATATTGCAATTAATACATTCGGTCCAGATAGTGGTTCTACATCCATGGCAGCAGCATTGCAGGCTGTAAGGGAGAAGTTCCAAGTGACTGTAAATGAAAGCCTAGACAAAGCCTTGAGAGATAATTATGTTGCAGAAAGGTAATGGTGTTCCTTTCCTTAGGAAGGATTTCTCAACCAATCCTTGAAAAGTCCAGAATGATGCCCAAGAAACAGTCAAATCATTTGAGTGGGCTTAGTGTCCAATGTATGAACCAAGATTTCACTGATTTCTGGTGTCTCAACCAGTCCTGGAACTGGAACCAATTATAAGTATAAACAAAGGGTAAGATGGGAGCATTCTGTCCCCTTTTCTTGATTACTACAAACAGGGACTGCAGTGTTGCCCTCCCTCTCCTTTGTCTTTATTCTGTGCCACATGGAACTCCCCTGGCTGCAGGCCAGATGTCTGAATCCAGGACTGGCGATGTCTTTTTCTCTCTTTCTATTAGGGTTATTAATTGACTTGAGGCTCACATGAAGTTCTGATAAGACCATATAGCTTAGACAGATATAACTTCGGAAGGGCTAAAGCTGATAGGATAAAGGTTTTTAGAAATTTCCTATTAAAGTTGATGTTTTTTCTTCTTGTATGTATGTATGTATATACCTCAAGTGTCATTTCACCTCAGCTTAACCAGAGATATTTGAATCTGGTCATCTCCTCCCTTCACAGGCAGGACGTGACTCAGGCACACTATACACTTGATGTAACAGTTTCTGTAAGTTGCTGTATATATAATAAATCTGACTTTAATGGGTGAGACAGAAGGTCTGTCTAGTTAAGTCTGGCAAACACTAAATTGAGTACCTCAAAGTGTACAAGAGTCAGACAAGCATTTTTGATGGTTCTCATGCCCCCCATTTTGTCATAATCTGTCAATCTTTACAACTAAAAATTTCACAGATAGAGGATTTTGTGGTTGTTTTCTGTTTGTTTGTTTTTTAAAGTTTTTCATGAGCTCCAAATGCATCCCTGTATCCTAGCAATGCAGAGCAGCTTCCTCTAAATGCAAGTATCCTGGTGTACTTGATAGGTGATAGCAAAGAGCTCTGCAGCTTAAATACCTACAGAATAAACGTACTACTCCTTTTATTTAATTTTTAACTTTTTTTGTTGATTTGATGTCCTTAAGTTCTTATGCTGAGCAAGTTATTGAAAGTCCAGATAACGTTTGTCCTCTTTAGGACAGTAATGGTTTTACAGGACTGAATTCTGTCTACTCTCTGTTGTCTTGTTTCTAGACTGATGAGGCCACATCCAACTAGTTCTTCTGTTCATGTGAACCTACCGAGAACTTTTTTATGAAGGCTTTTGAGATGTTGGACCTCTATGCACACTCAAGATGAAAGGAAAGAAATGTAAACTATTTAGTACTCCCCAGGACTGTTACATGCTGAAATCTCCTGGGCAGAGGCAGGACAACTTTCCTGTTTTTTTAAATGAGTGTATGTTAGAATTCACATTCTCTTATTCCATAATCTGTATTTTATGGAGCGGAAAGTTACAGGGAAGTTTCACTGAAGTTTCATTGAATAATTCAGTTGTATATTTATCTGAGTGCATTCACAATTCCCATTGTAGATAGAAAATCAGGTGGTCTTGTAACATTCATTTTTAATGAATAACTAAGCTTTCTAATAATTTTTTCTGGGTAGAAGAACCGGGTGAAAGTAGTTTGTGCACTTTGTGTGAAATTAGCTGTGCTATGGCAAAAGTAAGTCCTTCTCAAGTGATAAGTTGGTTCAGGATTAGATTCTCATCAGATACATCATTACAGATCTCTTTCTTCCCTTCCAATTTTTAGTATTGACTGTCATAATAAATATAAATAAATAAACACGTTTTAAAACTCTGAAAGCTATTGCTTCTGTTTTCAGTATCCTTTTCTCACTCTTCTGTGTCTTCTTGTGATTGATACTGCTCTCTGTTGTTCCATGGCGATTTATGTATGACAACTCCGCATATGGTGAAAGAATTTTCACTGTAGCCTACCGGCAGATTTCTTTCCTCTAACAACTTAAAGGATTACAGAAATACACTGTTTAAGACATATACATTTTTTCATATTAGGAGGTGGGATTGCTGAAAGTTGGCATCTTTTGAAGGATCATCATGACTTGCAGTCAACAGTAACTAGTTGAAGTTGAAGTGCAACGTGGGAGAGGATGTCTCATCATAGTCCTGGAATCAATCAAGAATAAGTGACCTTCACTGTACAAATTTCTGTCAAGAAACCAACGCACTAACATAGAGTAACATGTATGTTAAGCCACGTTGTGTCAAGGACAGAGTTATTTCTCAAATTCCCTTTTGGAAGTGCATTCTTATTACAGGCATATTAGTGGTGAAAAGAACACAATTATTATGAGTATAGTATCAGTATTACCAAGTCCAATTCTATTATGTGCAATTGTGTACAGAGCAACCCAGAGAGCAGAATCAGAACAGAAATACCTAATTCAGAAAATCAGCTGAAATAGAAGAATGGCAAAATTCATTTATATGGAGCTGCATGATGAGAGTATGTAAGTTGATCTCATGTTCCTGAGAACACATTTCTTTTTGCCTTGAATAAAAGTGGAAACCACAGCTCATTTTGAGTTAGCTTCTTCAGCAGTTAAGTGATGGTAAAATTTTGGTTAAATTGTTCCACCCTTCTTTTTTAATTTAATGAATCATGAGTTACAACTTTTTTTAAGAGTACATAGCTGATGACTTTTCTCCCAAAGGGATAATAGATACGTATTTCTAGACACTTAATCTATTTTGGGAAATAGTCAGGAAAGAAGACTATTTGCTGATATTAAACCCGTTTTTATAATCATGAACGTTTTGAGAAAATGAAAAATCCTCTTCAATATTTCTCTTTATCCTGAACAGACTGATGTGTAGCAACCAGCAATGTTTAGCATCCTTCAAGTACCTGTGTGCTCTCTCAGAACCAGCCTTTCTCCCAGTGGTGAGAAGCAATGAGAGAATATGCAAATTATGATTTTCACTGGTATGATAACCATAAAACTATTACGTTATTGATGCTAATAAATATCTATGTTTGCTATACTTACTGTTTTTTCTTCAGTTTTGTCAATTTAAATCTGATTGTCTTAGTCCTTTCTATTATTTAGCTTTGCTTGTTTCTTCCAAGTCAGAGAAAATTAATGTTTTGCTAAAATAAACAAAATTGCTTGCCTGTTTTCTAAGGACAGAATTGTTATTAAAACAATTCAGTACCTTTCAAAAGTGTTCAGAATAGAAGGAACATCTTCTATGAGAAACACTAGAATAAAAATGTCAGTTCTCTGTAGTGGCAGTGTTATTTTGTGTTAGATTAACAGTAGCATTCATTGGAAGAGGACACCTATGTCTGATGGAACACAACTGTGTGGCCTTTTGTGAACTTTTCCTATCTTCTAAATAAAACTTCTTACATGTCTTCTTCATCTTGCTTACTGATTATATATTTAATTACTTTACATGCATTTCTCACAGTGTAGTTCTATTTCTTAATGGGTACATGCAGTTGAAATGTGACATTCTCCCCTGCCTCCAAAAGATGGATATTCAGTTCAATACATCCAGTTTATAAATTAATTTCTTATTCTGGATAAAAAATCTCTGAATTTTATACAGCACTTTATTCAAGAATGCTCTTATTTATTTCAGCATTTCACTGTTTTGTATGTTCACTTCTCTGAGTTTTGAACTTCTGGAGCTCTCTAATACTCTGTTTATTCTCCTCAAATGTGAAGGAGCATTGTTCAATTTACAGGCCAGGCAGGCTAACAGTAGATTATAATTAGAAGCTGAGCATTGAAGACTGTGCTCTTAGATGATGATATAAACAATGAACAAATGAATTTTATGTCCCACTGTATTTAAAAGCATCATTTCTGTCTAGGTATTTGATGAAAGCCTATTTTTCAGTAAACATATGAAGATGCACAGAGGGAAGAAAAAAAATATCCCTGCTTAGCAAAACTACATATTTTTTTCTAGGAGGAAATGTTGCATTTGTTCTGAGATTTTAAATAATGCTGAAACTGATATCTTCCCATCCTGGAATCTTCAGTCTTCTTCTCAAATTCTCTATATTCTTCTCTGGTTTATTTAAATTTATTTAACTCCAAATGTGTGCATTACATTCTGTTGATTTTATCTGTATGGACCACAAGCAGATGCCAAGCATTTTCTGAAGGTAAACCTTTAGAGTGAATAGAAGTCACAAGTCACAACAGGGGCATAGTGTTTTGCTTCGTTTGGTCATTAAGTAAATTTTGAAGCCTAGATTGCTTTTACACTTGCTATGCAACAGAGGGAAAGTATCTGCTATGGAAAAGTCAGGTCAATTGGAGGTATTACAGTCTCACGGTGTTTAGTCTCTTTTTCCCAAGTCATTTGAGGACAATGAATGCGGTGGAATTTCCATATACATTTTTGAGTGAGAAACTGAAATTTGTGTTTGATGCAATCTTGTCTGTTGACAAGCAGCAAAAGACTAAATACTTTGAAATATATATATTTTCTGAGCCTAGGGATAAGTCATCTCCATAAGGAATGATGTGACAACACAAGAGAGAAGATTAATGTTAGTCCACTGCAAAAAGAACAAGTTCACCTTATTGTTTGGCTATGCTTTTAATAAGAGACCCTTTGAGCACTTCCAGCTCATAACCTTCATAAAGGCTAAAAGTTGAAGGGATTGTTGGTATAAAGATATACAGCAAATTCAGACCCATTCAGGTTTTCAGTGCAAAACACACTATGCAAACTCCAGCTGAAAATGGAACTGATTCACAAACAGCTGAATGATTCAAAACTGCTAGGGAAAAAAATAAAAAAAAATCTGTAATGCATTCATTTGCTCACTTGCCTATATTAAGAATAATTTCACTATAAAATGTCAGGGATTATACTCTTTGTCTCATGGTGATCTAGCTTTTCTTTCTCTCATATACTAAACCTATTACTGATGATGTTAAGCATGAAAGTAAAGCATTAAAAGAAACTCTGCGATTTTAAAAACGCCAATAAATTCTAAATAGTAGGAGGAAAATTGGAATGGATTGTTTCTGCATGTATGCCTGCTGATGTCATTTGCAGTAAATTTCAGCTGCATTTTCATATTTAGTTGAGTCAAGGGGAAAATGATAATCTCAAAGATGACAAAGTTAGGTCAATTTGAAATGGTAGCCATAGATTAGAGCTGGGAATAGAACATAGAACAACACTGATATCAGAGAGGAATAATTCTACTTGAGGAATGGTAAGAGTGATTCTGTTAAAAATATAAGGTCAATTCACCAACATAATATATTGCTTGGAACTGCTATTTTTTTGCTAAAAAAATAAAAATAAAATAAAATAAATTCTCTGGTAAACACATAAGTAAGATAGACTTAAGTGGCTAACAGACATGACAGTTTATCACAAGAAATATTAGCTCTCTTGTCATTATTACTTGCAGTAAGTCTCCTGTGTTAGATGTAGCTATTAATGACTGTTATGAAACAGGTGTTTAGTACTTTTATGAAATTAGAT
This sequence comes from Centrocercus urophasianus, assembly GCF_019232065.1. Lineage (NCBI taxonomy): Eukaryota > Metazoa > Chordata > Aves > Galliformes > Phasianidae > Centrocercus > Centrocercus urophasianus. Next base: position 18,605,163 of record NW_024884767.1, read on the forward strand.
GGACATTAGCTTCCTATTCAGAAAATCACCTTCATAAATGGAGCTCTGCTTGGATGGCCTTAATGGAGAAAAAAAGGCCATTTGCGGTCTCTTAAGACAGAATAGTTATTCTGCTTCTCTGTGAGAAGTAATTTCTTTTTACTAGCTTGCAAACTAAATATCATGACCTCCTGGCTTGGTATACCTTCTACCACTCCAGTTATTTAGTGACATAGAATGCCAGTGAAATAAAATGGTGACTGCACTATATTTGGTATATATATAGGTATATATAGATATAGGTATATATAGATATCGCATCTGGGTTCTGAAACAAGATTTTTCATTGAACTACCACAATTTCTGAAATAAAGTAAAATCTTGAAATTATACACATTATATTTACTTTTGTTTCCCTATATCTGCAGTTATTTCTAGTCTATGTCATTAAGACTGTATATTTTATGGCATATTTCTGAAAATATCATAGAAAACACTTCAAGAACTTGTTCAGTAGACTTCTTTTGTATTAGCCTTCTTGGGATATCATCTTTTTCTACATATTTTAGGTGATTTTATTCTCTAGTTTTGCTGCAAAGTAATAAGGCAACTGAATATTTTGTTAAAGGTTGTTGAATAAAGATTACAGTGTTATCACAGTGTATGCCAGAAGTGTGGCACAATAATTAAACTCGTTAATAAACTCTTAGCACCCAAACACTACATTTGGGGATCTCTGAAATTCATCAGTTAATGTTTTCCCTCAATTATTGTGGTGTGTTACAAAAGCTTGTACAGCATTTTTCTTTTTGCTAAAAAATGAATTTGCTTGTCTTTGCTGGTAGCATGTTATACTGGCCTTAGGCTAATCAACAATACGGTGAAATGAAATAGGAGCCAGTGAAAATTCTCTGGTTATCCTATTCGTTGTCAAAATCCTATAGTATCGTTAGCTCTGTAGAAGTCATTACAAATGCATTTTCTCCAGACAAGATACTACATACGTTTAGTTATAAACTTCATTACCATCAGGCTTGAAGGGTAATATGCCTAATTTTGCAGTGTGCTGCCTGTAGATCAAGATTTTTATCCTAGCTACTGTTATAATCTCCATTCTTCTCTTGATATTCTTATGAAAATTTTATTGACCTTCTTAGAGTTTTTGTGAGCACACTCTGGGGTGGATGCATGTATATTTTCAGCATTCTAGCAATAAAATGCTAAAAGAAAGAAAGGTAATGGCTATAAAACTAGTCTGACAGGAAAGGTTTTCTTGCAGTTAAAATCCTGGTACGACATTTCTTTGCAGCAGAAACAGTATGACGAAATTCTGTTGTATTCCTTGCCATACCCTGTGAGTGCCTTATCAACAATTTAGGAAATCACTGGCCTCAATATCACCCTGAATGACTGTCATCATTCCTCCCCAGGAGTGCATTGACAGAAATAATGATGCACAGTAAGTGGGAAATTCTTTAATGAAATATTTTTTGGCTGAGGGTTATGGCTAGAAAACTCTGCTTCAATGAAGCAATCATATCTGTCCTTGGATGTCCTCAACATACAGTACATAGTTTCACTAGAGAGAGCAGAAGAATTGTATTTAGAAAATTTCCATTTTTATCTCCTCCTCGGTAGGCAATGAACTGAAATGCGATTAACCCTTTCATCATTTTAGGCTTGCAACAGAATATATTCATAAGAAGGGAGCTTCTATGAGCCTTCTGGAATTTGATAAAATATACAGAGGGAGCAAAAACCATATCAGATACTTTGAAAGTTACTTCAGTGACTACATTCCTACATCCTTTGGGATTAGTAAAAACATTGAAAATCCAACATATAAGATTTATTTTCAATATCATAGTTTCAGATTTCATCTTTACTGCAGCCATCTGCAAAAATATGAGTATATATCTTAGATATGCTCGTGACTGAAAGAATTTTTTTCTTTGTTAAATGTGGATCTGGTTTTACTTTTCCAAGTTTCCAAAACCTTTCTCTTTGTTCTTGTTCTGTGTTTTTCTTGCTGTAATATACAGCTTAGGGTCTGTCTTTGATTTGGAACTTTGTTTCAGAAGTCACTGTATGTATACAGTTATTTAGCCGTCCAATAAGCAAACCAGTGCTGTAGCACATGTAGGCCACTCTTACTAATGGCATGAATATTTCAGTGATGTCCTGCAGTTTCTTTAAACAGTATTTATATGCATTTACATGCTTATTAATGCATTCTATATAAAACAACAGTTCTTATTTACTCAGCTGTAATCAGTACTGCTCTTAAGCTTCAGAAGTTATATTTCTATTTCTAGCCTTATATTCATTACACTGCAACTAAAATTCTGTATCTTTTCTAAATTACGTAAGTTGTTTGTTTGTTTGTTTGTTTGGTGGCAATTTAAATCTTAATACGCAAGAGGAAAAATTCTGTTTTGTGCACAGGAACATACAAGCATTCCGGACTATCTAGTTTCTATTCAGTATGAACTATTTAGTGTTTGGCTTCTTAATAAGAGATGTGAGGGGATGGAGAAGTCTGACTGGCATATCGCAGGGGGTTGTCATCACTGGCACAGTCTAGTTAGAGGCCTGTGAGTAGTTGTGTTTGCCAGGGGTTGTTACTGAGTTCTATCAAGTTTAAAATCTACATCACTGACCTAGATAAATGGATATAGTGCACCTTCAGCAGGTTTGCTGATGATACAAAGCTGGAAGGAGTGGCTGACACATCAGATGGCTGTGCTACCATTCAACACAATGTGGAAAGACTGGAATGTTACATAGAAGGGAATCTGAAGAGGTTCAAGAAGAGCAAGTGAAGGGTCCTGCATGTAGGAGGGGGGGGGGGAAACTGTACACAGCAGTACACAGAGAGGCTGACAAGCAGGAAAGGAACTCTGCGGAGAGGGATTTAGGGATTCTGGTGGACAACAGGCTGTCCATGAGCCAGCAGTGTGTCCAAGAAGGCCAATGACATCCTGGTGTGTATTAGAAAAAGTGTGCACAGTAGGTTGAGGGAGGTGATCTTCTGCCTCTGCTCTGCCCTGGTGAGACCACATCTAGAGTATTGTATACAAATAGCTTAGCTGTATGAAGCTGCAGTAAATGATATTAAGATCTGATAATTTCTTATTAAAATAGGAAAAAAAAGCAGGCTAAAGAAAACAGCACTTCCTGTCATCGTCATGTATTCGAAACTTTGTTTCATTCTCCTCTGAAGAATGCTTTAACCTCACAGTATAAACTAATGCATGCTAATGTATTTTTGTGACACAATGGAAAACGCGATTACTCTTAATCTGCAAGACTTCAGGCATAACCTGGCTTTTAGTTCTCCATTTTATCTGAAATCTCAGAGTAGCCAGAGGTGTGAAGAAGAATTAAGACACTTTTTCTTTGCCTTAATTCGCTTGTGAAAATTAAACATTGAAACTGGAAAATTCAGTGCATCAAAAAAGTAGGAAAGTTTTGATGTTGAAATCTCTGAAAAGGAGTGGCTTAGAAAGGAAAAGAATGTAATTGAAATCATAATTCCTCTACTATATTCAATATAGCAATTGAATAATTGTTCAAATAAGCAAACTACTTCAATTAGTATACATGATTATGTAAAATAACGTTTCCTGTGTGCATAGACTGGAACATAACATTGTAAGTAAATCCAAGCAGTTAAAGAAATTGTAGTACTTTTTCTATATTCTTTAATTGAATGTTTCTTATCTGTAACATTTATTCTCTATTGTGCTATAATGGGGTGCATTTTCAGTTAAACACTTGCATCATTTGTTTTCTTTACTAAATAGATACCAAATAGATGTAGGAAGCAGCACTGGGATGCTTTATCTAATATTGATCAACTAGAGAGAACCAGGTGACATTTTACATAAAACCACAGCAGTAACATGGTTAAGAGTGGGAATCAGATAATTATTGAGAGAAAATTGCACTGCCTGGGCACAGTTGAGTTCTATGAAGGGAAAGAACAAAGCATCCACCCCCCTCCCAATCCTGAGGGGCTAGTGAATGTCAGAGTAGTAAGAAAAAATGTTTTGGTCTTTATCTTGCTTTCTTGAGAATGCAGAATTTTGTGGGACATAGATCTGTGGCTTGTATTTACACTGCTGTGCATTAGTGAACAATTACAGAAAACTCTGACCAAAAAGATGCAGCTGTGGAATTATTCACTGGAAAAAAAGAGGGGAGACAAATAAATTAATTCAGTAATTCTCACTCCAAAATAATTTTTTTCCTTCCTTTTTTATAGGTTTTTTTTTTCTCTTCCTTTTCTTCCTACAGTTTCCACTGCAGATATATATTGCAAAGTGCGAGCAATGGGAAGAGAGAGAGGACAGAAATGATGCTGATGTATATAAAAGGAAACGGACTTTGTGTCATATGCATTCTGTATTATTTATGTAGGTAACTTATTTCTCCATTATAAGCAGGTGTTAGAAAACATGGTATTTACTTAAATTGTTTCATGAAGAGACTTAATTGTGGTGATTGAAGCATTATGTATTTTTGAATTAAATGATACTTATATTTTCTGTGTATGTACGTCATTTTCATCCTGTATGTGACCTATGGAAGCAAGTAGTGTGGCCATTATTGGTCAGTTGAATTTATCCTCTCATGAGCTATTGAGCACTTCAGATGCAGGTTTGACAGTAAAATTTCTGCAGTACAGTTGCTAGCCAGAAAGGCTAGCTTTTTTTGGTCTTGAAAGTCACAAAGTTGTCTTATACTCTGGCCTCAAATCTTCTAGATGCTGAAGATTCGATAACTATAGATCTCATACCTAGCAAAAGTGGAAATTTTGTTTTGTTTTGTTGTTTTTTGTTTTGTTTTTAAACCAACACTACTTCAGTTTTTCATGGAGGAAATCAAACTTTTTTGAATTTAGCATTTTCAATTCACCTTTGAATTTAGCACTGAAGATAGCCTACATTCTGCTTTTAGCAGAACCAGTTTAACTGTATTGGGAAACTAGCCAATCTTTTGAGCTGCACTCTCAGAAGAGTTCTTGTAGATATATTTTGCAAGTATGTAGATGTTTCCAACAGTATCACTTCCATAGTCCTAGAGATAAAATAAGAAGCATAAATTTTATATGGGACAGCTCTGGAAGATAGTTTGAAGGTTTTTATGTACAAATAATCCCACTTCCCTCTACCCCTACCCCAACCCAACTATGATCTTAGGCACTCTAAAACAAGTAGCAGATACACTAGGGAGAAGTCATGCAATTACTTGATGCCAGCAATGCAACTTTCTTTTCCTCGGGCACTTAGGAGAATGGATTAATTGGCTATTACTTGAGGGACGGATTTTTTGAAGAAAAAAAAAAAAGTTATTAATTGCATTTAAAAGAAACACCTAAAATCCAGATATTTTCCATGAATTGTTTCTAAATGAATAAAAAAGAGAACATTTATGTGCACTGTTAACTGCAACAGTACCAACTGTATATCAATTATAGCTCTTTGGGGGTGTGGTATTGCTGTGACATTTCCTTCCCAGCACTCAAAAATGAAAGGACGGTTGGACTAGATAATCTTGCAGGTCATTACTGTAGGGAACCTGCTTTGGCAGGGGGGTTGGACTCGATGATCTCTGGAGGTCCCTTCCAACCCCTACAGTTCTGTGATTCTGTGATTCTGTGATTTCCAACCTTGCGATTCCATGATTCTATGATTCTATGACTAGAAATCTCAGCTTCTTACCTTTCAGTTGTCTTTGTATTCTCTATTTTGGTTCATTGTATTACCATTCTCCCTTCACACATTGTTTAATTATTAAAACAATCTCATTCTCTTCTCTGAAAGAGAAGCTTTAGTCTCAATCCTTTGTCTAAAGTTTGCCAGATTTTTTTTTATCAGGTGTAATGTTTTGAGTGAATAACCAACTTACATAGTACTTTTTTTTTTTTTTTTCTTTCTAAGCCCTACGAAAATTGTGTTAGAAATAGTGATTCCAGATTCCTGTTTCATGTCTTATTTCTCATGAATCTTATCTTGTTCTTTGCCCCAGTAATACTAAAAGATACACCGGGTGTCACTGCTATCTTTACAACTTAACATTGGAATTATCATACAGATGGATTTTTTTAATAAACATTGATGTAAAAAAAAAAAAATCCAAAACAAAAACAACTTGGATGCTTTAAGGAATGTATCTAAGCACACGTGCCTTTGCTGCACAACAAAGCAATTTTGATTGGGCAACGAGCCCTAAAATTCAGATAAAGTGTTTTCATTATTGTCAAGGAATATATTTTATAGGAATAGCTGTCTGCTTCTTTCTAAAGAACTCCTGGGGTAAATAGATGAGTTTTATCTTGCATACCAGCCCTGTATCTGCACAGAATAATGCAGTGCTACTGTGAAGTGTGTAAAGCACTTCCGAATCAGTACTGAGACCTAAGAGCTACGCTCTGCTTAACTTGATTCATTCTATTGAAAAACAACCTTGGTGAAGCATCATGCTAATGTAGATATATGGACAGAATTAGACTGAATATCTCCAATATTTGAATGTCACCTAAATGCTTGAACTGTTAAGGAGTTGCAAATAGTTATGTTAAATGTCATGGGCCACAGATGACCAGAACAGGAGCATAAAAAGGAGAGCATAAATTTAGTAATTTTCTCGCTGTAAAAAGCTTTAAAAATCTACAGATATAGGAGGAAAAAAAAAATCAGCAGCTCAGTTAAAATTATTTCCCAGGAGACTGCAGCTGTTTCTCTCTGTTAACTACTGATGAAGCTCAGCCAGGTTTGAAACTGGAAGAGACTGTAAGCATGAAGGACGAGTATAATACAGGCTAAAGGAAGTTACAGTAGTATGTAACTGCAAACTAGGAGGCGCTGCCTGTGAAAACCACCTCTGTAGTGGGAAGAACACATAATCTGTAGGAACTTCTGACAGAATGAAAGTCATAGTTGATCAGTTGTCTCTGACCTTTACACCACTGAATCTCAGGAGAGGAATTTAGCAGGGTTTACCTATGGCATGTGATCTGGAGTTTGGAATGTCTCTAGCCATCTGACATTTGCTCACTGGCCTCCTGTTTGGAGGACATTTGGCCCTCCTGTTCTTCAACATTTACTTTATATGCACTAAAATGGAACAATCAATAGCATTAATAGAAGGACTAAATAAAAATTAATCTTTAAGGTACAGTAAAATTGTAAAAGACTAGAGGGGCAGACATAGAAATCAGCAAATTCATAGTTAAAGGCATGTAATATACATAATATATCTCTATCTCATTTAAATGTCACTTAGATTAAGAATGGAATTGTTTCCACTGTTTCTATTTTAGGTAAGTTATGGGAGATAAGTAGTAAAAGGAAAGAGTTAGTGAGTTAAGTACATACTGCATGAATAAATGTATTAAGCATCAAAAATAGTCTGTGCATTAGCAAATTTTCACTACATGAATGATTATTTTATCTGTTGTTTGGTTGAGGATTTGGAGAAATATAATAAAGTTCCTATTAAATTATTTTGAGTGCATTCTCTGAAGACCAGTTTCGATTTTAAAATACTCAGTTCCTCCTGGTAAATTTTCAGATCCATAGCAGTGAACAAACTTTCTTCTAAAGCCATTGTTATTTAAACATTCACTTCAGGAATCCTTTTAGAAAATTGTGATAGCTGTCCAACTTTACTAAGAATGCATACATTTTGATGATAATACTTCTTTTTTTTCAGTTTTATTTCTTCTTCATTTTTGGCTTGGGATTTTTATATTCTTCAGTTTGCCTGCAAGCTTCTGGGTGTTCCATTCATGTTAAAATTTGAAGGAGTGTTCAAAAATGACTTCAACTGTTTGAACAACCAGCTTTTCTATTGTTGTGGTTTTATGACTTTTGGGTATTGGTATTCCACATCATAACATCATGTAGTGCACTGGGAGTTAAAGAGTTAATGCTCCAGTTCTGGGTACCTGTCTGGAAGAGAAGGATATCCCAGAGGAGTTTGCATTTAGAGAGGAGATATAACCCCTGCAAAGTCACAAAACCTCCACTTTCTTCTTTGGCTCTCCTCCCTGCTGCTTGTCCCAACCTCATGCATCGTCTCAGCACTAACGTAAGGCCTACAGCTTTCAGATACTCTCTTGTGTTATATTTGATTTATTAGCTTCAATTCCAATTATATTGTATTGTATTGTGTTATCTAGCGTTCCGAAACCATACTTAGTAAATTAGTTTGTTTCTCCCCAGGTTGTTGCCTCTGATTTTAATTATTCAGGGTCCCCCGTTTCCCCTTTCCAGAGGCACAGATCTGCAGATCCCTCTGCCCTGCTAGTCATGGAACCAGGCTGAACCAGCCCATACATCACTGACATCTATGCAGCTGACTTCAGTAGCCTTCTTGACTCTAGGAATTTCCATAACTCCAGTGTGAATCTTGTGCTGGCCTCTGAAAGGAAAAGGGGAAGTAGTATTGGAGACAGGTGTTTGACACATTAGGATATGTGCGTGATACATTTGGGGTGGGATGCCCTTACAAACAGATATCACATTTCTCACAAACTGGGTAGCAAACTTTAGCATCCAAGGTGTGCAGAAAAGCTCAGGTAATATTCCAAAAGGGTAACATGCTGACATTTTGACATTATGATTTGATTTTCCAGTAGCAACAATGGGAAATATAGTTGTTGGGCTATGTAGGAAAAATAAATAATGCAGCATGATGCATCTGGCAAAACAGTAATTGCTGTTGTTTAAGAGGTAATGATATATTTAACCAGATGTGATTTTACACGAAGAGAATGGGGTTTGTATTGCTTTTTGTTTTTACTACACTTGTGAAAACTTTTACTGATAAATTAATTGATTATGAATAATGAGAAAATTTCTAATTAGTTTATACGAATTTCATTTTATGTATTTAATATTTTGATTAATTATATGAAGTTAATCAAATTAATCACAAGTAGAAAAATTCAAGTGAACATAAAGGCAGCAGTCAGTTATTTTCAGGATTGTGAACTGTGTAGGGAACTAAGTGTATCATGAAGAAATACCTACTTCCTCTTTGGTACACAGATTAATTGTTGTTTTTTGTTATTGTTTATTTTGTTTAGATCCTAACATTAAGAGAAAGTATGTCTTAAGACTCTATTTATAATAAGGAAGTGGGCAGGGGGAAGGGACACAGGACCACAGTGCACTGGGGATGGTGGGGAAGCCAGGAGCAAGGATGGCAGCTGAACACGGTTTGCATAGTTTGCAGGCACAGTTTCATAGAATCATAGAATCATGCAATGGCTTGGGTTACCTCCATGTCTAATGCAAACATTTTATTTCTTCCTGAATTTGTTTGTACCAGAGTAGATTTAATAATGGATTTTTCAGCACCTGAAAACTATATCAATTTTTTAAGTTATTATTTACATAGCTATTAGTTTGGTATTAATACCTCTTGTTTCTCCTTTCTTCTTGTTAGCTAGCTTCACCTAGGACTGATGTTGACAGTAATTACTTATTACCTGAAGACCTTGGCAGATACGAGATCCCATTCTCCCTACTTTTTATTAGCTCAAAGCTTTCTGCAAGTGAGAGGTTATAAGGCTCTGGAGGCATGGCTGGAACAAGTATCTGTGCCAATCCATGAAGCTTAGCCATTGTAAGTGCAAAACTTTCTGTCATTTCTGTAAAAAAACAGTAGAGCAGCTTTATGCTCTTCCCCTGGTTTGTAGAAGTCACTTGTAGATTTCCCATGAAAGCTACTTATTTTGAAGAAATGGGAGGATAGTATTCTGCCTATGAGTCATAGATAATTCTTCTTTACTTAGGGATGGTTTCCATGAAAGAATTCACGTTTGTGTTGATTTAGTAGTGTATCCTAACTCTTCAGCTTCTAGAGAACACTACTTTTCCCTGTTTTCATTTTTCTTTCTTTTTTAACTAAACAACGTTCCTAAGTGCAGTGTAAACATGGTTCTTGAACATTTCCAAGAACAGTGACTCAATCACTACCTGTGCAGCTTGTGCCAGTGCCTTACCACTGTTTCTGAGAAGAAATTTTTTCGTAATACCCAACCTGAGTCTTCCCTGATGCAATTTGAGTGTCTTGTTTTGTTACTAGTCTTACTGCTATTACCTGGGAGAAAAGGCCAATCCCCAGCTTGTTACAATCTGTAGAGTATTTGTGTATTTGTTGACTAAAATTTAATGTACTGCAAAAGTAGTGTTACTGATCATGCATGATGAAAGTTGAGTTCAAATAGTGAATATTTTTTTAAAAACAAACTCTCATTTTACAGTTAATAGAATAAAAAATATCATCAAAGGTGTGTGTTCCTTTTATTTACAGTTCAGCCGGTTCAAATTGCAAATGGTATTTAACAGAAAAAAAACACTGTGAAAAAGTAATGCTAGCACTTACTGAAGTCAACTTTAATTACCATTAATAGTAAGTAGTAATCCTCCTTTTAAGAGAGACTTATCTAGACATCATTAAGCAAGGCTTCTATCTGCCATTCTTAGGGACTTCTAACAGGAGAAACAGGAAAGATTAATACAACTCGTTTCATATTAATGAAGATATACTTCTCTATAGAACATCTTTTGCAGTTCTGTTTTAAGCTAACCTAAATCCTGACAAAACCCTCAATATTCAAATTACTCAGTGAGTTCTCAATTTGGGAAACAGTATGGTGTTTTTTGTATGTTTTTATGCTTTTAATGTTTTTTTTACCTTTATTTCTTTTTTTTTTTTTTTTTTTTTTTTTTAATTTTCTTCTGCAGTACCAAGCTTCGAATTTATGGATTCATTCTATATAATTAATTGAGTCAATAACTGATAATTTAATAGAATTTATCTGTGCCTGATTTCTCACTGTGTTTCATATCAGAAATAAGAAATAAGAAGTCATTTCTTACAGTTTGTGAGGTAGAAGATTTTCCACCTTCTTTGTGTAAAAAAATAATTAAACTATTTCATAGACTCCACAATAGACTTGTGGTAATATAAAATTAATAATAGTCAAATGTTTCTTTTGTTGTGCATAATCTAACAGATATGAATAAAGATTTTCAGAATATGCTTGATGAATATTCTCCTTTGATACTGTTTAAACTTTGTGCTTACTAAACTTTTTTTTTTTCATGAGGACTGAAAGGATCTAGTATTGTCAGTTAATTACCTTATCTGTGATTTTTTATGCTTTGATGTTTAAATTTATTCATAATGAACATCACTTATGGTTTCTATAAAAAGATCTAAAATACCTATCAGCAAAACTTTGCTTCTAATAGTTCATTTTCAATAGGCAAGAACAAATATATAACTGCTACTTCGCTTCTAATAGAACTTAATTAATCCATCTTTAAAGTCTCCATTTGCGATTTCATGTATATTAGGAAAAGTTCTTAAGTTTTCTCATTTCTAAATTTATAGAAGAGAGAAAATTGACTGTAAAGAATTAGCACTGATTTACCAAGTCTAAGTCATGCTCTGCCAACCTGATAGCCTTGTAGAATGACAGTACTGGAGTTGTGAAAGTGGAGAAGGCAGTGGTTGTCCTTCACTTCAACTTTAGCAAGGCTTTCAACATTCTTTTCCATGATATTGCTTTATGATGTTAATATCCGATAGGGTGGACAACTGAATAAGTCAAAAATGAGTGTACGATTAGCCTTTGAAGTAGACCATACTGGCTAACGAGCCATGCTGTATCCAGAAGCTGAATGCCTGTACTACAGGAGTTTGTCCTAGGACCTGTACTACTTACCACATTTATCAATGTCAGGCTCAAACATTTTGCAGATATATCATGTCTACTCCAGCTTTAAAATATCTCCCCTTTTTTACCTTACCTGCCCATTTGCTGTAGCTCTTTGTAAATCTGATAGTCTTGGCCAAAAAGAATTTTTTGACAGACTCACAGTACTCCTGAAAAGAGTTTGGTATGTTTCAGTGACAAGAAAAGGAGGCAGGGCAGAACATATGTCTAGAATACAGCTATGAAATCTACTGATTTTAGTACACTTCTATGTCAAGGATGTCCTATAACAGAGAAAGAAGAAACTTGGCTATGTCACTCTCTTTCCTTTTCATATTATTCAAATCTCTTTCTACTGAGCACTGTTGTGATGAATAATTAGAAACATTAGAAACATAATGAAAGATTAGAAACATAACTAGAAAAATGTATAGGACAATAATCTATACAAACTTACTAGTTATTTCAGTTTCATTGAGCGACTTCATCCCTATGTCCTGAAACATTAGTGATGTGATGTGTTTGAGGTTTGTCAATGGTTCATGGGCTGGTTCAGCCCGGTTCCATGACCAGTGCGGCGGAGGGATCCACGGATCCGTGCCTCTGGAAAAGGGAAACAGGGGACCCCAAAATAATTGAAAACAGTGGCAATGATCTGAGGTGGAACAAACTAATTTACTAAATATGGTATCAGCAGATTATAATGAGAGAGAGTGTGTCTGAAAGGTGAATAGGCCTCACCACAACACTGAGATGAGAAGTGCAGTCCAGTGGAGCCGATGAAGAAAAGCAGAAGGAGAAGAGCAGGCGGAGAAGAGCAGGAAAAGAAGAGAGCATCAGTTTACCTTGCCAGGAGTTATATCTCCTCGCTGACCACAAAGCCCCCTGTGGAAATGTAGCTCTTCTTCTCCTCCGGAGAGGCACTCAGAACTTGAGCATCAGCAGTCAAACCCCCAGTGCATTACATGATGTTATGGTGTGGAATACTGATAACCAAAAATCACAAAACCATGACAAGGTCTTATGACATTTAGAATCATAGACTCATAGAATCATCAAAATTGAAAAAATCCTTCAAGATCATCTTGTTCAACCATCCACCTACCACCAATATTTCCCCACTAAATCTTAGTACAACTTCTAAATGTTTCTTGAACACCTACAGGAACTATGACTCCACCAACTCCCTGGACAGCTCATTCCAGTGCTTGGCCACTCTTTTAGAGAAGAAATTTTCCCTAACATCCAACCTGCACCTTCCCTAGTACAACTTGAGGCCATTCCTTCTCATCCTATTGCTAGCCATGTGGGAGAAGAGGCTAACCTCCATCTCTCCACAACCTCCTTTGTAGTTGTAGAGAGCAATAAAGCCTCCCCTGACCCTCCTCTTCTCCAGACTACACAAATACCAGTTCCCTCAGTCAATTCTCTTAAGCCTTGTGTCTCAGATTCCTTACCAGCTTTGTTGCTTTTGTCCAGACACAGTTCAAGGCCTCAATGACTTTCTTGTAGTGAGGTGCCCAAAACTGAGCGCAGTACTCAAGCTGCAGCCTCACCAGAGCTGAGTACAAAGGAATGATCACCTCTCCAGTTCTTCTGGCGACTGTATTTCTTAAGCAAGCTAGGATTCCATTGGCCTTCTTGGCAGTGAACTAGGCATAGTGCTGGCTCATGTTCAGCCAAGAGTTGGCCAAAACCACCAGACTCATTTCCTTTAAACAGTCTTCCAGCCAAAGTGCCACAAGCCTGCCACAAAGTGGATTTGTTGTGGCCAAAGCGTAGGACTTGGCACTTGGTCTTGTTGAAATTCATTAAGAATATTCACTTCTAGCAATATTTCATAGTTAAAGTGAAGCAACTGCTATAAAACTATCAACAGATTTCTTCCAGATTTTCATGTGAAAAAGATGTTCAGACCATCTTTACTAATGCCAGCTGGTGACTTCCAGTCAACTGCTTTCCATTCCAAGTTATTTTTCCTATTTAATCTTACAACTGACAACATCACTATGAGGTGGTTTTAAAAAGTAAACCTAATGCCTACATAATAAGTGATTTTGATCTTCTCCGTTCTGAAAACAAACCTTTGTGTTCCTAAACAGGATTTTGCAGAGGACTGAGTCTCTTTCCTTCGTATGTTTCTTTAAAGCAAGAACTGTAGCCCTTTATTCCACTGCAAAGGTGTCAATCAACTACATGATTCAAATACACAATGTGAACAAGAGCTACTGGAGCACCTCATCAGATGAGACTATACTGAAGCTGACCGTGGACATGCGTCCTCTTTGGAATACCCGCTGGCTGTGAATTTTAGATGGGTAAAGGAAGAACTGGAAAAAAAAATGGAAGTAAATCATTTCTTGGATCAGACTTCTAAAGCTTTTTTCAGGGCACTAGTCCATTTAATAATTTCTTTGCTGTTGCAATAGGAAGGATCTATGTAAACCTTTGTACTTGAGGCAACATTTCTACATTATCTCCGTGCGTTTTTTATGAATGCTACTGTTGAGTACCTGACATTGCAGCTGTTTTATTCTGCCTATATGCCAAATGCCCTACAAATAAATTTTGCTTTTCACTATTTCTCAGTAAAAGCAGTGGCATAATCTTTTTATGTAAAACAAAAATTGACTAGAGTAAAATATTGCAAAGAGAACAAGATCCCAACCTTTTAGTTTTGACATTGTCGAGTCCCTAGAATGATATACTGCTTCTTAGTATTACAAAAAATACATAGATAGTAATACAAAAAAAAAATCTGGAAGAAATGAAACGATGCTGCTAGTGTAGACATTCAACGTTTTTTTTTCAGATGGGAACTAAACTTCATGTCCTGACAGTGATGCATATCCAAAAGCAGTTCTTCCATCTCTTCTTGTTCTTCTATCTCTTCTTGTTTTGCAATTAAGTATAGAAGATACCTTTGAATTAGATATGAGCTAACTATTTAGGTGAATAAATGGAGGTAACATCTCAGCAGTAGCTCAATCTCATTTCATTTTCCTCAGTGCAGCAGGGTACAGATGGCTCTTCCCTTTCTGCCTGTCCCAGTTTCCCCACCTGCCCAGGATCCCAGGTCAGTTCCAGAGCTGCCAGGTCCAACTCAGACAAGACTACTAAGATCCGTGTCCCAGCCCAATTTGGCTTCGTCCACAGGGTGATGTGCAGTGCCTAGGACTAGGGCTATTTTGATGTATCCCAGTGCCTTTCTCCCCAGACCTGGAGGTGTCTGCGCATGCTTAGTGTCTTTTTCTACGTAGTAGGTTACTGGAATACCTGCAGTAAGTATTACAAGTGAATAGAGTAATTTTCAAAGGTGATAGTTTACAGAAATTATGGTTTCCTGATATCCAGTGTACCATGTGTCAGAGGCATCTATGTGTTGTATTTGCTAACTTTTAAGTAATTGTAAAGTAATTGTATAATCAAAATTGGATATGTGGATCAAGTGGGGTAGAGGATGCAGTGGCTCTCCTGCAAAAGATGGTTCTGTCAAGAAATAATGTATGCAGTACTCTGGGAGAAAAATCTAATAATGCCCCTAAGAGAAAATGAAGAGTGATTAAAACCATGGATCTTCCTTTTTTATTTTTATATATTTTTTCATTTTTTTTCAATCTGGTTAGCAGCACAATGTTGAACTTTCCCACAAATCTGTAAAAAAAGACCTGTTTACTCATGGGAAGTATAATTGCATGTGAGAAACAGGCAGTTTAATATGCAACTACGTGTTTTAAGTGTGTAAATGTACCACTGAGGCCAACTGAAATTTGACTCCGTTGATGAATAAACCACTGAACTGCTAATAATCATGGCCTTTAAAAGATATCTGCAGTTGAGAGAAACTCCTTTTATGCAGCTGCCTTTAAACAATCTGTCTTTCTCTATTATATTACCTCAATCCCCTAAGACTGCATTACAAAATGTAATGGCTTCTCTACTCCACTGAACTGCATGTTCAGCTGTTTTGTAGAACTACAAAGGAAGAGATAAATTCTAATTATTAATTGACATGACTTTTCCATGTTCCTTTTCCTAATGCTGTTTATGTGGTGCACTTAACACTGGTGCTGAAGGGTTTTTCTGAATTTTTTAATGAATAAATTTTATTACAGCACACATTTTCTTCTTTCTTTCCTTTTAAATGGATATCTACATAACAAGAATATTAAAAGTACTTATTGGATATATTGTCCTTATTAATCAAGACATTACACAATTATTCACTGTGCTGTGGCAAGGATCAAGTGATAACAAAGTTACAAGAAACCAAATAAAATATGTTTTCTGCTGCTGATCCACTTGTGTGAGGACCTTGGGAATATTCTTTTCCATTACTTTTTTAGTCATTTTGCTCCCTGTGCCTCTGATTTCACCTCTGGGAATCACAGAATTACTCAGACACCTGCTGTAGATACAGGAGTAGTGAAATGAAACAAAGGAAAATTCTCAGTTTTAGGCTATAATTCCAGACTACAAGAAAGGTAAAATAAGTAGATGATTATAGTCTGCTGAAAACGTAGTTTCCAAGAAGGAAAATTAGTAGCAAAACCCCAAATCATTCTATGCCTTGTAAGCAGTGGCTTCACCCAATTAGGTATAACTGCGCTATCTTTTTAACCTTTCAGAAGGTATCTTCAGAAAGTCATTTCTGGAAATTATGCTATCTATAATAGCTGTACTGACTCAGTGTTAGCGTCAAAAGTGTGTTAAACCTGGCACAAATGTACCATAAGCATCCTGTTCTAATTGCTATGATGACTCTGTTAACTTTTTCATAGTAATTTTTATGCCTACCCAGGAAGATAGCTGCTTTTATCCACACTGTGAGGCTTCTAAACAAGTACATCAAATGCAGTAATTACAACGGGTGCATTCTGTTGCTATCTCACTTAAGCTTCCATGTGTGAGGTCAGCCTTTTTAGAAAGTAACCCACCTTTGCATTTTAAAAGCACTTACCAATCAATTATAACTGAACATACATTGTATTAACTCTCCTTTTGTTTCATTCTTGTTGTTTTTGCAAGCTACTGCATACTTCAACCATTTTTTGTTGTTTTCAAATCCAGCCTATTTTGTTCTTTTTTGTTGTTCCAAGCTATTTTTATCTGAAAAAAAAAAGCCAACATGTTTTTCTTCATATGATAAAAAATGGAAAATTCTTGTGAAATATCATTCGTAATCTATTTTCTTCTACATGTGACATGATATTCATTCATGCATAAAGTCATTTTAGTAAGCGAAATAGCAAATGTGCCCAACAATATGAAAAACATTGCAAATTCTTTACATTTTACCTGCTCACTGCAGAATGGGACTATGTTCAAAATCATTCCGTATTGTCTACAACCGGTTAACAAAAATGGAATGTTGTTGAGAAACTGGCTTTGTGAATTTAAGGCTTAGATTGGAAGAATGGGCCTCTAATGTGGAGAAATACAACACTTGCATTTTAATGTCTACTTCATCATATAGTTGTGTGACTGTTGTGTGACCATAGGCTGAGAAAGGGTGCAGGAGTTCTCAAGGACCTACCCAGCATTCGTCAGGAAAGGATGAGGAGTGCTGTGTTAAGAAAAAAAATGTGCTCTCACTGATGCCATTACCAAAGGAGCTGCATTGTTGTCATCTAAATAACAGTCTTCACAACTAGGTAAAAAAAAGCACCTGCAACATTTAGTCAACAACTTTATGCACAGAATTTCTATGTATATGCAATTTTGAAGCAATTTAATCTCTAGCACATCCCCATTGTTTGAAACCCAGTTAGTCCTTTGATTCCTATCACTGCTAAAAAAAAAAAAAAAAAAAAAAAAAAAACCCAAAAGGTACAGAATCATAGAATATTCTGATTTGGAAGGGACCTAAAAAGATCAAGTCCAACTCCTGGCTACACACAGGCCCACCCAAAATTCAAACCACAGGTCTGACAGCATTGTCCAAATGTTTCTGGAACTCCAGCAGGCTTGATGCCCTGACTGCTGTCCTGGGGAACATGTTCCATGACTGTCTGGAAACCCGCTGGAGAACATTCTTTTCCTAACACCCCTTGCCTCTCCCCTGACACAGCTCCATGCAGTTCCCTCGGGTTCTGTTGCTGTCATTTTTTCATTTTTTGAGGAATGCTTGTATTCAGTAATTTAGGCTCACACAGAATTTGCAATGAATCACAATTTATGTTATGCTTATGCTAGTCTAGGGTTTACAGGCTATCCAATGCTTCTAATTCCCTCTGTGGATGTTCTGCCCTTGTTTAATGTTTGGTTAACCCCTCCCTGTTCTCCTCATAGTCTTGATTAGCTCGGGATAACCTGTAGTTAACCTTCCCATCTGGCTGTCATTCAAACCGCAGTACCAATTTGTACCAGTACATCTCCTGATGTTATTCCAAAATGCAAGTCTTCTGTTCTGCAAACATGAATTTGCTTTGTACCAGAACTCAGTGGCATCTCTTTGGATCTCTTTGGAGTCATAGCATCTCATTGTTATGCAAAAACAACATTTATTTGCCCACATATTTGAAGAATTAAAATGTTTTTGTAGTTTCATGACAGTGTTTATGAGTATAATTTTCTTCCCTAACACTGAGTGGTGTAATAGTGGGATTATTAATGCAGTAAACTACTATTCAGTGTGAATGAGAATGAAATAAATAAATCCTACATTAATGTAATGGGAAAAAAACTCAAAAGGTAAGGATGCTTAAAAATGCAGGACCTAAATTTTTCAAGACAGCATTAAAGCATGTTTAGATTACATGTTTATAGATTTGATGTAGGATCCATAATCACAGTATTTGATTTTGATTTAACTGAAACTTGAAATAAACAGGGATATAAGACTCTGTTCTGTCAGAAACCACATAGGTTGCTTTAGCAGTTCTAACTCCATATTTGGTGGCTGGATGGCCTCTCTGTGTGTGCTTTACAATGGTGAAAATATATTGCCTTACCTGGATAATATACTTTTGGACTACGTTACATGAGTAATCACTCCAAGACAGATGAAGATGAGCAAAGTGTACTTTGTTTTAGTCTATTCAAGTTCTTCTACCACACTAATCACTGTCAGCATATTGTAAGGAAACAGCCATGCACATCATTTTTGGAAAGGATATGAAGTCTGAGAACTAGCTGGAGATACATTATATTGTACATCAGTATAGTATAGGTTTGCCCGAGCACTCAGCATGTGTGGAAATTAGACCTATTCACTGTAATTGGCTAAAAATCCCAAACAAACAAGCCAAACTAACATAAAAAATGACAACATAGAAGCAGAAAGCTGAAATTAGAATTGGGTAAGTAGATCTAGTTAAATGAATTAATAGAAAGATTTAAAAGTAATAACCTGATAATATATTTTTTAAAATAAAATGAGTATCTTGGAAAGGGCAAGAGAAAGAGTATGCTGCCTAGTAATTTTCAGAAATACATTAGGAACAAACCTGTGTCAGAATGTGAAGTCAGTGGAGGAATGAAGCTTACTTAGTCTTTTGAATAAAATATCACAGGCATTAGAAGATGCAAATATGCCAGGTTTATCTTTATAAAATGTAGATTTTGAGAGCTGAAGAACTGTGGAACTAATCCTCCAAGGTAGACATTATCTAAAGTAAGCTTTGTAGCGAGAAGCCTATAGAGAAACTGACTGATTTTGAGGACTTAGATCAAGTTCCAAAGGAATTCCCACATTCCAAGTCTAATTTTTTTATAGAGCCCTTCAACCACAACTGATAAAAGTTCGGCATGTGTAGATGTCAGCTTTAACCAGTTCTCCTAGCAGTTTGAAAGGAGATAGTAAATGTTGTTTGCTGAACTTCCAACTATTTTGCTTCATTCTCACAGAAGTGACAAGATGCTCATAACTTAAGTTTGCACATCTAAGCCTGCTGCAAAACATGTCATGTTATGAGGATGTGACGAGGGCTCATAAGCAAATTATCTGATTCAGCAGTGCATAATAGTATTATTTCAGTTGGAAAAGACGCTTAAGATCATCAGTTCCAATCATCAACCCAACACTGCCAAATACATCACTGAATCTTGTCCCTAAGCGTCATTCTCTCGTGTCTCTTCAATTCCTCCAGGGATGGCTACTCTACCATTTTTTGGGCAAATATTTTCAATTTCTAACCAATTTTTCTGTGAAGAAATTATTCTCAATATCTAATCAATACCTCCCCTGGCACAATCTGAGATCATTTCCTCACATACTATCTCTTCTTACCTGAGGAAAGAAACTGACGTCCTCCTTGCTACTATTTCCTTTCAGCTAGTTTTTGAGAGTGATGAAGTCTCCCCTCAACCTCATCTTCTCCAGGCTGTACAACTTTGAATCCCTCACATGTCTTCTTTTCTATTTCCATTATCAGAGAAATGCATTTCAGCAACTCAGTATAATTCATATTGTGAGTGGCCCTAAACTAAACTCCAAATTTGAGATGTGGCATAACCATTGCTGAGTACAGAGCACAACCACTTCCCTGGTCCTCCTGTCACTCTGCCACTTTCTTGACTATCCTGGCACACTACTGGCTCTTCTTCAGCCAGCTGTCAACCAGCACCCCCAGGCGCTTTTTCAGATTGGCAAATTTCCACCAATGGTTCATGAAGAAAATCTTGCAATATATATAGAGAAGACCTCTGGATTGTGTCAACAGATCTGTAACTTGGAGAGAAAAAAGGAAAAGAAGGAGGCAAAGAAATGGACGTTTTGTGGCAGGGGTGAATAGAAAAGAATAACACAGATATTTACAGAGAAAAAGAAAAAATGAAAAAAAAAAACCTATCCATCTAAGATCATAGAAATAAGAAAAGATCTATAAGCGGTAGAAATAAGTATACAAAAAACAGAATAGCCCCATAACAAGAAATGTAAATAAATAACAAATGATACAGTAAGAAACCTTTTATGTTGGAGGTAGGAAAGGCAAGTTTCATCTTGACCAGTCTTTTAACACAGTCACTTAAAATCACAGAGGAATAGAAGATACTGGCCAGGTTAGGGGAACACATGGATTTAGCTGTAAGTTAGATGCTTTTGAAACTGACTGGGACAGATGGAAATTAACGTTCAAAATTTTCTGAAGCAATGAGCTGATAGTTTTGAGAAGTCATTGAGGATGAGTGACGCTCAGAAACTGAGAGAAAAGAAAGCACAACTATATGTGTTTAAAGAAGGGAAGAGAGATGTGTGTAATGATCAAAAGGTGAACTTAATGCAACTTCCAGAAAGATTCTAAAACAAGCTATTACATTTCTGAAGAATGAGAAAATGAGAAGTGTGTACTGACTCTTCTGACAAGTGTGTACTGACAATCTGTGGATTGAACTCAACTTTTGCTTCGACAGACACTGGGGACTCAAAAGCAAGGAGAAATAATCATAACCTCCAGTATCTTTGCTCTTCTGCATTATCCCATGCAAGATAAATATATATATAGAGAGAGAGAGACAAAGTGTGGAAAGTGCAGAAAGAAATGCCAAAAAATGTTTCAGTGGGCTGTGTCATTCTAATATATTCATAAATTATTTAAATAGTTGGATAGAGAGTACAGTTGTGATTTCTTGTTGGGTAACTTCAAGACAGCAAAATTTGCAGGTAGTGAAAAAAACACTATTAGAATTCAAATTGATTTTGATGTGAAACTAACGAAACTAACACTAGAAGGAGAAAGAGAACAGATTATCTTATGTTCTCTCAGGTGCTAGAAACACTGAGATCAGCTCTGAACAAATCCCTGAACAGATCCCATCTGTGGAGGCATTTATAGCCATTATGGTATCTATCACTCTTAGCAGATTTTCTTAGAAGAAAACAATCCACTTCATCTTTCTTATTATAGGAAAAAGGATGTTCACATGAGAGCAGGCTACTTCATTGTAAAACAAAGACAAGGACACATGAGCGGTAAAAACACAAGTGCCAAGAGAAAACTTCCTACAAGTTTCTCAATTATGATTAGTTGGCTATTTTATCTTGTGCTCAAGGAATACTCATAGCACAATGCAAACATGAAAGACAAGCTAAATGTGCAGCATAGCACAGTGCTGGCCCGTGCCTACTCAGGTTGTCTGCAATGCAGTCACTAACTTACAGTGTATAACAATCTCACAGATGTGTCTGTTGCTCAGTGTAGACATGGCCTTCCAAAGACTTGGTAGACCTCAAGTAAATTCGCAGATGACACCAAATTGGCTGGAAGTGTGGATCTGCCTGGGGGTAGCGAGGCCCTACAGAGGGATCTGGACAGGCTGAAGAGCTGGGCTGAAGCCAATGGGATGAGTTTCAACAAGGCCAAATGCTGGGTCCTGCACTTCGGCTACGACAACCCCAGGCGACGCTACAGGCTTGGGGTGGTGTGGCCGGAGGACTGCGGAGAGGAAATGGACCTGGGGTATTGATTGATGCTCGGCTGAATATGAGCCGACAGTGTGCCCAGGTGGCCAAGAAGGCCAATGGCATCCTGGCTTGCATCAGAAACAGTGTTGCAAGCAGGAGCAGAGAGGTGATTGTTCCCCTGTACTCAGCTCTGGTGAGGCTGCACCTCGAGTACTGTGTCCAGTTTTGGGCTTCTCACTGCAAGAAAGATATTGAGGCCCTGGAATGTGTTCAAAGGAGGGCAACAAAGCTGGTGAGGGGTCTGGAACACAGGCCATATGAGGAGAGGCTGAAGGAGCTGGGAATGTTCAGCCTGGAGAAGAGGAGGCTCAGGGGAGACCTCACTGCTCTCTATAACTTCCTGAAGGGAGGTTGTAGTGAGCTGGGGGTCGGCCTCTTCTCTCGTGTCATGAGTGATAGGACCAGAGGGAATGGCTTCAAGCTACGGCATGAGAGATTCAGGCTGGACATGAGGAAGTATTACTTTTCAGAAAGGGTGGTCAGGTACTGGAATGGACTGCCCAGGGAGGTGGTGGAATCACCGACCCTGGGGGTGTTCAAGGAAAGGCTGAATGTTGTGTTGAGGGGCATGGTTTAGTGGGAGCTATTGGGAATAGGTGAACGGTTGGACTGGATGATCTTTTAGGTCTTTTCCAACCTTGGTGATTCTATGATTCTATGATTCTATGATTCTAGAGTCAGTCTCATTCCCAGGACTTCAGTCTTGCATCTCTGAGGCAGGAGAAGTTGAGCTTCCTGAAGCATAAGAGACGGCTATGAAACTTTGTGATGTTATTTCCTGCAGCTGTTAAGCATTAAGGCAGTTTGAAATTGAGGCATTTATTATTGTTTCATAGAACAAGTAAAACTAATTTTTTTATATCTGTAAGTTCAGACAGGTTTTCTGTGTTTATACTTCCAATCCTCATTCAGTATCTACAGTATTTGGATTTGAGTAAGGGTATATTTCAGCCCCTCCAAGGACAGTGTCTATTCAGAGGACACACAGAAGGCACAATTTTAAGATGACCTATCAAAAGTGAAATAACTAAAGTACCATCTCATCTAAATGTTCATGGGTGGTGGTGATAGTACACAAGGTAAAAATGCCAAATATTTTGCATATATCTGCACATTTTAACCACTCAGGATATCTGCTCAGACACAAAAAGCAGTAAATCAAGTTGTGATGCTATTTATCAAGTTTGGAACTGTGCAAAGAGGGAAGGAATCACTAGGCATAGCTCAAGCCTTTTTCTTTGTATATATATACTTGAAAATATTGAAAAGATTGCCTCTGTGTGTGCTTTGCGTATAAAATACATATGTTGAATAAATATTACTCTCAACAACTGTCCTGTAATATAATAGAGGTTGATGACATGTGGAAATGAATAGGTGAGGAATTTACTTTCACAAAGTCAAGGTCTATTACTGTATCATCTGAAAGTCATGATTTATGTGGTTCAAAGCAGACCAGCCAAGGTTTTCCTTCTTGATCTATACAAAGACAAGGCCTAAAAATGAACCTTTCTGCAATTTTGTGAAGATTTTCAAGCTTGTTAAAGACTTTCATCCTCTTTTAAAGATGAGTTACATCTACGTATCCACCAACTCATTGGTCAGAAGCAGAAGCTAGTTCTGTAATCAGCTGACAAAAACCAGCACCTGATAATTGTAACATATATAAAGAAATTCTGAATTTATAGCAGTTCAGATTGTTGGTTCTGAGTATGTTGCAATGCAAATGATAACAGACTTGTATTAGAGTAGTTACACAGTGATTTTTATAGCAAATGTCTGGGCACTGAAATAATCCACCCTTCTGGATGTTGATGGTGTCATTCCTACTCCACTCCTCACCATCTCTTGCAGAGAAGCTGGTCTTTATTACTTTATTACAGTGGGGCCCAACACAGTACAGTTTAATATTATTTTTCCTCTAATTATAAAGGTAATTTCATTTTTCCTAGCCATGTGAGGTTTGCTACTTTCATTTTTTCTATGCTCCCTCTAAGATTACAGCTTCCATAAAAAGGCATCTGTGTCCCTCATTGCTGCTGTTTGACTGCTGCATTCAGTAAGTGATCATCTGCTACTTTTAGGTTCTCGGTCTTCAATCTTTGTATAGTTTGACTACGTACTTGCAGTGCTTGGCACAAATAATCTCTACTCCAAGTGTCTCCCCTCTGGTTCTTTTGGGACCTAAGACTACTCTTCATAGCTATCTGTGTGATGAACATGTTTGATTAGATATTGTAAGGACTAAATTAGTTTAATAGACCATGCTACAAATTCTTCATTCTCGATAGTAGACTTCATCCACATGGAGTGAGAGGCTAGAAAGTAGATACCTTTATGGGTATGTGATAATGGGGACTACAAGTTATGGGGCACCTCAAAACGGATTTCTGTGGTTCTCTTCTGTGTTGGAAGACCTCTGCTTTCTTTAATAAAGTATGTGTCCCTGAGTGAGTGTGTGATGAACACACAAGTTCTTTGGTACGTTTGTACCAGAATGGGTTTCCTAAGTGAGACACTCTCTGCTTTTCTTATTGTCAAAAGGTTTGTTGGAACACTTACACCAACTTGTCGGTGCTCAGTCAAGTTAGAGGGCTCTCACAGTTTCCTGTAGCATCAGAATAGTTCTCTGAATAATTCTTCTTCAACATACATCTCATATACCATTCACTTACAAGCAAGAAGTTCCTGTCCCTCTAATCAATTAATTGGGCCTAGCTTCTTCCAAACAACAGTGATAAAGGATGAAAGCTTTCTTACGTGTAATAAGATTAACAGTGCATACAAACAGAACCTCCTGTTAAGCTTAGACACAAACAGATACCATTTGCTCTCTGCCTTACACTCCAGACTCCCAAGGTTTCACAGTGATAGGTCTATCAGAGAGTCTGATAAGCTCTTTGGTGCCTTGCTCACTGCTACATCTTCCCCCACACCAACTCACTTAAATTAAATAAGGGTTTATGCTAATTGTGTGAGAAAGGATTTTATGAAGCTCATCTTGTGAATGAGGTTTACAATTATGAAGTACATCAGAGCTGATTACAGGGTGAGAAAAGTACCTAGTGTCTACACTAGCATTGCCTCAGCATGATTTGTTCTATTGCAAGGATCATGTATTGTCAAAAATAATGATTTCATTAGTGACTGGTTTATGACAATATTAATAAAGAATGTGTGCATTTATTAATAATTTACTACACTTGAATATTACAGGCAAATTGTATCTGGTAGGGTTATGTTAATGACAATGTTATGTTGGTTCTTTTTCCTGAAAAATCTTTCAGAGTCGCTGTAGTGAAATCAGTGATAAGTTGCATAAAATGTAAGACAATTTGTCTTACATATTTATTCCAATATGATACTAGATCTCTGATTAATGAGATTAATTAAGAAAATTTTGAGCCAGGCAAATAATAGGATGTTCTCCTTAAATGACAAATGCTACTTTGTCTCAGATGTCTTTTTGTAATGACATAGAATACAATTACTGTATGAGATCTGAAATTAATAAAAAGGTTTGTATCTGATCCATTTTTAAGTTGTTTTAAACTGGTGCAAAGTGGAAAGAACTGTTCAGCCACTCAAGCAGAATTTTTATGATACTTGTCTTTTTTTTTTGAGAAGGAAATGACGTGGTTTTCATGAACCCTAACAAAAACTATCACTTGAACTGAATACCAGAATACTGCTTTTCTATTATAAAAGACAACATGCAAATCACTGTACTACATAACACCAGCAGAGCAATTAATAATACCAGTTTAATGGACTGTCTGGCTACAATTAAATGAAACAGGGAGTAATGTTTACATGCAAATATAGAATTGTGAATACTACTGCAAACTAAGAATTTAAAAGAAGACAAACTCTAAGTTTATTTAACAACAAAAATATATGCATTAGACTTAAAGGGTCATCATTCTAAAAAAGCTAAAAAGTTACTGCTTAAGAAAAAAGTATTATCTAAGAATTATTTTAAATTGCACATATAAACCTGGTGTAACTCCCTTTAATTTGCTGTGTGACTTCAAATTGTAACTAGAAGCAGAGTTTGTCCTGCTGAATATAATGAAATATTTTCTGTTGACAGTAACAGTTATTTATTCTATTGAAATTCAGAGCAGTTTGCAGTCATCAAAAG
The DNA here is from genome assembly GCF_019232065.1 of Centrocercus urophasianus. Lineage (NCBI taxonomy): Eukaryota > Metazoa > Chordata > Aves > Galliformes > Phasianidae > Centrocercus > Centrocercus urophasianus. Next base: position 18,631,431 of record NW_024884767.1, read on the forward strand.
CATCTGCAGTTAGTGATTAGAACCACTCTGTGTCAGGGCTAAATGGGGAAATGGATTTTAGGAAAGAAATCCTTAATAATTCCGTAGAATAAAATTTATGTCCAATTTTTAATTAGTTTTAACTAGCTTAGGGACTGGATTAAAGGTCTTAAGTAAATGTGTTTACTTTATCCCATTAAAGAATGAATGAAGCAGCTTAAATATAGAAAACTTGAGTGACCAAATCTAATTGTTTAGTTTAATACTATGTAAAGTACATATGGTACTTAGCAGATAACATTTTCTCCTTCTAGACCACAGGACTTTGAATAAATGTAGTGAAATTCTAAGGAAAGTTGCAGTGTTTTACTTTTATCTGTTTGGACAAATATATACGTTGCACAAAGAATAGTAGTGGTTTGTCAAGCTGCTGTTGCTTTGATTACCTGGGCATATATGTATATTGGGAATTTAGAAGCAGTTATATAAAATTCAAAGCCTTTTGTTGTTGTTGTTTTTTCCCCCTGAAATTGGTCAGAAAACATCAGTAGCAATCTGTGAGTTTGATTGATGCAGAGCACATAACAATCTGGCCATTGTTTAGAAGTATTCCATTTAGGATTTAAAAATTAGTATACATAAAAAATTGTTTGAGTGCATTTCTTTTATATTCTGGAAGTCCACTGCCCAGCATATATAAGAAAAGTACTTAAAAAAAAAATTGGAGGACATGCAGTTGCCCTTTAGGATGTTGCTGACAATGAAGAATATCTAATTATGTGAAGGAAAACAGACTTAACATTTTATTTTTGTCTTAAATTCACAACTAAGCTTCAGAACATCTTATCTCTGTCTAGGAGACATGAAATAAAGGAATTGCAGCACTTAGCATTCCTAAAGTATTCTTTCTTAGTATTCTTTACGTACTATTCTTTCTCCCTTTCTAACATTTTTAACATTTCTAAATGTCTTTGTATGACCAAAGAAATCAAAATATAATAACCCTGGAAAATCTCACAAGACTTTATTTTGTTCCTTGCTCATCTCCAGAGTATCTTAGTGCACATGCAGATATATGCTCATGAGGTTGTTGAGGTCCTTTCGGAAAAGAAATGAAACCACAAAAAGGTACAAAAAATCTCAAGGTTTTACGGGAATTCAGATCTGAGATTTGTGTGGTAACAGTGACACAAGGGTTAATGTACATTCATCCATTTACTGCAGTGCTATCTACTTGTGAGTCATGGTATTATTTATACCTGACTATCTTTCCCTCATAGTGCTTTTTAAAAGTTTATTATCCTTTAATCTGCTATTACTCTCATCCTTCCCCTGGACTGAAAGAAAGAAAAGCTGGTTCCTCCTCTTAGTTCTGTTTCAAGAGAAGTCTGTTTATGTTCCAAGTGTTACTTCACACTCTGTAGGTTACCCTTCACTGCAGTATGAGTTGAAGAAATTCTAACTGAGCCTTGTAATGAAAGGGTCTACCACAAGAGAGATTGAGAAGTTCAGTCTGGGTTTACTCAAGCTCCCTCTTTTTGAAATTCTGAACCGTGCACAAATGGTTCATCAAACTCTCTTTGGCAGCACTTTTCAGTGAGGTGGGCACACTTTCATTGTTTTAGTCAAGCTTCAAATATCTAATTTGTTTTCAAAGAGCTTGGGGAGTCATTTTAGTTCTGCTGTGTAATAGTGCAAATGAGCATATGCTTTTTTTTCAGAGAATCAGTTTTCCTAGTGGGACCAGATCTGCACTTTCTTTAGTGTTCCTCCATTGAAGCATTCTAGCATTGAAAAAAAATGTTCTCTTTATTTATATCCTGAAATATTGTTGTTCTTCAGTGAATATCAAAGACCTCTTCACAAGTGCTAAATTGGCATGCTATTATCATTCTTGTTCATGGGTAGGGTCATCTGTTTCTTCTGTTGGTAAATCTACCTTCTGAAGAATTTTGGCTTTCTGTGGTGAAATAAAGCCTGATGATATAACTTAGTTGTTTCTGAGAATAGTGAAACACTGTGAACCTAGCTACATGAAAATCAGTAGAACTGTCATGTTCATGAGGTTTTCAGAACCTTGCTGGTGTCAGAACGCTGTGTTCTAAGAAGAATCATTAAAATGTTCATTCAGACAAACTTTTAATAGAGAATGCATAAAGCACATAGTTGATACTGAAATGCTTTTTATTGCTAATGCTTCCTATCAAAGCCTCATGGTGAAAGCCCAACTATCACTATAATAATTCTAATAATATACTCAGATGCAGCATTGTGTCTTTACTGGGCTTTTACTTTGACTTTGATTTTCCTCTAAAATAACTACCATGAATATTGTTCAGCTGAGTGAAAATTTTCAGTGTGTGGGTTTTCTTCACTGAATAAATTACCTAAATACTTAATTGAATAATATGAAAATATTTTACCTGGGAAAACTAAAGAATAAATAATTTCAGTGGTAAAAATATTCTTTATAACAATGGCAGTGAAAATTCACTCTAGTATAAATGAAACTGTGAATGGATTGGTATAGTGACACTGTAGATAGTAGGTTTCTTCTTGAAGAAAAGGACCAAGAAGCACAGCTGAAACATGGTAATCTCATAAGGGGGATGAAGTTTGACTAGGTCAACTTCCATAGAAATAAGCTAAGACAGAATCAAAGGGGTGATTTCAAATCATTCAGAGCTATAGTAAGGGGTAGTATGTTACATCTTGTTTATCTGTTTTTCTTTACTGCTGAAGCTGTATTAAGATGTGGTTGATGCTTATGTTATGAAGGCAAAATTTATTTTATGACTGTCAGGTTATTTGTGCTAGTTGAAAAAATACTTAATCATCTCCTCAGAGAAGGAAAGTAGATTTTGGTCTTATTCTTAGAGGTCAGATATCACAAAACCATAGGCAATATTGGCAACTTCACAAACTGTTACAAGTGAGAGTAGAATGCAAATAGAGGGAATGGTACTTTATTGCTTACTTTATTTACGTAGGTCATAGTTGAAGTTCATAAGGGAATTTTCTCTCTTCCCTTTCTGTAAAAGTTCTATGGCTGAAATAAAACCTTGTCCTTTCAGGGCCTTCCATTATCTCTTGAAATCCTCAGGACCGTGCGAATGGTAATTATATCAACTTTTCAGTATTTCTATGTAAGATTACTATTTTCATTTAATGTACTGCCATACTTTATACTACCCTGTATTTTGTGTGGATGGTGCTGATGCTAATATCTGAAAAATGTTTGAAAGTTTACAAATGCTTTAAAATTGTGTTTTGGGGTTGTTGTGTTTTTTTTTTTGTTTTGTTTTTTTTTTTTTTTTTGGTCATGAAGGAAAACTATAGTAAAATGGTAATGTCAGCTAGGAAGTTGTAAAATAGCAGAAGATTCTCTCTTTGTTCAGTCAGCACTACTGCTGTGGAACAATTAAAATTGTTGAATGAAACTGATATCCAATCTACTTGTTAGATAACAATCCTATTGTGGAAGTATTCAGAATTCAGTGGGACAGGACCTTGGCCTGGCCCTGCTTGAGCAGGGGTTGGACTAGAAAATCTCCAGGAGTCCATTCCAACCTAAATGATTCTGTGGCTCTCGGGTCAGTATTTACAGGTGTTCACACAAAAGAAGAACTGTTAGAATAGTCTCCTGTAAAGAAACACTGTCAGCTTGTATGTGGTGCATGTCTAACTTTCAAGTCAGCTCACAGATTTGTCACTTTTGTGATTTCTGTGCTAAAATCTGTGATCTGTTTTTCTTAGCAGGATAACTTGGCTGCTGCTTTTGTCTATATTTATTAAAGTAGGCTCTTAGCTTGCTGCGTGGAACATGCTAAAGAACTTAGTCACTTGTAATCCATATGCCAGTAGTGTAAGGAGTTTTAACACAAGATTTCTGGGTTTCCTAAAATTGGTTCAGTGAATGTGGATGGCATATTGTAAAACTCCTTTACACTATCACTTATGACCAAGAGGTGTGGTCCTGTGAAAGGCTCAGGAGCGAAATAATGGTCTTGATGCCAAAGCAAACAAGCAGCAATACTTTAAGTCCCAAGTTCTACTGACATTCTTTCAAACAATCCTTTTTTTTTTTCTTTTTTTTCAAGTCACAAACCATGAAGATAATAAGTAGAAAGTGAAAGCTTTATGGTGTAGAATATTTGCATTAAGTCTGTGCTTTCTATGAAAATAACCAGTGCAGATAATTTGCATGTTTTGAAGCAGTAAGGAAGGCTGAGGTTTTTACAAGTCTCTGCTAACAATTCTCATAATCTATGATTAAAAAATTGCATTCTGTTGACATAAATCTGTATCTTCATTGATGTGGAAGCAAAACAGTTCCTGAACTGTATCAGTTGTTGAGAGTCTAGTACACTGTTTACCTGAGTTCCTTCTTGAGAAATACTTACTTGAGAAGGAAAACATTGTCTGTTTTTACAGTGAGAAGGGATGATGGCATTTATCTCTTTTCCATGGAAATGTTAGAGAACCAAAATACTTTGTGTATAAACATGTTTAGAGACTGGGGAAAATAAGACTATTCAGCTTTAGCCAATAAGGGCAAGGTGTGAAAAGACAAGTATATTTACAATCTAGTTAAAACTGGGGTTCTGTATTACTTTTTATTTAATATCTTAGCTGCAGGATTTTCCTGGCTCTGCGAAGGCCTTCAGCTGTTACTACCCCTCAGCTGTCATGATGCACTGTTTGCAAATCATGCCAGTTTGATTATTGAAATGGCAGTGATTTTAAAGAACAAAAGCAATCATTCCTTCCATCGTCTATTCTCTTTGTGAAGTGGTCACTACAGTTTGTTTGTTTGTTTGTTTGTTTTGTCACGCTTTTAGAGATTTGAATGGTGCCCTTATTCTGTTGTCTTACTAAAAAGATTTATCGATATGGAGTGTGCAGAAATTCTGACATGAATTATAAAGAGTGTAATTCACACATACCTATTTTCTGAAGGTTGGTCACTGAAAAACAAAATTAATTCAAGTTAAAAAGAAATTCAATTCCATGTAAATACAATAAAGAATTTGAGTATGGTGTATTAACTTCTATTCTTCAGAAGAAGATTCTGGCTCTTAGTATATGGCATTGATTAGAAACAGCAATGGCCCGAAAAAAGTGCAATTTGCATGTAATAATTGACAAATCTATAGTTGTTTAACCCAGAAGGCTGCTTAGCATTGCACATGCTGATCTCACTTCTCACCCCTAGTGGGATGGAGGAGAGAATTGGCTAATAGTAAATTCATGGATTGAGATAAGAGAGATAAAGACACTTTAATAAGAAAGGAACGGGGAAATAATAATATACAAAGTGAGTGATACACAGTGCAATTGCTCATAATTCACTGACCAATGACCAGTCAGTCCCTGAGATGCAGCCATCACCCCCTCCAACTCCACCAGTTGTATTGTTCAGCATGACTCTATATGGACCAGGACACTTCCTTGGCCAGTGTGGGTCAGCTGTCCTGGTTTGGTACACTCCCATCTTCTTGCCAGCAGGAAAGTGTGAGAAGCTGAAAAATCCTTCATTTAGTGTAAGCATTGCTAAGCAACAATTAAAACATTTGTGTGTTGTCAAAATTATACTCATCTTCAATCCCAAACACAGCGCCATATCAGCTACTAAGAGGAAAATTATCCCAGCTGAAACCAGGACAAAATCATTAGAGAAACCAAAAGCGAAGTGGGTGAGAAGTGGATAAAGGACAATGGAACAAGAGATCTTCAAAGGATGTTGTACTACTGTGTTTCAAGCACTAGTCATTTTAGTAAAATGCTGTTTAAAAGCAGGCATTGTCTTTTAATTGTACTGTATAATCCCAGCAAAGTTCTGTTACTTTGCCATCAGCCTATATAAGCACCCATATTGATGCAGAGTGCTTCACAGAATTTTCCTTAAATATCAATTTCCTGGAGCTTTTATGGACTACAGCTTTTCAGCCATTATTATAAGACTTATAAAAAATAGTTTGATATAAAATTTATGTTAGAAAAATAAAGTGTGTATCATTGCTTCTGAAAAGAAAAAAAAATCTTTTAGGTCACTAATGTACTATGATGTCAATGTAGGTAAATGTTTAATTTTCAAAGAAAGATTAAAAAAAAGAAATTTTTTTTTATGTTACCAGAAACAATTGTTTCCAATTAGGATCTATGGAAGTCCAATTGCTATTTTCATGATCTACCAGCCACATGCTAATGTGGATTAATGAAAAATGATGCTAAGGACTGACAAAGAGATCATCATTTTGTCAGCATAGTGACCTACTTATTGATGACCTATACAGCAAAACAAAGATTTTAATCTCTGTTAAGCAGGATCTAGAAGGATACAACTAGAAACGATTAAAAATGTATTATGCTTAAAAAAAAACAAAACAAAACAAACTAGAAAGAAAGTAATTTTTATGTAAGTTCTCTTTGGGAGCTGTTATTCTTCACAGATAACTGCACTTTCTTTGTGTTTCACATGTAAAATCAATTGTCAACCTCAAATGTATAATTTGGTGTCTCCTTACCACTTTCATTTACTGATAACATTGATTGTCAAAATATCTTGTAATTCAAAGTGAATTTGGTTTTTTGAATGTAAAACACGAGGCTCAGAATAGCCTTACAAATAGTCCAGCAAAGGTTATGATATTTTTCATTTAAATTTGAATTGTGTTGACAGAATATCAAATGATTTGACAGTGCTCCTGGAAATCAAATGATTTTCACAAGAAAATTAGAGTATGTAATTAAACTCTTTAATATCTTCACTGTTGACACAGGGCAGTTACACAGTGTCAGTGCAGACTGGACAATGAACTCATAGAGAGCAGCCCTGCAAATGAGGGTTTGCAGATATTCATGGATGCAAAACTGGGTATGAACTGACAGTGTGCTTACAACCCAAAAGGCCAACAGTAGTGGCCAGCAGGGTGAGGGATGGGGTTGTCTCCTTCTGCTCTGCCTTCATGAGGACCTATCTGAGGTACTGCATCCAGGCCTGGGGCTCCCAATACAAATATGGCGCAGAGCTGCTGCAACTGGTCCAGCTGAGGACTATGACCATGATCAGAAAGAGGTCTGGAGCACCTCTTCTATGAAGAAAAGTGGAGGGAGATGGCTCCAGGTTAAGCCTGGAGAAGAGAAGGCTTTGGGGAGTCCTCATTTTGGTCTTTCTGTAAAGGAGACTTAGAGGAAAGACAAGAAAACTTTTTACCAGGGCTTGTAGAGACGGGAAAGATTAAGTTACAATAGTTTTAAACTGAAAAGGGCTAGATTCAGATTGGATATAGGGAAGAATTTTTTCATAATGAGGGTGATGATATAGACATTGGAACAGTTATACGAGAAATTTTGCCCAATTTGGAAGTGTTTGAAGTTTGCTTTGACAGTGGAAGGTGTTCCTGAGCATGGCAGGAGTTTTAGACTAGATGATCATTAGAGTTCCTTCCAACTGAAACCACTTTATGATTCTATGGTTTTATGATCCTGTGCTTTATGGACTACTAAGCTAGCATTGCAGTATTTAGTACTGCCACACATATAGCTAAAAAATATTACTGACAAATATGAATAATTTTTTTGTGTGAAATTCCGAGCTGGAATACCATGTAGCAAAAAGCAAAGTTTAGGGCCTATACACCCTACAACCTTTAGAAACTTAGTATGCATATAAATTAGACAATCACAAGAAACACCAAAGCCAGTGTCTCACCTGTCCTGTATAGGTGGTCTCCTGTGGGGGCATTAATAAAGAAAGATTCCAATGAACACTCCACGTTTTGAAAAACCTAGTGGTGCTTATAGGAAATACTGACAAGTTCCAACTTTATGATACCCCGAAAACAGTGCTGGTGTGCTCTTTTGAAATACAAGACTTCTGCTTAGTTCTTAATTATTACAGGTGAATATGCAGAGGCACAGTTCTATATTAGGAAACTAAAGAATCAAATTCTGATATTCTCTCAGCTGTCTAGTCTAAAATGAGTGGAAAGTGGAGTTTGATTCCAGTTGACATCATATTTTTCTCTTAGTAAAGGGGATTTTCTAGCAGTCCCACAATAACATTACAGAGAAGTAAAGTTGTCCACTAACAGTGAGAATCAGTGCAGGCATGGTTCTGCCATACTCCCGCCCTTTATCTATCATGATTCTTCTTCCCTTCCTCTCTATACACAGTGATGAATCAGTTCTTGCTCAACTCAGCAATGGGTTGATAGGAGCAAAACATTCCCACATAAATGTTAGGATTTTGGAAGAGCAGATTCAGGATAAAACTCTCCCATAGTAAAATAAGGGAAAAGTTGCTGAAATAGGATTTTGAGTATGTGATTCTAATTTGCTGTTCCTCTTAAAAAATTCTCTCTTCAACACTTTTGGTTTGTGCTATAGCAACCGCAGTGTGGTAAAACAGTCCTTGTTCATACAATAACTTGACGAATCATATTAGAGATCTTTCGGTGCTGCAGTGTTTATCATGTTAGAATCACTTAGCTCTGCCTATGCAGTATTGTCCTTTATAGTCAAGCTAAATCCTGTAACTGCTGATTGCATGGGAGGTGTCTAAATATGGAACAGCTAACTCCTGTGTGGGACCCAGCAGTAAAGGCTTTAAAATAAACCATTTTTCTTGTAGAAGAAAATCACTGCAAGAATAAAAATAATCCATGGGAGAATTTTCTGACTGCCTCTAAATGTGGTGCAACATTTAACTCCCACTGTGCCCACCCTTCTGCCGTAGGCCTGTCATGATGCTAAAGGAAGATATTTAAAATAAAATAGGAGACACCCACTATGTGAAACCAAGCTGATCATCATCAGCATTTTGTACAGAATCTGTGTCTTGGAATGAATTATGTATTTTAGTAGTAATAGCTTCTAGAAATTGTGCATGAAACTTTTCTATGGTAAGGAGAACTAAAAAAAACATGAAGAAGGTACTGTCTGTCTTATAATGGTATAAATTTCCTTCAACATCAAGAATGTACTAATTTTCATGAAATATAGGTGTTGAAAGAGCAGCTATCTCAGGAGGTGTGGAGATTTAATTTTAGTATAAAGCAAAAAATTAACCACTGCTTTGGTGGGAAACTGCACGGTGTACAAGGGAATTGAGCTGAGAGACTGCTTTGCTTACTGGCTGTTGATTTAACTTCGCACAGTGTAACTATAAAGTTTGGCCACTGTCTTGATGTAAGTTTCTGTTCTAGTTACATATGACATTGCATGAAGCTATGTCTGGTATAGGAAAGAAAAATGAATAATATCATAGAATCATTTGTGTTGGGGGGGACACATCTTGTCTACCTCCTCTGTAATAAATAGGAACACCCACAGCTAGACCAGACTGCTTGGAACCCTGTCCAGCCTAACCTTGAATATCTCCAAGAACTGGGCATCCACCACCTTTCTGGACAACTGTGCAGTTGCCTCACTACCCTTATTGTAAAAATCTTCTTTATGTCCAATCTAATTCTTCTCCCTTTCAGTTTGAAATCATTTCCCTTTGTCTTATCACCAAATTGCTGTTAGAACTGGCAGTAAGTAATTGAATATTCTTTGGTAAAAAAACATTTTCTTTTTTCCTACATAGCCAAATAAAATGCTTTCAAATCATAGAATCACAGAGTAGTTGAGGTTGGAAGGAACCTCTGGCTGCCAGCTGGTCCAGCAGTGCATCTCTCTTGCCTTTGTCATTGCCTTTTGTGCTCTCCAGGGACTCATTTGGATTGCTTGCTGTATTGTCCTTCCAACAGCTATGAAGATGGCTTAAATCCCCATGAGAACAGGGACTTCCTATGTGTCTGCAGAAGGCCACATATTCAGGTGGCATACAGTTGGCATGCACTACAGTCTCACTGACACTGGTCTGCTCATGAATTCTTACCTGTGAAAAAAATTAGTTGTAGTTCTAAAGTCATCCAAGTCCACACAGCACTTCATGCATTCCCACATTTTCTCACATACGGAAAGCTTAACATCCCTGTCTCGTGGGTCTGGTTTTCCAAACAGACGTGCACTCCAATCAGCAATACAACAATACGTCTTACCTTAAAAAATGTCTGGCCAGTCATTTTATTATAGCCAGGCATGATCCAATGAACATACACTTCCTTAAGGAAATATTACTAGCAGAAAACACAGCGACTGGACTTGGTACTCATGCTAAACAGCACAAGGTTCTAATTATGTATACAGCAAAGACATTAACTATGAATAGAACTTGGAGCTTCTTCCTAATCCCAAGTATTTCCCACTCATACACTCCAAATCTCAATTTTCTTTTCCAATCAAAAACATGCTTCCCTAATCAAACTCAGTGCATTCATTATACCAGGTAATAGAAGAATAAGACTGCTCTTATACATGATCTAAAAAAAAAAAAAAAAATCACTATCTCATTCAGTAGTCAGCATTCATGAAGATAGATATCTTCAGAACAACAATATTCTCTAAAACATTGAATCCAAAGAATTTTTTTTTTTTTTTTCAAGGTGCTGGGTTCAAAAGGAAGACAATAGTGCTAAGGAAATTTTTTCTCTTTTTTTTTTTTTTTTCTGTGTGTGTGTTTGAACTGTATGATGAAAAATGCTGAAAAAGAGAATTTCAAACAAGTTTTATGCCTGCAAATTGTTCTGTGCAAATATTGCCTTGGAATGGGAATTAATATTGCAATCAGATTCAAACTGAGAGAAAATTTGAACACCTGCATGTAAAAAGTGAACTATTGGAGTTGCTGAATTCTCCTCATTTTCTATTTAAAAAAATAAATAATACTGAATACAACAAAAATGCGTGTTAAATGACAATTGAGTGTAAAACATAGAAATGATAGTGATTTGTAATATCTTTATTCTGCAATACTGTTGTCTGGAGACTTTTCATAGTAGTTAGTATAAGTTCATTTGCACATGCCTTGTCATGGGTAGCAGTCAATGTAGTTAATATTGCAGCCACACTTTCCTGTTGCCCCGTTTCATTGCTGATACTTATCTTGCTTATATGAAACTCTAAGCTCCATTGTATTCACTTCCATGTTTAAATGTCAAATGTAACATTTAATTCTTTCTTTTCCCACACTATTTTTTCTTCCCTTTCTTCTCTTATCCTGTCAGATTTGCTTATTGATTCTACGGGAAACTTGCATATTTATATTCTACATCACTGCTGCCCCAATTCTGAGAAACATGAAGTGGAGGCATGTTTTTCCTTTGGTTTGTAGTAGAACATTTGATTACTAAGGCTGTTTTTATGATGAGCTCAGAATCTTGAAATATCGAAGTTTATGACCATCTTGAAACTGAACAAATGTAGGTGGCTTTTAGCACTGAATCGCAGACTTTGCAAAAAGAAAAATCTGTACTTCAAGCTTCTGAATACAAGTGAAAAAGAGAAGTAAGAGCAGTAAGAGTGCTGTAAGTGCACTTTATTATAGTCTGAGTTGGAATAATTGGAATGTATCATACCTATTAAGAGGGCTCTGATAGTCTTTTGTCCAGTAATCAAGCAAAGCTTCTTCTTTCTCCATGTGATGTAGACTTTTTCTTTAACTCGGTTGATGAAGCACAGCAGTAGTTCTAAAGGTCTCAAGAGAAGATGTATGCATCTGAATTTGTTTCTGAATCCAATCTGACGAATGTTAGAGCTTTCTATCACTCTGCATAGAATAGTATAGACTAGGTGTTCAGGACTTTGACAAAGTACCATATGTGCCTCAGTGTTTATACGTACACAGGATTTAGGTTGCAGTGGCAGGTGCTGAGGTATTTAAAGAGTCTCAAAGCAGTTGGAAAATATTTTGAACCATATGTGCAGAAAAAGCTCTTACAGTGGTACAGTGACAAAAGCAAAGGAATACAACTGAGAGGGGCAAAATAGACTGCTTTATACTTACTCATAAACTTCTTTTTTTTTTTTTTTTTTTTCCCCTAATGAAAGAGGGTTCCTGTAGGAGCTACATCTGTGGGTAACCTTCATTTTGAAAAACAACAATAATAATAATTATATCTGTATATAGTTTACTAACATATTTATGTAAGTTTTTTATATCTGAATGACATCAAATCAGAATGAACACTGATTTACTTGAATCTGTATTTCTTCATACATAGTGTTTATCAATTAGTGAGTCTAATATTGGTACAGTGCAGTTACACTGACCACAAAGACTTGAAGTAATTATGCCTCAGACCAGTCACTAGAGCGTTGCAGGAGTCATTGGGACTTAAACTGAACTTTTTGGGGATAAAGAAGTAGGACAAAAACTATCCAGTGCAAGACACATCTAGATGGATAGTAAGATTAGGATAACAAATGCATATCCATATAAGCTGCTACTAAGTGTTTAACAACAACAATGGAAATACATTCTCCTTGCTCCAGTGATGCTGAGCTATCTGCCTCGACTCTGTATTACAGAAACAATTCACAAGCCCCCTAAGGTGAGAGAAAACACATTCTAGATGAAACGTGACTATTAGCAGGCACACATTCAGTTACCAAAATGGTGACAGCATTTGTAAGACATATATAATATTTGGTAATTTGGTTGCATGGATTCCCCATTTTTATTTTAACATTATGTGTCTCTTAGATTTGTCTCTCACACTGTGTCTATTCTGAGTCTGATTTATGCTAATGTCTTTTTTTTTTTTTTTTTTTTTTTTTTTTTGGGAGTTATTTTCTTATACTTAGGTTCTACCTTAGAATATCTTAGGAGCTGACACTCAGGCAGAGCATAATCATCACTTATTGAAGAAGGTATTTTATTGGGACCAATTGATATACTTCTGTGGTATTTACAGTGTCTCCTTTGTGGTCTCCAGATGGAATTTAAGATGCTGGTTATGACCCATGAAGTCCTAAATGGCCTATCAAGAATTAAATCTATCCTCGTGCTGTTTAGCCACAGCTGCTACCAACTGATATATAAGAGACATGGTAGTTGGCAGAATGTTATCCATGAAAGCTCTTTCTCTCGAGTGCAAAGTGGTTTGAAATTGGCAGATTTCTGGGAAGCCTGCAGCAGATGTTCAGTATAGCTGTTTGGAGAGCAGTAGAGGCAAGGACTAGAGGAGGTAAACTTCTGCCTGAAATTTCTGAAAGACACTGACATTCACTTGAGATCTTAAGTCTCATCATTATCATATAAATTATTTTATACTGCCAAGTAGCAATAAATAACATAATCATATCTGAGCAATGGAACCTTGTTAATTAAAAAAACATCTAATACTCAACTGATCTTCCGAAGCACTATCCTTACCTCAGAATAATGAGTAATGAAACACAGTAACAAACAATGTACTAAATCTACAAAACATTAATAAAACTTATTTTGTATGCACTTTTAAAAATGATTCATTCTAAACAGCATTTGTAAAAAATTTTAGTATTTTTGACAAATACATTGAATTTGTTTGCTTAGGTAATGGTATACAGAGGTTGGATGACTGACAAAATTGAGTACTGGTCATGGAATAATTATTTTTTCACTCTGCTGTTTACATCTCTCAAAAGTCCAGTCATCTGAGGTTAGATTTCCTCCCCTAAGAGAGTACAGGTACCTAGAAGATTGTAACCAGCTAAAACATACATAGATAAAATCACTAAGGGTACAATGTGGTTGCTATTGATGGAATTTATGATTTATACATTTTAGTCTAGTTGAATACTTGGGGAAAATCTATAGTTTCCCCATCCACACCCAAAACAAATCCAAAATAAAATCCAGCTGTGCAATGCAAGCTGAGGAGGAAATGAATTCCCTGGCAGTGCCAGGGAAGTAGAAGCTGTCAGTCATACTTTCATATTAGGCAGAACATATGAGCAAAGCAAATTTTTGCTTTTTTTTTCTTTGCTTTTTTTTTTTTTTTTCATCATCAGACAATGGGAAGTATCTCATTTCACAGTCCAATTAATTTTAAAAGAATGTGAATTACTTAAGGGTAGAATGCTGACAGACAATAGAACGACTAAGGCCTAAGGCATTCAGTAGGCCTGAGGCACTATACAGACATATGTTTTTAAAGCTTATATAAAGCAAACAAGCAGAAATAACAAAAGAGAAAAACTACACAGCATTTTTTATTCTCTCTCAGGATAATAGAAAGAAGAAACAAAATGTGGCTACGAATTTTTCATGTTTCCTAGATGGACAGATGAACAAGAATGAAAACCCTAGAACCAGTAGTAGATACTGCACTGAATCTAAACAGAAATAGTGTTTGGTGTTTCAAGTAGGATGCAGCCTGGTTCTAGCTAGGAGTACTTTTAGTCTGTGAGTAGGCATAGCAAAGAAAGTCCTCAATAGATCTTTTTTTTTTTTTTTTTTTTTTTTCTTCCTTAAGCGTCAGATTTACAATATTCAAAAATTTATTGAATTCCACTGAGTGGAACGGACATGTTAGAAGAAATTTAGGATGCCATTTTGCAAAGAAGAAGAAAAAAAAGCTAGTTGAATTTTTTCATGTATTAAGTTAAATAGCATTTAAATACTCCTTGAAAATTGGTCACGTTTACACTATCTGTTAAGTGAACAGACTTGTTAAGAACATTAGAATTGCTACTTCTGTGCTTTGATAAAGGCAGAGAATTATTACTACTTAATAATGTAGTATTTTGTATATATTGTATTACTGCTTAATCATCATCAATGTTGCACATAGTCGAGATTGGTTCACTTTCAGATGTTGAAGAGTCAAGATGCAGAGGCGATTTTAAAATTGTTTTCCAACAAGCACGATACAACATTGCTTGAAGGCATTACGTTCAAAGGCTGGTTTGTGCAAAGAAACAGAGGTTCCAGAATCTTATTGTCTCCCTATTCAGAAAACACTTCATGTCTCTCTCAGTATTTTCAAAACACAAAAGTTGGGGTTTTGCCATACTTTGGCAACTTTTGGAACAGTAATATGGGAGTTTTGGGGGCTATACAATTTTTGATGGCCAGATGAAGCAAAGAACTTCAAAGCCTCTTAGAAAAAAACACTCTCTCTCAAGTGTGCTGATAGTTTTTAGAGGAAATGAAGAGGCTGGCTGAGGATAACAGGTTATTATTTATTACCGCCAGATTAAAAGGTGTCCTCACAGTTCAGGACATCACAAGAACAAGCCTTTTATTTCTCGATATAGCATATGCACTATTTGCAGACCGACGATGTTGAATAAGCTGTTACTACTCGTGACACGTAGCTGAAGGTGCTCCGCGTTTTGTCTCTCGGTTTCAAGTACATTTCCACATGGGTTGCAGTTCTATCGCTAGGTGGGAGTATTGCTCACCCAAATCAGCCTTGTTCAGAAGCGGTTTGGTTTTCGGTGGAGTAATAGGAACTGCGTACTCTGATGTGTTAATTACTGAGTGGCAGAGGGACAAGCTCCAAACAGCTAACTCCCTTTAATTTTAATGTAATTAAACGTATGTTAGGAGATTAGGAGTGAATTTTTTGGAAGGCCACGCATAGAACAAAAAATTATTAGGCTAAAAAATACTTTATCTAATAATTGTCCAGCTCCTTTTGTATTCTTTCTGTATTTGACTTTATTTCTTGGCCTTCGTCACCTCCCTCTTCCCCCCAGGTTCTGTAATCAGCTGTCTATGAGTATTAGCATCTCACAGAACTGAGATTTGTCTCATCTTGACAACTGAAAATCTTCCCTCACAAAGAACAGCTTTCTTTGCAGTCTGTAAACACTTCCATGTCATTGTTCCTGAAATAGTTTTTACCCACTGCTTTGTCTGCAAAAGGTTCAGCAAACAGAAACTAAACAGAAATTAAACAAAATGAGATACTGCTTGAGTTATGCCAAGACTTTACAGAAAATCACTCATTACTTACTGGTAACATTTGTTCATTTTCCTCCAAGCATAAATGTTCAGGTCCCTCACTTGTGCATGTTCACCATGTGCTTGCTACAGCATCTGTAACTGAATCTACGTGTGAGATGTCAATTAGTTCTTTACACCTGCTGGTCTTCAGCTCTGCTTGGGAAAAGCTAGGAATGATTTTCAAAATGCAACAACTCTCAATTGTTTCAAATGTGGTGACTGTAACATGATCCGTAGTCACATCCAGTTCCTCAAGCTCATTCACTACATTCTGTTTGCAAAGCTCAGTTTTTTGTTTAGGAGAACAATGATGTTAGATATTAGTAGGGATGTTCATTATACCCTTTAAGGGTAGGTCCAAAGAAATTGGAGCAGAACATTTGTATGTTACAAACTAGATTCCACTTCCATGTCTCACGTGTCAAAGTCTCTTTAAAGTGGCATCCATTATATATTACTTACAGAATAGTACTCCCTCCTGTTCTACAGTTCTCCAGCTAATTCCTAATAAAGTTCATTTAAAAACATTCAAAACGTGATCCCTGAATTACCCCTTGGATATGTAGGGTAAAGCATGCCACTGAAGATACTTTTTAACCCAATTGTGATATGAAAAAAAAAGCGCTTTCTCCTCCACATTGACTCTTCGTTCACTGTTTTGGAAAGATGCCAAAAGTAAGACCAAAACTGCAGAAATTCAGTATCCGTTTTCTATGTATCAGTGTTGGTTTTTTTTGTTTGTTCGTTTTGTTTTGTTGTTGTTTTTAAGCTGTATAGAAAAGATACAGACTTCTTCTCTCATCTTTCCAAAGGAACAAGAAATAGTGATAAACATCTTCTATGTTTTACTCCCCTTATGTGTAGTTATGAAAAACAGGTTCATAGTTTATGGCAACATCAGGACAGCTACTCATCTTTTTGAATGAACAGCAGTCTGCTGCCTTGTGTTGTCTGTACTTTCAGAAGAAAGTACCCTGGTGAACAGTGTAGCTCAGGAGTTGCAGTACCAAGCACCTTTTTTTTTTTTTTTTTATAGCTTACTCTCTCTGGGAATTATTACTGATAAGCTGCCATTTGAAGATGGTGTCAGCTACCTACAAACTGACAATTTCCTGTCCATTTCAGGACGAAGTATCTTTGGATTCAGTCACGTAGGAAAGAATGGCTACACTTCTACACCAAATTGTTCCACAATTTGAATTTGCATTTGTTAAAAACTGCTGCATTTGTGAAAGGGGAATGGTGTAAATTTCCCATGTGGATAACTGGGCTGGATTATGACTTGTCTGTACCTCCTATGAAAAGGAAGACTATAAGTTTTCTTCCTCTGCACAAATTACTTTGAGGCAGCTGCAATTACTGTTCCTCTTACTTTCCTGCAGCAGTTGTAGAGTGATGGGAGATGGCTGTATGAAATTGAGGGTGAAGTGGACTATGAAAATACATCTGTAGGTTCAGTAAGGAATTGATGTTTCTGACATAGCTCCAAATTTGTAGCATTTAATTACTCCTGGCCTAATGTTAGATCTTAAAAGCATCAACTAGCACTTCTTTGTATCAGAACTAAAGTTGATTTTCATGTGACATTGCTAAAACATTGTTAAATAGGTAAAACTATTTTTTCCTAATCTAATTTTCTAATGTTTAGAAACAGGTGTGAGCAAATATCCTAATGTTCTCTCTTTCTTCCTACACCATTTGGGATCTCAGGGTCCTCCTACTTCTCTGTATGTAACTGTCTGCTACAGGTACCACAGTGTTTGTACTTAAGATGACACGTACAATAGATATATACATTTAACCTCTTCTTAAATTAATCCACACTTTGTTGGACACTACATCAGTTCTTCACTACATTAGTTTTTGAATTAAAGATTGTATAACATTACAAACTTACCAATTTTGTAGTGACTCTTGTTAACATACATTGATATGAAAAAGAACAGGTGGAATTCTCAGCAAAATAACAATAGAAAATACAAATAAAAGTGATTGTTTAATGGGTAGGTAAGCTGTATCTCTCTGCAGCCATTCAGACTCTCTTCTAGGTGTAATCCTTGTTCTAAGGTTTTCTATATTCACTTCTTGAAATTAATCAGATTAGGAACTGCACAGCACACATTCAGAGGAAGAAAGAAACAAAAGAGGCAATACTTCCTTTTAGAACAATATTCTGTGGAAAATTTGCCCCAAAGATTCTGCGTAGAAGAAAGTCTGCTTACCTTACAGCAATATGTAAAAAGCTCCCAGAAGCCCCATTTTTTCACTACTTCCTCCTTATGAAAAGGTGGACTGTCACAGAAGTACTTGCTAGCTCCTTGACAGAAGTGAAGGCTTTTTAGTAACACAGACTTTTCTCGCCGTCAGTGCCTAGTTCATCTACCCACAGTGGATGTTTATTTGATAGTTATTTTCCTTTGGCATTACGTGCTGCATCTAATGATATTTTAATGAAGTTTATTCTTTTCTGAATGGGTTTTTATGTTTGCTAAACCACAAATACCATTTCACACACTACTAATACATGGTATACTGAATGGTTTGTTTATACTATCTGATTAAATCCTGGTTAATGTGGCATGAAATATTTTTTAAAATGGCTTTATTATGCAGGAGTATTATAATTACCATTAACAATTATTCATAAAAATACATCAATTAAGCTTGTAAATGGGTCATCTAGCATTCTTGTGATGCTTCACAGCTGAAGGAGAGACAAATTTTGTTTTCATACAGAAGTGTCACCTGAGATGATGTTTCTTCCTAGGTTGTCACTAACAGATAAACAATGATAATTAAAAAATCTGTAAATAATTTTCATGCATTTTACAGTCAACATCAACAAAACTCCCCATAGAAACCCTGGAAATAAAAAAAAAATATAACAACTGAAGTAATAAAAATTTTCTGGCTGCAGAAAGAAGTGAAAATCTGCCAATGATATATTGCTATATTTCTCCATATTGGTGTAGGACCATTGGTTTTATGCTTTTCACTTGATAAGTGGAGGCCACTTTTGAAAATCAAAGCTAATAAATCCCACTGTTGAAAAGATTGGATGAGGAATTCTCCAGTGCAACTGTTTTGCTATTCTGGGGCAAGGTTGAGCATGCTGGGATGCAACAGAGTATGAAAAATCTTGCTTTTATAAGTTTCTGTTTTTCATTCAGTTATTTGAGAGGTGTTCTCTGAGTTAAAGCCATCTCAAAGCATACGCTGTGAGAAACCTGTTTGTCATTACAGAGACTCAAACTCACATTTCTCCTTGGCATGACCTCAACTTAACTGTGAACACTAGCCATTTTTTAAGACTTAATTCTGGATGTTTGCAGGCAGTCTAGTTTTTGCATTTCTTTTTAGCTAATACACTTAAAATAAATTTCAGCTTTAATTTTAAAAGCTAAATTTCCTTTGAGAGCCTCTCACTAGAATTCCATTTTCAATCCACAAATGGAATATGTTCAGCTATATAATTTTAAGTCAGAAAATAATAACTATCTTAATTTACAGAGCAGCAAAGAACAATTATCATTTGCTTTCACCTTCCATATTTTTGACAGACTCATATGAATTCGTCTTATGGACAGCACTGTTTGGAATGGCCAGAATGTCAGTCAAGTTACACCTTGACCAAAGTGAAGAACACAAAAAAATCTGTGTTGAGAAGTTTAGTTTAAGAGTTTAAGGTGAGATTGGAACTCCAGGAATATCTCCAAAATTTTCAACGCTACTCCTTTCTGCTATGTGCTCCATGTCAGGCAGTTCTCCCTGACTGTGATGTAGAGCATATTTTTTACATCTTGTCTTGCCCAGACTGGCCCTATGGCTATTGCATGAACTATCTTTTGTTTAATTTACTCAAAGACTTGTAGCTGTTCAGGGTCCCAAGTGAAATCATTCTTCTTCTGGGTCACTTGATAGAGAGGGTTTACAACAGACTTCAGAAAATGCGTTCTCCAAAACCCACAACACCTAAGAAAGCCTGAGTTTCCTTTTTGCTAGTCTGTGGAGACATAGCAGTTTCTATGTTGATCACATCCATGAGTATCTGACAATATCCATCTCACCGTTTTATTCCCAAGAATTGGATCTCCCATGAAAGTCCCTTGACCTTACTTTACTTTATGGCAGAACAGTTTTTTAGTAGGATTTGAATTATTTACTTCCCTTTCTAAAAACTTTCCTCTGCTGTGTTGCCCCACATGATGTCATCAATGTATTGCAGGTGTCCAGGAGTTTCTTCATGTTCCAGTGCAGTCTGGATCAGCACATGACAAATGATATGGGCATGTTTGCACCTCTGGGGCAGTCAATTCTGGGTATCCTAGATTCTCCTTTAAGAGAAAGCAAACCATGGCCTGCACTCTGCTTTCAGAGGTACTGAGAAAAACGCATAAGCCATGTCAGCTGTGTCACACTACTTGACTGCCTTCGACTCCAGTTCATGTTGGAGTTCTAACAGGTCTGGCACAGCAGCTCTTAGCAGTGGTGCGACTTCATTCAGGCTGCAACAATCCACTGTCAGCCTTCCCCTTCAATTGGATTTTTGACTGGCCATATGAGACTGTTAAAGGGTTAGCAACTCTTGCTGATTGGCTCTTGGCTCTTCAGTTGATGAATCAGCTTATGCATGGGAATCAGAGTCTCAACTGGTGCAGTACTCCTGCTGGTGCACTGTTGTTGTAGAAATCAGCACCTGCTGTTCCTGTATGCTTAGCAATCCCACAACAGAAGGATTCTCTGAAAGACCCGGGAAGGTAGACAGTTTCTTAATCTCCTCCATCTCCAGTGCAGCTATACCAAAACTAACTTTCTGAGTCCTTGAAGTACTCTCTCCTGAGATAGTCTACAACAAGGATGCACAAAGCCTCTAGGCCAGTTGCAATGGGTGCTTTTTACATTCATTTCCAGTTAGGCTCACTTGGCCCCCAGTACAGTTAGTGTTTGAGATTCCCCTGTCACTCTAGAAATACAGATGTGTTCTTCCCCTTTGTAACTTGGTTACATTGGAGTACACTTTGTTCTGGTATTCACTAGAGCCTTATACTTCTGTGTTTCTGATGTGCCAGGCCATCGAATCCATGTAGTCAATAAACTTGATTGTCCTTCTCTTTCACCTGGCTAGAGGCAGGACTCCTCCTGTCCTGGTTATTGTATTCTTCACTCACTTGAAGTCATGAATGCAAATCAAAAGGCTATTTATCAACCTCAGAAATAAGAGCAGATCATCTTTATCTTGGAGACTGTTCACTGAAATCTTTTTCATTCGTTTTTCCCTCTAACTCATGTTGTCTGTGTCTCTAAGCAGATTTTCCGTCCTTCTTCCACATATCCTCTCCAACAAGTAAAACCACAGGGTGACATGTGGAGTGAATCCCCATCCCCTATATCTCCGCCCTGAAGCAGTGGAATGCTGACTTCTAATTACTACGGCACTGTTCTGCACAGGTGGGGAGTGTACTGACTGAATTGCTGGAAATCCATGAGCAGTTTCTCCACAGCTGAAACAGAAGATCAGGAGGGATGGAAGAAGAAAGATTTTCTCCATATTGTCTAAGCAGGTTAGCAATTTCATCAACCACTGGTTTTTCATTATCTTTCCAGATCACTGTTGTCAGTGCGCTGGCATATGATGGTGGATATAAAAGTCTGCCACACGATCTTCAGGCAGCTGATTGTCATGTGGATCTTCAGATAAAGGATCATTACACAGGTCAATACGATACATTATTTCCAGTACGGCTAATTCCCTCAGGTACTGGATAGTCTTGTCTGTGGTGGTTCACTTGCCTGAGATACCGGACTGTTCTTGAAGGGATACCTTTTCTTCACGGCTGACAACAGTTGTCTCCATAGGGTAAAGGTGTGTGTCCCTTTTCCAATTGCTCTGTCAATGTCATCTTCTCTGGAAAGGGATCCCAACTGCCTGGCTTTGCTGCCCACTAAGTTCAGGCTATTGGCCCTGTTATCCAAGCACTGGAGTCAGGTGGCAATGTGCTCACCTGGATGACAGCTGAAGTCTTTTTGGATATCTCACCGCTCATTCAGAGTTAAGGGTCATAGAGCTAAGAGCTCTGACTCTTCCTCCTCCCATCTTCATAATGTTCTTGCTTCATCTTCATATTTTATGTTCTCCCTGATTAAGCTGACTTTTGCAGCTGTTTTTTTTTTTTTTTTTTTTTTTTTTTTTTTTTTTTTTTGGCTTCTGAAACTCTTTTCACAGGAGTTGGAGCAACTGTAGAGCCTGTTGCACTGACATAAAATCTAGAGACCTCTTTCCTTTGGGGGTACTTAGTAGTGCTGAACTTGGTAGGCATGGGCCTGGCCCCAGAGCACTGCACTTATTTGTGTTTCTCTACAACTGTCAGGATGACAGCAGACCTCCCAGTATTCTAGTAGATTTTCAGGATTATGCAGTTGCTGAGAGGTGAAGCTCCAAACCACTGACAGTGCCTGTTGCTGGGAGTACCTGCCCCTACCATCTTACATTCCCCAGCACTCAGAATTATCCTGCCTGGGGGCAGATACCTGAAGATGTTTGTAAACAGTTGTTTTCTGAAACAAAAGCTAAAAGACATTGAATAGGCACTCTAATAGTAATATGCTGGTTTAAATATTCCTTCTTGTCTTCCTCATAACCTGGCAAATTCCACAGACAGCTGTACAGCTGTAAATTGGAAGAAAATATTTAATTTCATAATTTAAGAAGGGGAGAAGGAATGATGAATGAAAACAATCGAAGAATCAAAAATTTTTCTTTTTTTTGCAGATGAAGTCAGATAAACAAACAATAGTAAGTCAATTTGAGGTAGACTCATAAATCTCATTTTAGTTTTGGAGAGTTACAGTAGTATTACAGTTTTTTAATTGATATTTCCAAAGAATAAATGTAGAATTAAGTATTGCTTCCATTGTGATCTTGCAAGATTGTGTTCTGCTGAGCTGAGAACTATTAGGATTAAAAAAACCATTCAGTTGTATTGCAAGTACATGAAGGAATTCTGTGATGAAATTTAATTTGAAGTTTGGATTTATAGGGTGTACTGAGAAGATAATATGAAAGGAAGGGTAAATTTGTTGTGGAGGTTTCATACATATTTGCATATAAAGTAATAGTGGAAAAGGGTGGATATGCATTTATTATATATGAAAAAGCAAAAATAGTTTTAGTAAAATGGACAATGCTAATGGGCAATTTGTACAGTGTACGTGAAACATGTATGATTGGAAGGTCAGTTAAGTGCAAGATACGGATTTTATTTCATAGATGTACCATGCACATTTTATGCAGGAATTAAGAAGTGTAATGAACATTTTCATATTAAAATCAGAACAATACTATGTACTGAAATAGCATGAGTTAGATACATAAAATAGTCCTCTGAGAAGACATTCCACCGTGTTTCTTCTCAATATGTTATGTTCATTTTTGAACTTTACATAACTGCAGTTAACATACTAATTAACACAGAATCATAGAGTCATTGAATGGCTTGGTTTGGAAGGGACCGGAAAGATCATCTAGTTCAAACCCTACTGCCATGAGTAGGCATGCCAGTCACTAGATAAGACCACAAAGGTACTCACGAATCCTGACCTTGCCCCATGGATGGGGCATCCACAGCTTTCCTGGGCAGACTATTTCAGTGCCTCAAACACGATTAATGGTGTACAATAGATGTTTCAGGGTACATTTGGATACAAGAGACAGGATGTCTCAGGAGTAGAGGCAAGCAAACTGCACACTCAGAACAGCACAGAGGGTTACGAGTTTTATTCAACAGAAACACACACACACATACACAAGCAGCTATTTTAAATAATCCCAGTAAGTTCCCTAAGGAAGAGCATTATTTCTTACTGACACTTAAGAGACAGTGAAATGCCAAGGAGAAGGAGATGACAGTATTCTAGCAATTCAGAAGTTCTTTCATCGCTATCCATATAATCAGTGGTATTAAAAAAATAAAAATAAAAAAAAAGTGACATTTGACATAAAGAAGTCTTTAATAGAATGACAGAATGATAGAATGGCTTGGTTCGGAAGAGAACTCAAGGAAAATCAAGTTCCAACTCCCTTGTTACAGGCAGGGTTGGCTACTGCTAGGTCATATACTGGATCAGATTACCCAGAGCACCATGCTACCTGGCCTGAGCACCTGCTAGGGATAAGACATCCACAACCTCTCTGAGCAACCTGTTCCAGCAGCTTACCACCTTCTCAATGAATCACAGAATCACACAGAATCACAGAATTGTAGGGGTTGGAAGGGACCTCCAGAAATCATCGATCCAACCCCCCCGCCAAAGCAGGTTCCCTACAGCAGGTCGCACAGGTAGGCGTCCGGATGGGTCTTGAACATCTCCAGAGAAGGAGACTCCACCACCTCCCTGGGCAGCCTGTTCCAGTGCTCCGTCACCTCACTGTAAAGAAGTTCTTGTGCACATTTGTGCAGAACTTCCTATGCTGCAGTTTCCAGCCTTTTCCCCTTGTCCTGTCTCCACTCACTGCTGAAAAGAGTCCGGCCTCGCCTTTCTGCCCCCCACACCTTAGATATTTATAGAATGAAAATCTTTCCTCTCAAATCTAATCTAAGTCTTTCCTTCTTCAGTTTAAAATCATTCCCCCTTGTCGTGTCAATATTTACCCATGTAAAAAAAAAAAAAAAAAGATTTCCCTCCTGTTTCTAATCTCCTTTCAAATACTGGAAGGCAGTAATGAGGTCTCCTTGCAGAATTCTCTTCTCCACACTGAATAACCCTATCTCCTTCAGCCTGTCTTCACAGGAGAATTGCTTGAACCCTCTGATCATCTTTGTGGCCCTCCACTGGGCCCTTTCAAAAAGCTCCATACCTTCTCTGTGTTAAGGGCCCCTGACCTGGATGCGATACTCCAGATGGTCCTCAGGAGGGCAGAATAGAGAGGGACAATCGCCTCCCTTGCCCCCTTGGCTAGCACTCTTCTGATGCAGCCCAGGATACAGAATGGGGTGCAAGCACATACTGCTGTCTCATGTTAAGTTTTTCTTAGTCAGGATTTAGCGAGGCTACTCTCAAGTAGTTATTCTTCTCCCAGTCTGCATACATGTCTGGAATTACCCTGACCCAAGTACAAAACCTTGTACTTTGTTTAGCGGAACCTCAGTAGATTCACATCTCACTTTTCAAATTTATCAAGATCTCAGTGGACAGCATCCCTTCCCATCCCAGTCATATCAACTGCACCACTCAGCTTAGTGTCATCAGCAAACTTGCTGAGGGTGTACTTGATCCCAACATCTATGTCACTGATAAAAACATTATAGAGTACCAGTCCTGAGATGGATCCCTGGGGAATAGTGCTCACTATCCCCCTCCACCATGACTATTGACCATAATCTCCTACTTGAAGTGTTCCAACCAACTCTTTATCCACTGAACAGTCTACCCCTCAAATCCATATCTCTCCAATGTAGAGATAAGGATGTGATGGGAGACCATATCAAAGGCCTTGCACAAATCCAGGTAGATTACATCATTTGTCTTCTCTTTGTCCATTCCACCACTGAAGGTCACTAAACTGGTCAGGCATGACATTCCCTTGGTAAAGCTGTGCTGGCTGTTTCAGATCACCTGCTCATCCCTCGTGTGCCTTAATACATCTTCCAGATTAAATTAAGGGCTTAATGAAGAACAAAGCAGTTTACTTATTAAACTTACTACAGAAAATCATTCTCTTAGAGGAAACATCTCCAAAGAAAATGTAAACAAGCAAATGAGCTTGGTAGAACAGGTTTTGTCTGCTGCTATGGGAACTGTTCTCTGGAGGTAATCTGGAAGATTGAAGGATTGCTTGCTTTCAAATAATACAAAATAGAAGAAGGGAGAAAGGGAGATTATCTTCATCTCCTTCACAGCAGATAAAAAAAGGCATTTAAGAATATGAAAGTTGAAGGCTACCATAAATGAAAACAAAACCATGAATGGTCTCATAAATATGAGATGATTACTTCTAACAGTAGCTAGAAATGAAGTCCAGAGAACGAATCTTTGTATATGTTATTCAGAGCATCTTATTTTATTTCCTAAAAATAATATTTTTTCTGGGTCTCTGTAGACAAATCACTTTGCATGAATTTCACAAGGAGAGGTTGTTCGCTATTCACAATATTTCCTAATGTTCAGAGGCAAAGAATTTATTCATGCATGAGCTATTAGAGGAGAGATTTGACCCATTCAAAAAATACCAAATAACTAAGTAATTAGGGAATGATCTTGGAAGCTGGGACATGTTCATTTAGGTTCCTATAGGAAAAGCTGGAATGTGTACCACCATCCCCTTCAATTCTTGTTGCTAAAGATACTACATCACTATCAAATTGCTTGACTGGGGGGTCATGAAAATCTGAGTTGTCCAAATCTTCTAGATGTATTTCAGGGCATCTGAGTATATTGGTGTGGACTTGTGGATGAAGGGTGAGGGAAAATGGCACATTTAGCTTTCTGACAGAGCTTAGGCACTAAGCTCACTAGCGCTGTCAACAAGTAAGCTGATTTGGGAAACATTTAGGTGAAGTGAGTGGGCAGAAATTAAAGTTCTGACCTTCAAAGAGATAGAGTAGCTGTACCTCAGTTTTGAGGACATGAATTTGAAGAAGGCACTTGGCTTTGCTTTTGCATCTAGCCTGATTTAGTCACATTCCTTCTCTATCTTGTATCTGTAAATATCAGAATATCATATCACGAGAGATGATATCCTTAAGAAGAGGATGAATTAGTATGTCTAAGAATTCAGTAGGTCATACACTGATGAACACTTGTAGAAATGTTTATAAAAAAATTAAGCATAAGCAGTTAATATATTCATTGTATTGATTATTGCATTTGCTTTGGGGTGCAGAGCAGTCCAGCTGCTTTGTTGTGTTTGGCATCCAGGACCAGTGAGGGCTCCCCTTGGAGTAGGCAGGACAAGGAATCACCAGCCAGGGGACAGTCCATGGGGTCAGCTGGAGGCAGCTCCAGTCCTGTGTATCAGGAACCTTCCTGGGCATAGGCATGGGCTGTTGTCAAGGCAGCAGGGCAAGCCAGCCTGTCCAACCTCCCTACATTATGCAAGTGTTAACCAGAGTCTGAATCAGGAAGGTACATATTTTTGTAGACCTAAAGGTAAAAGCTGAATCCTAACTCTGCTGTTTTTACTTATATCTACAGAAGAAAAAGATTACTAATTTTAGTGTGGCTATTGTCATGTCTAATCTCAGTGAAAGACTAATAATAAGCTAAGAACATTTATTTCCAACATAACATTTGTATGAATTATCTTTCTTAACACATGTATGCTTGCACAAAATAAATGGTTTGGTATCTTGAGGCACTTTACACATGGCTCCCAAGAAGGGAAAAGGAGTTTCATATCAGATTAGATCAATAGTTATCTATCTGTTAAGCGGGAAAGCGTACTGGAATGGTTCTCTTGAATGCTGAAATGCAGACTCTCATTAATAAGAAAAAAATGAGGTATCAGAGCTGGATTTTGAAATCATGCTGCAATATTATCTGAAGTTGTATCTTCATAACATGATTTATTTTTTTTTTTTTCTACTTATTCAGTGAAATGAATAGACCTCTTCAAGTTACCTGCATTCTTTCAGCCAAGGAACTGAAAAGCTGAAAATGGCATTTGAATATTGGTATCTTGCTTAATGATCTAATGCATTAATCTATTGATCTAAAAGTTTTGTTTGTTCACATAACTTACTGAAGAAGTTTTAACAGATTAATCAACGAGGACTGATTTAGGCTAATGGCCTTACCTCCTGCGGCCAGCATATGAGGTTATTTATGAGATGAGAGAGAAAAGAAAAGGCAAACAGTTTTCTCTACAAAAGATAAGAGAGACTGGATAACTACATGACAGAACTGGGCTGTGTTACTGAAATATTGTAAAAGCACAAAAGCAAACAGGAGTGCTTGGTGTGGAAAGAAAATCACAGACATTTCTAAAAGTGCAGCACATTTTGTTTTTGAAGGTTTTGTTAAAGTGTTTACCAACTGTAGTGTATGCGTCAGAGAAAAAAGTAATAACGCCTGAAGCAAATCTAGGGAATCTCGTACTTTTCAAAAAGAGAAAATATAAATGCACACACATGCACATGAGCTACAAGTCAATCCTTGAATTCTGATTTTCCCGAGAGAGTATAAACTGACTCAACAGTCCTACTGGCATCAATGAAAGGATATGTAGAGGCTGAATTACTGAAAGCATAGCAGGAACTTTGTACTATATTAACTGCTTAAAATAAGTATGTAAAGGTTAACCATTGAAGGGCTAATGGCAAGATAACAAGCAATTGAGAATGTCTGTCTAATTCATACATATTTTTTCCTTCCTTGTAAATAAAAGTGTCCAACAAAGGATGCCTCTGTTCCGGGTACACATTTTTTTGTGAGGAACAAAAAGAAGAAATCTGCATCCTAATACTTTAGGTGAGAGTTGTCATTGATTGCTTATGACAAAATAAGGCACAGTTAGCATCTTTCTGAACCAAAGGAAATGTTTTCTGATACCAAAATAATTACACTCAGAAACTGATACAATGTCCCTATGACATCTTTCATAAAATTGGTGTGAATTAAATTCCTAAAAGAAAGGTAAGTCATTCAGAAGGCCTGAGTAAATTCAGGGGAATGATTTACTCATTCTGTGGTAAAGTTGAGAATTTTACCCACAATCTAGGAAAGTATTGAGGTCACTGGTGACAAAGAAGCAAGGCAGGGCTTTACCTTATAAAGAACTTGGAAGCTAATGATAGAAGATTGAAGGAATGTACAGCACTACTGTAGAGGAGAGTTAATCCCTCATCATTTTTGTGAATGATTGTAATCCAACTAAGTGGTAACCTCTGACAACTGTTACTTGAAATAAACCAATGATGGAAGAAGTGTACGCAAAAGAACACAACACACAGAACAAAAATTGCATGAATTTGTGCATACATATACACTCACACACACACATATACTTACCAGTGCATTTGCATTACTCCTCAGATAAATAGCATTAAACATAATTTGCTGCCTTTTCAACACATTCTGTTCTATTTTAATCTTTAGAATTCATTCATGTTTCCTTTTGGTTTTTTGTCATATGCATTTTCTATTGCTCTTCTTAATGTTCTTTTGTTCTAGGTCAGCAGAAGAGAAACTGAATAAAATTCAACCCTTAACTTTGTGGCTGACTACTTGTAGCCTTCATCTGCATATTCTCATGTGTTTTTACTTTTCAGGACCATCTGTTTTCAACTCCCAATCAGTTTTGCACTCAGCTTGCTTTTTCACATCAGATCTGCTAACCTTGTAGATGAATCTATTCTGTGCTCTGCTGCACTGAAAACTTTCTTAAAGTGGCAGTAAATTACATCCTCTGCTTTTCCCTGCCAACTCTTTGTATCAGCTTTTCAAAAGATTCTGTGAGATTTATTGCACAAGCAAAGGCTTTTCTGAGACTGTGTTGTGACTTTCTTTAATCTAACTATGCCTCCCTAAGTACTGTTCAGTCAGATTCCTGATTGTTCTGGTATTTTCTCTGATAGCGAAACCAGTCTTACACTTCTCTGATCCTTTGGTCAGCTTAGTCTTTGCAAAACCATTGCATTTTCCACATACCTTAAAATGTTTCTGATAAAGAAAACTGAAACATTGTCATCAGTAAAGGATTTTCCTCTGCATTCAGAGCTGGGGACTAAAAAGAGTGTGTAAAAGACACACTTACCTGGAAAGATACAAAGTTAAGTAAGCATTTGTGAAATCCCATAAAATCATAAAGTGGTTGACATTGGGAAGGGACCTCTGGATGTCATCTGGTCCAACTTCTCTGTTCAAGGACAGACATCTAGGGCAAGTTGCCCAAGATCATCGCCAGATGGTTTTCAAATACATCAGAGAAGAAGATTTCCTTCATATCATCTCTGGGCAACCTGTACCAGTGTTGCACTACCTGTACAGCACAGAAGTGCTTCCTGGTGTTCAGAGGGAACCTGCTGTGGTCCAGTTGGTGCCCATTGCTTCTTGTCATGGTTCTGGGCACTGCTGAAAGGAGCCTGGCTCTGTCTTTTTGCACCTCCTTCAGGTACTTATAGACATTCACGAGCTCCACTCAGGACTCCTTGTCACCTGGCTGAACAAACCCAACTCCCTTAGGTTCCCCTTTTTCCTTTTGATTTCCTTTCTTCTTTAAAAGGGCTTCAGATTATGCCACTACTTCTCTTACTGTTTTCTGAAAACTTACGAAACGGTGAAGTTACACACTGGAGATATTACTTCATTTTTGTGGATAGATGGAGTGCATGTACTGTCACAGATGTAATTGAAAATTAGCACTGATAATTGAGGTGGTAAAGTAAGTTGTGTTTCTGTACCAACCACTTATGAAGCATCCCAAACCTCATCTTATGCTACTAATATCTCCCTTTCAGTTGGAGTGTAGCATTCTTTAGACGCTCTCTATCCTTGACTCTAAAATGTAAGGGGTTGACCTTGGGCTTCCCTAAGGCTTTTTGCCAAAGGATCTAAGTGGGATCCTTCTCCCTAGCTGCAGTGTAGAGCATGTTTATTACATCATGTCCCACCTGGACTGACCCCAGAGCTACTGCACACACAGCTGTTTTCCACTTTATTTGTTCAAAAGCCTGTTGACGTTCAAGGCCCCTGCAAGCAAAATTGTCCCTCTTCCTGTCACTTGATGTAGGGGACTTAAGGCTGTAGTCTGCATACGCATCCTCCAAAAACCCACTACACAGAGGAAGGATTGTGTTTCCTTCTTACTATTTGGCTGAGACATAGCAGGGATTTTATTGATCACATTCTTCAGAATGTAACAACATCCATTCTGCCATTTTATTCGTAGGGACTGAATTTCCCGTGCTGGTCTTTTACTTTACTTTACAGTGAAACTGGCTTGCAGTAGAGTTTTGATAATTTTCTCTTCTCTTGAAAAATTCCTCTGTTGTATTTCCCCCCACGATAATATCATCGATTATATATTTCAGATGTTTAGGAGCTCTGCCCTATTCTAGGGTGGCCTGAATCAGCCCATGGCAAATGGTAGGGATTATATCCCTAGGGAAAACAGTTCCAGGTATACAAAATACCCCTCCAGATGAAGACAAACTACTGTAAAAGGGATGGAAAGTAATGCATTGGCCATGTTAGTTGTGGCATACCACCTGGTTGCCTTTGATTCCAGTTCATACTGGAGTTCAAGCATGTTCAGTACAGCAGCCCTCAGTGGTGGTGTGAATTTCCTCCACATAACTGATGAACAACTAATTCTATTGGAATCATGGTCTGAATTTGGATCAGAACATTTACAACATTTTCAGTGCTCAGTGCAATCGGCTTTCAGTTTCAAATTCAGGAAATCTATCCATAAATCTTTTGTGACTGCTAACTTTCAGAGGATCTGCATGTATCTACAGCAAAATCAACAGCTTTATTTTAACCATAGTCTGAACAATGATAGAATGAAAATCTAGTAATTATGGAAAACTTAAATTAAAAGCTCCAGAAGTCAGTTATTCTGCAATGGGAAGAAGAATTTACAAAAATCTAAGCTCATGTAGAGACTGATAATATGGCATTTACACCATATATTCATATATGAATAATGCAGGCTTCAAAACACAGCTGCAACAACCCTGCAGGAAACAAAAATATGGAAAAAAGAAAAAAAGAAAAAAAAGAAAAAAAAAAAACCCTGTCAACAGTTTATGGGCTAGTTTGTCCCAGTTCCATGACTAGCGGGGTGGAGGGATTTCGCAAAATCCATGCCTCCGGAAAAGGGGAACAGGGAACCCCAAAATAATTAAAAACAACGATCTGAGGAGAAACAAACTAATGCAAGAACAGCACACCATAATAGAATATAATTAGAATTGAAGCTAATAAGTCAAATATCACGAGAGAGAGAATGTCCGAAAGGTGGATAGGCCTCACCACAACGCTGAGGTGAGATGCACAGTCCAGTTGAGCAGCAGGGGGATGAAAAAGAGCAGATGAAGAAGAGCCAACAAAGAAAAGCACATCAGGTGACCTTGCCAGGAGTTATATCTCCTCCCTGACTGCAAAGCCCCTTGGGGAATGTAGTTCTTCTTCTCTTGAACTTGAGCATTAACAGTTAAACTCCCAGTGCACTACATGATGTTATGATGTGTAATACCGAAAACCAAAAATCACAAAACCATGACAAAACCACAACAGTGTACGTGTAGTACTTGAAACAGGAATTCCATTGAAAAATCTAACTCAAGATAACATGTATAAAGTACTGTGACATTCCAACCTGCTATTACTTAAAGTTTAGCTGTAGTCTTAGAATTACAGAATCAGAGAATTATAGACTTGTAGAATGGCTTAGGTTGAAATGGACCTTAAAGATCACCCAGTTTCAATTCCTCTGCCTTAGGCAGCGCTCCCACCCCCCAGGATGGGCCCAGGGCCCCATCCAACCTGGCCTCTGAATGCCTCCAGGGATGGAGTTCCCACAGCTTCACTAGGCAGCCTGTGCCAGGGCCTCACTGCCCTCTGAGTAAAAACTTTATTGGTAACATCTTACCAAAGTTTATCCTCTTTTAGTTCAAAGACATCCCCCTTGTTTTTTCACTATCAGACCATGTAAAAAGTTGTCTCCTACACGTTTATAGTTTCTCTCAAGTACTGAAAGGCCACAATGAGGTCTCAAAGGAGTCTTCTCTGAGCTAAATGAGTCCAGCTCTCTCAACCAGTCTTCATAAGAGAGGTGCTCCAGCCCTCTGTTCATCTTCATGGCCCTCCTCTGAATCTGCTGCAATAGCTCTATGTGCTTATTGTGCAGGGGGCCCAGGCTTGGACACAGTACTGCAGGGGTTTCCTCATGAGTGCACATTAGATGGAGGCAATTTCCTCCTTCAGCCCCCTGGCCACCTCTCTTTTGATGCAGCCCAGGATACAGTTGGTCTGGGCTGCAAGCACACCCAGCTGGCTCATGTCCATCTTTTTTCACCCGTCAGGATCCCCAAATCCTTCTTTGCGGGGCTGCTCTCAAGGAGTTCTTCTCCCAGTCTGTACACATATTTGGGATGGCCTTGATCCAAAGACAACGTATTGCACTTGGCCTTGTTGAATCTCACAAAGTTCATATGGACCTGATCTGACCTTAGCGAAGCCATGCTGGTTGTTTCAGATCACCTCATCTTGTATCTGCTTTAACATTGCTTCCAGGAGGATCCGCTCCATGATCTTCCCAGGAATAGAAGTGAGACTTATTGGCCCTAGATCTTCCTTTCTCCCTTTATTAAAAATGGGAGCGATGTTTACCTTTTCGCCAGACACTGGGGACTTCTGATAACCAGGACTTTTCTGTTATAATGGAGGGTAGCTTGACAAGACAAGTCATTTCCTTCAGTACAGGATACATGTTATCCGTTTGCCAGACTTAAACACACTCAGTCCCATGAAACAATCTTGGATTTGCTCTTCTCTTACAATGGGAGGGATTTTTCTCCTCTACCCCAGCACAGAGGTTCAGGGATGTGAGAGGTGTTGGAATCCTGACTGCCAGTGAAGACTGAGGCAAAGAACTCATTGAATACCTTCACCTTCTCTATCTATGTTGAAGCCAGTTCTCCTTTCTTATTTACTAGAGAGGGTTCACTCTTCTTGGCCTTTTCTGACTAATGTACGAAAACTACTCCAAAAGTAATTCCTCCTATGTCTTCACGTGGAAATTAAACAAATATAATGAGCACAATGACTTATTTGATAGTGAAAATTCTCAGCTACTAAACGCTACTTTTCAAGTCTCTAACATTAGCAACACACCTTCCCCAGCAATATAAAAGCAGCCTGCATGCTGTGCTTGTAGAAATCTGCAACAGCAAAGGTGAGCCACTGTTTCACAGCTGCTATAGTAGTACTGTTGTTAGGAAAATGTCCATGCAGTCCAACTTTCAACAGCCCCAACAGATGGAAGTCAGAAACTGTCAAATCCAGACTATAACATGGGTGAGATAGGACAGTACAGACAAGATTGTCTTCAAACTAGTACTGGGCCTGTTTTGTTGTGTTGCGGGAGAAAAGTTGTCTTCCTCTCTGGTCTGACTCTGGAAGTTTGAGCCTTCAGCTTTGTCAGTGTCACAAAGCAGAGGTCAGAGACGATGGTTTGTCCAGGTTCCACAGAATCCAGAAGGATCATTGCTTTCCTGTCTGAAAAAGATACTGCACATCACTTTCTTTGACAGAGACTGGAATTTTTTTCTTTGATGGGGAATTCACATGCCACCACTGCACAGACTCAACAAGTCCTTACAAACTTACATATGCTGTTCTTTCTGTTTCTATATGAGCACTCATGGGACCCATCTGGCACAAACATTGTAATACTCCAGTGTTGCCACCATCATTTCCAATGCAGTGAAGCTGATATTCAGCTCCACATACAGTTCCCTGATTGTAATCTGCTGATTTTTGCAAATGAGTTGATCAAGATGCTTTTCATTTCATGGTGTGACAGCTGTGTATGGCCATCTGGAACATGGCTTTTTTTTCACATATCACTGTTCTCACTGATAAAACACCCTCCTCCCTTTTCCCCCATATCAGTGTGCTCACATGCACTGTTTGGTCTCCATAAACATTCTGCAAGCATCAATGACTGTCGATGGGTACAATTTTTTTTCTGCATGAAGGAATTCAGAAACACACCTTTGTTTCATATGCACGCCCATGTCAGACACCATTCTGTCAGATTGCCCCCCTGCTGCCATCTGTCACACAGCACCAAAATGTAATGGAATATTGACAGGAAGGTTCAACCCCTACTGCTGTACCACCAACATCCGCCTCTGACATTGTGGTCCAAAATCATAAGATAGAAGACATTACATCTGGAGGAGCCTCACATCTACAGAATCCCTTCTCATCATTTTTCACATCCCTTGTTCATTTCCGTCTACATTTTGGCTTTTCTGATCCCATCTCTCCACTTCTGAACTTCATCCCTGTATCCTTCCAAGGCCAAATAATACTTGTTAAATTATAGAGATTATGAACAAAGTGAACCTGTTACTAAGTGGGTTGTTTGTCACCTTCCCTGTCCCAAAACATCTGTTCTACTTTCTGTCATTATAAGTCTGCTGAAGTTTTTACTTCCCTGCCCATTGCAGCAGTAGTTTCCTTTTTCTGTTCATATGCAAATTCTTATTTTCTGCCTGAAAATCTTCCCTTTTCATATTCCAAAACCGAAAATCTTTATGATAGCACTTTGAATAGTTTAATATTAATCTCATTTTTCTTACACTGAACGTTACTCTCTAGTAAGGTCATCAGAATGGCATACATTATTCAAAGTTAACTGCACAAATTCCTTATGCAGTACTAAATGTAAATAGGATGAAATTATTCTAGTACCTCCGTGCAGTCTAGTGTTTCTATTGTCAATTACCCTGTATGATAACTCATCACTTATCAAGAGTTTCCAGATACTTTTCGTCTTCTATATTTGCAAAGAAAATCACTTTAGTTTGATACACTTTCTTCTTCCATTTAATGGCATACCTAGTCAACGTTGCTTCTGTCTATCATGTTATTGTTGTTATTATTGCTATTAATAGTTACACTTTACTAGTTCCAAAAGGCTTTGATCAGGGTCTGAATGTTGTAAAAAAATAACATCTGTGCAAAGCAAGCAGC
The DNA here is from genome assembly GCF_019232065.1 of Centrocercus urophasianus. Taxonomy (NCBI): domain Eukaryota; kingdom Metazoa; phylum Chordata; class Aves; order Galliformes; family Phasianidae; genus Centrocercus; species Centrocercus urophasianus. Next base: position 18,666,940 of record NW_024884767.1, read on the forward strand.
TTGCAACTGAAGAGCTTACATTCCTAAAATAATCACACTTGTGTTGTATCTGTAGAAAATGGTCTGTTTTTCCAACATTGACCTATTTCCAGTGGGAAGACAAAATCAGTCGTTATTTAGACTGAGCTGTGGAGCTGGGGGCATGATCAAGAAAAGTTTGCATATGTGTGATTTACTGGACAGCTGAAGGAGTGCAAACATCAATGGTATTTTGTATTATTCTTATTTTTAAGAAAGTAGTGTTTGCACACATGCAGATGAGTTGTGGCAGCAATCACAATCTGAAGAATTCAGTGCAGAAGTGAGAAATGAGCAAGACTTCAAATAAAACTCATCTCCTTTTCCTTTTGAAAGTTATTACATTATATGAAGATGGCAGCTGAGATGCTCCAGAAATTAAGTTTTAAAGTGCATTGCATGTTCCTCTGACTGTATTTCCTGGTTTAAATGAGCCATGACAAGACAGAAACTAAATACAGCCTTCATAAAATGATTCCTTGCTAAAGAGCAAAGGGATGCACTATTCTGCAATAAGTAATCAGCTGTGCTTATCAGGATAACAGAAAGTATTACTGAAATAATACAATCAGTGTCATATCAGCTACTGATTGCATTCTGAGCCATCAGTAGAGGAGAACTAAGAAACCACTTCAAGATATGTTTCAAGTTAAATGTTTCTATTATTCATTTCTTAGAAATGTGAAGAAGTTCTTAGATGTGAACAAAATCTTTACCTTTTTACCTAAATGTAATGTCCAGTCTCGGAAACAAACAAAAACAACCAAACAAACAAAAAACAGCCAACAATAAAAAAGTTATACTCTCAACTGTATGGGGCAGAGAGAACTTGACATCTTACCTTCTACTTTCCTAAACTATTCATTTGTAGGTTTATGACACTGCTTAGAACTTTTGTACATGAAGTCACTTGCAGATTATGGAAAGAAGATCTAGCCTGTAGACCTGACTATTGCCTTGTCTGTCAGTAAAAATTACAATAAAATACATGTAAGCTTTCTGAGTTGCAACACAGTACTGATGCTGTCCCACTTTATCACAGTAAGAATATTTATAATATCAGATTAAGGAAATAAATGTGGTATTACTGCAGTGTGGATCTACATTAGATGTAACTCACAGTTAAAGTTATTTTATATTAGATATCCCTGACTTCAGTGATATTTCCTTAAGTACTTTCCTAGTCTTGATATCTTGGAGAATACTGTTTTAAAAATGGAAAAGATAAAGAGATTTATTGCTAATGTTTATTAAACAGTGACTTTACATATAATTATCTTAGATCAGGAAAGTACTGACAAACATTCACCTGTAGAAATCAGGTTTAAAATTATCTCTATGCCTACAGTGTGGCAGTAGTATTTCAAGGACTGAATCTCCACTTATCTTTCCTCAAGGCTTCAGAAAGAGATGATAGTGCTCATCAGCCTCCTGGGCAATGACACTTCTGAAACTTTTCAATATCAAACACAGACAAAATTACTTTGGATCTCAATCTTCCAGTTTGCATTGGGTTTTTAAAGTGACATTATCATTTTAAGGCAGTCTAAAGAACTTTTTCTTCATTATTAGAATATGTCAGCTCCAATATTATACTTGTCCTTCAGGCAGACTATTGTTCTAATCATCAACTGTGATGGCATTTTTGGTGATGTGCTCTTGGGCAAAGCACTGAATTTTGTTTCAGCCTTGACATGAATTTCATAAATTCTTAGCCCACTGCATCAACAGAGGAAACCAACTGTGGCATTTGAAAGGAAAGAGCATTCAAGAAAAATAATTGCAATATCAGTCTGCAGATGGTTTATAAAATTACACTTTCTTTTCCTGTTTTCAGAAGTATACAATGATGTTACAAAATTTTTATAAGTTTTTTTTTGTCCTATTGTGATACAGTCATTTAAATATCGTGAAAACTACTACTTCCATAATGCTCATTCTCTTACTTAAAAGTAATTCAGCATACTGTAATCTTCTGCAGAAAATTACTAAGCACTATTTGTTAAAAATTTTTTGTTCCATTTGGATTTTAGAAAATTGCTTTAAATTTGATGTGTTTTCACACTTTTACAAAAGTTCATGATTTGTATCTTTTAGACTTCAGCTTTCGTGGTTGTGAGCATTCATTACATTTCCTATTCACTGTTCTCTGTTTGTCTGGATGCTATTGGCTCAATATATTTTTTCAGAACAGTAACATTCTAAATGCCCGGAAGGATGCAAGCTTGTTGTCTGCTAACATGTGCTCGTTGTATAAAAACTGTTCCTAAAATGATGTTTTACATCAGTGCTTTTAGGTAACAGCGCCCAGCAGCCCGGCGTCCAGCAGCGGCCTCCAGCAGCGCCCCGCCACTCCCGGAAGTTGGGCCCTGCGCTGCGGAGCCGGGGCGGAGCGGTGCCGGAAGAGCTGCGGCCTGTGGGAAACCCGCGGGCACCGATGGGGGATGGGAGGCAGCCGTGGGAGGGAACCGCGGGAGGCTGGGAGAGGAACGGAGCGTTATGGACTGACTGAAGCCCCCATTCCTGCCTCCTCGTCCCATTACCTTGCGCTGCTCAGGAGGAAGAGGTAGAAGAAAGTGAATGGGGAGAAGAAATTTTTTAGTTCTTACTGTCCTAATCTCTTAGATCTCTTAGAGAGATCTCCCTGCCCTTATCTCAACCCTGAGCCTTTTTCAGCATACGTTCTCTCCTTAACCAGCTGAGGAAGAGGAGTGAGAAAGTAGCGTGGTGGAGCTGAGCTCCATATCACTGTGAAATCACCGCTGAAATTTTCTCCATATTTAGATTAACAAAGAATAATGAGTTTCAAAGGCAAGCCTTTTCTCAAGAAATGATTTTATTATTTTTTTTTTTTCCCCAGCAGGGAACACTTGGAATAATGAGTTGAATTATGACCTTCCATTTGTGTTAAGGTGAAAATTAAGCAGGTCATAATGTCATTCCTTAATGACATTAAGGAAGGGTGTAATTTCTGACTTGCAAAAATAGGTTGGTACATTGCTGTGCTATATGAGTGTTCTACAGATACACAGAGATGAATAGATGCACCCACAAAAACTCTATGGGGAGAAGAGATAGAGGATAAGGAACTTCATATACTCGTGGATTTTGTTGACAGATCTTTTCTTCTCTCCAAAGCAAAATTATGTTAAAGTTATGTTAGCAAAGTATGCTAGCTTGCAGTTTTCTGTACATGAATGCTAACTGTAAAGACCAGAGATATTCAACTTGTGGTCAAATGAATTTTTAATGTAATTTTAAAGAATGGAATTGGGTATCTTTATAGGGAAATTGGTTCTTTTGCAAGCAACCAGCTTTTTGATAAGCAAGCAACATTTGAGTTTCTCTGAATTCCCGATCGGAAAGCAAAGGTGTCTCCGAGTTTCTATGGTATATACCATAAAACACTGAATTAATTGAATGATTACTATTCATGATCTTTCCCAAAAGAGTAAATCCCAGATGGAACTACAAACATTGTATTCTAATTCCAATTTGTCCCACTATGTTCAGAGAAATAAGCTGAGCAATCTTAGCACCTGACCATTTTAATCTTTCTCCCCTGACAGGCAGCGGTTAGGGGAAAAAAATCTGAGTATCTCAACGATCTGATTCTTCTTCAGAGTAATCAACAAGAGTTTATTTCCAAGACACCATTATGACTTCACTTGTTTTCAGTCCACATATTTTGAAGGAATTAGTTAAGGCTCTATATTGTAGAGGACTTAAAATATACTTGTAATAATGATTTTCCTCATATCTGTTGGTGATTGATTTCATTTTCCTCAACATAGTTTGATGCTGTATCTGATTTAATTCTGCTGTAGTTTCTGCTCTCCTTTTCTTCCTTTTTTTTTTTTTCCTGTCACCTTGCTCTGAAAATGGAACAATTATTCAGCTAAGACATCCCAAAATCAATGTTAAAAGAACTCTTGAAAAAAGACTTCATAATTCACCTGTCCACTTTCTTCTTTTAGCCCCATCTTTAGATACTGAAGTGCCATTATCAGATCTCCCCAGAACCTTCTCTTCTACAGGCTGAACAGACCCAGCTCTCTCAGTCTGACCTCATAGCGGGAAGTGTTCCTTGTCTTGCATCATTTTTGTGGCCCTCCTCTGGACACAGTCCAACAGGTCCACATCTGTTCTGAACTGAGAACACTCCATGTCTGGGCACAGTTCTCCAGATGAGGCCTCACCAACGCAGAGCAGTGGAACAGGATCAGCTCCCTCAATATGCAGGCTACCCATCTTTTGATGCAGACTTTGGCTTTCTGTGTTGGAAAGGTGCACTGCTGTGCCCTTCATGCCCAGCTTCCCATCTGCTACTACCCCCAGGTCCTTGTAGGCAGCGCTGCACTTCATCCTCACATCCCCCAGCTTGTTCTAGTAGTGAGGGTACCTGTTGTGGAGTACCATGTCAAAGGCTTTACTGAAGATGTCCAGGAAGATGACATCAATGTCCACTGATGCAGTTATGCCATCAAAAAACATGTTGGTCAGGTAGGACTTGCAGTTTGTGAAGTCTTGCTGGTTTTCCCGTGTTACCTTCCTGTCTTCCACTTGCCTTAGCATGGCTTCCAAAAGAATGATCTTCCCTGGCACAGAGGTGAGGCTAACAAGTCAGTAGTTCCCAAGGTCATCCTTTTTACCCTTCTTATAAATGAGCATGAGTTTGCCTTTTTTCCAGTCACCATCCACTTCATCTGACTGCCATGACTTTTCAAATGTCATCAAGAAGGACTTGGCTACTACATCAGGCCATTCCCTCAGGACTCTGGGATGCACCCCTTTGGTACCCATAGGCTTGTGAATGTTCACATTCCTCATGTAGTCACAATTTCTTACAGGAGGTGGGCCATTGCTCCTTTTATTCCCTCCTTTTGTTTTGTTGGCTAACTCCCTGAGCTGGAATTTTACTTTCCTAAAACTAAGCTTCCTGATTTTACTTTTTGGCTGTCCAGTCTCCCTCAAGAGTTTGAACTCCACCATCATCACTCCATCATCAATCCAGCCCAAACAGCCTTCAATCCTGATGTCATTAATTCACTTACATTGGTGAAAAATAGGTCCACCACTGCATTCCCCCCTATTGGGTCTGTCTGTTACTTGACTCAAGAAGTCACCCTAGATACATGCGGGGAGCCTCCTGAATTCCCTGCAGCTCACTGTGCCAGCAGATGCCAGGGTGGTTAAGTTCTTTGGCTTAAGGAAGAAGTCTTCATCAACAGGCTCAGTTGATCAGGTGGCCTTTAGAAGACACCAGCCACAAGGCTCCCTTTCTTGTCTTGGTAACTCTCACCCACGGGTTTTCCATTTCTTCAGAGACAGCTCTTCATAATCTTTTCCTTTCTTGAAGCAAAAAATAATATCCCCTTCCCTCCTTCATTGACTAGTTCTTTTCAGAACATCTTGTAGTCATTCATATTATAGTCCAGTCATGGGAATTATCCCACCAGGCTTAGGTGACAGCAGCTACATTGTAGTTTTCCAGCAATGCAGTGGCTTCCAGCTTCTCCTGTTTGTTTCTTATGCTACATGCATTGGTATAGAACCACTTCAGCTGAGCAACTGGTCTTGTCACTGTTTTAGGGGGTAACTACTTAATTCCTTTGAAGTATTTGCCTTGAATCTCCCTGTTGCCTTCATTATCATCATAACATGAAGAATACTGAGGGCCCCTGCTAACACCGTGTCCTTTTAACTTAGGTGTCCCACACCTTGCTGTAGGCAGGCTTGTTATCTCCTTTTTTCCCCTGTATACCTAGTTTAAAGCCCTGTAAACAAGCCAAGACAGCTCCTGGGCTGTCATTTTTTTGTCGTTTGAACCAGGTGGACCCCATTAACAGTCATCTGGACAGGTACAGAATGGACAGTCCTTTGGTCAGAAAAGCCGAAATTCCTCTGGTAGCACCCGCCTCTTAGCTGTGTATTTATCAGGTGGGTTTTCCTGATCCTCTCAGTGTCCCTTGCTGGTAGTGAAGGGATAGAGGAATACACCATCTGTACTCCTACCCTGTCTATTAAACACCTCAGTCCCCCAAAGTCCCTTTTGATAGAAGCCAACTGGCTGGAAAGCTGACTTGTGTTGAATGGACCTGCAGAAGAGATGCCAACAATACTTGAGCTGAGAAGTTTGTGGCTGACTTAGAACTCTCTGTTCTTGTAGGTCCAGGGAGAAAAGACAGTGAGGTGAGTTGTTATTTCTGTAGGCCACTGTGATATCCATACACAAGGGCCACAGCCAGCCCTTCATTCTGATATAGGAAGGAATGTAAGAACAAAATGAATAAACATAAACTCTAAGGAAGTTGAAAGGAGTTCATAAAAGAAGTTTTTAAAAATTGACACAAAATACATTTTTAGATGAGGACATTGAAAACCCTTTAGGTCATCTGCAAACAACTGAGCCTACGGATAGCATAAAATATGCACTTTTTCATTTACCCCAAAGAAAAAGAATTAAAAACATCAAATTAAAGAGTAGTGTGGAATATTATAATTCCACATATAATTCCAGATTTATATTCTGTTTTAAGAGATAAACAAAAAAATAAGACATTTATAATTATTGGATTTTTTCTTTAATAAAATGGACAAGCTGCTCAATAATGACTTTTAGTCAATAAGAATTATAGAGATGCTGTTAAAAAGACTGGAACTCAGGGAAATTTAGGAAATTGTGACTGTTTTTCAGGAAAGTGATGTGATATTAAAATACGTATGAATGGAAATGTATGCATAGTATGTGTAGATGCTCCTGGAGCAGAAACTTTAAAAATATGGTCCAGTCCAGTTTGTGAAAACAATTGTATCTAATTATTGTCAAGAACATATCCATTAATCTAACAACACCAGATTAAAAAGCTACCACAGTAAACACTGTACTTTGAAGAAATAGGAGATAATTCTTTCTTTCAGAAAATTTGCCCTCTGAAGCAAATTAAAATGGATTAATTTTTTGAAAACATGATCTAAAACTAATTTTAGTTTTCAGTTGAAGGTTTTATTTTCCTTAAATCTATTTAATGTTTTTATTTCCTTAGTAATCCCTACTTTCATTTCCAACTTCGTTAATACCTAATTTGAACAAAAATTTCTTTCAGTTAAAGTAATGCAGAAATCATAATCTTTGACTTTCAATTTAACCTTAATTAGGTATTTGAAATTATTTCTATTACACTATCTGAAAGTCTTTAATTGCTCATGAAGGCATCTTCTCTCTTCCTTATTAAGGTGAAACGATCCTTTTCCCTCCTCCACTGTGAAGATTCGCCAAATATATCATTTCTCTAAGAGTGTACTTAAATATATTTATCTACATAGTTCAAAACAGTGCTGCTTTTTATTCCTAAAGTTTTTGTGAAATGATTACTTTGTCAATGAAATGTTAATTTTGATACATGAAAGGCATAAATACAGAATCATTTAAGAATTTCCTTTTTTTTTTTTTTTTGAATTTACAAACGCTTAATAATATTTTAATGGTTTGTATTCACCCCAAACATACTTACATCTTTTTCCTTTTTGAACCATAAAACCCAAATATTTATTTCAAATTGGGTGAAATGGGGGGGAGTTACCTGATGAAATTTATCTTATCACTTCCTCAGTGGTAACAAAAACTACCCTACATGTCAAAAATTTGCCCTGAAGAGATTGGTTTAAATCTTCCAGAAATTGAAAGCTGAGGGGAAAGACAACAACAACAAAAAGAAAACAAACAAACAAAAAATGCTCCTTTACTACTCTGTACTACTCTGTAAGAGATAAAACAAGCTACATTTATGTAGATTAATCCTACCAATACCGAAGTTGTTGTTATGTATAATAACTAAATTATCAGTGGAACTGAGAAGTCAGGCACACTGATTACTTTGTGTATGTCTTACAAGCAGAACAAAGTAGTTTAGAGGATATCTGAATCAACTTGTACTTTATAAGATGCTAGTGTTGTTGGTTAGGTCATGTTTTTCAGAGCAGCCACTAGCTCAGCTCTGTACTCTGAAATGGAAGTTCTAATTTCTCTTTGTCATATAAGTGAATTAGTCATCTAAAAAGATGATAGATTATTATGGTCATCATAAAACTAGTCTCAGGGGAAAGAAGTTCACACCAAGCCATTACAAAAACTGACCAGAAATAACAAATGGAACGGAACTTGTGGGATTGTAAAATGGTAGGAAAAATGTGGCACTGGCTCATAAACCCTTTGCTGTTGGACTATTTTCTTTTTCTTTGGTCATGATACAAAGTAGCAAAACTGCAGTATTCAGTGTACATGGCATTACTTTACAGCTGAGGAGATATTTGTTCCTGTGCTTCAGACATTTGAATTGAAAACATATATCAAAGTGCTACAGATCTGTTTAATCAGGAAACTCACATGCCTGAGGAAAGTTGTATGCCTCAATCCATAGGCTGATAAAAAAGACTGTCAATAGTCACTGAGTGTCTGAATGTCTAGATTTACCTGGCTTGCAGAGCCTCTTCTGTAAAGCTAAAACCAGAAAGATTTACTGAATATAATAGCAACCTATGATTGGGCAGCTTGATGTGTTTTAACATATTCACCATCACTTAACATTTCTTCAGTATAATGTATATCTTTGCGTGTTTTCCGTGTATCTTAAGCACTCTGGTGTGAAAAAAGACAATTCTCAATTTATTTAACTGTTGGACTTTTTTTTTTTTTTTTTTTTTTTTTTTTTTTTTTTTTTTTTTTTAATTATCACTTTGTTGTATGTCTTACTGTTAAAAAAAAAAAAAAAAAAAAAAAAAAAAAAAAAAAAAAAAAAAAAAATGTGGACCAGAGAAAAAAAAAAAATGCACCATTAAAATAACATACAGGAATGACTGTTAGCTCAGAGTCTGAGAAGGTGGACAAAATAAGTAGAAAGAAGGCTAATAAAGCAATAATGCCAATGGAATTTAAAGACTTGCCAAGATAATGACCTACAGTTGAAAGAAAATTTAAGCCCTATAAAGTCTCAACAGGCACTAATCTTTCCTGGATGGTTCTCAACAATCACATGGAAAGATGGGCTTTCCAAAAATAATTTTACTACTTGAGGCAACAGTGAACCGCTGTTTTTTACAGAGTGAAAGGGAGCAGGAAGCAGAGAACCTAGAGGGAGAAAAGGTAAAAGCCTATGTGTATGCTTACATAGCTTTATTGTGTGATAGATGTGAATACTTGAAAGTTAATATTTTGTTCTGGTGATTATCTTTATCTGATTATTTTCTAATATTAGACAGGAATATCAGAAAAGAGCTCTGGAAAGCTATTTTGTACCTCTTTGCAACAGTAAAACTCTTTTTGATCTTAGGTTTGATAGTGAAAAAGGAAACTCTGCTTCTAATTTTCACCTCATTTTGTGAAAGATGAAGCATTTAGCGGGTATTTGTACCTAGATATACAGGTGTGGAGTAGACATCACTAGCAACTGAACTGGTATCATATATGGCTACTGTACTGCACTCTTGAAACTCACCACAGCTGTTACCACTGTTTCTAAAAAGAAGAGTCTTAAGTTGCTGGTGCTCAATTTTAAGTGGGTTTGTTTGTTTTTGTTTTGTCAGGGAGGGGTGAGAAGAGGAGTCTTCAGGTTCAAAGTAGATTAAACTTTTCTCTTCTTGTATAATTGCAGCTTTGCAGTTTCCTTCTGTTCTTTAGGAAACTTATTAAAAAATCTGATTGAAATAAACGTTTGTGTGGGGAAAATACAGATGGCTGAACAGATGATCAACGCATGAAAAAGGATTCTTATTATCTTGGAAACACAGGTAGACTACTTCTAACTTCTGCATGTAGATAGAAGAAACTTGTTTGTGAGAAACTGTTCTGTATCTTGCTTTCTGTGGATGACCTTACTTACTCTGACATGCTGTGCTTCACTGTCTCCTGCTGCTGTCTATGGCTATGATGCCAGGGGGCGTTGTTGGACCTCTTGCCAGTCCGCTGCCAGCAGTGTCTGCTGGTGGAAACACAGGATGGACACTCTATCTGCCAGCCACCCTTACGAAGTGGGTACCTCTCTATTAAAATGATTAATGTTAATTTTCCTCCACATACTCTCTTTGGGATCAGTAAACATTTTGCATAAGTTCTGGTGCTTCTGCATTACAGTGTTAAAACAAAAACAATACAGTAACTCCTCCCTCATTCTCAGCAGGAAAAAAAAGAAAACGTGTTTTACGACCATTGTTCTAAATAAGAAATCAAGATTTTTTTTTAAGATAGAAACAAAAATCTCCTGAATTTGAAACAAATTCTGAAGTCTACTTCCTCTTTATCTGCTTTGCCTCTTTTATTTTGAAGAACATCCAGCTCACAAAACTAAATATCAAACCATAGAACTGTTTGAATTGGAAGCGATGCTTAAAGGCCATCTTGTTCAACTGCTCTTCTATGGACAGAGATGCCTACAGCTAGATCAGATTGCTCAATGCCCCTTCCAGACTGGACTTGAATGATTCCAGGGACGAGGCAGCCATCACCTCACTGGCCAACCTGTTCCAGTGCCTCACCACCCTAATTGTAGAAGACTTTTTCGTTATATCCAACCTAAATCTCCCCTCTTACAGTTTGAAACTATTTCCCTTTGGCCTATCAAGTGCCAACAACACTGCTTAGTTCTCCAATAGCTATCCTCTATCATGCCTCTAGGATTGGCTTCAGGCAGCTGAGACACTTACAGGACCACTGCTCCCACCTCTTTTCTCTGCCTTGCTCCAGACTCTCCTCAGAATTCTTTACAAAGAGTATGTAGCTTACAGTTCTTTTCTTGCTGCTCATTTTCATTAGTGTCTTCCTGTCTGAACCCTACACATTGTGTACGTTGTGTTCTTCATGCCTTTATTATAGTCACCTGGATTTCATATGTAATATTTGATTAAGTGATTAATAACTAACTTTAGAAGTAGGGCATTTTATATGTGTAAATTTGTGTGCATATGAACTTGCAAAGCTCTCTAGTTTTGAAAGACTTTTTGAAATTGTAAGGCAGCTTATTATACCTATCATCTGTGGAAGCTCCAGAACAAGGATTCTTAGGTCTAAATCTTCAGAGATGGGTTGCACACCCAGCTTCACAGTCAATTGTAGCTTTTATTCACAAAAAATATTGCTCATGATTTACCTAACTGGTTGCTAAGCTGGCTGACTGTAAGGAATAACAGTTTGTTACTGTTTAAAATTTTCCCTTCAAAGAAGCTACTTCACTGTCTCTGCAATCCCTATCTTTTCTTGTTTACCTATTTTTCCTTATATCTGTTTCGCAATGTTGGTTTGAAAATTTGGATGAAGAAGCAATAATTTTGTCAACTAAGAGTTTCTGTATCGTTTTCTACACATTTCACAAATAAAACTACAGAATATAATTAATTTACACAGTTACATTTGTGTTAGAATGTAACTAAATAATACAAGTCAAAAAGCAGGAACCTTGATACTTACAACACATATGTATATATGTGTATGTTTTCATTTAGTTTCTCAAAACAAAATTGTAATTTGTCCTATGTATTTTATATTCAAGTCCTAACTCCAGAGATTCAATTGGATGAATGTTAAAGGTTTATTTAAATAAGAGACCAAGTAATCAGAATTTTTATGTAAGTTCTAAAACTTACGGTCTTCTGAAGACAAGGCATCAACTCACAGACTTTAGTACTGTGCTGGTAGTGATAGTAAATTAAACAAATTCTATAAATTTACTTTGTGTTATCTTAGAGAAGTCAAACTTCTGGTGGTGAAAATCAGTTCCGTCCTTGCCTGCTAAAGATCTTTGAAGAAGCATCGTAAAGAAAACGGTTGCTATACTCTAATTCTCAGTCCTCAGATGCATTTATCTCTTTAAACAGATACCTAGAAGTGACCTTCTTGGCAATAATTCAAGAGCATAGATAATCTTAGGAAGCAAAAGAGAACTTGAAATTTATTGACTGTGATCACCATAATGAAACTATCAGCAGAAGTAGTGATGGAAAGACATTTTTATAAATTGAAATAGCTATTTCTGTATGCTGTTACTTGGTGCTACTAACTATTCTTTAGCGTATATAAAAGTCCTTACTGATTGGTATATCCTTACTGATATACCAAAACTTGTGATGTTTTTTAATGTTGTGAACTTGTAAATAATACGAAAGTGTTACATTACTTCAAAGGAATGCTACAGTAAATTATTTTTAATTACCTACGGCATCAAAAGAAATTTAAGGTCACAACTGGAAACTGATTAAGTTGATGAACTCAGTAAGTTTGGGGAAACCATATGTGTTGGACCTAACATCTTCACAGAACTCTCTAATATGATTTCTATCTGGTTTTCCTTGTCTACTGTATGTAGAACTCATCAGTGGGTATTAATATCTCAAACATTTTCATCTCTGTGCAGTGCTCTGCGTTCTTTAATTTCTCTTGCAATATGATGTTTTACAACTTACTTTTAAATCTTTACAGAGTTCTACATAGAACTTCTCAATGTCAGTCAATCTCTGATACCACTGTCAGATTGTTTTCTATCTTGATGTCTCTTTCCTTCTCCCTGATAAAAATTGCCTTTTGCCTCTTGTCCGAGGGATTCTGAGCACTGTCACTCTACTGAACTTACCAGGCAATATGAACATAAGCAAATGTGGTAATCAAACATGTAAAAACTAATATCTGCCCTGTGTGGAGACTTGTGTGGAAATGTGAATTAGAGCTCCTGAATGCATAATTTTATAAATAATGATTGTATTTTGTTTTTTTTCGGAGATATATATTTTGATTTTCAGCAGTAACAAACTGATTGGAACCATACATCTATATCTTGCTTGAATTTTCTAGTTTGTTCACAGTTGTGGGTTATGTAGCAAGTTCAGAAAATCCATACAGAGCCTCAGTAACATAGTTGATAAAGATGTTCTCCTTCTGATCAATTGCAGGTGTCACTCGGAACACTGGTACCTGTCCAGACTGTGGTTAATATCATCAAGATAACTGAACTCAAAAGGAGCATTACAGTATTTATTACAGAAAGAGTTTCACTAGAGGTAAAACATCGTTTTTGTTGGAGCAGGCTTTAATCTTAGGTGGATGTTCCCATTTATCTCTGAGAAACTGAAAGCCAAAGAACTATATTTTGGTTCTTTTTGGAAGTGGGAAATCTTCTAGGACTGAGAACTTAATAGAATTTAGACGATTTAAGGATCTTCCTTCAGCAAATTTATCCATCTGGAGATTAAACAAGCATCAAAAGAAGAAAGGATACCTTCAAAAGAGGCAAGCATTTTCAAACCTCATATCATTATGTGGACTGTGTGATCACATAGAGGCATTGTAGATTTCCAATGTAACAACAAATTCAGCAAGGGGATATATGAAACTGTTCTGTTTTGAAAAATTGATTGCTTGGAGGAATTTTCTTAACTCTGTTGAGGAAAGACATGATGATTTGAATGGGGAAAGAAAAACATTTTTGCCAAGAGCTTCTGTTCACAGGCGATAAAGCTAAGGGACTGTATGCCTCTGGGAGTGTTAAATTTATCAAGTAGATTCAACCTCAGAAAGGGAGAGCTGGCACTTCTAGACCTTGATAAGAGATGGTTCAGGTAATTAGTTGTCTTCTCAATACAACACAGTAAGCCTGGGAACCATTTTAGTCCAGTCTGCCAGCACTGGACTCAGAGAGCTTACTCTGAAGTCTCAGAGGTAAATAGATTCTTATTTAATGACTGTTGTGGCAGTTAGTTAATGCTTAGAAACCCTGGAAACCTTCTTCTTTGGCTACTGAACAGACATTGTGAAAGGCCCCAAAGAGTCTGGAAATTTGGAATGCAGGAAGCAGAATGCCCTGGGTTGTCGTCTTTCTGACAGTTTACTGAGCTGGGGGCCTCAACATCTCGACAGGTGGTCTGCCAAAAGTCTTGTCATGTTTCAAAATTAAATTCCCTCCACACAAGATTTCTACACTGACAAATCAGCAATCCTGTGTAGAATGATGTTTGTACCTGAAGCTGGAGGCATTTGTCTCCTGCAGGAAGTGCTTGACAGAATGAAGTAATAGAACATGAGATGGCTGTTAGGTTGGACATGCCTTTTCCTGGAGTAATTGGCCTTGTTTTACATATGGTATATTGCCTGTCATTGTGACAGCTAGATCCCTAAAGAGTTCTATTCATAGCATAGCAAATTTAGAGATTCTTAACCAGATAACTCATCGACGGTGCGGTTTTATGCAACAGAACACAGTTGAAATGTTGTCTTTTGGCAGTGTGAATATATGTTGTTATTATTTAGACTTTTTTTTTTTTTTTAACAGAAGATACAGCAAGGGCAGATTTATTCTGCTTGAGCTAAAATCTGAATCAGTTGAAAATGGGATATTAATTCTACTTTTTGAGAAGTTAAGGTTTTCTTCTATTATCTTCCCTCCTGGAACTTTCTTCTATAGCTGTTTATAAACAGGCCTTTGAAGATATTAATATCATGGCTGATGTTTTTCATAATATAAAGAAAAAAAGCAATTAATGATAGTATTATCAAGCCCAGGAAAGCCTGTTTCATAGCTGTTTTTTTCCTATCCTGCTTTATGAAGAAAGCTAATTTGAAGGATGTCAGCATAAATTTGAGGGACAACTAATCACTTCATCTTTCAGATTCTTCTTCCCCAAAATTATTTTCAGTATTTTCTCTAATAAGCTCAAATATGGTTGTAAGATAATCCCAGCTTTGTTAATCTTTTTTTTTTTTTTTTTTTTTTTTTTACATTATAATGCACAATTTTGATTTGGTAAGTAGAATTTATGACTTTTTAAAGATAATTTAATTTAAGGTTACAGAGTAATCATTTAACTCAATCCTGACTAAGTAAATTCTTCTGGATGATTTAACTAGGCGTTGATGGGTTATTTAGTAGAGAGAGCGTGAGATCCCTAAAAATGGATCTTTTCATCTATGGGCTTCAATTGAAAGTTATTGAGGATTGGACACAGTGGGTAGGTAGGTCCACCAATATATTCAATTTACAACTGAAATTTGCATCATATGCTTTCCTGTATAGCAAACACACCTCCTTTATGTAATCCATCTGTTCTCAGATGTCTGTGGAGCTGCTGCGTTTTAAAAATCCAGCTTTTTTTAAAAAAAGGGCATTTTAAAAGCAAATCAGCAGATTCTTATAGAAGATTCTGTCTCTTTGTGAAGCTCATAGTAGTTTGGTTACTTAAGTGTTTACTGAGACAAACTTGTTGGCGTTTGTATCTGACTATGCATCTATCCTCGTTGCAGTACTTAGATGAACTTGTACTAATTCTAGTTCATTGGTACTTGCAATATGCTCTAGTTCTGCCTTAGATGATGGACATATAGACAGTATGTCTACATACAGTTATAGTACATCGTTCTGAAATAGAAGTGCTTTCTTGGCATAAATGACATAAGTTCATTTCAACCAGTTTGATAAACTCACAGTAAACATAGTAGTGCGAAAAGGGAAAATACTGTGTTCAAAAGTTTAAGGATTTTGAGTGCACATTTTTCTGATCTGGTGAACTCCAAGTCTGAAGAAATTGCATTACTATCTTTCTAATTTTACTTTATATCTGTCAGAAGTTTTCATCTTCATAGTGGAGTTCTCTTTAAGTGCTTATTAAAATGACTTATTTATCTCCTCTTTTAACAAAAACCCTGTTCTGTCACTTCTCATAGCTGTGGATTTGACTCATGCTAATATTTCCCAAAGTTAGATTTTAATGTGGGTCAATAGCCTTGACTTTTTGTTTGAGTTTTTCTGTTCTACCTCAAGAAAGAAAATCTTACAGATGTGCTGATATATTAAACTGCTAGTGTGACTGCCTTCAGATCTGAGGCTGGTCAATTTTAAACTTTAATCTCTCTGATCCCTCTACAGCAGCTATTCCCCGATTGACCTGTCTTGACTTCTCTATGCTTCTGAGATTTGTAAAATCTTTGTTCTGTCTCTATTTAATTTTTTCTCAGCATGATTGGAGCTGCCTCTTAAGGAGAGCTGCTTATTGTGATAGTCACCTCTGACTTTTTCCTCTGAATTTAAAAAGTTTCTAGATACTGTTTTTGTCTGTCAATGCAGCTTATTACTTTGGACCAGTACCTTTTGCTCTTCCACTGTTTGGTTAGCCAGTGCAGTCAGTCTAATCCAAGTCTTTTATGTGGTCTTAAATGATGATATATTTAAAGAGACACCTTCACACTGAAGTTGGTTTTGACGTATCATGAACTGAATGAATCAGTCTGCACTAGAGTTTAGGTTTATATATATATGTACATTAGCAACCAGCTAATGTTGGGTCAAAACAAATGCAACTTCACAAGTATTTTGAAGTTTTTTGTTTTCTCTAATTGTCATGGATTCATGTCTTGTCATTAAGGTTGATCTCTCTCCATGAAGAATAAAATGGTAAAGATAAGCTAACAGTGTAAGTTATTACTGTAGGGATCACAAATGTGCTGTGGAACAAGAAAAAAGTCATTACTGCTTATTATATTTATTGCTAATCTGCTGGCCAAATACAGACAGTAGTGGTGTACTGATGTGCATAAAATATGCAAGGAAAAAAGTGGATGGGTGTTTTTCTATATGAAGAAGTGTATTTTATCTTAAAGATATGTCAGTATAAATACCCTTTTTGAAGGATTTATGTTACTGCCAATCACTGTTTGTTTAAAAAAGAGTCAAACCCATAAAAAATCCACAAAGAACAAAACCTTGAGCCTCTCTGATATTTATACAAAAGATTCCAGTTTCTCTGTGCTATGCAAGTAAAATTCCTGAAGTAAAATGAACGCAAGAGCTATAACATCCTGTCTACCTTCTCGGGTTTGTCAGAGACTTAGATATGACCACAGAAAATGGGAGACATATTTGTTAAAATTAATTTAAAATATTTTTAGCAGTCTTTTGCATTCTGTCTACAGCATTAATGAGGTTTTTTTCATACAAATTCTGCCCTTTTTTTTCTTACAGTGTCCAGTCCCCACATGCTTCTTTGTGGAGACCAGCTCAGACCTTCCTTCCATTTCCTGCCTGCATTTATTCTTAGATTTTTTATCATCATTTTTTCATCCTGAGCACTGGAGTACTGGTGCACAGGAATAACTCATACTCAGCCAGTACAGGGAATAGTATGGGAGAGCACACCAGCAAACATCCTTCCCCAAAATACTCTCACAGTCTATTGTTACAGGGATTTTCTAATCAGAAATTACTTTTGTAGGTAATGGTGCTTGCCAAATATCTCTTTTATGGACATTTTAATCTTGAATTTGTATGTCCGCCAAATGCTGTGGCAAGGCTATTCAAAGATTTACAAACTGAAAAAGCAATCTCCTTTTATATTTGGACTTCTACTAAGTCACTGTTGCTCCTCAGTGAAAGATAATCTTTCACAGACCTTCTGCCTCACTGGAATTCGATTATCTTGATAACTGTCTTTTTAAATACACAGTAGACCCCCTCTAATATAATAATCATACAAAATCTGCTACGCAGCAGATCAGAACAAAATCTGGGCTTCTGAAATTGAGCCATAGAGAAGGTGAAAGCAGGTGTCAGTTCACCACTGGGGGAACATATATATATATATATATGTATATATATATATATATATATATATGTATAATACTGTGGACAATAATAATTACTCTGTGCTTGTGAGATCTCACCTGGAGAATGTGTCCAGATAGTGAGTCATTCAGTAAAGGAGAGAGACTGACCTGTTGGAGTGTGTCCAGAGATGGCCTGCGGAAATGGTGCTAGGGTTGGAACACTTCCCCTATGTGGATAAGTTGAGGGAGATATGGCTGTTCAGCCTGGAGAAGAGAAGGCCCTAGGGAGACCTGATTTAGCACTTTCAGCATTTAAACAGAATCTATAAGAAGGAAGGACTCTGACTTTGTAGTAGGGCCTATTGTGATAAGGGAAAATGGGTTAAACTGTGAGGGGAAATTCAGACTGGATATGCGGAAAAAGTTTTTTACAATAAAGACTGAGAAGCACTGGAATATGTTGCCGAGAAAGGTGGTGGAATCTCTGTCCTTGGAAATGCTTAAAGTCAGGCTGTCTGGGGCATGCTTTTGTTTGGACAAGAGTTGTGTATGTGTATATGTATGTACATATTAATACATACATACTGGAGTAATAGCTGCCAAATCCCATTTTAGAGTTATAGAATGCTATCGAGTATTAAGCATCTCATTTGCCTTCTGGGTCTTTCTCCTGTGCCATTATATTTTACTTCTGAAAAATTAAATAAAAATCCCCTCTTAATAGCATGCTTTTAAGTCTCTGTAAGACTCTAGTTTTCGGACACCAGAAGCTTAGATCAAGTTGATGTGGAAAAAAGTCAAGTAGCTGAAATGTTGAAAAACACAAATCTGATGAGTTAAACCACAGTGCTCTGCATTTTGTTTGATGTAGAATCAAGCTCACTTACAAAAATACGTTCTGTAATTTCAGTTATAAGCAGTGGATTATTAGGCAGCTACATATATATGTGCAACCTTTATTACATCATTTAGATAGAAGAACTCAAGTGAACTTTTAATTATTCATGGTTGTATTTGTTGAAGGTGTAGATACTGACAGTAGAATACCAGCATTTCTTAATAACTAAGAGAACACGCTTGGTTTTCTGAATCAATATTTTTTATGTAGTTCTAATTCCCATTGACTATAAGCCAGAGTTATTACAGATTTTCTTTCTAGGCTAGTTTTGTTGGACTTTAGATTATGTGGCAGTGGAAAAGACGAGGTTCAAATGTCTGATAGAAATGATATGATATGACATTATTTATATCATAATGTGATGTTAAGTTTTGATTTGCTGAAAGGCTTCAGTAGCGCAATAAAATTAAATAAAAATATTCATTTCAGGTAACGGACTTTGTGATAACTGACATGCAGTAATTCGGTGAAGCCTTCAATAGTCTGTTCTTATTTCTAGTGAATTTTCAATAGAGTAACTGATAGCTGATGGGAACCTAGAGTACTTCAGATTGAAAGAACATCTGAGTTTTTTTACATGCTTCTGTGGAGCAGAAATGAGTAAAACTTTAGAAAGGTTCTTTGCTTCTGACAGTTTCACAGGAGTGCTAAAGTGTGTAGGTAGTTCTTGTTTTTACTTCTAATGCTCACTTCATCAGTTGTGATTACATCAGTATCATTTCTTTAAGTGAACTGGATATACTAGGCTTATATTCTTCCTCCTGTATATGGATTATCACAGTGCCTGACTTTATATTCCCCAGGAATACTACAAACATCTGACCGTTCACCATGAATTCTGCCAGTAAAGTTACCGTAGTTCAACATAGTTCAGCTAACCTGCTTTGGTTAGTACTCTGTGATGGACTGTTCTCCAAGCAGTCCGTCACACTGCCATCAGTATTTTTTCTTTTTCTAGATTTCTGTGAGTCCTTCGAACTGCATTTCATTTTCAGAACATTTCTAACAATGCAAAACTTGTTTATTTCTTTATCTTGCTTTGCTTACCAAGTTCCCTTCTAATTGCAAGAAATACCAAGCTTGTTTTCAAGCATGTGCTGTTTCCATGGTTATCTCACATTTTTTGAAAAAACTGCCTAGCTCATCAACCTTCTAGTCTTTTTATCCACTAGGGAAAAACTTCTATTTTCATAAAACCAAGTTAGCAAACGGCCTAAATTTGGCCCATGACTTCACAACCTTCTTTAAAGCTAAGCCCATATTATTCAAATGCATAATTTTAAGTAGAAATTACTTTAAGTCAGTTGGGTTAAAACAAAACAAGCAAACAAAAAGTCACTAGTTAAAGCATCAGTTATAATAAGGATGCTTACTGAATAAATGTTTTGGGGAAAAGTTCTTCAAATAAAGCTAAAAAAGGCTCAGGAAAGCCAGTTACTTTGTTTTGATTAGTTTGAGACTGAACATAACTCAGGTCACGACAACCTTCCTTTCCTGCATTTTACAGTTCATTATCTCTCGAGTTCAGTTCCATCATTATCTATGATTCACGTTCCCCTTTCCAGCCATCTTTTAATCATCTGGATAATCAGTTCTTTCCCCAGATCTAAAAAATGTCTCTGCAAATACATTAACACACAGATGCAGCATGTCTTGCAAACAGTGTGTTGATAATACTTGGAATAAAAAGAAAAACAGGAAGACAGAATCACAGAATCACAGAATTGTAGGGGTTGGAAGGGACCTCCAGAGATCATCGAGTCCAACCCCCCTGCCAAAGCAGGTTCCCTACAGCAGGTCGCACAGGTCGGCATCCAGGCAGGTCTTGAACATCTCCAGAGAAGGAGACTCCACCACCTCCCTGGGCAGCCTGTTCCAGTGCTCCGTCACCTCACTGTAAAGAAGTTCTTGCGCACATTTGTGCAGAACTTCCTATGCTGCAGTTTCCAGCCGTTTCCCCTTGTCCTGTCTCCACTCACCACTGAAAAGAGTCCGGCCTCGCCATTCTGCCCCCCACACCTTAGATACTTATAGACCTGGATCAGGTCCCCTCTCAGTCATCTTTTCTCAAGGCTGAACAGACCCAGTTCACTCAGCCTTTCCTCATAGGAGAGATGCTCCAGGCCTTCACCATCTTTGTGGCCCTCCGCTGGACTCTTTCCAAGAGATCCCTGTCTTTTTTGTACTGGGGAGCCCAGAACTGGACGCAGTA
Source organism: Centrocercus urophasianus (assembly GCF_019232065.1). NCBI lineage: Eukaryota > Metazoa > Chordata > Aves > Galliformes > Phasianidae > Centrocercus > Centrocercus urophasianus. Next base: position 18,687,640 of record NW_024884767.1, read on the forward strand.
CTCCAGATGAGGCCTCACCAGGGCAGAGTAGAGGGGGAGGATCACCTCCCTCAACCTGCTGGCCACACTCTTTTTGATGCACCCCAGTAAGCCATTGGCCTTTTTGGCCACAAGGGCACACTGCTGGCTCATGGCCAAGCTGTCATCTACCAGGACACCCAGGTCCCTCTCTGCAGAGCTCCTCTCCAGCAGGTCATCCCCCAACCTGTACTGGTGCATGCAATTATTCCTCCCCAGATGCAAGACTCTACACTTGCTTTTGTTAAACCTCATCCGGTTTTTTTCTGCCCAGCTCTCCAGCCTGTCCAGGTCTTGCTGAATGGCAGCACAGCCTTCAGGCGTGTCAGCCAATCCTCCCAACTTCGTATCATCAGCAAACTTGCTGAGGGTGGCCATTATTCCCTCATCAAGGTCATTGATGAAGATGTTGAACAAGACAGGACCCAGCACCGACCTCTGAGGAGCACCACTGGTTACAGGCCTCCAGCCAGACTCTGCACCACCAACAACGACCCTCTGCACTCTGCCAGTCAGCCAGTTCTCAACCCACCTCACTGTCCATTCATCTATGCCACACTTCCTCAGCTTTGTTATAAGGATGCCATGGGAGACAGTATCAAATGCTGAAATCAAGGTAGACTACATCCACTGCTCTCCCCCCATCCAGCCAGCCAGTGACAACATTGTAGAAGTCTACCAGGTTGGTCAAGCATGACCTCCCCCTGCTGAACTCTAGAGATCTCTTCTAGAGATGGCATCCAGCACAAGCTGTTCCATCACCTTTCCAGGGACAGAGGTGAGGCTGACTGGCCTATAATTGCCTGGATCTTCCTTCTTGCCCTTTCTGAAGATCGCAGTGACATTGGCTATCCTTCAGTCTTCAGGCACCTCCCCCATTCTCCAAGACCTCTCAAAGATGACAGAAAGCGGTTCAGCAGTCAGCTCTGCCAGCTCCCTCAGCACCCGTGGATGAATCCCATCGGGTCCCATGGATTTGTGAACATTGGTGTTGCCTAGGCGCTCCTGGACCACCTCTTCCCTGACAGAAGGGAGGTTTTCTATTCCTCAGATCCTCTCACTAACCTCCAGGGTCTCAGATTCCCGAGGGGGAGCTTTTTCACTGAAAACAGAAGCAAAGAAGGCATTCAGTATCTCCACCTTCTCAGCATCCCCCATTACCAGAACACCCCCATCACTTAGCAGGGGAGCCACATTCTCCCTAGTCTTCCTTTTACTGTTAATGTATTTGAAAAAACCTTTTTTATTATCCTTTATCCCCTTTGCCAGATTTAATTCCAGGCCGGCTTTAGCGTTCCTCGTCGCATCCCTGCAGGCCCTGACAACACTCCTGTATTCTTCCCAAGTAGTCAGACCCTTTTTCCACATTTCATGGGCCTTCTTCTTTCCTTTGAGTTTGCGCACGAGCTCCTTGCTCATCCACACAGGTCTTCTGCCACCCTTTCCCGATTTCTTCCTCACAGGGACGCACCGATCATGAGCTTGGAAGAAGAGCTGCTTAAATGCTGACCAGCTCTCACAGGCCCCCTTGCCTCCAACACCCTAGCCCATGAGACAGCTCCAAGTAGGCCCCGGAAGAGATCGAAGTTGGCTGACAGCTTAGTTTACATAGAACAGCAGCTTTTAATTCCTTATTTGTTAATATTTGTATCTTCTTATAAGACCAAACGAAATACCTGAAGATAATCTCACTGGGACGTTTAATCCCTTCAGCTGAAGAAGTGCTATGTATTAAATTGATAGACATAAGTATTATTCTGTCTTGTTAGATTTAGCAGAGAGGCTATATAAAATATATGTAGTCTCCAGTGACTGGAAAAATGGAAATATCATTTTCATTAAGAAAGGGAGAAAAGAGGATGAAGGAAACTATAAATTGGTGAGCATCATCTCTATGTCTCACAAGATCACAAAACAGATCCTATTGAAAGGTATGTTAAGGCAACAGGAGGTGATCCAAGAGAGCAGCATGGCTTCACCTAGGGAAGATTGAGCCTGTCCAATCTGGTGACCTTATACAATGAAGTTGGCTGTTCAGGCTCGGTGGGGCTCTGGGCAGTCTGATCTGGTAGGTGGCAAACCTGCACACAGCAGAAGATTAGAGCTGTGTTTAGATAGTCTTTAATGTCCCTTCCAACTCAAGTCATTCTAAAATGAACACTAAGAGCTCCCTCTTTACTCACTAACCACAGAGGTTCTTGGTTTTTAATTTGATCTCAAACATAAAGAACATGGGGAAGTAGATTGTTACTGCTGTTACATATTAGCAACCAATATTTTTTTATAATATAAGAAAAGCAGCAGAAACCTATAATTATTTACTCTTTACAGGAGCCCATAGTTATCATGGTAGGTAAATGTCAGGCAACTCAGTTTAAGTCTTTATGGAGTTCTTCAGCTAGCACAAGATATTCTTGTCACATGTGATTTCTTTTGTATGTTTTCAAGAGATGAGTATGTATGGAGTTTATAACTCTAAGCTTGGAATTTTAGCTGTCCTTTTTGATTCACTGTCTTAAAGTTTGCTTTTGTGATCAATGAAGTGCAGAGTACTGCTCTAATAGACCTAGAGAAACAACCATTTCTTTTTTTTTTTTTTCTTTTATCAGAAGACTAGTTGGATTATTTGCTTTGAAATGAACAGAAAGGAATTAATCAGTAATTTGTGTCTAGCTTAAATGGACAAAATTGCTGAGTGGCTCATTACTGAACTGACTCTTCTGCTATAATAAGATATTAGGGAAGGGGGGGCAAGTGGGCAGTGTGAAAAGATTTAAACTTATTATGCAATTTTTAGTATAAATTGTTTTATTGTATGCTGAACCCATTAGTGACTATCTAAAAAATGTAAAGCTGTCTTTACTTAAGGAACTTGCTAACAGTGCATATGAGAAAAGGAAGTCTGCATTATTTAATCAAGATGTTTCTTATTGTGTTGCCCTCATTTTCAATTTTTGCAGTAATAAATTTAAATAAGATTTTTCTTTCCTATTTACTAAGCAGAAAAGTTAAACTCATACATTTTAATTGTCTTAGAGCTCATTTAGTTATTCCTTTCCTATTACAGAGAAAGACTAGTGAAATGGCGGGCACTCCTCACAGAGTTTCGTGAGTTGTAAAGAAGGAAGAAAATGCCACATAGCCTTGCTATTGCCTGCTCTCCTCGTACTGAAATTATAAATGACATTCAGAGCAGGATAATGTAGCAGGATAATATAGAACAGAAGTGTCTGCTGGGAAGAGCTAGATTTCAGAAGTCAGCTGTATATCTTTTTTTGGTTATACTGATTATGATCTTGTTAGTACATCAAATGCATTAAAATAGCAGCATTAAATGCAAAAGTTAGCCCTGAAAGAAGAAACAGAGGAAGATCACCTAATTACAATAGACAAGTTAAAAAGAACTTCCACGCTAATTTGTTACACTCATAGTTCCTTCTTTGGAACAAAGAAGATTCTCGTGGAAATAGCTAAAAATATTTAGCTTTTCATTAAAAAATGAACATTAAAAAAAAAAAACCAACACAAACTTTCCAAAGTTAAGAACCTGTGAGGGGGATGTTCAGGTGTGTGTCAGATCACATCAGATTCAGCTGATGTTATAGATCCTAAGGGGGATCCCGTGGCACGTGTAGAACAGCCAGGGATCAGGCCCAGCCAGCATGTGCTCATGAGAAGCAGGTACTTCTTGACCAACCTGATCTCCTCCTGTGATCAAGCTACGATCGAGTTAAATCCAGCCTGTGATCAGTCATGAGTGGTATTCCCCAGGGACTGGTACTGAGGCCTGTCCTGTTTAATATCTTTATTAATGACCTGGATCAGGGAACTGAGGGCACCCTTAGTAAGTCTGCAGATGATACCAAACTGGGAGGAAGTGCTGATCTGCCTGTGGGTGGGAAGGCCCTACAGAGCAATCTGGACAGGCTGTATTGCTTGAGCTGAGTCCTGTCACATGAAGTTCAACAAGACCAAGTGCCAGGCCTGGCGCTTTGTCCAGAGCAAATCAACACTGGACAGTGCTATAGGCTGAAAAACTCTGTTGAAGAAGCTGAGCCGGGGTGTTTGCTAGTGCTTGACTAAACATGAGCCAACAGTGTTCCCAGGTGGCTAACAAGGCCAATTGTATCCCTGTTTGTATAAGAAACAGTGCTACCAGCAGGAATATGGAGGTGATCGCCCCACTATACTTACAGCTGTGGTGAGGCTGCATCCCAAGTACAGTGTTCAGTTTTGGGTCCCTCACTGCAAGAAAGACATTGAGGCTCTGATACGTGTCAATACAGTGAAATTAGTGAGGGGTCTGGAGTGCAAGTCTTATGAGGAGTGGCTGAGGGAGCTGGAATTGTTTGGTCAAGAGAACAGAAGGCTGAGAGGAAACATTATTGTTCTCTACAACTCCCTGAAAGGACATTGTGGTGAGGTGGGGTTGACCTTTACCTCTTCTCCCATGTAACTAAAGACTAGATGGAATGGCCTCAAGTTGTGCCAGGGGAGGTTCAGATTGGATAATAGGAAAAAATACTTCTCTGAAAGAGTGGTCAGGTGCTGGAATGGGCTGCCCAGGATTGAGTGGTTGAGTCACCGTCCCTGGAGGTGTTCAAGAAACATTTAGATGTTATACTGAGTGACGTCATTTGTGAAAATACTGGTGGTAAGTAGATAGTTGGGCTGGATGATCTTGGTCTTTTCCAAACTTGGTGATTCTATAATTCTATGTCTTGTAACCCTTTTTCTTGTTGAATACAGTCTGAGGCTACCTTTCCTTGCTTTATAAGAAGAAATAAGATATGGAAACATTTATCTACTGTCCTTGTCTGTAAGAGATGATATGTTTAAGCTTGTAACAAAAACAGATAGACTCTGGTATTTTTTTTCCTAGATGCTCTGGCAACTGGGTAAATGATGTCCTAACTGATGCTTTAGAATACTTAATCTATTCTAGAATCTTCCTTGCATGTTGCATGACAATTTTAAAACTAATTTGCAATCATATGAATTTCTCTGCATATTGTGATCAGTATTTTTTTTTAATCAGTGGTAGCACACTGTACTGTTACTTTGTTTCTCACACACATTTTTAATGCAGTAAAGGCTGTGTGGAAGAGAAATGTCTTCCAATTCAAGGTATGTGGTCTTATTATGTGTGTTTATCTGCTTACAGATTAATATGTTTATGTTTTATTATGTTTCTTGTTTGGAGTATTAAAAAAAAAATAATTTATTTATTTATTTTTCATATCACCTGACTGAAAATCATTGGATACAAAAAACAACAATAACAAAACAACAGTATTCTTACAATAATTACTCAATGTAACCTTAAGTATGAAGCTTCACTAGAAGCAGGCAGATACAGTAAAATTAAAAGATTGATTCTCAGAAGTGGAAAAAAAAAGTGGTTAAAGGAAAAAATGCATGATGAAGTTCACTGGTTCACTGTGTTTAACCATTTATGATTACATAACATATTATTTAAATGTACATCATACAACTTCTGCATGCAGTGTACATGTATGTTAGCTCATGTCTCAATTCTTTGTTCTCAGATAAAGAATTTTCACAATAATTTCAGCAATAACATTCTGTTGCCTGTGTAACTTTCACTTGGAGTACAAGATAAAACATTTCAAATACTTTAAATCCTAATGGATGAAAGAAAATAATACACATTTTGTGCTTCTAGAATCAAGGAAGATAGGAGTTCAAGCAACAATAAATATTGAAAGTACATTGTATCTGATATTATATATTAACTTCCTGGTATATTTTTTTAGTAGGTACAGATATTTCTTACACTATTAATTATCATATTCTGTTATAAATATCATTTTTTTTAATATACCTATGTGGAGGTTGTATATACCAATACGGAGGTTGGTGGTCCTGCCCATGGTGGGGGGAGATGGGGATTCATGATCCTTGAAGCCCCCTCCAACCCGGGCCATTCTGTGGTTCTGTGATTCTATTTCTACACTTCTATATACATTTATATACTGTTTTTATCTTCATACCAAGAATGTTCATGATCTATGTAGGTCACTCCAAAAATTATGCCTTCTATATTTATTTCCATGGGAGCTAAATAGATGCAAAGAGCACAATAACACTGTCTGATAGAGAATATTCTCAGCTATAAAACACTCTTTTTCAACATCAACACCACCTTTAGCTGATTCATGCAGATGATAGATGCTCTTTGCTTTGTGGTGTGACAGCTATGTACGGATGTTTAGAACATTGTCTTTCATATCACTGCTGTTACTGGTGAAATGCATCATCTACAACCTCGCTATGCTCACATCCTCTGTTTGGTATCAATGTCAATGGCGGCCGTTTTTTCCACATGGAGGAATTCACTGACACACTGTTGTTTCATCTGCGCTCCCATGTCAAACACCATTCTGTCACAGTGCATCTAGCATGTAACAGAATATTGGCAGGAAAGTTCAGCCTCTAGAGCCAAACTACCAACATCCTCCTCTGACATCATGGGCCAAGAAAACAAAATAGGAGGTGCTACTTTTAGGGCAGCCCTCATTCTTCTGATAAAACTCTCTTAATTCTTGAGGCCTGACAGCTTCCAGCCATGTGATGTGGACAAAAAATATACAGATATCAAAGCCATTTTATTTGTTATTTAATCTCCCATCTTCCCAAAGATAAGCTCATACCCATCAATGAGCAGAAGTAGTCAGTGAATTAGGATCGTCTTATAATTCCTCTTTATATTGTGTTTTCTTTGGTAGCCATGCCTGAATTACAATATGGAACAAGCCATCGAGCTAAGAAACAAGAAAATGTTTTCATAAGTATCTTTTTTATCTAAGCAATGTTATCACTTTGCAAGCTCTTAATTATTTCGCAGATGAGTAAACCTGTTTATCTGCAGATTAAATAACATGCCTGAACTGAGGCTTTGAGTTATGGAATTAGGAATTTTATAAATCTGAATCTGAATTTTCTGATATGTTCTGACAAGTGATTCTTGGAAGCTATTACCATTTTTTACAGTGTTATTCTGTTTGTAAAACAGGAAATAAAACAACTCTGGTTTGTACTCAAATAGCCTTAGACACCATAATGTATGTGATGACTCAGTCTCTGAATATCAGGATATAGGACCAAAATGTAGTTTTTATTTTCAGTGGGAATAAAACTTTTTGCAAATCAAATGGACAGACAGCCTGAAAAAAAACCAGAGGCCATATTTTGATATCCTGTATATTTTTAATAAATAACAGTATCCCCCAGTCATTGTATTTTGCTGAAATTTACACACATTTTTAGATTAGCTAGAGGAATAAATATGTCAAGAAAGATAAAGGAATAGAAATTACAGTATTTTTTACCTTAAAATTTACATGTAAAATTTTTCAATATAGTATCAAGATGAACAGATATGTTACGAATTTGCTATGCTAGTAAAATCTGTTTGTTTGATAAAAATCTAATAGTCTTTTTCTCATAACAAATCAGCTCATAAGTTATACTGCAAAATAAATAAGGGAAAATGAATTATCAGTTACCTTTTCTAGGTTTCAACATTTCATAAGGTGACATTGTATAAATATATGCATTTTGCACAAGGCAATCCTTCCAGTAGCCTTTAAGTGGTATTAACCTAAATTGGACAGATTTATTTGTTTGTTTGTTCGTTTTATCACAAGCAACCATTGCAAAGGCTAGAAAATAGCATTTACATGATAAACAGATCACATCAAATTACATAATGTTCCCGAAAATGGGTACTTACACAAATTTTATTGTCATTACAGTTTCATTGCCATTTAGTCTTAAATTAGAAAAGAAGAACAGTGCGTATTCTTTTGTGATTTTTCAATAATTATGTTGTTATAAAAATGGAATCCACAATGTGTTCTAGCTAACATAATAAATTTTGAGGAAAAAAACCCACGTTAATTTATGGAATTAATTTGTGTTATTAGAATTTTCAGAACTCTGGTGATTTGGAGTCAAGCATCTTATTAATATTTCACATCCCAGAGATTAAAATGGAACTTAGACTAAAGGGCAAGTTACTATGATGCAGTTCCCTCTGTAGTAAACTTCATTTATTTTTATGTTTTTTTAGAGTCTCTAAACCTAGAAAATGCATGTAATTAGTAGAATTTGTCTCTAATTAACATTGTAAATTACTTTGGACTAGTGTTAGTTTCTCCTGTTTGAAAGTATAATTCTAAATTCTGAATATGTTTCATTGTTTACTTCACTGTTAAATGAGAGCTACTTGGTAAATGAACTAGATTAGATACTTTCTGCACTTAGGCATCTGCTTTGTTATGTGAACTGTACAGAACATCAACTTGAACTAGACTGTTTAAAAGGATAATTGTCAGCAGTTGGATCTGCCCCCATTCTTTTTAAAAAAAATATAGTCAGCTGATAGAATCATCATCACAGGATTTGTTAGAATATTTCTGGAAGCAACTTTCAATGAAGACTGCTTTCCTAAATTCAATAAAGTCAGCTTGGGTAATTTTTGTAATGCAATTCTTAACAGCTTACCATAGACAACATTGGCTAAAGAAGCCCATTGCTAGCATATTTTAACTGACTGCCTAGAAAGAAAAGAGGCCAGTCCATCTATTCAAGATGTTGCTTCTCTCACATTTACAATCACAACAGTATTCATTGTATAAAAGTGAAAAAATGAATTACTATGAACTCCAAACACTGGATTTGAATTCAGAAATATCTGAATGTAATTGTTATATAATCAAGTCCTTTTTATTTTTGTTCTATTTTTTTAAGCCATTTTAGGTTGTATTTCATAAACATAAGAATAGTGTTCTCATATAATCAAAAACAATATATGCCAAACCACAGTGGCATTTCTAAGAGGCTGTTAATCTGCTCTTTGAAAAAGAGAAAACAGAAGGAAACAAATTCAAGTAGATTATTCCAAGTCATAATTGAACTCAGCTGTGAGATTGTTGGAAATTTCTACTGTTGAGGTGTCTAAAGTTGTTTCCTGCTGTATTTGCCCTGTCAAGGTTTTATGATTTTTTTTGTTATCAATATTCCATATCATAGCATCATGCAGTGCACTGGAAGTTAAAGAGGTCATGCTGCAGCTCCATGGATTCTCAATAGTTCTGGGTACTTCTCAGAAGAGAAGAATGAACTTCATCTCCCAAAAGACTTATTTATTCCATTTTTGCTTTCCATTCAGAGGGAACGATAAACCCTCCCTGCGTGTGGCAGAGGGGTTGGAGATTCATGATCCTTGAGGTCCCTTCCAACCCTGGCCATTCTGAGATTCTGTGATTCTGTGCTAAAACTGACTAGGAGTAATGGGACTGTCTAGCTTTCTGCTCGTCTCTGTGTTGTGTGCTCCCTCACTGTCTTGTCTTCAGTATTAGAGTAAGGTCTTTGTTTTTCAGACACTCTGTCATTTATTTATTAGCTTCAGTTACAATTATATTGTATTATACTGTGTTGTCTCACGTTCTGCAATCATATTAGTAAATTAGTTTTTTCCCATAGACTGTTGCTGCTGCTGTCCTCCACTGGACACATTTCCCTATCTTCCCCTTCCCCTTCTCCCAGGGCATAGGTTTATGGGTCCCTCCACCCCTTTAATCACGGAAGTAGGCCAAACCAGGTTGGAACTGTGATATGCCCCTAATTGCAAACACTGTGTTCTTTTGAACTCAACTTTTTGAGGAGAAGTTTGAATTCCAAATTTTCATCTAATCCACAGTGCATTTAAATCAGTGTTTGAACTAGGTTACCATTACAGAGGTACAGTCCTTTTTATTTTTCTACAATATTTCATTGTACACAGCATATTTTGAGTTAGAAGTGGTTTCTTGTCTGCATTAATTATCTAGACTAAGAGATTTCAATTAATAAAAAATTAGTTTCATTCTCAGGGCAACCTGTGGCCTTCAAGATGACTATACACATTGTTTTTTATTCCAACCTTTCCTGTTACATATTTTTATATATTATTAAATGGGCACACTGAAGCAGCTCCTATGAACAAAGTATCTCTAGGTAGGCCAGGGCTTTCCTGGCTATGCATGTGGGCTTCCTGGAATTCCTCACCATTCTGTTCCAGGAAATGAGTCTACTCTCCATTGACCTAAGAATTTGATTTCTTTAGGTGCCAGAAAAGTATTTAAAGATTGCCACAGAAAGCTCTACTGAATGTGATTTCACCATGAAGTTTTCAAAAGTGAATTTGCTCATCCTTGATTCACCACCCATGAGAAAAAGACATGCGTGCAGTTAGCCAGAACTCAAGGGCTGAATCTATTCTTCTAAAGCTTAGAGTTAGCTGTGTCCATAGGACTCAGCTTGTGATCTCTGTGTAGTGTCAATTGGCTCAGGACATAAACATGTGCATGATTTAAGGCTTAGAATCTCTAAAATATATTCTGTTTCATCTTATTACAGTGGATGTACATTTTGTAAATAGAATTATTCTTTTTATTGCTTTCTACAACGTATAGCTCTTCACACTGACCTGAAAGGAGATTGTGGTGAGGTGGGAATTGGCCTCTTCACCCACGTAATCTGCAGTAGGACCAGAAGGAATTGCCTCAAGTTGCACCAGGGGAGATTCAGGTTGGATATTGGGAAATACTTTCTCCAAGAGAATTGTCAGGTGCTGGAATGAGCTGCCCAGAGAGGTGGTAGAGTCACTGTCCCTGGAAGTGTTCAAGAAACATATAGATGTGGTACTGAGGGTTTAGTTGGAAATATTGGTGATCTGTGGGTGGTTGAACTGGGTAATCTTAGAGGACTTTTCCAACCTTGGTGACTATTGTTCTCGTTTCTCAAGGTGTTCTAGACTGGTTTTCACAGGAAGATGCATCAGTTTGAAGATTGAAAAGCCACTAGTGTTGGAGGTGGCAATGATGCAATCAGAACCTTATTGCCATTACAGACAGCTCCTTGGCAATCCGGTTCCCTGATCTATGTCTGCTCACTGCACCAGTGAATACTATCAGCCAGAGATGAAAGCAGCATAATGGAACATGGAATGCAATATGGATGGTTAGTGGTGCAGTTAGAATAATGTACCTGGCTTTATTCTGTCTAGCAAGATGGTATCAGTAGAGGCAGTGATCTTTAAAGATCACTGTCTGATTGGAGATTAGGATACGAGCGTGAAAAAATCTAAGATAAATGTTTGGTAACAAAACCAAGCAAATAAATTGAGTGAAAATATAACAAAAAGTTCTAGTAAAAGCTAGTAAGCATAAGATGTGACAGAACTTAAGCTTTGAGATATTTAGGAATGGTTCTAAAATTGACGTCTACCAAACACTGATGCTAAGACCAAATTTCTAATGATATTTCACTGTTTGAATTACTTTGTAAAACTAGCTTCTTGATTTCCAGTTATAAGTTGGGTTACTGGGTAACAAATGAATAAAAATACTTGAGAGGAACTTGGAATCCTACCTCCTTTTCCTTCCTTTATTCCCTGTGTTGCTATTATTTTGTATCAGTTCCATATACGGTAAAGATGAAAGTGAAGTAGTTAGGATTGCCCAAACAAAAAAGACAGCAGAAAATATCTTTGAAATATAGACTTGGTATCTCTGCTGTTCTGCTTACACTTCCACTGAGTTCTTTAACTGGCCTGATCTTTCTGGCTTATTCAATTCTTCCATTTATTCTGCTCATTTTATTTAGTTTGCTGTGGAATGCCAAATAAAGTCAGAAAAAAACTGCTGCACAAAAATCTTAATAGCTTTACAGCATTCTGTTCCTCAGGCTTTCTATAGATACCAAATCTGCCACAGTAACATAAAAGTACAAGGATTATTCAACAGACTTTCACCTAATGATGAATTGTTGTTTGAATTTATACAGCCTTGAGTGAAGATCCTTTAGATTGCAATGCTGTATAAACTTGATTCTTTGACAGTTTAGTGAATCTCAGTGTATGTGCTTGGGCAGACTGTTTTCCAGTTTAGTTACAGCCAAAAGCTGAACTTTGTATATCAACAAGCTTTGTTAGTTAAAATCAGTAATATTCAACTCTAATCTTCTTACAGGGATCCTGATGTAATCATAGGTGTACTTATCTTAAGCAATGAGATCACGTAATAGAAATCCACCACGTTAATATGAAATGATTAAGCAGCAATGGGGAAAGAAAGCTACAACAATGACAAACAAACAAAACAAAACAAAATATAAAAAAACCAAAACCTTCTTAATAGAAAAAAAGTCAGCAATGTTTATGTAGTGTATGTTTAGTCTCCTTTTTTTTACTCCAAACCAGGCTGCTCTTCATTCAGTTATAAATCACTAAGCTTTTATAAGCTGTCTATTCTGAGACCATATTAACGGTTCATGGACAGAATTTTTATCTTGATTGGTAAAACTGACCATTTTTACCTAAAATAGATGAGTAAAACAGTTCTGTATTTTTTATCTTCTACTGCTGTTGCAAATTCTGTTCACAGAGGGTTTTCTTTATATCCAGTACTAGCAAAATGCAAGTGAAAACATTTAGAGATAAGGTTCAGATTTGCCATAAAAGTGTCTTGGTTCATGTAACTGATTCAAAGTTATTGGTTATTGGTGGAAATTTTTATATAAAGAAACTCTATTCCTGAAACTCTGAAAACAATCTGGCTAGAATTTTGCTAAGAATTCCGTATTCTCAGAACTGTCAGCGAAGTTTTTTTGTGCCAGTGTGCTGGTCAATAAATATATAAAGTCCTCTCCTGCAGACACTGTGAGTCAAACATCTGTTCAGACCATTATAAATGGGCAAAGAGATCAAGGTTTAGAAGCACACTAAAACTTAGGATGTTTTGCTCAAGGTATTCTGAATTCAGAAGTGTAGTTTTTGGAAGGTACAGGAGAAGGTTTTATGTCAGAGTTGTGATTATGTGTTTATATGCATGCAGTAGCTTAAACAGCATCAGCTGGGTGCTTAACTAAGAAGTATATTAACGTACTTAGTAATTGTGTGTTCAAATTTGTTTCAGTTAAAAAGGATGTACAGCCAATAGAAAAACTTGACTTTGCAAGATACAGGGGTATGTCCTTGATGCTCAATCACTTCTTTTATAGGTATCTCTTGAGTGCTCTTCTTGATGACAGACTAGCTGCTTATGTGTTGTTTTTTTTTCTTTATTTCCTTCTCCCTAAAGCTATTTGAGCCTGTAATGAAAAAGATAGGCAAAGTTCTCTGGATTTTCATTACCTACCCTAGGAAAACTTGAGACAACTAAAGTTCACTTCTACCATATTCAGTTTGTTTCTAAATATGATCTGACAATCATGAACCAAGTGTACCATTAGAAGAACCCTACTGAAAATAAGCAGAAGGCAATTGAGGTATATCTACAGTCAGTATACTTCATTTTCAGTGGTTAGCTGATAGGAGCATTCAGTTTCTTCACTGCTCCAGAATAAAACTGTATATGTATCTTTAAGTAATGTATTTATCTGTATTTATCAACGTACCTCACACTTATGATGAATGAAAATTTAAATTTCACCCATAAAGAAACATTTCATTGCTACATGTGAGCTACAAAGACAACAGTGCACTGAATTCACTCTACACTCTTTCTTAGTAATGTTGTACAGTAACTTTGTGTTTGATTTCCCAAGCTAAGCCTGATTTTTCTAGATGATGATCAGCAATTAAAAGAAGTTCAGGGAGGATATGGGCCCTCTCTGGGAGGACGCAAGTGACTTGGTCAAAGGGATACAGAGAAAACAAAGATGCTTAATGACTAATTTGTCTCAGTTTTCATTGGCAAGTTTTAGAAAGCAATGTTAAAAACTTGGAGAGGGAAGATCCGCATGCTGTAAGTGAAGATCAGATTTGAACCATCTAAAGAACCTTAATGTGCACAGCTCTATGGGACTTGATGAGATCCATCCACGGGTTCAGAGGGAACTGGCAGATGAAGTCACCAAGCGACTATCTGTCATACCTGAAAGGTCATAGCAGTCTGGTAAAGTTCCCACTGACTGGAAAAAGGGAAATACAACTTCCAAAAATGGAAAAAAAGAAGATCCAGGGTTAGAGAGGTGGGTCCTTGTGAACCTCATGAAGTTCAAAGTGCTGCGCCTAGGTCAGGGCAATCTCAAGCACAGATACAGGTTGGACAGAGAATGGCTTGAAAGCAGCCCTGAGAAAGATGTGAGAGTGTAGGTTGACAAAAGATTACAAACAACAAATCCACTGTGCTGAGGGTGGGGGATGTGTTTGTTTTTCTTTCAGCCCCATGCTATATAACTAGATTTCTTATTCCAAAGCTTGTGTTTATTGAAAACACCCAAACAGCTTCTGAGCATTTTTATTCACAAGATTTTAAGAATCAGATTCATTAGTCTGTGCATTTCTACTAGATTTTACAAAACTGAAAACTGGATGTTCTAGTTGTAGGTATTATGGTAGGAATGAATGTCATATAAATCTTTACCTTGTTTTTCTGGAAAGTGTTGAATAGTAGATACTTGATGCTATTTTACTTTCATGACATAGGAATTTTCAGGCATGAGAATAATCCATCAACCTGAAAAAAGACAAGTGAGTAAACTAATGTCCCTGTGTCCTAGAGAGGCTGTAATACTTGTGGATAGTGGACAGTGCTATATCTGCCTTCCTTCTTATCTATGGCTATCCAAAGATATGTTACCTTGACTCATTTCTGCTTGACCCACTGCATCTTCTTTTGCCTTAGAGAGAACAAATGAGTAGTATTTAAAAGTTACATACCTACTTTACAAACAAAATAACCCAAACTGTTACTTAATCAAGACAAAAAACAAAGGTCTATGTGGCAACATCTTCGTCTTCTATCGCAAAGTAATTTGAACCATATAATAATCTCATTTACACAGATGAAAGATGGAGGAAAGGTCTGGATGTGTAATAGAAACATAAAAGCTTGTGGATTTTATTTGATTGTTTACACTTATCTTTTAATCATACCCTCTTAATGTGGGTACTTGAAATCTATGGGTGCTTCTGCAGGTTGCCTGGATAAAATTATTTGGAAATGAGCTCAGCATTTCTAGAACTGGAACATCAAATAATAGAAAAACTGTTCATTCCATCAGAATTTTAAAGATAAATACTTCAAAATGAGAACCCAGAATAACCTCTAAGTATTTGGTCCTGAGCTAACCTGAGCAGTTTTGATACCTGATGTGAAGCACAAGCCTTTCAAGCATTTTTAAAAAGGGAGGAAAATTACGTTAAAAATGGCAATAAAGACACAAAGATAAAAACAACTGTTTTATTTCTTGATCTCTCTAATACTTCTTAAATTTTTATTGTAAATTGTCTTTAAAGGAAAAAGAAAGGAAATGTTTTTTAGTTCTATACCATTTGCTGACCTTATCCCTTTGCTTGTTAACATTACATCTGTTGTTTTTGCCAGCAAGCATGCACTTTGAAAACTGTCCAACAGAGCTGCTTGCCTATTCTTTCCTGAGCATTTCTTCTTTAGAAGTGACCTTGCACAAAACCAATGTCTGATGTCCCTTATGTGAATGCATCAATGCAGACAAATCATGAAAGTAATATACAAAACGTTAACCACTAATACAGATCAAGGAAGAGAATTTAATTTACATTTTTATCTATTATTTGTCTGTGTACAATCCACACACAGCAGAAGAATTATTTTAATATTTCTTTTTAAATTTTCTGTTTTGTTTTGTTTTGTTTTTCTTGAGAATCAGTCACTGGTTTTTCTATGCTATTAAACAGTATCAAGGTAAGTTAATGTACATATACAACTAAATGACATAAAGAAAATAACATTACTTTTCATTTTATGTGATACTTGGTTAGAAATACTTTGATCATTAAATTCAGCTTGCTATGTGTAAGAAGCCAAACATACAGACACATCCATTTTATTTTCTGCTACCCAATGGGAAAATGTTAAACATAGTGCATATTATGTAGATTTTCTAGCAAATATATATATCTTTGTACTAAATTTTCAAAGTGTACTTTGGATAAACATATCACTTTTACAGACAGCATTATTTCAAGGCTTCATTGGGATGTGATAGCACCTTTCTTTTTTAGAGATACCATGATTTAAACCATTTTTATTTCACTTATTTTAACATCTGTAATGAAAATACTGCAACATGTTCTGATTTGATGAATATTTTGCATGGGTTTATGTAGATTAGTACTCGTAGAGGAGAAATAAATATGCTTTATATTTTAGACATCATACTGTAGAATTGTTGAAGGCAAGATAGTTCTGTGTTTTGCTGAAGATGTTTAGACATCCCTATCTGTAAGTTGACATAATAGATATAGTCCTATCATGGTAAAACTCATGATGCAAAAAATATAGTGTGTACAGTATGAATACTCTGATGAAAAATTGGCAGTTGAAGTTTTTCTTCTAGTTATATCAAATGTTAAGTGATGCAAGTTAGAGCAGCTGCTGCCTGAAGCAGCTTCCATCCTGCTGTGACTATCCCACAGCAGCCCCAGCCCGGATGCTGCCTGCAGCAGCCCTGCACACAGGACCCCACACATGAAGGGCACAGCTTGTCCCCTCTCATCCTAGGGCTGGAAAAGCCAGCAAGCCTTTCTGCAGGCCCGCATGCAACATCCCTGGGATGTCACCAGCACTCGCACACCCACCACTCCCAGCATAGAACAGCACAGCCCCTCTGCCCACACCCTGGGCCTCTCAACTGCTTGTGCACCGCCAGCTGCTTTATGCCCTGAATCTGACACCTGTTGCTGGCACCCAGCCCATTAAAGGGGAGATGCTGCGCATGAGGGAGGGGCTGAGCTGTACGGAGTTCCTGCTCGGCAACGATGTGGTTGAGAGCCTTTGGGCAGGCATAAAAAGACAAGTAAATAAAGAGGATGTTGTTGTTCGGTAGTCATCCCACCCAGGCTGAAAACATCGATGAATTATTCTTAAAGGTTCTAAGAGATACCTCAAGACCAGCTGCCCTTATCCTTATGGCTGATTTCAAAACCACAAGATGTAACCTGGGAACACCACAGATCTAATACAGATAGATCCAGGAGATTCATAAAACAGCTCGCAGCACTGCACTGCACTGACAAAGCCATTGGTAGCAACACAGAGATTTTTCTGTTATATGGTTTTCCTCAGTCTGACACAGTCTGAGCCGCTGAGGCTGGTTGTGCCTCAGCTGCAGGCCCGGCTCTGTTCTCCTTTGAGAGATTTGGGATTGTAAGTAGAAGACAGTGTGAAGACATGGGAGTGTTTATTGGTGGAGATGAGCCACCTTGTGCCCTGCATAGAAATGAAGCAGTGCCTCCTCTGTCGACGTTTGCCTTTGCAACGTGTTAAGGGAGGTTGTAAAGAAGCGGTAACAGCAGCACGGGAGGCCTCCAGGCCCAGCAGAGCTCAGACCTCCCTCGTGCACAGCGCTGACAAAGGCACTGGGAGCAACACGGAGACTTTTCTGTGATTTTATTGCAGTCAACTCTTGGAAAGGGTAGATAACAGCGGGACAAGGGGAAATGGTCTGAAGGTGAGGGAGGGTTGGATGTCGGAAGGAAGTTCTTCACAGGCAGAGCGGTGAGGCTGCCCAGAGAAGCTGTGGATGCCCCGTCCCGGGAGGTGTTCAAGGCCAGGTCAGATGGGGCCTCAGGCAGCCTGGTCCGGTGTTACGTGTGGAGGTTGGTGGCCCTGCCTGTGGCGGGGGGGTTGGAGATCCGTGATCTTTGAGGTCCCTTCCAACCCGTTGTTGGCTGTGCCCCAGCTGCAGGCCCGGCCCTGTTCTCGCCAGCTGCTGGGGCGGTGTCCTAGTGCTGCCGGCGGGGTGGCCTCTTGGCAGGAGGTGCAGAGGCCTCAGAGTTGCGGGCCCTCCTCTTTGGAGCTCGCCGAGGCGCCCTGCGTGAGCGCTGCGTGGCCCTGCTGGTGCCGGAGGGACCTGGCACTGCCTCCCCCGGCTCCTCCTGGGCTGCTGCTTGGTCGGTGCGCAATGGAGCCGGGATGGATGGAGGCTGGCTGGGACCTTCACCAAGGGCAGCGGTTGAGGGGACAGGAAGCTCCTCCTCCACGTTGTCTTCCCTGGTGCTGCTGGAGGGCTGTGGGCCGGCGTGGGGAGTCTGTGCACCACGGGCAGCTGCGGAGCTGCCCTGCTGCCTTGTGGCACGCAGACGTGGCACCAGCCCATTGCACACTTGCGCGACTTGCGCAACGAGCCGTTGCACAAAGCTGGCGTCCCGGATCCGCAGGCAGCTGATCAGCCACAGAGTCAGCGCTGTGTGGCTCAGGCCAAAGCAGCACAAGGCAGAGATGATTAGGTGCTGTACTGCAGAGACTGCCCTGTGGTCAAACCCAAAGCGCTGACTCAGCTCCTGGCGCAGCCAGGGCAGCAGGGGCTGGAGCACAGCTGGAGTCAGGCGGGAAATGGACGGCCAGGTGGGCACCGCCCCTGTTAGGCCTTCTAATGGCGTTGTGCGGTGGGCTGCTGTTCCGGCCCTCTCCTGCTGTCCGACGACAAACTCTTCAAAGTTGTCGTCCGCACGCACGGAGTGCAAGATGGACTGCACCCTGCGTTTGCAGAGGGGGCACGTGGGCCTGCTCTCAGCCCATCGCTGGATGCAGCCAAAGCAAAACTGGTGCAGGCATGGCATCACATAGCTGGCATCATCCATGGTGTCCAGGCAGATGGGGCAGCGACGATCCAGCTCGGTGGCCATGCTGTCCAGCTGCTGTGGTGGGTACGAGAGCAAAGGGGATGAGGGGCTGCTCCTCACCGCGCTGCTGCAGCTGCAGGGGTCACGCTAGGAAAGGAAGAGAGGCCACGGTCACTCGCTGACCCCGTCAGCGGAGGAACGAGTGCCCGGGTCCCTCAGGAAGGAAACCCTCCCAGTGGGCTGCCCAGGCTGAGGCGTCCCCTTACCGGTTCCCTTTGCTGCTGCGGCCTCCTGGGTGCCCCGGCTGCCTGAGCCAGGCAGGGCGGGGAAGAAGCTGTGGTGGCTCTGGGGACGAGCACTGAGAGCGGCTGTCGGCAGCTCCCAGAGCACGAGACCAGCACCAAGGCTATCCTTGCTGCTCGCTCCAAGCCTCACGGACACGCTCGGCTGGAGTGCAGGCACAAGCCAGAGTGAGAGACTCTGCGCCCGGCTACAGGCAGTGAGGGCCAAGAGGTCACAATCCCTGCTGCGTGTGTCACTATCCCTCACGGAGGGCATCGGTGCCAGTGATGTCACAATGAGTGAGCGCCACCTGCAGCACTCCAATGTCAGCAAAGGCATCTGGATTTTCCGCAGTGCCTCTGTCCATTCTTTTTCCTATATTATGTCTACTCACAGTTGGCATTTTGCAGTGAGGCTGGAGAACTTGTCCTGCAGGAAAGGCTTGCATGGCCAGGACCAGTTCAGCATGGGGCAGAAAAGGGGAAGAGGCAGTTGAGGTGAACTGCAATTAGTAGGATCACACTGGAAACAGAAAAATCACATCAGCAAGACGGTAGAATCCATAAGCCTGGAGGTTTTGAAGAACTGGGTGGGCACAACCCAGTCACAGCTTTTGCAAGCCTGTGGAAGCATGGTCAAATCCAGAAATAAAAAGCATTGCCAGGGAAAAATGTGACAGTAACATCCTCATTTGCAACAATATTAGATGCTGCAATATGAGAAATCTACCTTCTTCATTTAGTTCACAGAATCATAGAATCCTTAGAGTTGGAAGGGACCTCTGAGGGCCATCTAGTTCAAGTCCCGTACACAGGACTCATAGCTTTTTCCAGGCTGAACAGCTCCAGCTCTCTCAGCCTGTTCTCATAGGAGAGATATTGCATTCCACTGATCATTCCTGTGGCCCTTCCCTGGACACAGTCCAGCAGCTTCATGTCTCTCCTGTATTGAGGACTCCACATAAAACTCCAGGTGAGGCCTCAGCAGCGCAGAGGGGCAGGATCACTTCTCTTGATCTGCTGATCACACACATCTTTTGATGCAGCCCAGGATATGGTTGGTTTTCTGAGCTGTAAGGGCACATTGGCTCATGTCCAGCTTGCCAGTACCACCAGTACCCTCAGGTCTTTTTCAGCAGGGCTGCTCTTAAGCCTTTCATCTCCTAGTTTATATTTGTAATGGGGGTTCCCTTGACCTGTTGCAAGAGGGCCTCAAGCTCCCTTGTGGGTATGGCGAAAGAGTACTGACTCCTTTATTGGTGCAGAACAAGAGACATTTATTCTACATGCTTACCATCTTTTATACCCACTCAACACAACAGTTTTCCCGCACAAGCAATACTGGTTACATGTGGTAGGCGCCTTGTGGGTGTATAGGTCTGGCTCAAGTTATTGTTGAGCTTTGCAACTCATTAGCAATACAGCAGCCTACATTGACCCAGGTACAAGACCTTTCACTTGGATTTGTTGAACCTCTTGAGGTTCATCTGGGCCCACTGCTCAAGTCTGTCTAGGTCCCTCTGAATGGCATCCTATCCCTCTGGTGTGATGACTGCACCCCATAGCTTGATGTCATAGTTCATCAGCTTCTGAGGAAGTACTTCAAAATCCAGGAGGTCAGATGGGAGGTTAACTACCGGCTTGTTCTTTTTTGTCTTCAAAAGAAATTCCTGCAGTTGTTTGGTGGAGTACTTTGATGTGGCAGAGGATAAGTGATAATATTTACAAAAGCCATTCAGGTTGTATTTTGGCATCTCTAGTTTAATAGCTGTGGTTCAGTTTCTCTTTTCCACGCAAACTGGAAGGAAAGTGGAAAATAAAAAAGTGTGAAAACAATACCAAGAGGAAAAGAAAATGTGAGACTGCCCTAGAAGGGGCTTTTATTTAGTGCACAGCAGCAGATTTTGTTGCCAAAGCTAGCAGCTCCTGCTATCCCTCACCTCAGCTCACTCTGGATGTCTGGTTTGTCTCTAGTAATGATAATAGAGCTATAGGTCTGAAGCAGTCAAGTGATCCTGGAGAGCACAAAGAGTGTGCATTGCCTTTTCCATGGGATTCACTTGCAGCAGAGGAACTATGCTGAGGAAAATGTGCCAGAGAGCAGTGCTGCTGGTGGAAACAGCGGGGAAGTGACGGTACCCATGTGCTGAAGAGAATCTGTACCAGTGGCGAAAAAGAAATTCCAGTCAGGGTGGGATTTCCATGAGACCTACTCACTGCCCTCAGGTCAAAAGGACTTTTTGGGGATTGTGTGCCTCTGCTTCCTGCCCCAGCTGGAGACTAACTGCTGCAGGTGGAACAGTCTTCCTGGATGCCTGTGGGAGGTCATGGCCCTTTAGCTCATGGCCTGCCTCTCTCATTGTCTGACACAGAGAAGTCAATGAAAGAGGATTTAATAGGGGACAGGACAGTCTGTGGCCATTGGGCACAGGGCTCAGTCAAACACAATGGCCAGCCGCAGTTCACACAGTACTGGCCCCTCTCCCACTCCTTCTGCCTGTTCCCCGTTTTGCCTATGTCTGTTACATTTGTTTACCAGGTTTATGCCTCTGTTTATTTTATTACATCTCCGTTTTCCTTGGTGTCCCACTGGACAAGATCCTTGATCAGACAATAGTACTGGAAGAGATACTCACACATTCTGAATTACCAAACAGTGTAACTGTCCAGTTACTGATTTCATTACATTTGTTTGTTGGGTTTGTGTCTGTCTGTGTTCTTGTTTATAGCTTCCTCCTTTTCTTACCATCCCCTTTTGGGATGAGAAAGTCCTTGTCCAGTCACCCTTAAAGGAGCAGACAGTTTCACTTTTCACACATCTTGCAGGATCTGCAGTTCTGCATTGTAAACTAGGTGCTTACAAGGTTTCTTGAAGTTCAATAACGGATTTCATTAAGAAAAATAATTAAGAAAAATAATGTTACCTATTCACTTATTATCACACAGAGCTATTTTTTTTCCAGTGCGCTGAAATTCTTCCTTAATGAGGTTCAGAAATCCCATCCTTTCAGATCAGTCAAGCAGAAATTTTTGAATATATGATCACAGGAACAATTTCAAAGTCAAGCAAGCAGTAAAATTTGAAAATGAACTCTCCATTTACACATGCATATTTATTAGAGACATATTTACCAAACCAAAGAATAAATATTGGAAAGTATAAATTGAATTCACTAAATAATCTTTACTCAATGTTGAAATACTCTATCTGTACTTTTACTGTTTAACTGTGTCTTTCAGAGCTCTAAGTGATTCCCAGTTTGAATTTCTGGTGTTTATAGTAATACTACTGGCTAATAAGCTCCTATTGCTAAAGGATACACTTCCAGTATTGTGTTCATTGGTTTAAGTTAACAGACTCCCTGTGTTAAAAAATCATTTCTAAGAGATAGGAAATGTTAGGAATAAGCCATTGTTGTTGCTGCTCTTATTAATAAATAGGCAGACAGTTTTACAACTAGTAACTAACAAAGTACGTTAAAGTAGTATTGTTTTGATTTTTGAAAGGGTTTACTCCATGTTCATGCATTATGTGGGTGAATATCTCAGTTTACTTCTATTTATTTTAGAAAATGGTTCTGCAGTTTAAAGTTGATTGACATTTTGTAGCTTGGTTTCCTTATATCAACTGAGTGATCATGTGTCCCATGTTAAACCATATTAGCTACTTTGGAACTGATTGGCTGTATCAGTTAAAAAGCTGTTAAAGCTGCCACAGCCAATTTTGTACTGAACCAGAGAGCTGTGACTCCAGATTGCTGCTTGCTTGATATCTTCACAGCTGATTCAGGCTTGTAGCTTGTTCTGCAGTGAATGTCTGACAAGAGCCCAACAGTCTAACTCACTCAGCTGTATTTTTAGCTGCATGTCTAGCAATATTCTTAGCTGTTACTAACAGATAAGAAAATGGTAAACAGAGTTCTGACTGAGAAAGCAATCTAATTTCTTATTAAATTAATATAAATAATTAAAACATCTTCAAAACTATTAAATGATAGTTTACTGCTGGAAAGTTGTCACTTGGTAGCTTAATTCTGCTAGTTAAAGTATGCAAGAAGGTAGACAAAGCTGAAGATCCTACTAGTAGAACATATTTCCATCAAAATTATGTGCACAAAACTAAGTGTGGCTTGTGTGTGACTAATTCAAATGAAGAAAACACCATGAAAAATATTCAGAGATTGAAATGAGACAGAAGTGATTTCAGATTTGCGACTGTAATCAGGAAAAAAATACTGGAGAATAAAAGACAGGTAGTTCACTTGAAACTTCAGAAAAAAGCAGAGGGCTCAGATGAATAGGTGTAATACTGCAAACACTTTCTCTGAAGAATGCCATGGGCAATAAAAAGAGAAGGCAATTTAAAACAGTAGGAAAACTAAAGTAGGTGTGAAGATGAAATAGAAGAGATATTTAAGGAATTGCTCAAAGCTCTGAAAGATCTTGCTTGTGTGGATTTTTTAGTATTTTTTGACATATTCTTTAGAGAACATTTTCTATTACATGTGTCAAATCTAAACAGTTTCCCTACCCCCAATACTTGAGGAATGGCTTTAAAAAGCATGAAATAATCATGCATACTTTCATACATTGTTGAAGCCAGATGTGCTGCCTGAAGGTTCATGTTCAGTCAGTGGTTCAATTAAGGAGACTTCCTTGCTCTGAATGCAAGCTCTGAATTAATCCTAAGAAGCATGAGAGACCTGGAGTAAAACATTCCCCTGGAGCTAAAAGCTTCTGAAATTAAAGCGGGGAAGTAATAAGTCTGGTTTACAGTACAATTCATGCTCTTTTACCAAAAAACGTAAAAAAAAAAAAAAAAAAAAAAAAGAGGTGTTTCTGAAATGTTTATTATTTCTAACAGTTTACTGTAAATTCAGATTACAAGACATGACTAGAATTAATAGTGCTTATCTTTCAGGGGCATTATACTTCAATTAATCTAGAAGAAAATGTATATTAAAAATTGACAAATGGTGTTTTGCTCTTCCACGAATGAACAGCCAGATCTGGAATTTGAGGAGCCAACTCTTAGGTTCTGTCATGCTTAAAGTGAAAGGAGTTAGTGAGCAGCCTAGAATGAGAAGCCATAACAATTGACTGAAAAGAGGTAATCACCAATCCAGACGGAGCTATCTTTAAAGATGGTTGTGCAAAAAAAGGAAATTAGTATTCTAAGTAGATAAATTCTATACAGTGTTGAACAAAGTATATACAAACAGCGTTGGCAGTTCATTGGATTTTTCTACCCAGGAGTAAGGATTGCACTGCTTCAGAGTGAGGAACTGGTTATCTAAACTTCCTGACATACTTACCAATGTATGGAAGAGTCTTAAAGAGTTAAATAGTGTTTTGAAAGTCATACCTATTGTGTGACTTGTGGATACACGGGAGATTTATCTAGATTCTGTCCTATAATGCCCTTGTCAATATGAGTGTGTTGACTACAGTGTTCTACAAATTTGTCTTTTTTCCTATTGCAGAGGCTCTGAACTAAAAGTAGTTAGAAATGAATTCAGATATCCTCTGTATGCAGAATTTGAAACTTTAATTTCAGGCCCTTTAGAGAGAATATAATGATACTATGGCATTAAAAGTGTAGGAGAGTATTTCTGTTTATTTTCTTGATATTTAGTATCCCTAGCGGTTGAATCATTTCTTCACGTTTGAAGATATAAATTTTATGTTTGATAAACAATTTAAGGATGATTGATTTAAATCATATGAAGTTCTGTGATCTAAGAAATGCTAAAATATATTAGTCCAAAGACCTATTAAAAAGGGCCAAAAACAGATAATAAAAATAATGTGGCTTCATGGATATAACAATACTGAGCTACACAAAGCAGATTTTGAGTCTGCTTGAGAAAGAAGCAAAGATCAATATTACAGCAGATTTATCAGAAAACTGTTACTCCTGTGTCTACCTAGAAAGCAACACTGAATGAAATTAAGAGGAGGTATATTTAAAATAGGAGAGAAACAGTAATTCTCTACTAAGTTGAAATGGATCTACTGAACTCTCCTTTGTGGTATATTACACTGACAAATTGCTTTGTAAATACAGGCTACTATAAAGAGTAACTTTAGCTCTATGTAGTAGGGGAAAAAGGTTTTATCACCTAATTCTTCAAACTAGAAAATGACGTTAGAAGATTTTTAGCCATGTTGTGATAGTGTAGTTATGAATGCTAATGAGACTTTATAACTTACTACAGAGGCATATATAATTGCTCAAGAGGGGATAATTATTTTTCACAGCATTATGGTAGTTTTAATGGTCTGGCTATGTTAATTTTATTTTATTTATTTATTTATTTATTTTAAGTTTCACAAGAAGTATTTGCTGAAAACCATTAAATATTCATTTCTTAACTTTATGAAGTTTCTTCCAGAACATACACACACAAATGTGCACACACAACAAATTTTCAGAACTTTTAGTCAAAGGCATGTATGAAAGCCAGAGGAAAGTGAAACAGAAAAAATCTTCATCGAGTTGTACATGTATTTAGGTTCATTAGATTAGATATTCAGAATAAGTAATGGTATTATTAAGAAAATGTTGATCAACCTAGCTTTTTGTGATTTTCTCAGGACATGTGATACTGCTGCAGAGTTATCAGATGTTTCTTCTGGTTGTTGGCTTAACAATCTTGAGTTTATAGTAACAATAAGTGTAAGAAACATACTGTCGTTCTCACTCAAGAAAATAGGATGGTATTCTTGCACATCTCTTCCCAAGATTTGAGAGACTTAGCTAAACTTGACATTAATCCAAACGGAGTCAGAGGTGCTCTGTATCTCTGACAAGACAGGTCAATTTTTTAATTATTATTTTATAGTCCTGCAGCTCCCTAGTAACTATGTTCAATGGGATGTCTTTTGCAGCTAATTATGTAATCGAAGTCAGGATTTAAAAGAATAATGAGCCTCTACAACCACTTTTTCTGAAGCTATTTTGAATGGAGAAAGAAAAAAAAAAAGAAATTATGGAGCCTGTCCACAGCTTGTTAAAAAGGCTCAGATTATATCAATCCATATTAAATCAAACCAGGCATTTGCTGACATCTGTGAAGTTTTTAGCAAGTAACTAGTCCTGCCAAACTGTGAGATAAATGAGTCTTGGAAAAAAATTGGTTAGGCCCTGCTGTGAAAGAGACTGGAAGAATGCACCATGGTTTCTCAGTATCTAGCAGGAGATTTTATTACTCTGACTAATTCAGATAACCATCTACTGCGTATCCAAAATGTAATATTTCTTTACTGTTTCACAAATATGCAGAGTAAATTCTGATATTGAAGAAAATCTCAAACCATTCTCAACTGTTTCAGTCTTACACAGTGTTCTTCTAGGAATATATCTGATTTTTAATTATTTTTTTATGATTGTGAAGGTCCAGTGATTTTGTGAAGCTCCAATGTAATAAGACTAATAATGGAATTTGTTGCTGTGAAGAGTTCTGTTCTGTATAAATACAAAAATGATACTTCCTTAGAAAAGAACCCAGGATGAGATTATCATTTTGTTTCCGAATTCTGTATAGAAGCAGAAAGAATCATCAGACATAAATTAGTTGTGGTTCTGAGATGCATACAAAATAGTTTTAGGCCAGGCCTTCAGTCTTTTTCAGTCATTCACCATTGCTATTGCAGCAGCTTCATGGGAGAGGTGCTTCATTGTTTGTTTGTTTTGCGTTATTGTATTGTTTTGTTTGTTTCTTTTTTTTTTTTTTTTTCCCCTAGAGGCAGAATCTTTCCTGTCCAAGGCAGCAACTTTGGTGTTCATGGATATCCAAGAACAGGCAAGATTTATTCCATGAAACCAAATTATCATAACTGGGCCTATTCTCATTCTCATTCTCATTTTGGCACTGCACAAAGAGAGGAGACATTTGCATTACCATTGCATTGATTTTCTAGGAGTTAGAGACAATCTTTATTATTAGGATTTGGTGAATAAGAAGAGTTAATGCTACTGGAAAGTTGTAAACTTAAAATAAAGCAAGTCACTTAAACTGCACATTATTTTTTGCTATAAAATCAATGGGACAATGACTTTTTTGGCAGAAGAGTAACAAAATAATTTATATTGTGTGTTTAAGCTTTACTATGTTTTTCATTAATCATTAATCATTTAATGATTACATTAAATGTTATTAGTACAAACCACTTTAAAGATATACACTATATTAAGGTAAAAAAGTGTAGAATCAAAGGCAAATTGTGAGAAGAATATGGTAATCTCAAGGAGAGAACAAAAAGTGAGCTGTTAGAAAAATGATATGAACTTTCTTTAATCTATCATCTTTTTAAACCACAATGAAGGAGTTTTTTCCATATTTGAGCACACCCATTTGAAGCAATCCATTCTTGTTAGGCAGGGTTAACCAGAAAGGTTTGTGTTACTTATACACATATCTCTTCAAGTGCAAGGATGATTCAAGACATTTTTGAAAATTAGTTTTAAGTAATGCTGACTTGCAGTAAGCAAATCAGTCTTTTCCTTGGGAAGCTGAAGTGCTAAATTAGTAAAAACAAACAGTTTTCACTTCACTACTTCACTGTTTGTGAAAATGTACTTTGAAAGGAACTGCAACCCATACTGCTGCCACTAAAATAAAATCCATGTTTCTTGTCTGTAAAACAGCATTGTTAGAAATACAGTGAAAAACACTACTGATTTCTTTCACCTTGACAAAATGTTAGCAAGTCCCTGATCTCCATTCATGAGTGGAGATGAGAACTTTAAAGTAGGATTTCAGATACATCACACTAAACAATGGAGTATGTGCTGTTAGAATGAACTTCAGCATTGCATAGGATGAATGGTAGGAAGCTCATCAATTTTAAGCCTGAATGCTTTTTATATTTCAGAAGCATTTTTTTTAGGACATTAAAACCCTATCAGTGCTAATTTTATTCCCTGGTCCAAATTCCTGTCCACAGGATTTTTCTTTGTAAAATGGTGAACTTTACCACTTGTTCTTTGCCTGTGTATTACAGAAATTGATGATGTTGCTAGAAAAGTGCCCGCAGGGCCTACAGCAGAGCTTGTAGGTCACTCTGTTAGAGTAGGTGTACTGAATTTGGTTCAGATAAGTTAATTTTCTTCCTTGCAGAACATATGGCACTGTGTTTTTGATCTGTGACCAATTCAGTGTTGACGACATATTAGTGTTTTATCTGTTGCTAAATGATACATGTACTTTACCAAGGCTTTCTGCGTACCTCACTGTGTGCTCTTAGCAAGTGGAGAGGAAAGGCAAGAGCCTGGGAGTGGAAGCAGGCCAGACAGCTGACCAAAACCTACCAAAAATACATTCTGTACCATTTAGTGTAATATTCAGTATGAACATTGAGGAAGAGTTTTGACTTCCATCAAGCTCATATACAATGAATCCTGGTGAGTAGATGGTCAAGCAAAAATGCCAGGAGGCCTGCATGAATGAATAAGATGTTCCTGGGAAAACTTACACACAAAAAGAAGGCATACAGAGCATGCAAACGGGGACAGGTAAACTGAGTGAAATACATTGTCCAAGCATGCAATAATGCAGTTAAGAAAGCCAAAGCTCAGTGGGAGTAAATCTGGCCACTGATGTCAAAGGCAACAAAAAGGACTTTTACAAGTACATGGATGACAAAAGGAAAACTACAGAAGACGCAAGTCTGCTACTGAATAAGATGGAAGACCTGGTTACTCAGGATAAAGAAAGAGTTGAAGCACTAAATACCACCTTTATCTCAACCTCACTATCACAATCAACCTTCAGGAATCCCAAGTCCCGAAGAGGAAGAAGTGAGCTAAGATATACCCTGGCTGGAAGAGGATCAGGTAAACCAGTACTTGAACAAATTCAACTTAATGTAAGTTGCTATGGACCCCAAAGGTATGCACTGGTGCTGAGAAAGCTGGTTGATGTTATTGAGAAGACACTGTCAGTAGTCTTTGCTTTATCAGAATGACTGGGGAAAATGTCCAAAGACCAGATGAAAGCAAATATCATTCCTAAATTCCAGAATGACAGGAAGGAAGACTCAGGGAATGACAGGCCTGTCAGCCTCACCTCCATCACTAGGAGAGTGATGAAGCAGCTAACATTAGGAACCATGTGGAGCATGATGAGTGAGAAAATCACCAGGAGGAGTCAGCACAGATTCACCAAGGGAAAGACATGCTTGACCAAATGGATGAATTTCTACAATGAAATAACCAGCCTGACAGACCAGTCTATCTGGATATCGGTAAGGCTTTTGACACTATCTTCCTTAAGATCATCATTAAAAAAAAGCTAGTAATATATGAGCTAGTTAGCCAGACAATGGTATAAACTAAGAACTGGCTGGGATGGTGATCATTGTGATCAGCAGCACAATGTCTAGGTGAAGATTAGTAACTAATGGTGTAACCCAATGATCAATACAATTTAACATCCTTATTAGTGATCTAGACGATAGGCCAGAGTGTACCCTCAGCAAGTTTACAGATGTAACAGGACTGGGAAGAGTGGCAGATATGATATGAAGTCATGCTGAGAAATGCCTTTTCCATCCAGAGAAAACAAGACAGGCTGGAGAAATGGTAACTTCATGAAATCCAGCAAAGAGAAGTGCAAAATGAGGACGTGTGGTGGGCCACCCATCTGGAAAGCAGTTTGGGAGAAATGATCCAGGGGTTGTTCTGCTGAACACCAAGTTGAACATGAGCCAGCAATGTATCACTGCATCTAAGAAGACTAATGGTATCTTGGGATGCATTACATAAGGCCTGCCAACAGCAGATCAAGGGGCATGATCTTTCCCTTCTACTCAGCACTGGTGAGGGTTTTCTGGAGAGCTGTGTCCAGTTCTGGACTCTTCAGTACAAGACAGACATAAATATGCTCAAGAATCCAATGAAGGCCCACAAAGAGTATGAAGGGAGCAGAGCACCTCTCCTATAAAGGAATCATAGAATCATAAAATGGCTTGGGAGGGACCCAAGGATCATCAAGTTCCAACCTCTCCTGCGCCGCAGGCAGGGCCAAGGCTGGGCACAGGCAGGGCAGGATGTGAGATCTCAGAGTGTTTACAATAGAAAGAAGACAGCTGAAGGGATATTCATCAGTATATATAGGTTGCTCAGAAATTAACATCTCCTATTTCTTTCAGTGGAAACTACAACAGATATGAATGGCACAATAGTAATTCTCAGCTACAAAACGTCATTACTCACCAGAATTAGCTGTACATTTTCATCAGTGTGGAAAAAGAGACTGCATGCCGCATTCACAAAGGTCTGCACCACTGGAGGTGACCCATTATCACTTTCACCAATGCTGAAATACAACATCCACCATCTCACTGTGCTCACATCATCTGTTTGGTCTCCAGAAAAGCTCAGCAAGTGTCAGTGAATGTCAGTGGGTGCCATTTTTTCTATATGGAGGAATTCAGTGACATACTTTTGCTTCATTTGCACTTCCGTGTCAGTCTGCCTTTCTGCTGCCGTCTGTCGCACTGCAATAAAAAGTAATGGAGTACTGGTGGGCCTCTGATGTTGTGGTCCAACAAAATAAGGTAGGAGGCATTACTCTCAGAGTCCTTGTATATAAAGACTTGAAGGAAGGATGCAAAGAGGTTGGAGCCAGGGTCTTTTCAGCAGCACTTGGTAATAGAAAAAGGGGATGGTCACAAAATGAAACAGAAAATTCATGAAGACATCTTAAATGTAAAGGTCAATGAGCACTAATGCAGGTTTCCCAGGTAAGTTGGATAAAATTAGATTTTTTTTATGAAACCATGCTCAAGTCAGGTAAATTTAAGTGACAAAACAAGTACTCTACCTTTAGAGTCACAGAGATTTTGGGTTACTGTTAAAACTGCAATATTGTTTTCTCCTGTTTATTACATTATTTATTTAGATTTCTGTAAAACTTAATGCATGGCTGCTTGTTATAATTAAGAGTTATGTCATGGCCTGTTTATATTCCAAACTATCACAGTCAAATTTAAATGCAATAAGTTTTTGCTTTTAGACCGGTTATCTAGAATATTGAATTTAGTAGTGCTCATGGATATTTCCATTCAAGAGAAATCACTGTGCCACTAGTATTTCGATTTTCTCAGCATCATGTAATTACTTCTTTATTGCTTTTATTTTTTTTTTCTTCTGTCTTTAATAGAGAATTTGTCAGTACGATCAAGGCTTACTGCACTGTTGTGATATTAGCAACTACTCAGTGCCATGTACATAATGGATACATAATTCAACTTGGAGCTTGACTTAGGAGGTTTCTTGTAACAATAGGAACTATTTCAGTCGATAAAGCAGTTTTGAAATAATTCAAACATGTTTGGCAGTCATCAGTCTTTCAACAGTTTTGTCATTAGTTTTGTCTTCAGGAAGATCTAGTCCCAAGCCTAAGATTTTCACTTTTAATAAAGATCTCCACTCCAGAAGTCTTTTCTTTCCTGTACATAATCAGAACATGCAGGATTTATTAGTTAAGAGAGATTTATACCTCTGAAAATGATCAGAAATGCATTGAGCCCCAGACCATAGTTACTGGTAATTTATGCACTTTGAAATTTCCACAGAATTTTCTTACAATCTGTCATTTTTTGGTTATTTTGTTATCATTATTTCTCATTATAACATCATGTAGTGCACTGCAAGTTAAAGAGTTAACACTCCAGTTCCATGGATTGTCGATATTTCCAGATATGTTCTCAGATGAGAAGAACTATATCAGAAGACTTTCACTATTTCATTTTTGTTTTCTGTTCAGAGGGAACAGAAAACTCCTTCTTTTGCTGCTCGTCACTGCAGCATGTGCTCCCTATCTGTTTTGATTTCAGCATTAGATTAAGGCCTCTCTCGTTTATTTGATTTATTATCTTCAATTCCAATTATATTGCATTATATTATACAATCTTGCATTTTGCAATATCTAGTAAATTCGTTTTCTCCCTTAGCTCACTGCTGCTGTCTGTGTTTTTTAAGGTCCATCTCCCTACCTTTTTCTCTTTTTCCCTTCCCCTGCTACTGGAGCACAGGTCTGTGGGTCTCCCTGCCCCATTCGTCATGGAACTGGGCCAAACCAGCATACAAACCATTGACAGAGTTCTTGAAAGCAATCCTTCCAATGCAGTGCAGTGGGAGAGCTGGGCTGGACCTAACTTGCTAGAGTAATCAAAATCTGTGGAAAAGTCTGTCCTGGTCTGGCACAGATTGTACTTGGTAGATACAAAGAGGAAGTTACAGGTTCAAGAGTTTCCCTAGAAAGCTGGTCTCTGCAAGGAAGATTGCTCTGCAAGAAAGGCCTGCTTGATATCTCAGGCCTTACTCACAAATCTTACCAAGCAGTCAATTCCTTACACAAATGTATATTGTACAAGTAGTCCAATCAGAGGACATTAAAAGGCTGCATATGATACAAGAGATGGGAGCACTCACAAGAAATTCAGTACAATTGACCTATAGTCAACTTTTTAAATATTCTTTCAAATGAGCAAGGCAAATCCACATCTTCTAAGCTATCTTTTTCTTTGAGCAAACCACCTGGATATGCGTCATACTTTACAAGCCACATGACAACATACAAATAATTTCTTAAAATGGGCAAGCTTTGTGAGCCAAAAATACTTATTTATCGGCATCCAATTATTTAAATGGAGTCACTGGTAAAGTGTCAGCTGCTTAAAAAAAAAAATTAAGAAAAACATACAATTCAGAGAAAAATGCATATACAAATTTAACTCTTTTTTTTTTTTTTTTTTTTTTTAACAATCTAATCAAGTCTCATCTTCTGTCTTTACCCACTTTCTATTACGTTTTCATTAGCATTCTCTTGCCAAACAGCAATTCTGTTGCCAACTGAAGCAATTGGGCTGAAAAATGTTCAAATAAATGAGAATTTACATGCTGGTGGCAGTTCATGTTTTTCAATATTGATATGGTTTCATTATTTTTTATTCGTTGGTTTTCTCAAATGATCACCAGATTTGCATTTGTAGGTGGATTTTTTTGTTGTTGTTGAGGTAGAAAAAAACTGTAATTTAGCTGTCAGAATGGCAGCAATACAAATGCTAGATTTCTTTAATGATAACCTGCTTCACATAGAAGTTGCATTAAGGAGTGAAAAATGTCTTGATAAGAGCTCTGGCAGATATACGTCAGAAATTTTAGTTTACCAAACACCTCAGTGCAGTCATACATTGGGTGGACTTTCTTGTTTGCACAGCAGTCAGTGTTCAGAAAAAGTCTTTTTTTTTTTTTTTGTAAAACAGTGCTGCCAGTATTTCTAATCAATGTTTGTGTTATAGGAGCTGAAGTGAGACAGTCTTATCAGTTAGGTTTTCTATATACCTAATTTTGGTTTGAAATTAAGGAATAATCATAGTTTGAAAGCAGAAATGAGAAAAAGATTTGTGAAATATAGGAAGGAGGATGAGTACAAGCAAATTATTTAATGAGTGTTAGCACCTCAATTCACTTCAGTCTTTGTGAATAAAAAATGAACAAGATGTTGAATAGGAACACTGAGGTACAAACCAGCCATTAACTAGGAATGCTGAAGAGGCAGTAAGACAACTCAGGCTAAGGATAAACAAGAACTAACTTGGGGAAAAAAAGTAAAGATTAAAAATTAAATGTTGCAAAGGACAATATTTAAAGGAATGAAACAGAACATAAAAACAATTGAAAAAAGCTTAACATAGCAGACTAAAATAGTTTAGGACTCAAAATAGGTGGTATGTGTGAAATTAAATGTTAAGAATTTACCAAATTGTTTTGAGAAGAGCATAAGAAAAAAAAAAAAAGTTGAATTACTCAGATATATCCTCACTTACCATTTAAGAAACATTGTACTCTTTAATTTTACATCTCATTTAGTTTCATTTGCTTTTTAAAATCAGTTAGAAATTCAGCATCTCACCTGTAGGGCATTTCTTCATTCCACGATGGCTGGTAAGGCTGTTGTGATATAATGCCACTGCTATAACTGTGAACTTTGTTCAGATGCTGAATATATACTAAAGTATATATTCAGGTGACTTTCCATGTCAGCAAATACCATGTAAGAAGTGAAGCACAATAACTAAAGTTTAAAGAAGAGATTTTTTTACAGCAAGTATTGGCGAAAGCTGAAATTATCGTCAGTTTTTTTCACTGTCTTGCAGAATGCTCTGATGAGAATCAGGCAGATGCTATGCTTCATTTCTAAAGATGCTTGGAAAACTGCATTTGTGTTTCCTTCTGCACTTTTTTGTGATAAGCAGGTAAGAGAGAAGGGACTGAGTGAAAGAAGCATCCAGGGTTGTTACAGAAATGAACAACAAACACTTGGATAAGCGCAGATGGTATACTTATGAAGATATATGGGAAAATTACACGTATTAAGCATCTGTTTCCCTTTCAAGGAAGATGAACAAAAGTGTAGAGCATTGATCAAGTAAGCATGTTAGCAATAAAACTGCTGAAGTTCTCAAATTTTGGGATGAACTTGTATATCCCCTGAAAAGTCTGTCTCTTGTTAGAGAATTATGAGCATTACTGTTCTACTCTATTATTGTCCACATACGGTATCTATCTAGGAGAAAGTAAAGATGGGAACAGTCTTACTGCCTGGGATGGATGTGAAATGAAAGGCATACATATTTATTTATGTATTTAAGTTTTGTATCATTGCAGATTTTCTTTCCTCTTCAGGAAGGGCTGTAATGATTAAGTATTCAAACTCTGGAGGGCCAGATCCTTGTGACATATTAATCATCTTGAAAGTCTTCTCTGATCTAGATCGTTCTCTGATTCTATGTAAGATAATAAACCATATTTTTATCAACTGAGGGTCCTACCCTGGCAGATGGACTTAAGATTTAGTACTGGTAAGTAAATCAGATGACAAGAAGACAAAGATACTCTTTGAGGAAAGGTAAAATCTTTTGAGAATTTTCAGAACTGTTCTCATTTCTGCTTTTATTGGAGTGAAATTCATGGCTAACTCTGCACTTCTTCCTCTGACCTTGAATCTTATTTTATCTGTCTAACCATTACCTCTTGTACTATAAGTAGCTATTTAAAACAGAATTATTCTTTAAAAACATGATGAGCAAGAACTATTCTTACAGTCGAGGAAAACTCAATCTTTACCAATATAAAAGAGCAGATAAAGGAGAGGGGATAGCTGCATTTACCTTTTTTTTACAGGAATTTAGTAAAATCATATAGTTGGTTTAATCTCTAGATTATAGAAAAGGCTCTGATTAAAAAGCTAAAAAGCATTGAAACAAAATGAAGTAAACCAAAGCAGGTCAAAATCCCAATTCTTAACGTAAGAAACTACGTAATGTTGGCTTTTCTGCTGTGTATTGTGATCATTATAAAAGGCAATAAAATACCACCTCCACAATAGTTAATATGCCCCAATTCCATTGCAAACATGAGAATCATAGAATTGCTCAGGTTGGAAAAGACCTTAAAGATAACCAAGTCCAACCACAATCTAACCATAGTACCTTACTCTAACAACCCTCCACTAAATCATGTCCCTGGGCACCACATCCGAATGGTGTTTGAACACATTCAGGGATGATGACTCAACCACCTCCCCAGGGAGCCTATTCCAGTGCTTAACCACCCTTTGCGTAAAAATATTTTTTCTGATATCCAACCTAAACCTCCCCTGGCACAACTTGAGGCCATTTCCCCTCATCCTGTCACCAGTGAGAAGAGATGAACCACGTTCTCGCTGTAAGCACCTTTCAGGTATTGGAAGAGAGCAATAAGGTCTCCCCTCAGCTGCCTTTTCCCCAGACTAAACAGCCCAGTTCCTTCAGTCTCTCCTCATAGGGCATATTCTCCAAGCCCTTCACAAGCCTTGTTGCCCTTCTTTGGACCTGCTCCAGAACCTCATTTTCCTTTCTGTACTGAGGTGCCCAAAACTGAACACAGTACTCAAGGTGAGGCCTCACCAATGCCAAGTACAGAGGCAGGATGACTTCCCTAGTCCTGCTCACTACACCTGTTCATCACTGGTCCTGATACAAGCCAGGATGTTGTTGGCCTTCTTGGCCACCTGGGCACACTGCTGACTCATATTCAGCCAACCGCCCAACAGTGCACTAAGGTCCCTTTCCACCAGGCCACTCCTTTCCAGCCACTCCTCCCCAAGTCTGTAGGGGTGGGGACAATTTAAAATATAAATATAAAATAACAGTATTTTCATTCTGTGAACCAAAGCAACGGTACAGTGTTCATTTTCCTCTGGATACAGTAGATGAAGTTCTGACTACTACTAGCTTCTGGTTAAAGTATTATCTCGGGTTGCTGTCTGTTTCCTTCAGCTTTCTCAGGAGATATTATTATATACCACTCTACAGATTTTAATCTGAGGATGGCATAGGTCTTATATGACATTCATTACATATGAAGATTTGTTCAGGAAAGTTTTTAAAGGATAAGATCCAAAGCCCTCCAATCCAGGGAAATTTCAACATTTATTATCATTATTGTATTCAATATTCAGTCTTCATTGCTAGAAGCATATGTATATTATTAAAATTATTGAAATACTTGCTAATTTTTCATAGGTATTAAACAGAACTCAATGAATCATTTAAGGCATATAAGGTCAGAAAGCAGTAATATGTCTCATGATATTAAACTTGACATTTCTTCAATGTCTGCTGTGGAATTCCAGATATACCCCAAAGATACAAGTACATGAAATAGTTCGAGATTTTAAGTTTTTGTTTTTGGCATATGATGGTGATACTGAGACCTTGAATGCTACTCAATCCTCTTGTACTGAAAGGGCAAATCAAATCCAATTTGAGGATAGTGGACATAAAGGATATAATTTAAAAACAAAGCAAAACAAAGCAAGCAACCAACCAAACGAAACAGCGAAAAGAGATGCCGAGCATTTTATCCGAACAGCTGTTGGCCTCTTGTGCAATTAGATTCAATTTCCAGTGGCTCATAAATACATACTTCCCAAAGATGCTTTTGTATCTTGTTATGAATTATCTTCGCAATGTCCAGGGGATCAGGCCCAGCCAGCGCAGGTTTGTGAAAGGCAGGTCGTGCTTGACCAACCTCATCTCCTTCTATGACTGGGTGACCAGTCTGGTAGATGAGGGAAGGGCTGTTGATGTAGTCTTCCTAGTCTTCAGCAAAGCCTTTGACTTGGTCCCTCACAGCCTTCTTTGGGGAAACTGGCTGCCTGTGGTCTGAACAGATATACACTACTTTGGGTAAGGAACTGGCTACAGGGCCGTGCCCAGTGGGTCGTGGTGAATGGAGTGAAGTCCAGCTGGCGACCCGTTTCAAGTGGTGTCCCCCAGGGGTCGGTACTGGGGCCCATCCTGTTTAATATCTTTATTGATGACCTAGATGAGGGCATTGAGTGCACCCTCAGCAAATTTGCAGATGACACCAAGCTGGGAGGTGGTGTCGATCTGCCTGAGGGTAGGGCGGCCCTTCAGAGGGATTTAGGCAGGCTGAACCACTGGGCTGAGGTGAATGGGATGAGGTTCAACAAGACCAAGTGCCGGGTCCTGCACTTTGGCCATAACAACCCCATGCAGCGTTACAGGCTTGGGGATGAGTGTGAAGAAGAGAAAGACCTGGGGGTGTTGTTTGATGCTCGGCTGAACATGAGCCGGCAGTGTGCTCAGGTGGCCAAGAGGGCCAACGGCATCCTGGCCTGCGTTAGAAACAGTGTGGCCAGCAGGAGCAGGGAGGTGATCATCCCCCTGAGTACACTCAGCTCTGGTGAGGACACATCTCGAGTACTGTGTTCAGTTGTGGGCCCCTCACTACATGAAAGACATTGAGGTCCTGGAGCGTGTCCAGAGAAGGGCAACAAAACTGGTGAGGAGTCTGGAGCACAAGTCTTATGAGGAGCGGCTGAGGGAGCTGGGATTGTTCAGTCTGGAGAAGAGGAGGCTCAGGGGAGACCTCATTGCACTCTACAACTTCCTGAAGGGAGGCTGTGGTGAAGAGGGGTTTGGCCTCTTCTCCCAGGCAACAAGCAGGACATGGGGTAATGGCTGCAAGTTGTATCAGAGGAGGTTTAGGTTGGACATAAGGAAGAACTGTTTCTCTCAGAGAGTAGTCAATGGAATGGCTGCCCAGAGAGGTGGTGGAGTCGCTGTTCCTGGCAGTGTTCAAGAGGCATCTGGATGACGTGCTGTGTGATATAGTTTAGTGCTAGTGGTGGCAATGATGATGGGGAGACGGTTGGACTGGATGATCTTGTAGGTCGTTTCCAACCTTGTGATTCTATGATTCTATGACTAATGCAGGCAACTAAGTACCACACACTCATTAGATCCCTTCCTCCCAGCAGGATGGGAGAGTGGGCCCTGTATGAGATTATTCTTCCAAGTCAACTTGATAGAGGACATACATCCAGATTTTGGGATAATTGTTTCCCAAAATCCACAACATCTAGGAGAGCACGTTTCCTTTTTGCTAGTTGATGGAGACATAGCAGTTACTTTGTTGATCATATGCACTGGGATCTGATGATGTCTGTCCTGTACTTTTATTCCTAAGACCTGGGTCTCCCATGCAAGTCCCTTAACCTTATTTTCCTCATAGTAAAACTGGCTTTTAAAGGGATTTGAATTATTTTCTTCCCTTTCTCGGAAACTTTCTTTGTTGTATTGACTCACGTGGTGATGTCATCAATCTATTGCAGGTATTTAGGAGCGTTCATCTGTTACAGTGACATATGGTAGGGCTGATTTTTCTGCCGCTAGAGTAGTTGATTCCAGGTGTACTAGATGCTCTTCCAAGTAAAAGCAAGTAGAGTCCTGCACTCTGCTACAAAAAGAGTTGAAAAAAAATAAAACATTGGTAGTATCATTTGCAAAGCACAACTTGGCTGCCTTTGACTCCAATTCATATCAAATTTCTAGCATGTCTGGCACAGCAGCACTCAGCAGTGGCATGACTTCATTCAGACCATAATAGTTCACTGGACTCTTTTGATGGCTATATGCAACTATTGAAATGTGAGTTGCTGATTACTCCTTCAGCTACAGGATGTCATGAGAGTCAGAGTAGGCACATCACCTGTTACAGGAGTTGAGTTAGCTAAAGTGCCTGCTGTAGGGATGGGATCAGTCTTGAATGTGGCTCAGCAGACATAGGACAAACACCAGAACATTGCCATGATTTGAATCTCTCTAGAATTGCCAGAGAGACATTATACCTTTTTCAGAGGTTGAAGTTCTAAAATGCTGGGGTACTCACTTTCCTAGGTACATGCCCACACAATCCCTCAGTCCCTGCCAATCATAACTATCCTGCCTTAGGCAGACTTCTAGGTGGTATTCTTGAACACTTGTTAAACATTCAGCAAAACCTGAAACACATTCAGGAGACAGACGTAGCAATGGAAATATTCTGGTCTGAACATCAAAAAGATACTCAAAATTCTCAAGAGCTATTCCAATTACCCTGAAGGAAAAGGGGAAGGAGAAAGCGTCTCCTTTTTTTTTTTTTTTTCTGCCCATAAATTGCCTCACTGAGAAGAAAAGGTAAGCATAGCTGTGCATATTTTCCAAGAGGTGGTTCACTAAGTATAGACATGGTGTCAGTGTTGAGTACAAATACGAGGTTAATCTCACAACCAGTAATTTTATCATAACATAAATCAGTATTACACAGTACAGCAAATTGATAGCCTTAACTGAAGCAGTGACAGCTAACAAGATACTACATAACACATCCCTGAGAATGACTCAAAGACATAAAAATCAACAGTATAGTGAACAGTATAACAACTTATTTTGGTAATATGTTTTGGTCAGATCTGTTGTTATCTCAGTATTTCAAGCCCCACATTCGGTGCAAAAAGGACAGTTGTGGTTTAACTTGTCAAGCAGCAAAGCACCACATATCTACTTTCCTCCCTCTGTTTCCTCCACTCCACCTCTGAAAAAAAAAAAAAAAAAAAAAAAAAAAAAAGAAAAAGAAAAAAAAAGTGCAGCGAGGGAGAGAACTAGAAATAAACAAGAACCTGTGGATTGATGTAAAAAGTATTTAGTAAGACAGGAGAGGAAAATCATAGAATCACCAAGGTTGGCAAAGACCTACAAGATCATCCACAATGATAATTATGTCTATCTCTCTCTGCAATGCAATCACTCATCACCTGCTGATTCATCTCCAGCCAATCTCCAAACACATGCCACCCACAGCCCCACAACTTTATGGCTTTCTGCATGATGTTACGTGGCATGGAATCACCCCTGGCCCAGTTCAGGTCAACTGTCCTGATTTGCACCACCCTGCTGCCATATCCTAAAGGCATGCTGAGCGGATTGGCCTGTCCTGGCTTCAGCATGCTTCTATCACTAAGCAGCAACCAAAGCATCAGTGTGCTGCTAATGCTATTTTGGCTGGAACCAGGACAGGTTTAAAAGAACGTGCAAAACAAATGATGCACAGTGCAATTGCTCACTGCAGAAACAGCCACCTAGTGAGGTGTCACAGTTTTATTGCAGAGTATGATGCCAAATGGCATAGAACATCCCTATAGCAAGCTTAGGTTAATTGTTCTGGTTCTGCCTGTCCCCAGCAATCCCAGCTCCTCAGTGGCAGAGAAATGTGAGAAGTCTTAAGTCCTTGATACAATGTTAGTGCTGTTCAGGAGTAACTAAAGCATGGATGTGTTTCCTCATCCTAAACATTTTTCTTGTCCTAAATTCAAAACATAGCACCATACAAGTTACCAGGAAGAAAATTAATTCCATCCCAGCCAAAACCAGTTTTTCTTAATTTTGGGCAATAGAAGAATCCAGAGCTTGTATTTTCACAGCAAGCATGTGAGTTCAAATGTTCTACTGCTGAATGCTAATTAAAAAATTTGGAAAGTGTTGTATATACATAGGTACTAAAATATTTTCTCTGTTTCAGTATGCCATTTCTTTATTTTGCACAGATACAACAAATTTAATTTTTCTAGTCTTCTCTCCACATTACTTACAACTACCTAGCCAAATCAAAATATTTTTATTTCTTTCTTAAATATTTCCTGGTGGTTTCTGTAAGCCTAGGTCCATCCCTTTGGTTTCTCATTCAGCAATGATCCCTTACACAAAAAGTTTCAAAGCAAACACAGTTTTCACCTTTCTTTCAAAGAATTTGGGCAGTGTGAAAATAATTGTTGTTTTAAAAAAATAAATATGTAGAATGTATTTTATTTAGTTTTCCATTATATATATTCTGATGAATTACACCCATTGGATATGTTCAGTACTGTATTACTTTACAGCATTCCAGGGAAAGATTAGAAAAGGAGATAAGTGAAGACGTACATAAACAACACTGGTTTACAAGTTAACTGTTTGGTAGCAAATAACGGTGCTTCCTGTTATATTGGGACCTAGAGAAACTACATTGACAAGTTTCATCTCCTAGCTACAGGGTGAAATAAAGGAGTAAAAAACTTGTGGCCACCCTCTGTGAACTTGCAACTTTCAGGTTGTGGTACAAAAGAGTCGAAAGCCTCTTTGGAAATTGGGGATATAAGAACAGTGAGGAAAAGCTGGAGAGGGAGCTATGATTTTCATATAGAGAATGAATGAAAAAAATGGATGGTATTTGGGGAAGATCAGAGGAATGAAAACTTACAGGAACCTGAGGCAAAAGCCTCTTGTGTGGGCAGGATTTACACTGTAAATGTGCGTGGATTAAGAAAGATGATAGGAAACAGTTTATTAAAATGCAAGAACTAGAGGAAATGAAGAGAAAAGAGCCCCTGTGTCAATAACAGTGAAATGTTTCATGGTCTGGAAATAAACAGAATGGCAGGCGTGGTTTTAGAAAAGAAAATAAAAGAAAATAAAAGGAATGAATGGGGATGAGAAGGAAGAGGTTAGAAATGCATGTAAAACAGAAATATGAAAAAAAAATAAAAAAGAAAAAAGAAAAAGAAGGAAAAAGAAAAAAAAAAAAAAAAAGGAAAAACCATAGGGGAAATAAACCAGAAATAAGAGCTGTGAGAAAGATTTTCTTTGTTAAATGCATGAGAAAACTGAAAATGCTTTCAAAATAAAGACACTGTAGCTGAGAATGCAAGTCTGGAAGCAAACAAGTATTTCGTTTGCTAGAATCCTTCAGAGATTAGTGATTCTAGGTTCTGAGAAGGATCTATATTTTGTTCTGATATGAATATCTGATATCTAGTCATTAGTTCTTCTTGTGAATATGTCATTAAGCATATGAGATTTTCTGCCTTTGAAAAGACTATTTCATTAATTAATTTGTTTATTTCCAAGTCATGTTTCAATCATGACTCACAAACATAATATATTAAACTCCTAAACATTTTCACCATGTGGCATTTTCCTGACTCAAAACTAATTTCCGTAACAGTCTTCTACAACATTTTCAATTTGCCAACATTGTTAAAAAGCCTAAAAGCCAGAACTGAACCTTTTTTTATAGTATGTCTCATCTTGGTGATATACAAGGCAGAGTTTTCTCTATTTGTGTAACTGGAGAATGCTTTGTCCAACTTTATTTTAGACTCAGTTGAAGTTCCTTGTCCACTGTGGGCTATAAATCTATTCAGAATTGCTATTTACTCGGATCTGACCCCTCAGCAATTTTTGTAGCCTATGTCCCCCTGTCCACAGCAGTGGAATTCACTTTTATTATCACTGCAAAGCTAATTATTTCAATCCAATCTTGTTATGATCTCATGTTCGCATGTAGTTTTTGGTTGTGTTGAAGGAGTGCTGTATGACTGCATGAGAGACAGAGAATGAGAATTCCTGGGAAGGGATTCATTTTATCCTTCTGAACCATCTAATTTAGGATAGAATAAGCTGAAGTACTGAAAAAATCTTGTGATGTCAACTAAATATATA
Source organism: Centrocercus urophasianus (assembly GCF_019232065.1). Classification (NCBI taxonomy): domain Eukaryota; kingdom Metazoa; phylum Chordata; class Aves; order Galliformes; family Phasianidae; genus Centrocercus; species Centrocercus urophasianus. The sequence continues at coordinate 18,730,435 of NW_024884767.1, forward strand.
CAACTCTTTTATAAAAAGGATACTAACTAATTAAGTGGAATACCAATAAAATAATCAGCAGAGCTGTTAAAATAGTTTACTCACCTTTTAGTTATTGGAAGTCATTAGATTCAATAATTCATATCTTGAAATTTCTCAAAACCCCTCAGAGGCTAATACAGTCACCAAGATTACAGAAAGTATAAGACTACTTTACAAAAAAAAAAAGAAGACTTGAATCGTTAACTTCTTTGTTTTCCTGAAAAATCTCACTTGAAAATGAGCAGGTCTGTTCTGATCAATATTGAAATAGGCATCTACAATCAATGTATTTTAATATTAGAGGGACCCGCTATCGTGGATTTTGAGTGTGACAGTAAAAAAAAAGAAAGCTTTTACTGGTATTTCATCTAAAATGTTGAGTATTGTAAGCGTTGGGGATAAGTCTGTATTACATCAGCCATTTGATATCAAGGCAATGGAATTATTTGCAATCACAAATAGTTTCTGAGGTTCTAAAAGCTTTAAGAAAAATAAGTAGCTTAAAATAAGGAATCTATGAGTGTGTGTCTCCAATTGACTTTATGTATGAGAGTCTTATGAAGTTTAAGATAGCATTATTCTACCTCTAAATTATAATTGGACAGATTAAATTTTCATCAGATATTCTTACTTGCTCTGTGACTATATAGGAAAAAATAAACAATGCAAAAGAGCAAGAACTTTGTTTGGACAGGGACAGAGCATACAAGGGCTGCACATGTTTTATTATATTGGCCAATTGTGTCAGAGGTGGATGTTGATGGTATGAAATAGAGGTGGAACCTTCCCACCAATATCTTGTTATGTTTTGTTGCCATGTGACAGATGACAGCAGAGGGGCACTCTGACAGAACAGCGTCTGACATGGAAGTGTGGATGGAACAAAGGTGTGTCACTGAATTCCTCGATGAGACAAAAATGGCACCTACTGACATTCATCACTGTTCTCTGTACATTTCTGGAGGCAGGTGATGTGAGCAAAATGAGTCAGTGGGTGGTGCTTTTCAGTACTGATGAAAGTGGTGTGAAAGACATGCATGTTTCAGATGGCCTTTCACAGCTTTCATCTGTTGTCATTTCCACAGAAAAAAAAAGAGGAGGCATTAGTTTCAGAGCAATGTACATATCTAAAATTTCATGCTTACTTTTCATGTCTATTTTTTAAAGACACTGTCACAAGCAGTGTGAGAACTTTCTATAGCTATTTACAGAAGACTTCTGTTAATGCTTTCTTGTGTATTGTTTGGAGTTTGTGGTCATAACAAAATAGATGTTTTCTCATAGAAATCTCAGTTATTTCTGATTATAGAGTCATGAGACCTTTAAAAAACATTCTGTTCATTCTTTTCATATTACCCTGTCTTTATAGACCAGCTTGTATAAATATTTTCATTTTGAAATCCTTATTTTTATGCTTTACAGTATACTTATAATGTTATTTTTAATAAAATATTGACCTTTCCATGTAATCAAGTTTTCTGATAGATAAAATAAACACCTTATTTATTTTTGTCTAATAAAATATACTATATTTTAATTACCAGACAAAAAGTATTCACCATTTACTCTGCAAAACTGCATATAAATTCCTGTAAACAAGTCTTTGCAGTTTTATTACAGTCCATTTCACATTAAGCATTGTATGGTATTTCAATTTTCCCAGCTTAATTAAGAACAGTAATGAGATTCTAATGCCCACTTAATTATTTCACCACAGTTACCAATGTGATTAATCAGCTGTCCGTGATGCCCCACTTCTCTACATAGACTCCAATAACTAAGTCTCAGTTGGCAAAGCAGCTTGTGGAAAGGAACTATGAGGTCAGAAGTTCTGTATAGAAAAAGAGTGAAAAACAAAAGCAAACCTTTTGCTAGTCTTGCTGAAGGGCAGTCTTGAGGGTAAAAAAATTGATACCTAGATAAAGTTATTTGTAGCTTTTTTTTTTTTTTTTTTTTTCTTGCCATCTTCATAAGTCTCTTTTTAATTATACTAGTTATACTAGTAGTAAGAGTTGTCAACTTGGGCCCATTTGAAACAAAAAACAAAAATTTCATCTGTCCATTTTTTTTTTTTTTCAAAACAAAATATAGAACATCACCATGTCTGAGTAGCAGGTTATTACCTCAAGATTTGCAAAAACATCTGCCCTACCTTCATACCTACTCCTCTTACATGGATACACTTTCATTGAAGAGATAGGTAGGATTGTTGAATCCTACATCTCAGATCAACCAGCATCAAGGTACCTATCAAGATATTTCCTGCTACATATGGTTTCTGTTGCAGAACCTTCTGGAGTATTTCAAAGACAAGATGAAACATGACTGATTTCCAATTGTCCAAATCTTCTGAGATCAACCCTGCAGTTCACTTACAAGGCTGTGGTATTTCTCCTGGAAATAAGTTAAAACTTTTTAAATGTAAACAGGAGATGATAGCACACAGGAGATGCAAGTCTTCTGAATATGCTGCATTAATTACAAATAATATTTAAATTACACATTTATCATTATTTAAAACGACTGGAGGACCTATGCCAGTTCCCACAAAACAAGGACACACACATGTATTGTTAGTTGTGTTTTGCTTGTCTGCCTTATTTCCTCTCTCTGACTTTTTACTGTAGCCATAAACAACTCTCTTTAAAAAATCCTGAGCACATTCCTTTTCTGAAACATAGACTTCTGCTCCTTCACCATCTTACCTCAGCTTCTAATGCTCTGAGGAATGTACTGAGAAATTGTATTTTAAACTAGTAGCAAAATAATTTCTTCTTGATTAACCAACACAGGAACTACTGAAAACTACTGAAAACAATAAATAAATAAAATTCTACTATTTCACCTTTGCTTTGCCTTGTTCCCAGATTTTCTGTACAGCTGTGGTGAAAGAAAGTTCACATTTATAAGTTTTATAAGTAGATACAACCAGCAGAAGGAAGCATGTTGTGCATAGTAGTGGCATACTGGCAGATCAAAGGACCATTTTACTACACAGATCTTTCCCTGTGTAATTCTTGAAACTACATCAGAGTTACTGAAAGCTGGACGAATGGTACCATTATATAGAACTATTAAGTGACTGCAGTACTAATTAATATAAGCACTATGACAGAATCCAGTCCTCTCGGGTGTTTGAATTCAGAAATTCGGTACTAGCTACTTAAAAAAAGAGAGAGGGAGAGAAAGAAATATTTCAGTGCCTCAGAGAAATTATGTATATGATGCTACATAAAAATGTAATCAACATTTTGAGTGTACTTCAAGTTGTTTCACTCCGAAAATATTATCTGACCATCTGAAAAACCAAATTATTTTTGAATGCTTTCCTTCTTTCCTCTTCTCCAAACTGCATTTAAAACTATGTTTCTAGTAACTTAAGTAATTCATTAAAATGTAAGTGTTTTTATTGAAGGATTTTTTTGTTTTGTTTTGTTTTGTTTTGTTTTTCACACTCCCAACTTTGAAGGGCATGAAAAAATTAAAATTATATTGTGCAAAGAAGGGAAGTAAATATTTTTGATTTCACACTGCCTTATCCCTGCCTGTCCAAAAAAACAGAATACTTGACACAGAATATCCAGATAGATAACTGGTTTTAGGCATACTGTGGCAGTAACCAATTGATTTATTTACTACAAATTCTTCTCCTCTCTTCTTGTTATTTTATGAAAACAATTTGCTACACGTCTTAAGCAGCATAGTACCAGGTCTACATTTCCTTCTACTTCAATACAGGCTAATGTAACAGTTTCAGTGGTAATATTTTATAAAAGTAGGTATTCACAGGAGATTACTGAATGATCTCATTAACATTAGCTTTTTCTTTGAATTTTCTTACCTACTTCTGTTGATGTGTAGCAGAAAAATGAAAACCTTTGCCTCACCTAACGTCGCCTCACTTCTTTTGTAAATCATAGCATCATAAAGTTTTGGATCTACTGCAGCAAACTGTGCTAGAGAATTTAATGAGAGGAAGACCTAAGCCCAACCATCCACTTAACACGATAGAACCCCCCTAGATCATGTTCCTAAGCACCACACCCACTCATCTCATAAACACCCCCACTTTCCAGGGCAGCCTGTTCCAATGCCTAACCACACTTTCTCTGAAGAAATTCTTCATGCTATCCGATCTAAATCTTGCCTGGCACAACTCGAGGCTGTTGCCTCAGGCTGTGTCAGTGCAGAGCAGGAGGAAGAAATTTAAAAAATGCTGTATGTTCCTGTATTTGTTTCACGTTTAGACACTGAGAAGTAAGGGTTATTATCTTCAACATTCGGAAATAGAATAAAAGACAGCAAGCCTATTCCAAAAGTTTTGTCACTATGATACTTGCTAAAATCTTTCATTTTACTTGCTGTAAGTAACTATGCTGTGAATTAGTAGCAACAAGAAATAGCACTGTCTGCAGATAATTCTTTCCTATTACTGGGAAAAAAGATTATTTAGTATTTTTCCTTTCATGAAATATTCAGTCTTCTGGCAATTGAAATAATTTAACTACAGTTTTCATAGATATGGGATCATAAAAGCAGGGAGAAAAACCTCAATAATTTTGATTTGCTACTATATTGTATTAGAATTTGCCTGTTGGCAATATTTCATGAATGCTTTAAGTACCATCATGTGAGAATCCCTCTTTGCTTTTTTTTTGGCTCAAAGCTTGCTTCCTGAGGTAGTTTGTTGAGGCAAGTGATGGGTGCTGTGTGGACAATTTTACATCTTTGGAGCTGTTTGCCTTCGGAAGATAGTGCTCAGGACTGTTTACTGGCGGAAGAACTAGCCTGTGACCAAATAACTCCTGTTTGCTATGGGAGGCTGGGGGATGATACCATTGTATCCTGCAAAGGCAAGATGCAAGTTGGTGCCTCCCTACTTCCTCTTATCTGCTGGCAAGGCCAGGAAGATAAGAACAAAGGAGTTTCCTGCTGAGGCCCCAGAGCCAGAAGCTGACCACTCTGAAACTATTGAAAAGGGGCCATCATCACCATGGTCATCTCTCGTCGTCCTTCGTCGTCAATAGAACAACAATGCCCTACGACCCACCACTACTGAGGATCAAAGACGGAACTACGAACCACCCTAGATCCATGGTGGTGACTATGTCCCTCTTGCTTCCTATAAAGACTCCTTGCTTCTTCTTTTCTATCTTTTCTATCTCCTCCTTCCCTTCCCTTCCCCCATTACCCTAATTCATAATAGTGTCCGTTCTCCCTTTCCCCATTTCCCCTGATTAAGATTTGTAATAAACTGGTCGGACCAACATTTGAACCGTTGCTTCTTAATCTCACGCCGGGTATATAGATAATAAAAGAACCTCCTCTCCCTCCTATAAATTGGAGAGAGACATTTATTTAATGGCGTAGTCGGCAGGATACCGCTGTGAGAGTGTTGTCCTTCCAGATATAGTTTGAAACTTCTTTTTCTGTGTGCACTTCCTGGAGTTGCATGGAGCGATATTTTTTGAAAACTTAGACGTGAGTCCTTCTCCAGGAAGACCACTCCATATTCTGAAACTTTACCTTTTATGTGTGTACCTCTCGGGGACGTATTTTTGAATACTTGCATTTTGTTTAATACGTGTGTGCCTCCTCGGGAAGACCTCTCTGGTTATTTGGTAGGAAGTGGTATTTTGTTACTTAAACGTGTGTGCATCTCCAAGAAGTTTTATTTACTACATTGAAACCTAGAAAGTGTTGCTTTAGCTTCACATTTTTTGTGCTCCCCCAAAGAAAGGGAGGAGTAATTGGAACATTTGCATTTGTTTAGGTGTGGTGTATCTCCCCGGGAGGAGAGATAAGGAGTCACTTGAGCTTTTGAATACGTGCACCTCCACCTCCCTTAGTGTTGGTTTTTCATTGTATTGAAAAAATGAGCGACAGCATTGCCACCATGAAAAGTGAAGATGTGTTATTTGACCTTTTAGAAAAGCATGGTGCTCGTCCCTCTTTATCAGGTATGGATTGGGCACGACAGAACTGGTATAACTTGCAGAGTGTTTCGGACCGTATTAGTATCCTGCAAAAGAATGCTCGTACTCGAGCTGGAAAAGGAAAGTCCTTTATTTGTGCCGTACTCGGGGCTACTTTAAAAGCAGCTGTGGAGTTCCGAAATGAAAAGCATTCGGCAGAACTCCAAACCATAGAAGCACTACAGGAATCGGTTAGAGTTACACTAGAATTGGTAAAAACTCTGCAGAATCAAATAGTTAATCTCGAGCAACAATTAGAAAGAGAGAAATGTAATTCGGCTTTGTTGCAAATGGCTTTTAAGGAACTGCTAACGTGTAAGCATGCCAGCCATACCGTCACCCACATTTTGCCTCAAGAAAAAACTTTTCCTCTGGTGGAGCTACCAGGAATGAAGGAAAGGCTAGATAAATTAGAAACTCCAATAGCTCCATTGCGTCCTTTGATAAAAACTGAATACATATTCGATAACAGTGAGGATCTAGATCCTCAAATGAATGTTAAGGAAATTCCCTTCTCAGCCACTAAACTGGCGAAATTGAAGAAAGATTTCAGCCGCTCTCCAAAGGAATCAGAAACAGAATATGTATGGAGGGTTAGTCTCATTGGTGGCGACCAGATTCTGCTAACAGAAAAGGAGGCGGAAGGTTACTGGGGACCAGGAGTATTTTTAACTACTGGCAACAGTCGTGCTCCCTGGTCCTTAACACAAAGGGCTGCCTATTGGGCAGGTGGTCTCAACCCTTTAGAACGGGGAGACCCTCTTGCCATTACTGGAACAACTGATCAGTTAGTAGACAGTGTTCAAAAGGCTGCTTGTCTCCAAATGATGTATGATAGAAAGCTGCAGCCACACCATGAATCACCTATGATGATGCCTGTTGATCCTGAGAGAATGACTGCTTTAATTAGAGGGCTTCCAGAGTCATTAAAACCTATAGGGATACAACTGCAAGGAAAAATAGAGGCTATGTCTCAGGGAGAGAGAACCCTGCCAGTGTTAGAAGGAACTATAACCCCCAACCATCTGCAGTCAGGAAACAAAGCATGGACGTGGGGAGAGGTTGCCCAAGAGTTAATTAACTATGGAAGGAAATATGGGCCAGTGGTTTCTTCCTCCATTAAATTTGAGCCAAGGGAAGTACGACTTGCAGCAGTCAGCCTTGCCCCCAGGCCTCCTAGCTCAAAACTCAGTGGGACTGGAAGGGTCTCACTGTCAGTAAAAACAGGTAGGAGAAATATTGATCATAAACGTAATTGTCTCTGGACATTGAGCTGGCAAAAGGGTGTTCCACGAGATTTGATGAATGGATTACCCACTGTAATGTTAGAGAAATTAGTTAACTGGTGGCCAGAACAAAAGATCCAGAATCTTGAGGAAAGCAAAACCCCAGGTCCTAGGGTCCCTCCCAGGGAACCTGAACGGCTATCCAAGCCATTAGAAAACTGATGTCTTCGCCCCTCCCAAGTGAGCGGGGTGGGGGCGGCGAAGGGTGGATGCATGAGAAAGCTCACAACAAAGGGAAGCAAGATCCTCGATTTAACACCTTCTGTCCAAAGGCCCCACCACTCTTGCCAGTTATCCCTGTGAGTCACGATCCAGTGGCTGATAAGCCAGGGAAATACTTTTACCTCTCTGGCCAGACTGTGTCGATTGACTCAGCAAGCCTGATGCCAGTTTCCCTAACCTTAACGGGATCCCTTAACAAATATCCTTGGAAGGCTAAAAGACACCCTGAAAAAGGAATATGAAATCAACACTTGCTGGATTGTTCCCTCATTTTTTAATCACATTAACAAAGCCCAAAAAAGGCAAGTCGGTGTCTTGTTTTATTTTCACAGAAGATCCCCGTGGGACCTTCACAGAACACAAAAAGGCTAATAGCTGATTTTAACCATTTGTGTTTTGTGATAGAAATACTGAAGATTTGATCATGCTAGAACACTGAATGTACCTCTTGATTACATTTTTTGGTTGCAATAGTGTTATGTTTTGTGTTGTTGTGGGTGTGGGTGGTGATTGGTATCAGTCCTTGGATCTGTTAAACTTCACAACTGGGTTCAGGGTTTTTTACAGGTCATCCTGGTTTACTGGCACTCCCTGCACAGTGATACCATTTCTTTTGACTCCTTCTTTCACCCCTTTTTACCAAACTGATTATGATTTGCATGTAACTCCTCCACAGTGTTTCCAAATTCCTAACAAACTGGGAAATGAATCAAGGGACTCATCTAATATCTATTAGATGAGGTCACAAGAGAAATCTATCATAAAGCCTTTTGCACTGATGCTTTTCAGTGTCACACCAGTCCAGGAGTTCCATCCAAAACATGGTTGTTGGAAAGTGCCTAAGTTTTAAAAAGAGCTGCGTGTGTTTCTGGGATAACCCCTCTGTGATGGTTTGTACTGTGGGGGTATCCTGCACACACTGTCCTGTGAAAAGTTCTGTGGACTGTAACAATACTTTAACTTGCCAAACTAATATTTATATCTCTCAGCATTTGAATTGCTTTGGAAATGCTCGAGTGGAAAGTTCTTGAGACACTAAATCATCTTAGAAAACATTCCGTGGCAAGTCCACATGTTGTCAAATTAGACTAGATATGCTTTTAGTAAATTAACTGAAGTGTAATATTGTATGGCTATTCATAAACACCACAACCTCTACTGAAGAATTCCCATCTGGATCCTGGCTTACACTGGGAGTTCCTGGGTGGGGAAAGCAGCTGACACAAATTCCTAAGTTTGTTTTACTTGTTTGTTTATTAATATTGGTTATTGTTAAATCTATGGTCATTGCTAAATGTATAGTTGTCTCTTTTCACTTTCTACCTTTTATTCATCATGTAACATTTGTGTCACCACTCCTGATGTATCACCAAGTGGTGTCTGTGGCAAACCAAATGATTCTAATTGTTGTCTAAAGATTGATGATAATGGTAAAGTTGTTAAACCAATTGCCCGGGGTATACGGAAAATAGCCCATGTTCCTGTCCAAAACTGGAAAAGCCTGGACTTTGATTTCTTTTCCTGGCTTCCAGGTGGCCCATGGGTCAAACGTATCCTATTTTCTCTACTGTGTGTTGTTGCAACTCTTATGTTTGTACCGTGTATGATTCTATGTTTTATTCAACTTATACAACGTGTTGTATCCTCCATGTACTTTGTAACTACTTCAACTGATGATGGACAAGTCCAACAGATCAGGGCAACATTTGTAACCAAGCCCAAGAAATCTTTTGTAGTAATTGTGTAACGATTATCTTCCCCTTCTCCCTCCCCTCCTCCCCCCCTGCTTCTTTGCTGTCTTTTTATTTTCTGCCTTTTCCTCACCACCATGGAGGGTCACTTATGCTTCATTTCAAGCAATCTTTGAGCCACGGGGTGGTGTGAGAATCCCTCTTTGCTTTTTTTTTTGGCTCAAAGCTTGCTTCCTGAGGTAGTTTGTTGAGGAGACAAGTGATGGGTGCTGTGTGGACAATTTTACATCTTTGGAGCTGTTTGCCTTCGGAAGATAGTGCTCAGGACTGTTTACTGGCGGAAGAACTAGCCTGTGACCAAATAACTCCTGTTTGCTATGGGAGGCTGGGGGATGATACCATTGTATCCTGCAAAGGCAAGATGCAAGTTGGTGCCTCCCTGCTTCCTCTTATCTGCTGGCAAGGCCAGGAAGATAAGAACAAAGGAGTTTCCTGCTGAGGCCCCAGAGCCAGAAGCTGCCACTCAAAGGAGAGCTGACTCAACCACTTTGGATTTGAGCTGTCACTCCAAAGACAGCTGACTCGACCACTCTGAAACTATTGAAAAGGGGCCATCATCGCCATGGTCGTCTCTCGTCATGCTTCGTCGTCGTTGTCAACAGGACAACTCTGCCTGACGACCCACCGCTACTGAAGATCAAAGACTGAACTATGAACCACGCTGGATCCATCGTGGTGACTCTGTCCCTCTTGCTTCCTATAAAGACTCCTTGCCTCTTCTTTCCTATCTTTTCTATCGCCCTCCTTCCCTTCCCCAGTACCCTAATTCATAATAGTGTCCGTTCTCCCCTTCCCCATTTCCCCTGATTAAGATTTGTAATAAACTGGTCGGACCAACATTTGAACCATTGCTTCTTAATCTCACGCCGGGTATATAGATAATAAAAGAACCTCCTCTCCCTCCTATAAATTGGAGCGAGACACATCACTACAAGACAGCAATCCTGATTTATATTGGGATTGCACCCTCTGTACTGCAGCCACAGCTACTGAATAATGTAGTATGAATCAGAAAAGCACAGCAGGAGAGTTTTGTTTTTATAACTTAGCAGCTCTAAATTCAGCTTAGAGTGTTGAAGAGAGTAAGTCCTTGCTAATTGTAGGCCATGATCTCTCGCATTTTCCAGGTGTTGAATTTCCATTAACTCTACTTGATAGTTTGAATTCATCTTGGATAGTTTTGCTGATTTGTAATTTATGAAAAAAATGCAGATTACCTTTTAAGGGATACAGACATGTTTAGATTTTCAAAGCCTGCAGCTACATTTCTTTGGAAGCTGAGTAATGCATCACCGTGCTTCCAGCAGGCCTAAGTACTTTCACTTAGAAGCAAGAGGAAAAAATGATGCCCTGTTGGTTACAGTTGATATGTCTGAGGTCTGAAGTTCATGATCCAGCATTTCTTCAAGGAACTGTATCTATGAAAAGGAAAATATTACACCTTTTGTGTTCAGACATATTTCCTTAAGCAGAATATAAGTCAGTTGCCCTGAATTAATTCTATAATATTTCTGTAAATAAAATAAATATTTCTAATATTTCTATATTGTAAACTCCACAATTCCTAGAAATAAGATTAGTAAACTTGAAAGAAAATTGCCTTTGTGTAAGAATATTGGGGTAATAACATTAAATATTGTAATTGAAGGTAAAATATTCTTAGGAAAAGTACAGCAGATTTTGTAAGAGGAGCAATGATTTATTCTTAGAGTCAAATATTCAAGAATGAAAGATTCCCTGTACACTGAAAATCTAGTGATAGCAAACATTTTGGAAAAGGAGAACATAAAGAAAAATCAGTAATAATGGTAATTCACAAACGTTACTGTATTTACCGTGTGAAAGCAATGAAGTGAATGTAAACAAAGTGGTTTATTTTTATGTAAAATCACATTAGCATTAGAGACGAATTGCATTTAAAAATATATTTTAAAAAAATCATAGATTTGTAGCAGAAAAATGTGACAGGAATTCTGGACAGAACTTCAGAAACAGAATCATTTTTAAGTAGAAGCAATAGTTCTGAACCAGCTGCAAATTAATTTATTTTTCAGATGGACCAGAATTCGGATGAAATGGGTTAGTTTCCATTTCAGACATTTAAATAAAGCTAAATAAAAATTCAAATTCCTGCAAGAGATACACCATACAGTTTGTCTTCATATTTGCTGTTGCAGAGGAGACTTCCTGGAAATCTCATTCTCAAAAATTTCAGCAATTCAAACAGTGTTCACCAAGACAGAGGAAAATTCTCTAAGGGAAGAATCAGGAAAATTAGCATTGAGGAGGCAAGCAGCCAACCCGTTGTAGAGTTTGTATGAGGACATTGTATACTTCCATCTAACACAAGGGGACTAATTAGCTTGAACAACCGTATTTATCTCAGTCCATAACAGTTCAACATCTGTGTCAGGGGAAATGTTGTTTCTCACTTGTAGGAGACAATAATTAATATTAATTAAACTCCTCTTGCTGCAGTCTGATCTAATAACTTCTATCAACCATTATTAAGTCCTTGGTCTTTTGATCCTTAAATTATTTCCTTTGTTGAATCTGTGTAAACTGACACTGTTTAAAAAATTCTGCAGGAGTGAAGAGCTGCCCAACTATGACAGACATGAGGGAATGATATATGCTAGACAGAGGATTTCTGCCTGTTCATTTGTTCAGTCATGAACATCAGTGTTTCTAATAGTAAGCAGACTGAACCATAAATATACTATAATAATGAACTACAATACTGCTAATGGTTCATATATTTAAATATTAATGAGCTCTTGAAGTTATAAGTTTTGCTTATATTAAATAACAGAATTATTTAATATCTTTCAAAGAGAAGCTGAATTGATATGAATTCTGTGTCTAGTGATTTTTAAGGGTAAATTTTTGTTCTTCATAGTTCACTGTAATTCATAGAAACCATTTGAATTAATGTTTGCCTTTAACGGTCTTGAGACCAGTGCTCTTCAACATCTTCATCAGTGACACAGACAATGGCATCGTGTGCATCCTCAGCAAGTGTGCAGACCACATAAAGCAGAGTGGTGCAGTCGATACATTGAAAGGAAGGAAGCCATCCAGAGGGACCTGGACAGGCTGGAGAAATGGGCCCATGCAAAACTAATGAGATTCAGCAAGGTGCTGCACTTCGGCTGGGGCAATCCCAGGTTTTTATACAAACTGGGAGCAGCCCTGCGGAGAAGGACTTGGGGGTCCTTGTAGATGAGAAGTTGGACATGAGCCAGCAGTGTGTGCTTGCAGCCCAACAGCAAGAAGGTCAACTGTGTTCTGGGCTGCATTAAAAAAGGGTTGGCCAGCAGGGAGAGGGAGGTGGTTGTCCCCTCTACTCAGTTCTTGTGAGGCCCCATCTGCAGCACTGCGTCCAGGCTGGGGGCCCCCAGCACTTGGAACAGTTCCAGAGGAGGGACACTAAGATGATCAGAGGGCTGGAGCACCTCTCCTATGAAGTAAGGTTGAGGGAATCAGGCTTGTTTAGCTTGGAGAAGAGAAGACTCTGGGTAGACCTCACTGTCGCCTTCCAGTATTTGAAGAGAGGGTATAAACCGGAGGGAGGAATACTGTTTATGAGGTTGGAAAGTGATAGGACAAGGGGGAATGGTTTTAGACTAAGATAGGGGAGGTTTTGGTTAGATATTAGGAGGAAGTTTTTCACACAGAGGGTGGTGTCACATTGAAACAGCTTGCCCAAGCAGGTTGTGGATGCCCCATCACTGGAAGCATTCAAGGCCAGCCTGGATCTGACTGTGCAGCCTGGTCTGGTAGTTGGCAACCCTGCCCATGGCAGGGGGTTGAAACTAGATTATCATTCTGGTCTTTTTCAACCCAGGCCATTCTATGATTCTATAATTAACTGTTCCTTTTTTTAATTTGTCCATCTAAAATGCATATTTCATAGAATCATATGCGGTTTGGGTTGGAAAGGACATTAAAGATAATATAACTTCAATTTCCGGCCATGGGCAGGGCTGCCACCCACAGCTGAGGCTGTCCATGGCCCCACCCAACCTGGCCTCAAATGTCTCCAGCGATGGGCATCCACAGCTTCTCTGGACAGCCCATGCCAAGGCCTCACCACTCTCTGAGCAAACAATTTACTCGTAATATATAACTTACATGTATTTTAGTTTCAAGCCATTCCTTCCTGTTCTATCCCTATCAGACTCAGTAAAAAATTGGTCTTCCTCCTGTTCATAAGCTTCCTTTGAGTACTGGAAGTCTGCAGTGACATCTGTATAGAGCTTTCTCTCCTCCACTTTGAAGAAGCTCAGCTTCCTCAGCCTGTCTTCATATGAGAGATGCTCTAGCCCCCTGATTATTTTATTGGCTCTCCTCTGGACCTGCTCCAACAGCCCTATATCTTTCTGGATGCAGGACTCCAAATGGGCTCTCAGGAGGGTAGAATAGGGGAGGGGAATAATCCCCTCCCTCTCTTTACTGTCCACCCTTCTTTTGATGTAGCCCAGGATACCACTGGCCTTCTGCTCTGCAAGAACACACTGTCTCTCTTAAAAATGAAAGTCATACTTCCTCTTTTTCAGTCTGACAGTCATGATTTTTCAAATATGATGTAGAGTAGCTTGACACCCACGTTAGACTATTCCTCTTTGCTTACAATGGGATAGATTCTTTTCCCCCAGCTCCTGCCTAGGGGTTCAGGTGCATGTGAGATGTGGGAAGCCTGAATGCCAGTGAAGACCGAAGCAGAGAACATGTTGAGTACTTCAGCCTTGTCCATATTCACTGTTGACTGTTCTTCATTCTCAGTTACCAGAGGAAGTGTACTCTCCATTGCCTTTCTTTTTTGACCAATTACTTGTAGAAATCCTTCCTGTTATTTTTCACATCTCTCACCAAGTACAGTTCCATTTGTGCACTGGCTCTCTTGATCCCATTCCCACACGTCTGGAGAGCATCCCTGTTGTATTCCCAGGCCACATATCTCTGCTTCCACTACCTATACTTTTCCTTCTTATCTCTCAGTTTGACCGGCAAGTCCCAGTTCTGCCATGCAGGTTTCCTGTTTCTCTTGATTTCACTCACCACAGTATAGAGAACTCTTGTGCTCCCAGTAAGCCATCCTTAAAAAACTGCTATCTCTGCTATGTTCCTTTGACCCTAAGGAGAGTTTCCCATGGAGATCTCATCCAGTAGTTCTTTAAACAGCTGGAAGTTCACTCTCCCAAAGCTCAGAATTCTGGCTTTGCTCTTAGTCAGACCCATATTCTCTGGGGTCATAATCTCAACCAGGATGTGCTTGCTACAGCTCAGACTGCCTCTTAACCTCTTTAATGAGTTCATCTGCATTAGTGAGTACCATGCCCAGTAAAACTTTTCCTCTGGTCAGTTTTCTTAAAACATGGACCAGGAAAATAGGTTGTAAGGCTGTCAGTCTGTAAGTCTGTTGTTGCTGGCATTCCAAATCTTTTGTCCATTGCATTCTGAAGTAAAGTTATACCATGGATAATCTAACCATTTGGCCAAGTATGACATGACTCTTTGGTAACTGCTTTTGTTTAGCATGGAATCATAATTTGCTTGATCTCACGTTATGTCCTAAAATGACTTTCTAATAAAAACTCACAAATCAGTAAGTTCTAGTTTTCTGTTTGTTTGATTGATGTAGTGATTAGTAGAGTTTTATTGCAAGGGAGAAAGAATGAGAATTCTGCTGATTTTAGTTTTTCTTCCCTAAGTGTTTTACTCACTGTGCAATTCTTACTAGTGTGTAGATAAGATCACCTTCTGGTTCATTACGAATTAGTTACTGTTTCTCAGAAGTTGTATTGTGATTAGGTTACTTTAAAATATTTTATGCGCCACATGTGTTTGAAATAAGAGATTTTTTAAAAAATGTGATCTTCTCTGATATATTTGACATGCTTCCTACCCCCAGGATTTCCCAGCTGGCAGACAACTAATTCCTTCAAAACAGTTGTGAAGTCTATTAATTTTCTTTGGTGAGATATATCTGTAACTTCTTATCTCATGAAAATCAACAATAATTATGTACAAATTACACATTACTTGTTAAAAATAAATAAATAACATAAATAAATAAATTACTATCATCCATGAGAGCACAAAAAGCCCTATTTCAACCATCTTTGGAATGGTGACTGAAATGACCAATTTAGTATAAAATGAGCCAAATTTTGGGAAATAAATAATTGTTGATCTGGTGCAACTTCTTTACCCTTTATGGTAGAACAAACATTGTATAAAGCTGCCAACTTTTAAAAAAATCCATGCCCTGGATTATTTAATTAGAAGCTGCAGCAGATGGTCATGAAATTCATCCAGAATGCAATGGAATTTTGCGGTGGGTCCAAAATTAGTTGCTTTGGATGAAGGGGAGGGGAAGTGAGGGAAAGATTAAAAACAAGAATGATAACTTTTTTCTGCCTATTTCTACATTTTTTTAATGCTCTCACCTGGACAGCAGCTATTGGAATAATTGATACAACTGTTTCTTTTTTTTTCTTTAATTATCAGAAATAAAGTCAATGATGAATCATAAATTGTACTGAGTTGTATGTAAGCAAAAAAATGGAGACTGGAATGAATTAGAAAAAATGCAATTAAAATGTAATGATAATCAAGCTTCCAACATTTGCGAACAAAGCAATTGATATGCTGACTCTACCAAAGTACATAATGTCAGAATTGTCATAGTCAGTGCAACCAAATCTAGAAATCTGCTTAATGAAGCAATTAATTAAAGACAAAGGAGTGGTTGGTACAGATCTCATAAATGGAGATGGCTGAGCGTGAGTGGTAAGAGAAACTTCTGTAGACATATTATGTATCCTTGATTTTTCTTGATTCTTTTATGTTCTTTGTCCCTGAGAAGGGAAATATTGGAAAAAAAAAATTATGTCTGTTGAGAAAGGCAAAACTGTAAATTCAAAGGGAAATATTTAGAGAAAAAAAATTATGACTTCCTCTGGTTTTTGAGAATGTGCTGCTTCTGTGTAAGAATCTTCAATTGCTTAATGTGACAGAAATTTGATTATTCTGTAAGCCTAATATGACACACCTGAAAAAAGGAGTTATTTTGTACTACACAAATCCTTTTATTCCAACAAACACAAAATTGTTTTGCTTGATCACATAAACTGTTAAGCGTTGCTCAGTGAATTCATTTTCAGAAATCCATTTTGCCTAGAGTCCCATAATGTAAAACAATGTTTGAATCCTTGAGAACAAAGCATTGATGCAGCAATTGACTCTCACAGGAGAACTAAGAGTACGTAAGCCTTGTGGTGGCTCCTTCCCAAGATATTACATATTATTTATATAATATATATATTTATATAATTAAATAATTATATTGAAATTAATAACAATAGTATAATATATTTATATTGTTTATATAATATTCCCAAGAATATTATATGAATAATTATATATTTCATTAAGTGATCCTTACAAAAATGAAAGCTGATTTCATTTATATTTAGATAAATATATTAAATTGCTTTATATCCAACTGTAATTGCTCTGTAATATTAATTACTAGTTGTTTATTAATTGGTAGGTTTCCTTTATGAACAAGAACTACATAAATTACAGCTGATCTATTTCTTTGGGAACAGAGGTAGGGGATCAGGCTGAGTTTCAAAGCAATATGCCCAAAATCTCAGAAATACCAGTAGCCTAGATGGTTTCAGTTTTTACCCTTTTAAAATCTATCTTTTGATAAGGGTTGTATAATCAAAACTAAAATTCATTTTTAGTTTTGAGAAGCTGCTGTGACAGTTTAAGTTTTTAAGGTGTGATATTTTCCAATGCAAAAAGAAAAAAAAAAAAAAGCATGCAAAATCACCTGCTGTGTACAGTTTTGTGGTGAGACACTTACCCCTTCATTTATACATTTCCTGGAATCTAAACTGTCCTCATGACACTGTAGAGTTTTGCCAGATCTGTCTGTTTACTGGGAGCAAAAGAAATTTGCTCACCAGAATGGCAGAGTCACCTATGAAGCATCTCTATTCCTTGCAAATGTAGGACTGTGTGCTACAGATTGTACCCTGGAGACACAATATTATGTTAGGAATACTGTATCACATTAATCAAAGTATTGGAATATCTATCTTTCACTGGTTTTTATTTCTCTGTTGTTAGACCATTTTGCAAAGCTGATACCTACTGATGATAGGAAAATTCATCAAAAATAGAAACATCTTGGGCAGCAGAATATTACGCTGTCAGCACTCTCATTCTTCATCCACAAGTACTTTTACTTAATGAGGGGCATCTGAGTATTGTTTCATTATTGCACATCATTAATATGCTCTGTGAAGTCCTTTACAGTAACGTCTTAGAGTAGCTGCTGGTTTGCTGTGATACAGTATCACAGTTTCACAGTTTCACAGAATCACAGAAACACCAAGATTGGAAAAGACCTACAAGATCATCTGGTCCAACCATCCACCCATCACCAATAGATCACACTAAACCACATCCCTCAATACAAAATCCAAATGTTCCTTGAACCCCTATGGGGTCGATGACTCCACCACTCCCTGGCAGCCCATTCCAGTGCCTGACCACTCTTTCAGAAAAGTAGTATTTCCTAACATCCAGCCTAAATCTCCCCTGGCACAGCTTGAAGCCATTCCCTCCAGTCCTATCACCAGTTACACGAGAGAAGAGGCCGACCCCCAGCTCACTCCCTTCAGGTAGCTATAGAGAGCAATAAAGTCTCCCTATAACTACCTGAAGGGAGGCTGTATTGTATTCATATCATATCTGCACTGTATTCATAGTAATGAGTCACAATACACAACAACCAACTCCCCAGAACTCAAGGAGTATCTAAAATGTGAATCTATCTTAGATCTTAACCAAACTGTGTAATTGCTTTTTTGGTCCTTCTCAAAACAAAACACAGGTGTATGCTGTATCAAATTAAAACCAGGCTAGCAGGTAAATATACATACTAAATTCAAGGAATTCATTCTCATTTTGAAGCTCCTTTAAAACTTTAGTCATAACCAAAATATTCTTCCCTTTACTGTGCTCTTTGTAAAATAACTGTCCAGAGGGAAATAAATTTGGTGAATGTCTAGAGGAGACCATGCTTCATGAAGCAGGTCATTCATGACTCTTATTCTTTATATGGATTCTATCATCCATATTTACAGATGAACAGCTTCTGTTCCTAGCCAGTCTTCTGGGGAAGTACAAAAGTGTGTGTTCTATATTGGAAGAAATTTAGTAAAATGTTAAATGTAAAATGTTTTACATTTTTTAAATGTAAATTTTAAAATGCATCTTCTAAACATCTTTCAGAGATCTCTGATGGTGGAAAAAGACTTTACATGAAAAGATTCATATCTAGATAGTGGAAATATTTGAGCAAAGCCCTCAGAATATAAAAGCTTAAACTCAGAAAATACGCTGTTTACTGTCTGCTACTGGGTAACCTGTTGCATCTAAAGGTAATTGGAAGAAGGAAGAATAAGTAAGCCTGTTATGTACTGGGAAAAATAAATAAATAAAAAATAGGAAGTCTAATCCTGCTGATGGATTTCATATTTCCTGTGACACTTGGCACTTGTAATTAAGGCTACACTTCTGTGTAATCTTCTCCCTCTGTTAATACTGGTATCTTCTCCTTGTGTTAATATTTGTTATCACCAGCATATTTCTAGTACCTTTCACCAGTATCACAAAATTTATAGAAACTTCCCAAGCAGAAAAGGAAGGTAGAAATCTTCAAACTACAAATCATTTTTGTGGTCAAAAGTTTCTACATTTACACTTGCTTACATTATCCAGGGTCAAATATTACTGTCCAGAGTAAGTACAGTCACCTTTCAGCTATCCAGAGTTAATTCATCTAAGTTATGAACAGTACTGTAGGTTCAGAGGGGGCTCATCATCTGCAAAGGAGCAGCTTGTAAGCAATTCTGTACTGCCTCTAAGACAGCAGAGTGATCCTGCTTTTTTTTTTTTTTTTTAAACTGGGAGACCCTAAAACTAACATATATTGGTAAGTCTAACAGGCTTCATGAATGACCATCAGAGAGAGCTCTGAAATGCATTTTCAAAGCGGACTTCTGTAAGGAAAAAACCCACTGACTGTATATTGGTTGGGGTATATGCACACAGTCTGGGTTCTTTTCAGTTTATTTACAGTCAGCTATGTCCAGGATGAGCAACTTAGCCTTCTCACAAACTTGTTTTTATTTACATGAACCATGAATTTTTGTTGCCTGGGGTTTCCTACGTAACTCTGAATTCATACCTCAATATGTGTTCACATATTGCAGGTATTTATTATTTATTATTACAGGTACTTATACATGGCAAACTACAAAAACTCAGAGCAGCTAGCCATCTATCTAAATGTGAAATAGATGCACCTTTGTGTAAAAAAGGGACATGACAACAGTTTGCTTATTGTATTCTATATAATTTGTGGCACCCTAAAGTTTTAAGTCAAATGTGGACTTCCACTATATTTGGCAGCTGTAATTATATTTCTGTACAAAAATGCTTAGAATCTTGTTGTGTGAATATCACCAGTGTAAGATAAAGTTTTTGCATCTATGCTACCAAGCTCCAAAACACAAAATCAAATTTCAGTACGTATGCAAAATTTTGAATTATTTTTTTTATTCTTAGGATGTCTAAAACTAATGAGCACATTTAAATAGCGTATCTTTCATCTGAAGGGTTCCTACACGACCAGTTGAAGTATCCGGCCTATGTAGCACTGGATGATGTGGTTTCTCTGTATTGTTTCTAGTGCTATATTTTTGCGAGTTGAATAATTTTAGCCGTGATGCAGCAAATCCTGTGTCTTGCCAGCTCTTATCTGCTAGAAACCAGTTATGTAAAAACAATATTTTGAAAGTGAAAATCCTTTAATATTAATGATAATCACTATTTCTTTTGCTTACAGACAGCAGCAATTGTTAAAAAGGTTATCATTGCAATGCACATGAGGTGAATACTTGCTAGTGACCTCCATGTTGGTGCTGAATTCAGATTCTCTGTTCCATTTCATGTCCTGATTTTAAGCAGTGAGCTGAAGATACATTGTGTTGCGCAGAGCAGGATTGCTGCTGCTAAATGAGACATCTTGCAGCTCTTCTGTGGGGCCCTTTTCCGGTGACTTATTTATCAAATACTTAGATAAGGAAATGTAAATGTTGAATACAAATCTCATAGAAATCTCATAGAAATCTTTGTTTCAATGCAAATGTTTTGTAATGAAGAAATTATTTTTTGAAAGTACTGATTTGCTGCTTTGGTCTATATTCAAATCTTTTAAAATTTTGCTTCTATTTGCACACTTAAAATTGTTGGAAATTATATCTCAGGACTGGTAAATGACTGGCAATAATGTTATTTTTTTTTTGTTACCTTCTGAGTCTTGTCAAACATGAAATTAATTTTCCTCTTCTTTATTTTTAATTTGCAATGTAAGTATATTGGGGGATTGGAATTAGATGATCTGATAGGTCCCTTCCAATGCAAACCATTCTATGACTCTATGACTGGTTCATCACCATCATGCTACATACCTGCACTTCTAAATTTCAGTGGAAACTGGAATTATTACTTAATTGTTTGGAAATGCTTGGCTGCCGTTGATGCTGGGGACATGGGCTGCATTTCTATCTGATAATGTCACTTCACACAGTACAGCAGATTTTTAAAACCACAGATTTTAACCAGCTGCAGTTCTTAAAACTCATCCAAGGCACAATCTATTTTTCCAGTCTTCTTATATTTATTATTCTTGTTCAAAATAAGAAAGCAGGAATTCATGCTTTTCATGCGTTCCATAAGCTTTGTGTAGTTTCTCATTAATCTCCAGAGCTTCCAGCTGTTGAAAATTTTCTTATGTATTTCCAGTTTCACACCTTCCCGAATAACTGAGCCACAGACTTACTGTCTGAAAATCACCTTATATTGTGAAGGCTTTTTGATGTTAAAAATAAAAAAAATCTCCTTTTGATAACCTTACTTCCTGTCATAGAGTAAGTATGTAACTCAAAAAAAGAAATTAGTGATAAGAAAGTCCATGAATCACTGTAGTTCATCTAGTCTGTCACCCCACTGAGAGCTGTTTATGAAAATTTACTTTTGCCTAAAAAAGTAAAATCTATTTTTGCCTAAAAAAGTAAATCCTGCTTACTGCAGATGAAGACATTGCATCTTGATCTATACACTCTGGGTATGGAAAATGACTTGCACTTTTCTTTGCTACATCTACTTAAGAATTTTAAGAATACTAAGTTGTATTCTTCGTGTTTTCACATCAAAGTGCCTCCACTTTTCTCATAAAAGTGACATTAAAATGACATATTAAACCTTCACTTAGTCTCTCTGATATTTTTTGAACCTTTTTCACTACTGTCCAGTTTTCTTGAGTTGGAAACCCAAAAATAGAAGCAGTACTGCAACCCAGGTTACAACATCACTGCATTTAGAAGAAGAACCACTTCACATTTTAATGGCAATGTTATTGATGGCATCTTAATCTCTGATTGTGAACATTTGAAAGTTCCTCCCAAAGCATATGAAATCTATATTTTTGCAGCAGCTGAGAAGTGATACACCTACTTTGTGTGCTCACTCTCCACCCTTGAGAGTTAATTTGCTGACCACAGATTTAGCTCATTTTATCTTTGTATTTTAAGGTTTCAATATTCTTTATAATATCCATATCCTATGCTTTACATCTGGAGAGATTACATCTTTTTTAAAACCGCTGAAGCAAAATGTGAAGTGTTTTTTCCTTCTTCCAGCACGTAATGAATTCCACCATCAGGAGCTCCAGAGTGTAACTATCTGCAATCTCCTGGTTATCCCACATTGATTTATTCATTGCATTTTTTGATTTAACTTTCAGCCTTTAAGGAGGGCTATATTAAACAAGTAGTTGTATGCAAACACAAAAATATTCCTAGTATTTATTCATAAGCATTTTCATAAACAAATATTTATTTGCTAGACTAAGCATTGCAGATAGTGTTAAATATTCACAGGACTGAGGTTTTTAAAACTATTTTATAAAGCTTGCATTTTTGTTGAGATGGGATAAGGAGGAAAAAGAAAAAAAAAGTGCAAATAGCAGTACAGCTTATTTCAAATCATTGACCTAAGGAATAACACTGCTAAGCCAGTTCTAATCTGAAAATGAACAATCACACAATATGAATGCAATGTAATGAACTGCATTCACCAAATTTCTGTTATTAAAACTGTGACAAATGAAGTTTTAAAACCAAAATTATGCCTCAAAACTTGTGAAATCACAACACAAGGATTAAAAAACATTGTCTAATCTTCTATTTCTAGTGAGCTATTCAATTAATCTTTCCAGTTATTTTTTTTCCTTTACTTAATGCTGTATGTTAAAAAATACTAATAATTACTGTTATTCAGAGCATCCTTTATGCATCACTCAGCCTCTGTAGAAAATAGATAGGAGACTCCAGTTCTGTGTGTTTGTTAATGACTTAACACGAACTGAAATGAATTTCAGAATCATGATAGACTCTTCATGACTTCTTCAAAGTGCAAACAAAAGACTGTACACTTTGTAAGCTGAATTCTTCACAGTGACCAGATCTGCAGCTTTTCTCTGGAATTATAACGTACTTCATTTACAGAATGCCACAGAAGACTTTCAAGAGTAGCTAATATGTTTCACAGTCGAGGTAGCTGATATAGGATCATAGAACTAGAGAATCACCAACGTTGGAAAAGACCTCAAAGATCATCCAGTCCAACCATCCACCTACCACCAATATAACCCCACTAAACCATGCCCCTTAGTACCACATCTAAATGCTTTTAGAATGCTTCCAAGGACAGTGACTCAATCACCTCCTTGGCCAGCCCGTTGGAGAAGAATTGTTTCCTAACATCTAACCTGAACCTGCCCTGGCACAATTTGAGGCCATTCCTTCTCATCCAATCATTAGTTACATGGGATAAGAGTCCAAACCCCCACCTCACAGCAAGCTCTCTTCAGGTGGCTTTAGAGAGTGATAAGATCTCCCTTGACCCTCCTCTTCTCCAGACTAAACAATTCCAGTTCTCTCAGTTGCTCCTCTTTAGACTTGTGCTCCAGAACCCTCACCAGCTTTGCTGCCCTTCTCTGGACACGCTCCAGGGCCTCAGTGTCTTTCTTGTAGTGAGGGACCCAAAACTGAGCAGGGTGCTCAAGGTGCCTCACCACAGCTGAGTTCAGGGGAACAATCACCTCCCTGCTCCTGCTTGCTACATTGTTTACAATACGAGATAGAATGCCAGTGGACTTCTCGGCCACCTGGGCACAATGCTGGCTCACCTTCAGCCAAATGTCAATCAACACCCCAGGTCCATTTCTTCTACAGTCTTCCATTCTGTCCCAAGCCTGTTAACATTGCCTACAGCTGAAGTGTTGGACCCAGCACTTGCTCTTGTTGAACTTCATCCTATTGGCCTCAGCCTGTCCAGATCCTTCTCAAGAGCCTTCCTACAGCCAGGCAGATCAACATTTCCTTACATCTTGATATCATCTGCAAACTTATTGAGGGTACCCTGAATCACCTCATCTAGCTCACCCATAAAGATATGGAACAGAACATGCCCTAGTACTGTACCCTGAGGAATACCAGTCATGGTTGATTGCTATCTGAATTTAACTCCATTCACCGCCACCCTCTGGGCTGGCTCTCCAGCCTGTTCTTTACCCAGCAAAGAGTACATCTATCCAAACCACAGGCTGCCAACTTCTGTGGGAGAATACTGTGGGAAACAGGAAAGCTTTGCTGAAGTGAATCCAGACTATGTCAACAGTCTTCCTCTCATCCACCAGGTGGGTCACTCTGTCATAGAAGGAGATCAGGCTCGTCTAGCAGAACCTGCCTTTCATGAACCCATGCTGGCTCTGCCTGATCCCCTGACATCCCTCACATATTTGTAGCCTTAACTATGTATATGAACATTTTAATTTTATTTTTTAAACCAATAGCTGATCTTTAGGATGCTTTGATAAATTAATACTTAAATAAATAAATACTGTATTTTCTCTGAGATTTATAAGCCAGAATGGCACATATGATTAAAACAAAAAACTAATGTGTTGTAATGAACAAGAGTCTGCAGATTCAGTACTTTATATTCACATTTGAACAGGCTGAAACACTGATGATCCCATCTGTATTAACTTTTAAATTGCTTAAAAGTTAATTGGGTTGCACATACATTTTCTACTCTGACTCATTGGAAACAATAGAAATATGCACTGTCCTGTTTTCATTAGGACTATGCAAAAGTTGCATTTTGCTTTTGTTTTCTGACCTCAACTAATGGGATAGATGAGTATTCTCCCATTCCTAATATTAATAGCATGGCAAGCACAAAATTCCAACATATTTATCATTTTAAATCTGATTTCTGGATTTTTCTTTTTCACCAATTATTTGGAAAGAATGTTGTATGTATAAGCAAAACCAAACCCAAAGTTATTAGTATGCTAGAGCCTCTATTTGTTGGCTTACGTCTTTTTGCCAGCAATAGATATGGGCAGTAAACTTTTCGCTTGTACCATATTCTGTTGAAAATAATAGTGGAATTCCATTGCCTTTGATAGAGTTTGGATTTTGTCTTTAATTGTGAGTATGGTGATAAAATGCTGTGATGAAATATTGCCATCAGAGTTTTTCACTGTAGACTGCATTGTTGTCCAAACTCTATTATTATCCTCCATTTAGAAATAAGTTCTGCTGAATTCATCTTAATGTTCTGGAGACATTTCTTTCTCTGATTTGAAAGCCTGAATGTGGTTCCATACATATACATATTCATGAACAGAGAAGTTGAAATAGCAGCATGAATGACATAAACTGTCCTTTCTTTTCCTAGTAGTCTAAAATGCAGAAATTCTATCCTGATATTGCTCTGTTTGGAGCAGAGGTAATGTTTAGGCAAATGGACTGTTTCTATTTTCACTTTCCTCTCTCAAGTGACTTGGAAAATAAATAGCTAGCATAACAGAGGCTACAGTTCAGCTAAAGCAATAAGAAAAATCTGTTGTACTTTTCTATCCAAGAATCTTGAAAGTTCTTTACAAATGTTAATAAAAGGAGTCTAGTAACTTTGCTGTAATGCTAGCATTATTGTCCCACTTTACAAGCAGGGAATATGGAGATGATAAGATCACATGAAACATTTTTTGGCAGGATCTTCACTGAAAGCCCATATATCACATGCATAACCTGCAGAAGACACAGATTTTGGCTTTCTTAGCTCTGAATGGAAGCACAGCATCACTAGCCAATGGTGAACTCACAGAAGACAGAACTCACATGCCTCCAGAAACTGATTTGCAGAAGACAGTGACAATTTTATGGTCTCCTGCCAGAATTTGTGCAAGGTTTTGTATAGAAAGAGATTTCAGAATATTAGTAGCAGCCTGAGCCCCAGAGAGCCAAAAATCATTGCACAGTGGACCCTGTCCGCCATAAGTATCAAGCTGCCTCCATTCATACAAAACCACGTACCAATGCTCCTGTACAGGAACAACTGAGCAATTTAATAACAGGAATAGGGACGGCTCACTTATTTACTTCCATTTAAGGTGGGAAAATAGCAGGGTTTTTTTTGTGGGAAGTAGAGAGCAATTTAGCTTAAAGGCGTGGTTCCATCTTCCATTACAGAGGCTTTATAAAATGACAGCTTTTACAGAGATTTACTGCACTCAGTTCTGCCTTCCTGAGTTGTCTAGTAGGTATTTGAGTTGAGTGAAAGTAAAAGATGCTGCCTTCTTCTCTTGCAGGAAACTGCAAAATTTTGTTGAACATTTACAGCACAATGAAATATCAAGTATAACACAAATAAAGAACAGCTATTTAATTAGCAACTACTTTTGATTTATTTTTTTTTCCCAATAAGCACCCATTCAACTTTTTATTAAGTTTCTGTCCAACATGAATCTAATCACTGCAAAAGAAGAGGCTGGTTTAGAATGAACACATTAACAAGTTTTCATTCTTCAAATCTCTCCATGCACCAGAAATACTTACAGTTTTTTCAGGACAAGTGGGGTACCAGAAGTGTCTGATAGGTATTTCAGGCATGAATAACATTTCAGATATATCTTTCATCTGGCAAAAATCATTAGCAATATCTGAAGAAATTCTTCTACTTTGACAAGATCATGTACAAAAGTCACTATCATTTAAGCAACAAAGTTGTAGTGTTCTAATGGATTGTCTAATGTATAATCTCGTTCTTGCATTAGCAGTTAAATTCTTCAAAAATGTGAAACTTGTATGAAATAAAGCTATTGGATATACAGTGCTTCTTAGAATAGATTTCTGACATTCTAGATTAATTATTTTTTGCCCTAAATGAGAAGAAAAGCCTGTGACAAGTACAACTTTGATCAACTTGTCTGGAACTTGCAGGAATTCTCAGTTTTCTACTCTTACAAAATGCTGACACATATAATCTCTGTATACCTTTGTATGTTCTTTCTGTCTTCATAATCCACAATGCTGACCCATTCTACATTGGTGTTTATGTCACTGCTGGTTGCAGTGAAATCCCATGCAGGAATATGTGATGTATTTTCACAGAAGCAGGAATATTGTTTCCAGTGTAGGCATATTTTCGGTCCTGTCTCTGTAAAAAACATAATTTCTCATCAACAGATGAAGTAGCAGGAATATAGGAGACCTATATGCTTTTCTCTACATTTCATCATTAGAGTTTGTCATATTCTCAATTGGCAAGTCATTGTAATGTGATGTCTGAACTGCCCAGTTTGTAGCTGTCAGTATTATGTTTAGGATGACACAAATTCCAAACTCAAAAAAAAAAAAAAAGAAGTTGAAGAATATAGCAGTTCTGTAATGAATATCTCTATACCCTAAGCTTATTCAGTAATTTTGCAAATGCAGTCTCTGCAACAGTAAACCTATATCTGATGTACCACCCATTCACTGCGAAAAAATTCACTATCTTCAAAATAATAACATTTTTTCCTTTTGATTGATAAGGCAATTATTTAATGTAAATGAAGGATAGCTGTTCTTGTACTTTGTTTTAGGAAGCTGCACAGAAGTTTTGTATTTAATCTCAAACAAACAAAAAAATCACTTTGAGATGGACAGTCAGCATATGTAAATGCAGTCTTTCCAAGTACTTGGATAGTGACGATTTTTTGCCAACCTAAATCTGCAAGGCTCAAGATACTGACTAGAAAAGATTTGATTTGTAGTTTTCTAAAATAATGCATATTTCATGACCTCTCTTCTACCCTCTATAAACTTCAGCAGGACTGATTTCATATTTGGAAAATCACTGTGGTGCTAGGAAGTGTATTACCTTGAGTGGGCTTAGTTGTGTTTTCATATTTAATTTTATTTCTGATGTTAAGAACTGTAGAACATAACTTACATTCTGTGTGGTCTTAATAGATATTCCCCAAATTTTAACTGCTGAACATTAAATAAGACAAATGTAGTCCATTGATCCTATATCTTTATTAGTATGAAAATATTTGTTGCCTGTGTTTTCCAACAGTTTAAAAAAATAATAATAAAAATGGTAAATTTTTGCTTAATAATTAAGTAGATATTTTAAAAAATATTTTTCTATGTGTTCTGATTTTATCAGTATTCCGTGCCGTAACATCATGTGGCAAAAAGTTTAGTGCTGAAACACAGTGCCAAGGAGCTGCAGTTCCTGGGTCATGTCCTATTAGAACTCTCAACTATTCTCTCATGAGTTCTGGCTCTCTGAGAGGAAGATACGCTGAGCAAGAGACTGACTACAATCCTCAGAAGTCTCCAGTAGTCCCTACATGATTTCCAGTTCCAGATGATGGGAAAGAATGCTCTGCCTTTCCAGGATGCCAGCTGTGAGGACATGGAGGTAAGGACTCAAACCCTCTCCTCCCATTTTTCGGTCATTTGACTTATTATTCCTAATTGTTCCTTATATTCCTTATTATCTCACATTCATTTAATAAATTAGTTCTCTTATCTCAACTGAATCTTTTTTTTTTTTTCCTCCTATTTCCCCCTCTGCTTTTCCTGTGGTGAGGGAGCTGTTGTATGATTATCACCACAAATTGCTACACTAGCTAAACACACAAGAAAATACAGTACATCTCTAAAACCTCAAAATATACCTGCTGTTTTTTTCTACTGAGTGCACTCAGTATTTCATCTTGTATGTTAAATGTATGGTAAGCCTCTTGAAAAACAGACTGTCTGAAATACATGAAATAATAATGCATGTTTAGTTAAATAGTGAGAAGAATTTGTTACAGAATCTGAATGATTAATCTATCCATGTGCTCATATTGGTTTTATAGTTGTCCAGCTTTTTAGGGGTCTCCTACTGGATATTAATTTTTAACTGCTACATGGTAGTTATACACTACTGCAATTGATGTATTTTTAGAAATCAGAAGATTCTGTTGTTGTTTTTTGAAAACTGGACACTTGAATGGAAAACGTTCCCATAAAATCCTTACATTTGGTGATATATGAGCTGAATAATCGAACACTAATGTGAATTCAAAACTATTTGAATGGCAAGGCCCAGAGAACCTTGTTCAGTGAAGTGTCATGATACTTAGTTGGAGTCCAGTAACTAGTGGTGTATCTTGGAGTCAGTACTGACCTCAGTCCTGTCAAATATTTTCATTAGTAATCTCGAAAATGGAGCAGTGTACCCTCATCATGTTTGCAGATGATGCAAGACTGTGAGGAGTGACAACAGAGTGTCACAATGCCATCCAGACGAACCTAGATAGGCTGGAGAAATAGGATGAAGGAAACTGCAAGAAGTTTAACAATGATAATTGTGAAGTCCTTCACCTGGATGAACAGTTTCAGGCCCCAGGACATGCTGAGAGCCACCCATCTAGAAAGGAGTTTGTCAGAAAAAGACTTGGGAGCTGCTCTGGAGAAGATTGAGTTGAATATGAGCCAGAAATATGTCTTTGTTTCAAAGAAAACTTATAGTATCTTGGTCTGCATTAGGTAAGGTCAGCCAACAGCAGATCAAGAGGTGTGATCTTTCCCCTTTGCTCAGCACTGGTGAGGCACTGCTGGAATACTGTGTTCAGTTCTGGTCTTCTCAGTACAAGACAGACATAGATTTATTGGAGAATCCAGCAAAGAGTCACATGGGATGAAGGAAGCAGAGCACCTCTTCTATGAAGGAAAGCTGAGAGAGCTGTGACTGTTTAGCCCAGACAGATGGCAGTACAGGGGTGAAGGATGGGTGTAATCATTAAAGTAAATAAAGGCATAAAAGAAAGGCAAAAGAGAGTGGAGCCAGGTTCTCTTAAGTGGTATCTCATGATGGTAAGAGATGCATTAAATTTCCTCTGAGCATCAAGAAAATCTTCGTTTATTGTGCAGTTTACAGAGTAATGAAATAAGCTGTCCAGAGAGGTTGTGGAGTTTCCCTTCTTGGAAATACAGAAAATCCATCTGGGTATTTCCTTGAGCAACTGGCTCAGGTGACCTGCGTGAGAAGGGGGACTGGGCCAGATGACCTCAAGAAGTCTCTTACAAATGAAACCATTCTGCGGTTCTGTGTTTCTGGGATTTGTAAACTCTCCCTGATAGTGTAGCAGGAGCAGGGTGAAGTCATCCTTTCAATATTGCCATGGTTGAACAATTTCCTGTTTAGCATGGTTTGACTGAAGCAAAGAAGTTCAGAGATCAGACCTGCTTTTTGAAGCATTCAACTGCAACAGTGAGGGCCAAGTTTGGCTGATGATCCCAAGGTTCTTGCATACTGAGTTCGACTGAATATTCTTAGAAGCATTGTGGAGACTAACAATATTCTACAGTCTATGCAAAGTCAATGTAGTCTCACTGAATAGCTATTCCAGGAAATCAGGATTCAAAAAAAGGGGACTTGGGAGCTTCCAGAAGTGGACACTGCTGAGACACTGAGTGGGAATTTGTTGG
Source organism: Centrocercus urophasianus (assembly GCF_019232065.1). Lineage (NCBI taxonomy): Eukaryota > Metazoa > Chordata > Aves > Galliformes > Phasianidae > Centrocercus > Centrocercus urophasianus. The sequence goes on from NW_024884767.1 coordinate 18,760,662, forward strand.
CTTACGGGAGGTGGGAAATCATTGCCTTCTTGTTTCTGTATTTTTTTCCTTCTGCCCTTCCCTTATTCAATTGTCTCTTGACTTACAAGTTATCTTCTGCTCTTGCTGTTCTTTCTCCTTTCCTGCTGCAGGGTAGAGGAGGAAGACCAAGTGGCTGTGTGGGTTTTTGACTGGTGGACCGGACCAACTTAACAAAAACTACAAATCAGCATTAGACAAACAGTCATTAATGCAAGAATGAACATAGGCATGTGTGCAATCTATAAAAATCTTTAGATTGTTACTATTAGAAGCTCTTCACAAGGAGAAATCACAGTTCACTTGTAATACAGAACAAGAGAACAAAGGAATTGGATTAGAGTCCCTGGACATGTCAATGCATCTTTCCCTACTTCTATAACACATTTGACAAAAATGGTGCTATTTTTTTATAAACGCTGACAGATCTCTTGCATGTATACCATATTTGACATCTTGAACTGCAATGTTTGTTTGCTGGAAATAAGTGCAAATTAAAGAGCTGAAGAAACCAGATATTGTTATGTCTGGGTGTGTATGGATTAATTACTGCAGGCAAATTATTTTTGACCTTTAGAAAATCTGATTAAATTAAGCAAATCTTCTCTCTTCATCTTCACTGGAAAAATGCAATAGTTTTCACATATAATTTTCTGAATAAATTTTATTAATAAGTCAGTTCTGTCCTGTTCTGCCATTATGCAGCTCTTAATTAAAATAATTATGTTTTATCTCAGAATTTTAAAAAAGGTAACAATAGTACATTAAATATATTGCATACCTGAATAAAGCTATTTTATATCTAAATGTGAAGACAAAGTAGGGGGTTCACTAAAATATGAAAGCTGTATCCTTCTTAATAGATGTAATCCATGATGGTTTTTTTTCACATTTGAGAGATTTTCCTTGAAGTGCCTGAGCATCCACTGCTATAGACACGAGCAGTTGGCAAGTCTGACACAACTGCACTTGACTGCAGTCCTAAAATGCAAACTTGGAGATACTCCTGAGTACTGCTGTGTGTTGGATACATAACAGTGTCTCAATGATACTGAATACTTAAAGTAATAAGATGGGGTGGAGAACATAAATTCTGGGAGGAAAAAGCGAGAGAATAAGAAAAAGGTACAGAAAATTACAGAGCTGGAAACCAAGGCACATAACAGGAAATTGTTATTCTTACAGTCAGAGACACAGCAATCGCTATGAATTGAGGTTAATAAGACAAAATAAATAAGTGACTTCTGGGAAAAAAAAGAGCTTAAAAAATGGACTTTTACATGTTCCTGGCAATTGAAAATTTTATCTAAAGCTATATCTCAGTGAAGATTGTAAAGACCTTTTAAAGTAAATAATATTACTTAGGATTTAGTGAGTAGGAGTATTTCAGTCATCACTGCAGACCAGATTTTACAGCATTCAGGGACAGTTTATTCTATTTAAGTGTTCCCTTGCTTGCAAATGTTCTGTGGCTCATGTTGTCTTGGGGGAATTTCGAGAAAGGTTACCAGAAACCATACTACTCAGTGATGTAAAATCCAGTATCCTTTTAGTAAGTAGAATGGACATAGTGGATAGATAGCGATCTCTATTTTAAAGTATTTGTTCTACCAGAAACATACAAGTCAAGGCTTTATCAGGTAAGCAATGCCTCATGAGGTGAGAAGGGAGATAAAAATCAGCTGGGAAACAGCATTGTAAAGGTCTTGATATTTTAAATCTGAAGACAATTTCATTTCCTAATCTGAATTCACAACTTGTGCTGCTTTCAAAAGGCAGGCTGTATTTGATATCAGAGTCATGAGAATCATATTTTGAGGAGGAGTCAAAAGTGAGTGATAAGGATTTACCTGAGTTCATATAGGCCTGTTCTTGCCATCGTGGTTAAGTACCCCTGCTACCACAGCCCATGGAGTGCAAGAGTTGTACAGCTGGACCTGGATCACTACCATGGTTGACTCCTTAAATTTAGTAATGATTATCCGTCAATAGATAATACAGATGAGGAGATTCTTTGGCTGAAGCTGCCAATGCAGCCCAGATTGGCAAGGTAGGAGCTGCCTCAAGGTGTCTCCACTTCATCAGCAAGATAATTCTCTACATTAGGAATTCATAGAAGAATAAAATGATAAAGATCCTTCAGTAATTTGAACTCTCAGTGTACGGGCCAGGCAATTTTTAGCAAGTTTTAGTTTCATCCAGGTGTGTTATACTTCATCTTGACCAGAAATAAAAGCAGGTCAACAGAATCTTTTGTGCTGTAAAAGCTGCCTTATCTGTTTTGATGATCTCTGAAGTCTCCTTTGTGGCAAAACAAGGTCACAATTGCTGCGTCTGTAATGAGAAATGGTTCTAACAGGATAAATCAAGAGTTTGGACAAGTCTTTCTCTTCTCATTTGTCTCTACAGTGATTCTCCAAGACACTTCTACCTTTCAGTTCTGTCCTTCATAGGAAAAAATATCGTTGTTTTTCAGCTAAGAATTATTCAGTGACAGTGCTAAGAGCTTCAGACAAGCTCTTGTAGTGGAGACAATATTCATTAAGAATTCCAGCAAAACTGTGGAAAAGAGTATAAACTTGATGAATAAAAATAATCAGTAGTAATTGGGTGGCACTGGTGATTTACATAAAATAATAATATTTCCAGTGGTGATAGTAAGTTGGGAATTTGGACCTAGTGGAAAAGATTTTTTCTACATTGATGACTATGATAGATTCCAGCAATTATTTATTGCATAAGATAGGAAGGAAAGGAAAATTAAACAAGGATATAAAAGTACAATCCAAAGATGTAGTCTGATTGAAGGACAAATGAATAATTTTACCATATTAACATTCTTTTTTTTTTCTGTTGAAACAAAAAGAAAAAAGTTGAAGAGGTCAGAATTTGTGTTGAAATATTTTCAAAATATTGTCAGATTATTTCTTTGTCTCATTCCAATTTGTGTGTATGTGTGTATGAATATATTCTGCATTTTATTTAAACTGGGAAAATATATACTAGAAATATAAGACTTTTTCCCAATCTTTAGACTATTCAAAAGAATAAAGATTCTTACAAGTAAACAACAATATCTCTGTAATATCCCCTGTGAAGAAAAAATCAAAAGTAGTTATAGCCTTTTGCTTATAAATCATAGGAATATTGTAGTCATAACCTGACCACATTTCTGGACTGAAACATGTTTTCTTGCAGTTAAATTACGAAAAGGTTCATCTACCCTTTTTTCTAGTTACATTACTCAAAATATCTCTTCATAGCATTCTTTACATCTACTGACAGTTTTTCTGAAAGCTATTTCAAATAACCTGTTAGACAACTGTGGAGGGAAGTGGGTCTGTGAACGGAGCCAAGTTTGTATCTCTGAATGTTGCAAAAGACCATTATTAAGCTATTACTGAACCGAGGTGCTGCATCCCTTCCATGCAGTGATACTATCTGAAGTCTCAAAGGCTACGTGGCTGCATCAGTGCTGTGCAACCATTCTCTATGGTTTGGGGGAGCACAGGATTGAATTGCTCCCATCCTCACTGAAGGAGCTTCAGCTAGATCAATATTTCAGCAGGGCATCCCATTATGCACTGCAGATGTGCTCGGAGTCTGTTGCAAGCTTCTTCCATTAATCTTCTGACTTTCTGTTGACAATTGTGAATGTAGTTAGTATCCTATGTAAAAATAGTAAAAGAGAGGTGTTGATGGATTTTAAAAATGCAGAGGAGATAACTGAACTGAAAAATAAGTGATCCAAGATCGAGATTTGTGTAGTTTGAAAGTGTGCAGGGCACTCTCTCATTGCTTTACTCACAAATGTCAGTGCGCCTCCTCTCTCTTTTTTTCATGTTCTATAGGTAACTGGAAAGATACATTTCACTATATACCTAATTTGTTGATACTTGAAGACGCTGACATTTACTCAGTACTTCCTATTGGAAAACAGAAAACTTTTCAGCTGAGGTCTTCTTGCAGGCATGTGTTTATGACTTGCTTCCAAACAAACAAACAAACAAACAAACAAACAAATAAATAAAAGAAATAAAAATCAGATGAAATATAATGGAAATTTGGCAAAGAATTTTTGTTGTCATGGTTGAGACCGTATATTAATCCTGTTATCCACACCGAGTTACAGTGAAATCAATGAATCTTCATTGATGTAGATGAAGATACAGGATCTAACTTCTGTCTATGCGTTGTGAGTTTAGTTTTGATAATTTTGTGTTAACATTTGTGTGCCTTACTTATATTTTAGACACCTATTTTTGCTTCATTTTCCTGTTACTTTTTATTTACTTTTTTACAATAAACAATTATTGCAATTATTTTATAAAGCATATTTTCAGTATTAACTCAGATCTTCTCTAGAGGGCCAAGCGGAAGTGCTAATAGATTCAGTACTAACACGTTTCTCTCTGGATAGTGTTTTATATAAGATTGATTATAAAGCATATAAGGCACAATGAGGTTTGACAACAAGATGGGGCCCAGATAGTGAACCAAATAAAGCCAGTATTCAAAGCCAATCACCATAAATGTCACAAATGCAATTTGTGAAAAGGCAATTCTGATGGATAGCTCTATGACAGGAAAGTAAAAGTTACCTATAGGAAGTTCCCACAAACTGAGACTGTAATTAAGATGAATAATTTGTTGTTTGCAAAACAACAACGGACTATAGAAATATTAGACTTGGAGACAGCGTCAGCTGCACACAGCTAAGTGCAAAAAATGCACTTAGCAAAGTGCACTTGCAAAAAGTGCAAAGCAAAGTGACTGTTACCATGGGACCAAGCAGTGGATCTGTAAGGAACATTGCATATTGTGACATTCATACAGGAAGCAAAATATCTTGATTCATACTGACACCTATCCTGACAGAGATTAAAATAATATTGCCATTATCCAATGCTCCAAAGAAGCAGGTCAGAGGTTCAATTTTCCCTTTCAGTTTCTGAAAGCTGTGAAATGTACAGAAAAGAAAGATTTGAAGGATCAGAAAGAGCCAAATCTGACACACACTGATTCTGCCTGAGGATACTGACAGTGATTTTCCTTCTGGTTTCTCAAGCTTTTTTCACTTCTAGTGCAGAACCACTATATATGTATAATATGCAGGGTTCTAGAGAAGCCCTGTTCTGCTTCTCTCTCAGATATCTGCTATCAACACTATGCCAAGCAAAATCTTCTCCTGTTTCCATTTTCGAAATCCAAAAGCCTTGCCTTCCACAAAAAAATAAAGATGAAGAGGTTGAAGAGGTTGTGTGGTCGATTCCCTATAATGTGAGAGTTATTGGTCTGGTCTGTTTGAAGAGGGCTCAGCACTGAGGTATTCAAAAGAAAGCATTCTGTGCATGGTATGCTGTATTCCTCATAATATTGCTTGTGTTTATTTCATTTGGCATGAAATAGTGTTAGCAGGCTGATATGGTTAAAACTGACAAGTCACTGATTCTTATCCAAGAAAACAATTAACATGATGGTTTTTCTTCCAGTCTGCTGTGACGATAAATTAATTAACATCTTTCATGTCACAGGACAGTAAAATTGTGACTACGATGCATCTGGCACTTAAAGCAGTTTGTTCATCCAAATTACACTACTTTTTATTTCTGTATTTCTAACATCATTTTAATCATACATAGGCACATCTTCTTAATGAACTTCTTTGTGCTGCAAGTATAAGCATTCTTGTTAACAAAAGCCAAATGGGACAGAAAAGTAAACCTTGCAATATTAATTCATATTATCTAATACCACTCCCCTCCCTCCTTTCTTCCCCCACCCCCCACCCCCCAGTTTTATTTCAAATTGCTGTTACGAATAGATTTAAGTAATGATACAAAGAGTATCTATTTCTGAATAAAACCGTAATCAAAATTAAAATTACAAAAGAAAAAGAATAAAATCAAAGATTATAGGAACCAGTAGACAAAATAAACAGAAGATGCTGGCATTTGGTATATTAAAAACAAAAACAAAACAAGAAACAAAATAAACAAAAAGGGTCATGACCCTGTGTCATTGTGTCTGGCAGGCATTATGGACCTCATGTTTAAGATACTTATGTTCAATGGGCATAATACGACTCCATATAGATGTAATAGTTAAAGGCCAGTGGGCTACGTTCAACTAGTGTCAGTAAGGCAACAGAGACATATATCCTGCCGTTCTGAAGGATGTGTCATTCAAGGCAGAAGAATGATTTATTCCTTGGGTTTTTAATTGTATTCCAAAGCATTCTCTGATTTACATTTGGGAAAAAAAAAAAAAAAAAAAAAAAAAAAATTTTGGATATTTTCAGGTTATTTAAATGAAAGTTCATCGAAAGTAGCTACTAGGGAAAAATGTCCTGTCAACAAGGTATTCCTTTATTACACAGCTCGGTGCGTGGGGCACCTCTTGACCAAACATGAACACCAATGACACCAATGAGAGAAATGTCTGCATATTTAAAGCATAGCATATGTATATTCATTGCATTCTAAGAAAACAGGCTGAAATTCAGAGAAATAATTAACATACTGTCCCACCCACCCTTCTGAGCATACTTTCTCAGTATGTGTGGGGGGGTCTCTGGTGGTCATGGGATGAGTCATGGGTAGTCAACTAGTAATCATCCTCACTGTGAATTTCCAACATTTCCCATCCTCTTATGGGGGGATGGCCCAAACCAGTTCTCACTGATGTTGCCTTGAACTGAGGCATCTGTTTTGTTGTCTTATCTTCAAAACAGGTCACCTATTCTAATTTCTTATCTTTATTTGTCAGCATGCTCCACAGCCTCCTCCTCAATCTGTTCTTAAGCCTGCATTTAAGCAGGCCTCCTGTCTTTCAGGCTGTATCCATTCAAGTTATGAGAAAGGCTGTTCTCAAAATATAGAAAACCTGTTCTATGATTCAAGTTAAATAGCAGTAAAAACCAGAATGGATTTTTACTATCTGTGTCTCACATATAAGTTTATTAATTTCACATTGATTTTTAAGACTTTCTTTAAGGTCATAGGTACTGTAAACACTCAGAGAGGCAACAGACTTCTAGTTAGTAGAGATGTGCTTAATAGCTACTCAACACTAACATTTTGGAATCTGAAGATTTCACAAGACAGTTCAGGAGTTGCTTTTCAGCTGCTGAATTCTATGTGTTTTGAGAGATATTTTGCTACCTTCATGCATCACTATCTTACAAAACAGACATAAAGAGAGTTGGAGAGTGAATGGATTAATCACTGGAAAATTACAATATCCTACAAAATTTTGGAAGCAAAACCACCAACTGGCCCACCCACTGCAAGAAACATACCGAGCTGCTGGCACATGCTCAGAGAACAGCAACAAATGTGGTAAAGGGAATGGAAAACAAAACCTATGAGGATCTGGGATTGAGTAGCCTGGAGAAGAGAAGGCTCAGGGGAGACCTCATTTCTCTCTATAGCTACAACTTCAGAAAGGGAGTTGTAGCAAAGTGGGCATCAGTCTCTTCTCTCAGGTAACAATTGGTAGGGTATAAAGCAATGACCTTGCGTTGTCCCACAGAGGTTTAGATTGGATATTAGCAGGAATTTATTCATGAAAAGAGCATTTTGACACAGCAAAGAGCTGCCAAGGGAAGCAGTGGACTTGCCATCCCTAGAGGTTTTTAAGAGAGGTGAACACGGCACTTAGACATGGTTTATTGGTAGACTTGGCTGTGTTCAGTTGATGGTTGGACTTGATCATATCAAGAGATTTGTCCAACCTAAAGAGATCTACTATTCTGAGACTCCACATAGCATATCAATTTTGAAAAAGATTCAGTTACTATAAAACTTTTTCAATACAGTCTACGTATTTACCTCTGATTTTTATTCATTGTCTTGTGGTATGCATGATATATTGAACAGATACAGAGTAATCACAGAACTGAAAAACCAGGGAAATGAAAAACACTTACTAACAACTGTAGTTGTTGAAATATATGTATATATATATATATCTTATTACTTCCAAAGCTGTCAAACATAACACAGCCTCAGTAACAACTTACTTGGCATTTTTCTGACCATTGATATATTGGCATCCTATGTGACACAGGCAAGTGGAAGCATATTTCTATCCACCCCAAAAACATATGGTCTTCTACTCAAGAAGATTCCTTGCCTTAAACCATGTTGCCCACCACCACACTATTTTAACTTCTGAGAATAAAAGAAACAGATGTATAAAAATATTCATCAGATATTTCATGACAATTCAGAGACAGAAGTTTAAAAGCTATTGTGCACGTGAGAAGAAATGAATGGAATTTACTTAATATGTGAGTACCCACCCAAAAGGTCTTAAGTACTTTAGTGATAACAACCACTTACATAAAAACTACCACCTAAATGGTAATGGCTACAGAAAATGAATAATTTTATTGCAACTTATCTGAAAAGCTTTTCATGTCAGTGATATTTCATTCTGGAAAGCAACTTCTCCAACATTTGAATCTGGATTTTGTCAAAGAACAAGAAACTTGCACTGAATTGCAATTTTAGTGCAGATTGTTACCTTGCTGTCTGACTTTTATCTTTTTAGGTAAGCCCTGCTTACTCACTCTGATGGATTCCAGTTCAAGACTGTGGTTATACTGGTGCTATAACTCCTAATGAGAATAAGTTGAGCAGACATGGCTCACATAGTATGTCTTTGATCACATTCCCTTTCATGCTGAACAGAGATTAATGGTTTATATCACTATTACCACATTTTCCAAGTGTATTCTTCCAACTCCCAATACATCTTTGGCATCGTCTGAAAGACAAATAAGAGCAAAGACTGCTTGTGTTTTTTCTGGTTTAGGGTATCTGTGTGGCTGATCAATTATGACGATAAATTTGAACCAGATTTAACATGATCTCTGTGATAACTTAGGGTTTGGTGGTATTCAGGAAAGAACTAACTGACCATATTTGCAGCCAAACAAAACCAGGCCACACAGCAGCAAAAAAGCAGTAGTTTCTTCAGAGGTCTCCTTTGATAATATGGTATAATTGTGTGTGTCGTCAATGACTATGAGATAATTCCCTCAGAAATTTGTGCAGTACATGTGTGTGTGTGCATTCATTATTGTTTACATCATATAAATATGGATTAATAAATTTTGATTTCTACTCATGCATGAACGAGCAACATGATCTCATTCTAGATGTCCCTGTTCATTGCAGGGGAGTTGGTCTAGACAACGTTTAAGGGTCTCTTCCAACTCAACTGCATCTATGACTCTATGAACAGTCATCTGTTTCTTCACACTTTTCCTAGATGTTGTCTACAATTAGATATGTGCTTTAAAATGGCAGGAAGTCTTTACGTGTGTTCCAGTGAGGGCTATAGTCCTAGCTTTACAATTCAGGTACTAAACAGTTGTTGAAAATACGCACATATTTTGTGGTGGGGAATTTTTTAGAGAGAAGAAGTGTTCATTTCTCATTCACAGAGTTGTACGTCTCTTATTAGTTAACATTAGCAGACTAAAAAATTAAGACATTGACAAAGCTATCTTCTTAAGTTTTTAGAAACTCTAATTTCACACACTGTGTGAATATCATCAAGGCTTTTCTTAAAATTCCTTCTTAAAGGCAGAGTTATGTATTTCCTCTAATGTGACTAACAGTATGTAGAATGTAAAAAAAATAAAGATAGATGTTGTTGCATAATAGAGAACTGTACGTTATAAAATTTATTTTTAATGAAATAAGCCTTCATTATAAGAATTATAAAAGAAAATACTATTACATATCTTTGCTGGTGACATGATACTAGGACTCGTAGAGGAAGGCCCATGTGAAGCTCATGAGTCAGAGTCAGAATCATTTGAGTTGGAAAAGACCCTTAAAGGTTATCTAAAAAGCTCCTCTTCAATAAATAGGGACATCTACAGCTAGATTACCTTGATCAGAGCCTGAAGCAAGCCTGAGCGTGGAGTTCAACGTGGCCAAGCACAAGATACTGTGCTTGGATTAGGGCAATCCCAAGCAAAAATACAACCTGACATAGAGAATGAGTTGAGTTCTGAGGAGAAAGACTTGACAATGTTGATTAATGAGAAACTGAGCATGAGCTGCCAACATGCACTTGCAGCCCAGAAAGCCAACCATAGACTGGGTTGAATCTGAAGAAGCACAGGGGAAGTGACTTTCTGCACTACTTCACTCTACTGACACCCCAGAGTACTAGAGTACTACATTCAGATCTAGGGCTCCCACAATAAGAAAGGCATGGATTCTTTGACGCTAGCCCAGAGGAGAGTCATGAGGACGATCAGCACCTGTCTGCTGAGATAGCTGGGGCTGTTCAGCCTAGATAAGAGGCCTCTTTGTGACCTTTCAATATCTGAAGAGGCCTACAAGAAAGCTGGAGAGGGACTCTGCCAGGGAGCTCAGTGATAGAACAAGCGGTAACAGCTTTAAACTAGAGGAAGGTGGATTTATAGCAGATATTAGGAAGAAATTCTTCCTATAGGAAGTGAGGATGGCAAAGCACTGGAAGTGGCTGCCCACTTCCTGGAAGCATTCAAGGCCAGTTTGGTCTAATGGAATTTAAACCTTCCCTCAAAAAAAGAGTGGAAATGAGATGTTTTTTAATTCTCTTCCCAACCCATTCCAACATCTATCTTATGATTAATATCAGTTTGCTGTAAGAAAGTTAAGCACCTCTGGTAGTTGCTTCCAAATAACTTCTGCATGGTGATATGACAGATCTTTTCCATAGACCACATATAAGGACATATGCCAATAGTATTTGCATGGAGACCTATGTAGGTAAAATATGATTTTTTTTTCTTAACTGCATTCTTGTTTTACACAGAAATGAATTCAGAATTTATAGAAGTGATTTCTTATTCCAGTAATTGATAGGAATTGATAGGCTGTCTGAACTATACTTTTTAAATTTTAAATACTTAGCTATGTTTCTAATTAACAATTTTAATGTCCAAAGAGCATGATCTGTGAATAATGAAACTAATCCTTCTATTAATTATGAATAAAAATTGCCTGTAGATTATTTATCTAATAATTAGCATCTATTTTTGGAGATATATGTGAAAAGTAATAAGGAAAAAGGGAGGATTAAATCAGATCTAATTTTAAGCAATCAATTTTATTCATTAGAAAGAAAAACTCTTAATCTCACCGTTAATCATCAGATTCTTCAACTCTGTTCGTAAGTGCTGACATCTTACGTAGTAAGGGATTGTGTGGTGAACAGTGAGGCTGCATGGGAAAAAAATCTGAAAATTTTTACATTTTTATTTTACATGAACACAAGTACCATTCAAAAAGTATAGTACTGAGGTGATTCCTGGGAATATATAGCGCATTGTTTTCTGAGGCCTCATGCATGAATCATGCTTAAATTCCACCTGAAAACTGTGCCATCATATTAAATGTAGTATGTCAGAAATCTGTTTTCACTTCTACAGATGTCGTATTTCCTACATCAACAGGTTATGTAAAAAGTTGATGCAGTGATAAAATCCCTTTGACAGAGTATCTTGCCAGCTAGCAAGTTAAATGTACTGACATCCGTAAAATCATCCTGCTAGTTTGCTGCTCTTTTCATAGGAGTGAAAAAAAGAAAAAGAAAACCGTGAGATTAGTCCCTTAGTCTTAAGTCACAGCCTGCTTTGGAAGACAACCCTTATGTTTACCTAATTCCTTTGTAACACAGCATCCAAAATGTTCAGATGCTACTGGTGGCATGCTGCCATCTGACACATCAGTGAAAGCAGAGAATAAATATGCTTCCTCCTCAGATTATCCTTTTTTTATGGAATTAGTTTATGGAATAATTCTGGCCTGTTCAAGAGCAGAAGAGGGGATTTGCTGACTAGCAAATGATGATTATTCAGTTTAAATTATTCTACACATCTATAATGAAAACAATTAGGCTGGCCAGGGAGGAAGTATAAAAGGATCCCAGCTAAGAACTGCGAAAAAACTCTGAAGTTTTATCATCTTCTGTGTACTGACAATACAGTATTTCTGACAATATTACTTCACTGTTTGATATTTTTTTCAGCAATATCTGAAAACACTGCCTGGTTCATACCAGTCAATGAAGCAAAACAGTAGCCCATTTTCGCTGACATATGCTGCATTTCTCAAGAAAAAAGCCTCTCTGGAGGCAATTCAGATTTCACATTAAAATTTGTTCTCTTTTCACCATTTTTTCTTAAAGAAGACAATTCACACAACATTTCTGAAGATCTTCCACTGATTCCTGTTTTGAGTGTAGCAAGTAAGATTTTCATTTTCCTTTACAAATGCAGTGCTAATTTTGATGTATTATTAGAAGCTTCCTGTATAAAACCTTCATCCCAAGTGAGCTACGCTATACTTCATGAAGGTGAAAGCACAGTCACAACTATGAAATTAATAGTTTGTTCTGACTTTTCTGCATTCCTATCCCAATTCAAAGGAACCATCAGCCATTGTTCATATGCATTTATGGCTATTTTGCATAACCAGAGTGATAAAACTGGACAGATTTCACTCGTGAGCCTTCTCCATTAATAACACTACATTAAATTCTCTTTCCAAAATCGGGATTACAGGATTTTTCTGTGATGGTCCTTTAAGTGAACACTGATTTTAAGAGCCCTCGGATATCTTCATATGGTATCCATCATCATACATTTATTTTTATGTCTGGTTTATACTTATAGCAATTTCAAACAAAATGTTTAAAAATGTTCCCAGTGGGAGATGTCTCTACATATGGTGCTTTGTCCAGTGCTTACAGATACCATTGTAATTTTTCAATGGGCTACTGAACTAGTTTCACAGATTTTTTGCTCAAAGCATCTGAGAAAGCAGTAATAATGATAGCTTATATTAGTCACTTGTGTCTCAGCCAGTTCTCATGGCATGCAGATCATGAATTCTTGCTTATATTTTATTCATGTCCTTAGAGCATGGATGATGGATACAGTTAAGATCTCTGTGAATAAATACAAACAACAAATGGAAGGCATATTCTTCAGACTGAATTTAACTTGTCATGTTGTCTGTTGGTTCAGAAAAAACATCATACAATTATTGTTTAATGCACAAAATCTCTTAGGCTGAAATGGCAGGATTTTGATAATGGATGATGATGACTCCTAAATTAGCATAAAAAAAGAAGAATATACAAAGAGACTACTCCTGCACTGCATTTTTGGAAAGTCTTGTTTGTTTGTTTGTTTGAGCAAAAAAAAAGCATGAATTTTCTGAGGTGTCAATTCTACCTTTGGAAATTTTGAATCTTGTGGAAGTGGAGAAAGACAATGGTGAATTTTCAGCTGATGTGCAGATGCTATTGGAGATTTAATTGTCTGCTTGTTCTCCTGGTCCATATGTCAAATCTCTGGAAGCTATGATACAGTGAAGGGCAATTTCTTTTCATTTTCTCCTGATACTACAGCTGCTGCTATAATAGGAGCCTTGGTGCTGTTCGATAGTCACCTCTAGTTTGTAGTATACTTCTAGCAGCAGATGCAGTTATTGTAATATTTACACAGATATATATTTAAGTCTAGAAATTGTCATCAGCTTGGCATAAGGACATATATACATTCCACTCCCTAAATACCAACAGCTTTTCTCTGCAGTAACCAAGGAAAGGTTAGGAGAGGCACTGGTACTGCATCACAAGGAAAATATGTAATTAGTTAGTCAGTGTGCTTTATTATACTAATAATGCATAACTTGTCTGAATTTTACCTTTCTCTTTGCAGATTCTTGGGTATCTTTTGCATAACTATAGACAATCTCTGTTTCTTACTGAGGATGCATAACATAGTATCAGGATGGGGGGTTTCCTTTTCCTCCCTCCCTCCCTCCTTTCCTC